>NC_067405.1:103669948-104350057 GCF_009764475.1 Pristis pectinata | reverse complement strand
TTTACTATTATGTAAATTATTTTGTGTCATTTCCCAGTGGAATATTGACCAATTCTAAGCTTTGTGTAAGGAAAATGTTTACACCCACCTAGAGTCAGTAGATAGATTCCAATGGTTGTTTTTCCAGGTTCAGACACCACTCTGTCTCTTAACACCGAGCTGTTAGACCACAGCCAGTTACTGTTCTGGATAATACTCTCTTCCATTTTACTCCTCACTGATCTTTCACACAGCACAGTGAGAAACACACTCTGCTGATTGCCGAGATTCTTATACCTGCCACACACGTCCCCGGTCCTGCCCTAGATCTGCCTGTCACTCAGAGAGTAATGCAGGCAAATGACGTTCTCTGTCAAACAGTCTGTATTTATAACCACCCCAACAAATTGCTGACAAAGTAAATAAATATGTGGGGACATGGTACCCAGTACACCCAAATGTGCATTGAAAAAGTTGCTGGCAGAGGGAGGAATTAATGTCCAAACACAAGGTTGCTGATCCAATTGTGCACCTATGCTGTGCTTATCTGATTGTTCAATAAAGTCCTCTTTTGGAAGTATACAAAAATCATACTCAGAATTTCAATCTTAACCTAACAGGTGTGAGAGGGAATTGAAAGTGAAGACTAGCTTTATTTCTGGAGTTTGTACACATGCTTCATCTCTTCTACATTCCACCACAGATGGACATGAAGCCTGCACTCAATGAGCTATACTCCGTGGTCAACAACCTTGAGACAGGATACCCTGAAGCCCTCTTCATTATCGCAGGTGACTTCAAACAGGACAACCTCAAGAGCACATCTCCTGCTCAACCAAGGGCGCTAACACCCTCGAACACTGCTATACAACCATCAAAGATGCCTTCTGAGCCACCCCTCGTCCTCACTTTGGGAAATCAGACCACCAGGCTGTGCTTCTTCTCCCTGCATACAAACAGAAACTGAAACGGGAGGATCCGGTACGGAGAGTCGTGCAGTGCTGGTCTGAGGAAGCAGGTGAGCTCCTTCGTGACTGCTTCGAGACAGTGGACTAGTCCATGTTCAAAGACTCAGCTGCCAGCCTTAATGAGTATGCCACCACCATCACAGACTTTATCAGCAACTGCGTTGAGGACTGTGCACCAAAGGGGACTATACGGGTGTTCCCAAACAGGAAACCATGGATGAACCGGGAGATCCACTCCCTACTGAAGTCGAGGACTGCTGCACACAAATCTGGTGATCTTGATCTGTACAAGGAATCGAGATATGACCTTCAGAAAGCTATCAGGGGTGCCAAGAGGCAATATCGACTCAAAATAGAGTCCCAGACCAGCCATCGGTTATGGCAGGGCTTACATGCCATAACAGGCTACAAGACGAAGACGGGCTGCATAGCTAACAACAGCGCATCCCTTCCTGATGAGCTTAACGCATTCTATGCATGTTTTGAACAGAAGGGGAGTGGATTGTCACCACCCACCCTGACAGCCTCCAGTGCAACTGAACCCATGGTCACCATCGAGGACATAAGATCAGACTTCCGGAGAGTGAACACGAGGAAAGCATCTGGCCCAGATGGCGTCCCTGGTCGTGTGCTCAGATCTTGTGCTGATCAACTGGCAGAAGTATCTGCGGACATATTTAACCTCTCCCTGCTTCAATCTCAGGTTCCCACCTGTTTTAAGAAGACCACAATCATCCCGGTACCGAAGAAAAGCAAGGTAACATGCCTCAATGACTACTGACCAGTGGCTCTGACATTCACCACCATGAAGTGCTTTGAGAGGCTGGTCATGGCACGCATCAACTCCAGCCTCCCAGACAACCTTGACCCACTGCAATTCGCCTATCGCTGAAACAGGTCCACAGCGAATGCCATCTCCCTGGCTCTACGCTCAGCTCTGGAGCATCTGGACAGTAAAGACACCTACGTTAGACTATTGCTTAGTGACTACAGCTCTGCCTTCAATACAATAATCCCAAGCAAACTTGTCACCAAACTCCGAGACCTAGGACTCAACACCTCCCTCTGTAACTGGATCCTTGACTTTCTAACCAACAGACCACAATCAGTGAGGATAGGCAGCAATTCCTCCGGCATGATTATTCTCAACACTGGTGCCCCACAAGGCTATGTCCTCAGCCCTCTACTCTACTCCCTTATACACTCATGACTGTGTGGCCAGATTCTGCTCTAACTCCATCTACAAGTTTGCAGATGATACCACCGTTGTTAGCCGTATCTCAAACAGCGATGAGTCGGAGTACAGGAAGGAGATAGAGAGCTTAGTGGAATGGTGTCATGACAACAACCTTTCCCTCAATGTCAACAAAACATAAGAGCTGGTCATTGATTTCAGGAAAGGGGGTGGTGTACATGCACCTGTCTACATCAATGGCGCTGAGGTCGAGAGGGTTGAGAGCTTCAAGTTCCTGGGAGTGAACGTCACCAACAGCCTGTCCTGGTCAAATCACATAGATGCCATGGCCAAGAGAGCTCACCAGCACCTCTACCTGCTCAGGAAGCTAAAGAAATTCATTTTGTCCCCTTTGACTCTCACCAACTTTTATCGATGCACCATGGAAAGCATCCTATCTGGATGCATCACGGCTTGGTACGGCAACTGCTCTGCTCAGGACCGCAAGAAACTGCAGAGAGTTGTGGACACAGCCCAGCACATCACGGACACCAGCCTCCCCTCCTTGGACTCTCTCTTTACCTCTCACTGTCTTGGTGAAGCAGCCAGCATTATCAAAGACCCCACCCACCCGGGTCATTCTCTCTTCTCTCCTCTTCCATCGGGTAGAAGATACAAGAGTCTGAGGGCACGTACCACCAGATTTAAAGACAGCTTCTACCCCACTGTGATAAGACTATTGAATGGTTTCCTTATAGGATGAGATGGACTATGACCTCACGATCTACCTTGTTGTGACCTTGCACCTTATTGCACTGCACTTTCTCTGTAGCTGTGATACTTTACTCTGTACTGTTACTGTTTTTACCTGTACTATATCAATGCACTCTGTACTAACTCAACGTAACTGCACTGTGTAATGAATTGACCTCTACGATCGGTATGCAAGACAAGTTTTTCACTGTACCTTGGTACAAGTGACAATAATAAGCCAATATCAATTCCAAAGATTCAAGATTCATTTCTTGTAGAAATGCCCAGGACCGGTGAACAACAAACACCATGCAAAAAAATTGGGCAGAGCATTATAGGATTTGGCAGCTGTTCTTAACATTCTTTACTCATTATGACTGGTTTCAACATTGTTTTCAGAAATAAGCTGGCTTCAAACTTTGCACAGGAATTCTCCATGTTATGTGATGGGAAGGTTTTGACACATTTGAGCAAGTACCTAAACAAGGTAATTGGCTGTCTCCCACAACAGGCATTTGAAATGCCATTAGGATGGTGACAAGTTATCTAATATTGCTATTTTTCCTAATGGATTTTATAAACAGCATTTGGACATGTTTAGAAATTTTGGCATCCACTTCCAAACAGGAGACAGTGTGGTCTGAGATGTTTAGACATTGCCCCTGCACAACTGAGTATCTATGACTTTTACAATGCACGTACACTCAAGCTTCCATATAGCAGCTTGGAGCATTCCACCCTGCAATAGCGTGTGCCTCCCCACTCAGGAGCATAACAGCACAATTTTCTACACAAAATTGCATCTACCAGATAAGGACCTTTTTCTCCCTTTATCTTTGCCTTACCTCCATGTATATCACGCTGTAAGATACTTTTCCTCAACGAAGGTCCTAACAAATGTTTCTTTGTGTCATTTTCAAACTTGCACAAATCCCTTTATCTAGGTCATTGATAAACGTGAAGAGCAGCACTTATACAGATCCCAGGGGATTTTGTAAGTAACCAGTCCATCTGGTAATTTCATGGTCACCCTTACTGATTCCACTCTTACAATTACAGATTTTCTTTAACCAAATGATGTTAATTTCCCTTGTGGTGTGATAGGATTTAATGTTGCATCTCTTGAATCATTAATCCAGGCCTTTGGAACAGCAAACCAATAACAAAACTAGTGTGACCATGTGTTCTTGAGATTGATACCATTCTCTGAGAAGTCAGAGTATTGCCCATTCTTTGGGCATGAAGAGGATAAGAGAAGGATCTGGCAGGCAAGGTGAGGCAAAATCCCAAGAGATTCTATATATTAAGAGTAAAAGGGTGGCTAAGAAGAGAATAGGTCCCCTTAAAGATCAGTATGGCCATCTGTGTGTGGAACCAAAGGAATTGGGAGAGATTATTAATATTTCTCTTCAGTTTATACTGTGGAGCAAATGATGGAAGCTAAGGAAATGGGGGAAATGAGTGTTGTTGTCTTGGACCATGTAAGAATTAGCAGGGAGGAGGTATTGGAGGCCTTAAAGTGCATTAAGGTGGATAAATCCCCAGGGCCTGTGCTGGTGCATTCTCAGACCTTGTGGGAAGCTAGAGAAGGAATTGTGCAGGCCCTTGCAGATTTTTGCTTCATCTCTGGCCACAGGTGAGCTTCTGTTGGACTGGAGAGTGGCTAATATGGTACCGTTGTTTAAAAAGGGTTGCAAAAACAAGCCAGAAAACGATAGGCCAGTGAGTCTGACATTGTGTGATGGGCAAATTGCTGAAGGGGATTCTGAGGGACAGGATCTACCAACATTTGGAGAGACAGGGTCTGATTCGGGGCAGTCAGCACAGCTTTGTGTATGGGAAGTCATGTCTGACAAATCTCTGACTTCTTTGAGGAGGTAACCAAGAGGGTAGATGAGGGTAGGGCAGTGGATATTGTCTACATGAACTTTAGCAAGGCCTTTGACAAGGTCTCTCATGGCACACCGTTCTGGAAGGTTAGATTGCATGGGATCCAGGGGGAGATAGCAGATTGGATTCATAATTGGCTCAGTGGTAGGAAGCAGAGGGTGATGGTCGAGGGTTGTTTCTCAGACTGGAGACCTGTGTCTAGTGGTGTGCCAAAGGGTCGGTGCTGGGACCTTTGCTGTTTGTAATTTATACAAATGATTTCAATGTGAATGTATAAGGCATGTTTCGTAAGTTTTTGGATGATACTAAAATAGGTGGTGTAGATAGTGTAAAAGGTTATGAAAAATTACAGAGGGATCTTGATCAGCTGGGTATGTGAGCTGAGGATTCGCAAGTGGCTTTCAATCCAGATAAATGTGAGGTATTGCATTTTGGGAGACTAAAATCAGAGTAGGACTTGTACAGTGAATGGTAGGGCCCTGGGGAGTGTTATGGAACGAAGGGACCTCGGATTGCAAGTGCATAGTTTGCTGTAAGTGACGTCACAGGTAGATAGAGTAGAAAAAGGCATTTGGCACGGTGGCCTTCATCAGTCAGGGCACTAAGTATAGGAGTTGGGAAGTTATGTTGCAGTTATACAAGACATTGGTGAGTATTGTGTACAGTTTTAGTCACAGTGTTATAGGAAAGATGTTATTATACTAGAACAAGATTTACCAGGATGTTGCCTGGACTTGGGGGCCTGACTTGCAATGAGAGGTTGCGTAGACTAGGACTTTATTCCCTGGAACGAAGAAGATTGAGGGGTGACCTGACAGAGGTATATAAGATCACGAGGGGCATAGACAGGGTGAAAGCACATAGTCTTTTTCCCAGGGAGGGGGTGTTAAGAACAAGAGGGCATAAGTTTAAGATCAGAGGCAAGAGATTTATAAAAGGGACATCAGGGGCAGCTTCTTCACACAAAGGGTGGTGCGTATTTGGAACGAGCTGCCAGAAATAGTGGATGAGGCGGGCACATCAGCAACATTTAAAAGCCGTCTAGGTAAGTACATGGATTGGAGAGGTGTAGAGGGCCAGGGGCCAAACATGGACAGAAAGGACTAGCTCGCTGGGCAACACAGTCGGCATGGACAAGTTGGGCTGAAGGGCCTGTTTCGATGCTGTATGACACTATGACTCTAAGTAATTTAATCATGAAAATATTACTTTAAGGCAGTTTTTCTTTGAACTTCACTAGCTGGTGAGTTGGTATTATTTCACCATGTGTCTTAATTTCAAGCCTTACATTGTACCCTTTTATAAAGCCATTCCTTCGGTGTCGCTCAAATTTCCATATAATAAGACTCACCATTCAATCAACTTCAAATGACTTATCATCTTGAAAATCATGCCCTCTTAATATTATGGTAATAGTATTACATTTTAAGCAGCCTTAGTTTGGCTCATTAGGTGAAATTAAGCAATACTGTCAGCTCTGTTATGCAGGTGTTTCCCAGGTACAGCTTTGCTATCACTTCTGGATCACCGTTGAAAGTTATGTCCAATTTCTGATCACTCATTTCCTCACTAACATCTGTATTGAAACAGTGATTTACAATATAATCTACAAATCTACTGCCTGTTTTATTCTCCATTGAACAATGGAATTGCCGGTGAGGAGAGCAGGCAAACTTACCCGACACATTCGTCTCTTCCTCCATTGTGGGAGTAATTAAGTAACTAGTATTCATTCCTTGTTTCCTGTAAGGCTTCCTTTCTATTCCAATTTCACCATCTCTGTCACATCTGTTCTGGAGACGCCATCTTTCACACCAGTGGTTCTGATTCATCTTTTTCCCTTAATTGTGGTTGTCCCTCCAGCCTAGCTGACAGAGGTTCTCAATCAATCCTGTTCTATTTCCCATGTTTCTGCCCTCGCCACCTCTTCTTCCACCAAGAACCATGATAGGATTCCACTTGTCTCCATCTATGCAGAACTCCTGGTAAACCATTGACCTGTTTAATCATAGAACTCTAAGGTTAAATATTCAGGAAGTTTACGTGTATTTTCTAAAGCTGTATATCAACAGTGTTCCCTTTCATTTTAACTCTCTATCCCACTCCCACTTTTATGACTCTGCCTTCAGCCTCCTACACTACTTCAATGAAGCTCAATGCAAGTTAAGAAACAACACTTCAATTCTGACTGGCACATTACAGCTTTCCGGACTTGACAGAGAATTCAAAAATTTTAGATATTCAGTCATTCCAACCTTGCATCTTTAATTTATCCGGCATTGTTTTATATTCTCCCTTCTGGTAATTTCAGTTTACATTCATCTCCTGCTTACATCTCCCCCAGACACATTTTTTGTTATTCAATAACCTTTCAGTTGGCACTGCCCTCCACCCTATCACAGAAATTTCCCTTAGTTCTCTCCTCCTTTCTCTAATTGTTTTATTTCCACGTTTCCTACTTCTGATCATCAACCTGAAACATTAACTCTGTTTCTCTCTCCACAGAAGCTGCCTTACCTGTTAGGCATCATCCTCTTTTCTATTTGACTTTAAGCCACCAGAAAAGAGTGACAGGGAAAGTGTGATAAAAGTTGTAATGTTACAGAAATGAACTGCAATCTGATGCATAACTTCCCATATATTAATATGAAGTTCTTCAGAATAACAAACATAAAATCTTCTATTCAAAGTGCAATAATTCTCAATCAACACACTAGCTCATACAAACCTGGCTGACCAGGCTGGCTTGATGATTTAAGCTAATCTATGTATAGCTGCATTCCATTAACATGAATGAGAACTGGCAGTTATCTGTGTCACAGAAGCTATTTTGGCATTGAAAACAATGCAGAGCTTCAGCACAGGCCAAGGTTTGAGCTTTGCCAGGATCTATACATATACATATATATATTTCGTCCAAATGAGGCACTTCTAGAGCACAATTAAAACTATTCCAGGTTATATATGTGTATTTGGTGAAATCATCATTTTATCTGGTGGTTTCATCCTTGCAGCTTCTGCTTAATAATTGTACAGTCCATGATTTAGAGTGGTTTTCCCTCAATCAAAAATTACAATTTAGCTCATAGAGATTGGTAAACTATTGACCTCTTTAATCATAGAACCTCTGATGTTAAGTATTTGTGAAGTTTATAAATGTATTTTCAAAAGCTCTCTATATATACACACACACAAAGGCTAGTGTCATCAATAAATAAAATATTTGATCTTAGTGCAGCAAAGTGCATTTATTATTGCAAAGCTAGTTATTTGTTTTGACTGTCAATTTTCTATGAAGAAATATGAAATACCTGTTCAAATTTCTGATTGCCCAAAACCCATGATTCTGTGATCTGTCTGCAGTTGCTTCCATACGGGTTGGTGTTTTTGTAAACGACCTTTTTTGTACTTTTCCAGATGAGGAATAACATCCTTTCCACTTTGCCACCAACAAGAATGTCCAAATTAGGCGCAGCATATGCAAGGGACATGAAACTCTTTCAACACAAGGGACATGAAACTCTTTGAACAAGTGAACAAGGCTCAATCCACTTTCAGAACAACTTTAATTCAGGTCCAAGTTTATTGCATCCCATACCATCTATCCTCTTACTTCCAATTGGGACTCTGGGCTAAATTCTACCAGGCCAGAAGGACAAATAAAGCAAGGCTCTTTAAAGCTTAGATGGAGAAAGTTGGAGGAGTCCATGTATAAAACAATCAAATCTCCTCCTTGGACACTGGCCATCTGCCTGAACTTCGCTGCTTTGCCTTTCATGTTCTCATTGGGCTTGTTCTGCTTAGTGCCCACTGCTGCCAACTTGTGCCTGCTTCAGTCTGGCCCACTTTGAAGTAATTTTGTTGCTCCACCATGATCTTCAAAACCAATTTCAGAGCACTGATCTGCTGCAAAGTCCACACCTCTTTGGTCTAAGGTCAATCTACCAGGGAAGGACATTTTCAGATTGTCTGGGTCCAGTTTTACAAGGCTGAGGCAGAAGGTCAGCACTGTAGCTAGAAGGCCAATTTGAAATGAACTCCCTGCATCCACAGAGTTATATGTTAGAGGTTGAACTTTTAAAGAAAATTGCCAATTTCAACTTATGAATAACTGACCCTCACCTGAATTTTAATACCAATGGGCAGTACCAGAGTGGAACAGAATTAACTGAAGGTGGAATGTTTGATATACAGTGAAAATAAAATGTTCATAAAACCAAAAATGTATTGTGACTCTTTTTAATGCACCATATCAAGAAAAAAATAAAGCTACGCATTTGTTCACTAATTGAAGCACTCTAATATTTTATGCAAATTCCTAATGTTTCAATAAAATAGTACATTTCCCTGAGAGATTATGATGTTGAGAGGATGACCATATTCTTCTTGTTATCTGATGAAAATGAAAAAGTGCAACAGATACTTAACAACCCACACACCCCCACCCCAAAAGGACAGGCAAAATATTTGTTTTTGCACAATTCTGTTTCCTATAAAGAGCAACACTAACTACACTGGGGCATTTTGCCAGAATACCTCAGCTTATTAGCAATTCTTAAATATCCTTGAAAATAGCATTTCAAAGTAGCAAAATGTTGAATACCATAAACAGTGCCTGACCCAGTATCAAATGCTTAGCTAATTGGACTGGCCTGTTCTTCACAAGATCACAAGGGAGCAGAAGGCAGCCATTCGGCCCATCGAGTCTGCTCCAAAGAAAAGGGAAAAAAGAAAAAGAAATGAGAAATGAGGGGGGGGGGGAGACACTATTCTAACCCCAATTTCCGGCCTTATCCCCATATCCCTTGATACCCCGACTATTTAGATTATCTATCTATCTCTTTCTTAAATGCCTCCAATGATCTGGCCTCCACTGCTGTATGTGGCAAAGAATTCCACAAATTCACCACTCTCTGGCTAAAGAAATTTCTCCTCATCTCTGTTTTAAACCTGTACCCTCTAATTCTAAGATTGTGCCCTCTGGTCCTGGACTCATCCACCAAGAGAAACAACTTGACCACATCTACTCTGTCCAGTCCTTTCAACATTTTAAATGTCTCTATGAGGTCCCCTCTCATTCTTCTGTACTCCAGTGAGTACAGTCCAAGAGCCAACAAACGCTCATCATATGTAAGCCCTTTCATTCCGGGAATCATCCTCGTAAATCTCCTCTGGACCCTCTCCAACATCAGCACATCTTTCCTAAGAAATGGGGCCCAAAACTGTGCACGGTATTCCAAATGAGGCCTCACTAGTGCCCCGTAGAACCTCATCAACACTTCCTTACTTTTATACACTATACCTCTCGAAATGAATGCCAACATAGCATTTGCTTTCTTTACCACCGATCTGACCTGGTGGTTAACCATTAAGGTATCCTGCACGAGTACCCCCAAGTCCCTTTGTACTTCTGTACTTTGAATTTTCTCTCCTTCTAGATAATAATCTGCCCGTTTATTTCTGTTTCCAAAGTGTACAACTGCACATTTCTCAACAATGAATCTCATCTGCCATTTCCTTGCCCATTCTCCTAAACTGTCTAGGTCTCTCTGCAACCTTCTTGTCTCCTCAATACTCTCTACTCCTTCACCTATCTTGGTGTCATCCACAAACTTAGCCACAAAACCATTTACTCCATCATCCAAATCGTTAATGTACAAGGTAAAAAGAAGCAGCCCCAACACCGACCCCTGTGGAACACCACTAGTAATCAGTAGCCAACCAGAACAAGATCCTTTTATTCCCACCCTTTGCTTCCTGCCAACCAGCCAATGCTCCACCCATTCTGTTATCCTACCTGTAATTCCATGACCTCTCATCTTATTAATCAGTTTCTTATGTGGCACCTTGTCGAAGGCCTTTTGAAAGTCTAAATACACAACATCTACCACCTCTCCCTTATCCACCCTACCTGTGATTTCTTCAAAAAACTCCAATAGGTTGGTCAGGCAGGATCTTCCCTTCACAAAACCATGTTGGCTAGGACCTATCTTGCCTTGCACCTCTAGGTATTCCATAACCTCATCCTTGAGGATCGATTCCAATAACTTTCCCACCAGACGTCAGACTAATAGGTCTGTAATTTCCTTTATGCTGCCTCCCACCTTTCTTACACAGCGGAACTACATTTGTGACCCTGCAGTCCTCCGGAACCATGCTGGACTCTATCGATTCCTGGAAAATTATCACCAATGCCTCCGCTATCTCTAAAGCCACCTCCTTCAGAAGCTGGGGATGCACCTCATCCGGTCCAGGAGACTTATCAGTCTTTAGCCCATTTAGTTTTCCTCGCACCTTCTCTCTAGTAATCTTAACTGAACTCAGTTCCATTCCATGAGACCCCTGACTAACTGGTATATTGCTGATGTCCTCCACAGTGAAGACCGATGCAAAATACTCATTTATTTCTTCTGCCATCTCATTATCATCCATTATAATCTCTCCTGCACCGTTATCGATTGGTCCTATATCAACCCGTGTCTCTCTTTTACTCCTTATATATTTAACAAAAACTCATAGTATCCTTTCGAATGTTATCTGCCAACTTCCTTTCATAATTCATCTTTTCTTTCCTAACGACCTTCTTAGTTTCTTTCTGCAGGTTTTTAAAAGTTTCCCAGTCTTCTTATTCTTATGTGCTTTTATAGCATGTCCTTCAGATGATAGTGAATTGGCTTAGATGCTTTCCCCTTTTCCAGACTATGAAACTTATCTTGTCCTATTGTGCAAAAATTGAAAATGCACAAATAACAGATCCCCAGATGAGACTTGCATACATATCTCCAGCAGTGCTTAATGCAATGATGTAGGACAGTCTTCTGAAATCAGCTGGGTCTCTTCCACTGAGCAAGGTTAGACAGGCTGGGAAAATGTATAATGTGGAGATATGGGATCCAGGACACTAACAATGTTAACCCTGATAAGTAAACAGGATGCAAGTTGAAGATTTACAGTTTTGTTTCTAAAATATATGACTAAATCAATGTAACCAGTTATGATTTGGAAGTGAGAATAACACTACACCTGTACGAATCCCCCACAGCATCCGACTACCCTGTGATCTCTGTCTCGGAGGCCGATGTCAGAACATCCTTCAAGAGGGTGAACCCTCGCAAGGCATCAGGCCCCGACGATGTACCTGGTCGGGTACTGAAAATCTGTGCTGAACAACTAGCTGGAGTGTTCAAGGACATCTTCAACCTCTCACTGCTGCAGTCGGAGGTTCCCACTTTCTTCAAAAGGGCACCAATCACACCGGTGCCCAAGAGCAGAGTGAGCTGCCTCAACAACTATCGCCCAGTAGCACTCACATCTGCTGTGATGAAGTGCTTTGAGAGGTTGGACATGGGTAGAATTAACTCCTGCCTGAGCAAGGACGTGGGCATGGGCAATTCACCTACCACCACAACAGGTCTACAGTGGACACAATCTCACTGGCTCTCCACTCAGCTTTGGAGCACCTAGACAGCAGCAAAACATACGTTAGGCTGCTGTTCATCAATTACAGCGAGCATTCAACACCATCATCCCCTCAGTACTAATTAACAAGGCTCAAAACCTGGGCCTCTGTAGCTCCCTCTGCAACTGGATCCTCGACTTCTTTATCAGGAGACCACAGTCCGTGTGGATCGGTAGCAACATCTCTTCCTTGCTGACAATCAACATAGGCGCACCTCAAGGATGCGTGCCTAGCTCACTGCTCTACTTTCTCTACACTCATGACTATGTGGCTAGGCAGAGCTTAAACGCCATCTATAAATTCATCAATGACACCATTGTTGTTGACAGAATCTCAGATGGTAATGAAGATGAGTACAGGAGTGAGATCGATCAGCTGGTTGAGTGGTGTCACAAAAACAACCTTGCACTCCATGTCAGTAAGACCAAGGAATTGATTGTGGACTTCAGGAAGGTGAAGTCGGGAGAACACACAACGGTCTTCATTGAGGGATCAGTGGTGGAAAGGGTGAGCAGCTTCAAGTTCCTGGGTGTCAAGATCTCAGAGGATCTATCCTGGGTCCAACACATTAATGCAATCAAAAAGAAGGCACTTCAGTGGCTCTACTTTGTTAGGAGTTTGAGATTTGGTACGTCACCAAAGACGCTTGCAAATTTCTATAGATGTAAGGTGGAGAGCATTCTGACTGGTTGCATCACCACCTGGTATGGAGGCTCCAATATGCAGGATCGAAAGAGGCTGCAGAAGGTTGTAGACTCAGCCAGCTCCATCTTGGGCACAACCCTCCCCACCATAGAGGACATCTTCAAGAGGTGGTGTCTTAAGGACCACCATCCAGGACATGCCCTCTTCACGTTACTACCATCAGGGAGGTGGTACAGGAGCCTGAAGACCCACACTCAAAGTTTCAGAAACAGTTTCTTCTCCTCCACCATCAGATTTCTGAATGGTCCATGAACCCATGAATACTACCTCAATATTCCTCTTTTGCACTATTTATTTATTTTTGTAACTTATAGCAATTTTTATGTCTTTATGTCTTGCACTGTACTCCTGCCACAACACAATAAATTTCACAACATTCAGTGATAATAAATGTGATTCAGATTCTGTTGTTTGAGAATCATTGTCTACAAAGTTCTCTCTGAATATGATCTTCTGATTAGATCACCTTACAGTGGGTACAGCTGAGCATGTTGGAATATTGCAAACATTTAAATGTTTAGTTTCACTGACACCTTTTTTTGAACTTTGACGGGAGGTTAATGAAACAACCAAGCTCAAAACTAGCACTACATTTCAATACCACCTGCATTTATATTGAAACTGTCAATGAAGGCAAGAATTTGGGAAGCTCTGAAGATCACTTCATTTGGGCTCAAAACTCAGCAAGAGTCAATGACTGAGGGTAGAAAAGTTGGAAATGAAAACAAGACATGGCTTTCAAAATCAAACTAACGATTTCAGAAGATTTATTCAAATCTCAAACAGTAGTATAATTCAATTAAAGTTTGCATAAACTTGAAATGCTTCAAACCAGCACTGAATCCAACAAGAATGGCAGTTATCTATAATAAATGCAACTGTTTTATGAATTTCCAATCATATGAGTCTTCTTGCTTTTCATTGTTTAAAAACTATGTAGAAGATGTATTTTGCATTATGTTTAACAATGTGACTGCAAACTCTTGGGAATATGATTGAGGAACAAAACTGGTTTAGAACAAATAACAAATGGAGTCAGAAGGGTTTGATGAGTTCACTAAGATAACAATAGTGAAAATATATATGAATTCACCAAGTTTTCTATGTCCACATGATTTATGTTCTTTGGGTTCCACTAGCTTCTGCAAACTGATATTGGAGTTTATAATACAATTCATAAAATACTGGTTTGGCCTCAACTGGAGTATCATGTTCAATTGTGGTTGTCTGATTCTATGATCATGACCTATATTAGGCTGACTTGGGATAGTTATTATCAATGGCCTAAGTGCAGCATAATGCTCCTTAAGGATCTCATCGATTTACAGGATGGTAATGGCTTAGAAGGGGGCCATTCTGTGCATCATATCTGCACCCTCTCTGTACCAGAGCAACACTTAAAATTCATTCACTGGGTCCTTCTCTGTAGCCTTGCCAATTTTTATCTACCATGTATTTATCCAATTTCCTCTTGAGAGCCACATTGGATCTGCCTTCACTTCGACAGGCAGTGCATTCCAGATTCCAATGATACAGTGCATGGAAAATTTTTTCTTCATGTCACTCTTAATTCTCTTTTCCTTCATTTTATACTGTGGCCTCTAGTCCCTGACTCCTCCAACAATGGAAACAGCCTCCTACTATCTATTTCATCCAAACCGTCATCATCTTATATATTTTTGTTTCATCTTCCTTCAGCCTTCTTCAAAACAAAACAGTCCCAACCTTCCAATTTTATCCTTGTAACTATAGTTTCTCATCCTAGGAACCATTCTTGTAAATCTTTTCTGGATCCCCCCTAATGCCTTTGCATTCTTCCTGATAATGTGATGAACAGAATTTAAAACAATATTCCAGTTGAAGATATATTATAAAAGTTCAGCATGACTTCCCCGCTTTCATACTCTATATGTCTAATGATAAAGGCCAGGATTTTGTCTTATTAACTGCTCTCTTAACCTGTCCTGCCACATTTAATGATCTGTGCACACATACTGCCAGGTCCCTTTGCTCCTGCACCCCCTTTTAGAATAGTATCCTTTTTTCTACATTGCCTCTCCTCAATCTTCCTCCCAAAATGCATCACCATACATTTCTCTACATTAAACTTTATTTGTCATTCACCTGGTCACTCACTAGTCTGTCTAGATCCTGCTGTATCCTCTTCGCAGTTCACAACACTGCCAAGTTTTGTGTTGTCCACAAATTCAGAAATTGTTGGTTGCAGATCAAAAAATAAACAAATGGCCATAGCGCCAATTCCTGGGGAACATCACTATTTTCCTGCATTATCCTCATCAACACAAACAAAAAATTCTATCAAAACTCATAAAAAAAAATTCTCCCTTAACAAACTGGCTTGCCTTAATTAATCCATTTTCTTCCAGGTAATTTTTAAACCTGTCCTGGATTAATGTTTCCAAAAGCTTCCCCACCACCAAGGTTAAACATTGCCCTGTAGTCGCGTGGCTCACTGTCACTTCCCATTTTTGAAAGAGGGAGTAATACTAGCTACTCTTCAGTTCTTAGGCAACCACCCCCCTTATCCACAGATCATTGGAAGATTATGGTCAGTGCCCCTGCAATTTTCTCCCACATTCCCCTCAAAATCCTAGGATACATCCCATCTGGTACTACTTCAAATTTAGCTAACTTTTCTAATACATTTGTGCTATTAATTTTTAATATATCCAGTATCTCAATGAATTCCTCCTTCACCATTACTTGGGAAGCACTTCCTCCCCTCCTTCCACCCCCTGCCTCCCCTCAGTAAAGGCAGATGCCAAATACTCAACTAATACTTCATTGTTCATTTTTGAAGTGGGTGAGGCTCCCACGTCATTGAAGTTCTATGAAAATAATGGGTGTAACATGGAAGATGTGGCCACCTGCTCCATGTAGAACATGAGGAACAGGCCAAATTGTGACTATAGCCATTCAAATCACACCATAGTCTATGTCCAGAGGTGGAGGGGTGGATAGAACGGAGGGAATGTCTCTTATAGGGTGGAAACCAAGATCATCCAGGTGACATGAATGCTTTGCTGGGAAACCACGAGATCATGTCTAGGGCAATGAGGCTAACGCAAATGGAATGGCTTCCACTGGGGAAACTTCCAGCTGAAGAACGCAACAGGAAACAAAGTTCTCCCATTACCAAAGGCAAACTCTCATGTACCCAACAAACTAATGATCAATGGTGCACCTCTAGGCTCACTGCAAACATCACCAACCACAACCCTGTCCCAGGCTTTGATCTTCCAAGGATAACCAAAATGACTCTGAAAGGCTTGAGGACAAGCCAAGGAAGATGTGGCCACCTGCTCCATGTAGAACATGAGGAACAGGCCAAATTGTGACTATAGCCATTCAAATCACACCATAGTCTATGTCCAGGGGTGGAGGGGTGGATAGAACGGAGGGAATGTCTCTTATAGGGTGGAAACCAAGATCATCCAGGTGACATGAATGCTGTTGGTATCGTCTAAGAGGGTGATGAATGCTTGCTACTCACAGCTGATCTGCCTGAACAAATGTAAGTGGCCGACGAATGATGGTAAGAGAAATAAAAACAATGCTGAAACTGTAAAATACAGAGCACAATAGTTGCTGTAAAATCTGGTAATAAGAATGTTGAAAATACTCAGCAGATCAAGCAGCATCTGTGGAAACAGAAAAACTAAGTTAATGTTACAGGTGGTCAGTTCTTACACAAACAGAAAAGGCTGGTTACCTGAAATCATTGAAGGCAATATTGAGTTCCAAGGGCTGCAATGTGCCTGGATGGAACTTGAAGTGATGCTCTTTGAGCTTGTATTGGGCTTTGTAGAAGGCAAAAGGCAGAGAGTTCATAATGGGTGTAGGATGGAGAATGAAAGTGACGAGACATCTGGAAGCTCAAGGTCACCCCTTGTCGTCAGAATGGAGGTGTTCTGTAAAATGTTCCCCAAATGTACATTTGTTTCATCCAATGCAGAAGAGACTACATCATGACCACCAAATGCAAAACACTAAATTGGAAGAAATGCAGGTGATTTACTGATTCACCTGGAACGATTTTGGGGATCACTGGATGGTGGAAAGGGGCAGGGCATTGCATCACCAATAATTGCAAGGGAAAGTGCTGTGCAAGGGGAAGAGGTTGGTGGAGATCGATGAGTAAATCAGGGAGTCAAGGGGGGGAATGGCTCCTTTGCAATGCTGAAAGAGGAAGGGAAGATGAGCTTGGTGGTGGAATTTCAATGGAGGTGGCGAATATTATGGAGAATTATCTGTTGAATGTGCAGGCTGGTGGAGTAGGAGGCATGGATAAGGGGAATCCTATCCTTGTTCTGGCTGGAAGGAGAGGGGATGAAAGCAGCAGGGTGGAGCCCTTCAACTATGAAAGAGGGAAGCCATGTTAAGGTAAAAGGAAGACAACTTAGAAGCATTGGTGTGGAAAGTCTGGTCATCAGAATAGTTATAAGAAAGGAATGGAACAGATGAAGTCAAGATAGCTGTGTGAATCTGTAGTCTCATAAGGTTTTTACGACAAACTGGTAGTTTCATTGTCACTTTTACTAATACTAGCCTTTCAATGGATATTTTAATTATTTAAATTTCTCCCATTTGCCTTGGTGAGCTTTGAATTCATGACCTGGATCACTGATCCAGAGACTCAGGATACTAGTTCAGTAACTTAATTACAAAATTTTTGTACTCCTAAAATTGAAAAGATATGCATCTTGCAGATATGAAACTATAATTTATAATTGAATAGATAATAATGCAATCAGTGCAATGAGAGAGTATTATCAATATTGTGTCTAATGAAACCATTTAAAAGTTTATAGACAACTCTCATAAAATATTACAGAATTAAAAATATACTAATGTCCTATAGTTCTAAGAAGATAATTTTGTTGAAATTTTCTACCTTACTGCTTTTTAAGTAACTGTACGATTATGCGTATTTTTCTTTAGCTTGCTTAATATATTTAGTAATGATTGATCTCTATTGAATATTTTGGTGCTATAAATCCAACTTTTAAAAGGATTGTCCACCAGCAAAACTTTGTCAATTATATTCCTCCATTTAGTTTTAGCAAATGCAGACACTGGAATAGCAGATGCCTGATCATTTTATTTCACAAAATTCAAATAGGTAAATAGTTCAGTGTTTTTTTTTCTGCAACTTGGTTGTAGACTCCCAAAATAGCAAAAAAAAATTGTCATCATGACAACGGTGGATTTCCCAGGTTCACATTTGTTAAAATTAATTGCTCTGGACTTGTGAATGGAAGGGATTTAGCACATCAGTGACTCATGAAATATATATTAGATGAATTATGCTGCCACTGTCTTCACCCCCAGTAATCACAACCCATGGTGCATTCCCTTCCAGGTACAGTATACCTGAGCTGATGGCACAGGGCCCATTTCATCAGCGCTGTCAACCCTGACTCCAGCAGCATATTCTGGACAGTGGCTGGGCCTTGGTAATGCAGATCTGAGGGTCAGTTCCTGAAATGACGTGAACAGCTTTTCACAGCCAGCAAAAGGTGGAGGCAGAGGTGGGTGGGGAAGGAGCTCTGCTGGTTGTGAAAGTTGTTAACCCTTTACAGATTTTAAAATTGAACTAAAATAATTATTAAAATGATTTAAGGAACACAGTTGACCAAACATTAAACTAAAATAAAATAATTAAGCAACTTACTTTCCCCTTTATTTCCTAAATCTTTTCCCTACAATCCTCATTGAAATCAATGGACCTTCGGAACCTGTGCTGGGTCTAAGCTGATGCAGGTTCCAAGGAGAAATTCCCATGCCTGCGAAATCTCAGCAAGATTGGAATGGATGAACAGAATTCAGCAGTGGACTCCGATTCAATATCTGAATGCATGCAGTTCTAATTGGAATCACTGGTAAAAGTCAGTATGATCTGGCCTAATTCTGTCCTCGTTTAGACAGCTTGGAAGGAATATCAATGTTTAATGTTTTTAGTTCACAAACCTGTTTTCCAATTAGGATTGCCACTAGAAAAGCAGTCTTCCAGAATAAATATATATCAGTACAATGTGGCCATGTGCCCAGTTGTAACAGTAGCTTGTTTAATACCAAATTAAGGTTCTCATGGAGAAGGCATAGATCTTACAGAAAATTCTAATAGAGCAAACCTTTCATTAACCTTGATGTTAGACAACAAGCCACTGAATTTTCTTTCAATGCAGACAGGAAATAGTTTTTGGTGCCAGATACAGGTTTGCTATTCTGGTTTATAGCATTCGATTGAACTCTAGGAAAATTAGAGTTCCTAAAGCTGATGGAAGAACATTAATTGGTCAATAAATGACACTAATACCAAGGTAAAAGGTCTATGATTTCAGCTAAAAATGTTAATGCACACCATCATCAAACAAATACAGCAGCATTTCTCATGAGACAGCTTCTCAATTGAAAATCCATAAAGTCACAATAACCATGTGCTTTTTGCAATTTCCAGAATATACTTCGGTATTTTCATCAAAAAAGGGCAAGATTCATATAAATTTAATTTCTGGAAATTTATCCAGGTATAAAGATTTTCAGGAAACCTATCTTACTTAAATAATATTTCTCCAAACTACCTACTGATATATTGTAGAATCACCTTTGTTTCTTGTCCTGCAGTGGCTTCTACATTGAATTTCAAAATTTTGCTTATCCCATACCTGTGTCACCATTTGCAGCCACATAGAGCATTGAGATCACTTTGTTCTTCCTATTCAGGATCTGCCGATTTTTATTGCCTAACCTTTGGTAGGAATGTTTGCAGCTGGTTTAGCCAGGAATTCTCTTTGCAAAACAATCTGGAACTCTCTCCTCATTGGCTTTTTAAAATCTACCACTTTGACCAAGCTTTTCGTCATACATCTTGATACTTCTTTGTGACCTGGGGACAAATTTGATAACATCCCAGCTTCACATGGTGGAGTATCTGCTCTTGGATTCTGCACCAGTTTACACCCAGCAGGATCCAGGAACCCAATGTTGATAAAGCTGTGATGAAGAGAGGTAAAAAATAAGTTACTTTCTAATTATTTGTGATTGCTTTAATTGCTTAAGTGATTTCAGAATTTTAAAATTGCAAATCATTTAAAAATATTTCTGAATGTCAGGACCATTCAGAAGCATTGAAAACATGACCATGTTGATCTCCTAACCTCACTGCCATTTTCTGGCACTATCCTCACATTCCTTAATTTCCTTAATGCCCAGAAATCTATTCATCTCTGTTTTGAATAAACATAATGATTGGGCCTCCATTGTTCTCTGGGGTAGAGAATTCCAAAGATTCACCAAACTGAGTGAAAAAATGTCTCATTATCTCAGTCATAAACAGCTTACTCCTTATTCTCAAACTACACCAACATGTCCTAGACTCGTCAGCCATGAGAAACATCCTCCCTTCATCTTACCTGTCAAGCCCTTGCAGAATTTAGTAAGTTTCAATGAGGTATCCTTTCATTCTTCTAACTCTAGAGAATATCACTCCAGTCTACTCAATCTCTCCTCATATAGCAAGACTACCATCCCTGGAACCAGTCTAGTGAGTGAACTGTTGCCACTTTTATCCATACAACGATGGGTATGCAAAACAAGTTTTTCACTGTACCTCAGTACAAGTAACAATAATAAACCAATACCTTTCTTAGTTAAGGAGACCAAAACTGTATACAATACTCCAGATGTATCTCACCATGGTCCTGTACAATTGCAATCCTTACTTCTGTAATCAAGCTCTTGTAATAAAAGCTCACATATCATCTGACCTCCTAATTGCTCGCTGCACTGCATGCTGTCCTTTGAGATTTGTAACAAGCAGACCTTAGTCCCTCTGAACATAGATACTACCTTCTCGCTCACCATTTAACGAATACTTCTCTCTGTAACATGCAGAGTGGATGACCTTGCACCTCGCAACAGAACACGCCACCTGCCATGTTCTTACCCACTCACTCAGTTTGTCAACATCCCCTTGAAGCCTTTACCTCCTTCATCACATTTACATTCTCAACTATTTTAGTGACATCAAACTTGGAAATATGACATTTGGTCTCCTCAGACAAAGTTTTGGTATAGACTGTTAATAGCTGGGGCTGAAACTCTGATTCCTGTGATTCCTAGCCTGAGAAGGTTCTGTTTATTCCCATTCACTCTGTTTGATAACCAATTCTCAATCCATGTTTAGTACATTACCCTAAATTCCATGTCCTACAAGTTTGAAGTTATGAGGCCCCACACAGCAAGATTTGGGCGATTTTTTCCTGTTGTGCTATTTTTGCTCTTATCCAAATTAGAGATAAGACAAAAGTTTCATATTTTCCTTGTTTCTCATCCCTCTACGAGAAAACTTTCAAATGTTAGTCATAGATAATATTATTTCATTGTTACCTATGACAACTGTGACATGAAATCATTATTTCTGATACCAGTTGCAGTGGAATGAAAATATGGAACTCATTTCGAAGAGATAATAAGCAGTCTCACAGCAAAAAGCTAGAGTTGGATTTCAGATAAGCAATAATAAGATGCAGCGGCTGATCCTTAGAACAAACGGAGTTTATAAAAAGCAAAATAAAAACATTGATATTGGAAATCTGGAAACAGAAACAGAGAAACAGTCAGCAGGTCAGGTAATACTGTGGTGAGAGAACCAGAGCTCATGTTTCAGGCTCTGATGGAAGGTCATCGCCTTGAAATGTTACATCTGTTTCTCCACAGATGCTGTCTGACTGACTGAGCTACTGAAATTGTGGACATTTGAAGCAGTACAGTAGCAGCCTGAGATAGTGTTATAGGCCCAACATCTTGGGCTGCCTAATCAGTGAGTTGTTGTTTTCATTGCAGAGCTAGAAGTGGGAACTGATGAAAGCACTCTTCAACTTTATTTACAAAGCCTTAGATAACGAAACCATCTGTTCTCAAGACCTGGGCAACACCTACCCTTGGGTTGATAAATGGCAAGGATGTGTGACACAAATGGATGAAATGACTATCTCCAAAAGGTTTAATCACACTCCTATGACAAGCAATGACATTGTCATCATCAAATCCCCTGTTAACATGGTGGGAATAATGATTAAACACAAAAAGTAGGCTAGCCACAAACACTGTGGTTACAAGGGCTAGGCCAGAGGCTGAGTTTTTCAAAAAATATATTACAAGAGAGACATATAGCTCTTTGAGTCTGCTCTGCCTTTTAATACGATTATAATTGATCCTCTACTTCAAGTCCAAAGTTCCTGCCAATTTCTATACCTCTGATTCCTGCCGAGGTTAGCAACCAATCATGATCTTGACTGAATGATGGAAGTGAAGCAAGGGCCAACTGGCCTATTTCTTATGCACTTACGTTATATTCTACAATGGCTGTTAGATCAAACCCATTTATCTCCATTTGAGGCTTTGTGCATTCAAACAAAATTTCATTAATTTTACCTTTCCTTTAACTGTTTTTCCCTGATTTGACCTTATTCAATGAGGTACTATGACCAAGATTCTCACTGTCACTTTCTCTCACTCTGATCATCTTCAGCCAAACTGCCACACTGTTTACAGTATTGATTTTCTAAATGTATAATTTCTCCTCACCCAGCACTCTGCACCCCTTTTCTTTTCAAAAACATAAACCCCCACCTCCAACCCAGGTCATCATTTCACCGGGGCAGTGGGCCCTACCCTTTTTAAGTATAGACAATCTCAACAGAGCAGCTCTTTTTCACACAGTATTAGTGTCAGTGCCTGTAGCCCCCAATCAAAATTTCAAATGATGAAGGTTTAATGCTGGACTCTACCTACCAAACACCACTATGGGAGTGCATTCATCAAATGGATGGTCAGATTCCCCACAATCTTACCAGCACCTTTAAGGTACAAGTCAGGAGTGCCTTGAAATACCCTACACGTCCTTAAATAAGTGGAAAACAATTTCTTTTACAGTTTCCAAAGGAACTTCACAGTAATATTATGAAATAAAAACTGACACTGAGCGAGATAGGACAGATGACTGAAAATCTTGTCCAAAGTTTTAAGGAGTATCATTATGAGAGAAATTTAAAGATGGAGGCATGGCATGTTTTAAGCAGAGAATTCCAGAGCTCCTAGATTTGGCAGCAGGAGGCGTGATGGCCAACTGTGCAGTGATTAAATTTGGGGATGATCAAGATGTCAGAATTGGAGAAAGTCCAGATAGCTTGGAGAATTCTACAACTGGAGAAGGCTGAACTGATGTGGAGGGTGAGACCATGGGGCATTTGAAAACAAGAATGAGAATTTTTAAAATTGAGGCACTCCTTAACAGGGAAGCAATGTAAGTCCACAAGGACAGCAGAGACAGGGATTTGCCAGGCAAGAGATTTGGATGACTCAACAGCACTGAAATTTGACACCAGCCAGAATAAAGCATCCTATCCAATACCATAAACCTTCAGCCTCTCAGCTACTTCATACATGAGTGCAGTTTTGCCACCAAAACATTTGTGGTTACAATTTCCCAAAGCTACTTTAATAGTACTTCCCAAATTCTCCACCACACAGGACCACAAGGATGACTAGGAAGCCCACCTCCTCCAAATCACACACTGTCTCATGGAAATGTAATCACTATTAATTGTTTGGTACTGGGGTCAAAATTATGTACCTCCCAACTGAACAGCATCGCTCTACCTTCACTTGAATTGCAGCAGTTCAAGGTGGGTCACCACCATCTTCTCAAGGCCATTTAGGGATTGGCAATGCCCATATCCCATCAATGAATACATAAAACCAGCTTCTTTTCTGTAAAGAATTTGGCTCCATGAAGTAATAAATTCAATGAATATAACATGACTAAAAATGAATAGTGTTGTTCGATCAGCAACAACCAAAAAAACTGGTTCAATCTAACAATATTTTAAACAAAATATTCAATCCTTACCATACAATTCCTAAGTAACTTTTACCTTTTTTTTCATAAAACTATACATTTAAATGCAATGAAAATTTCAGTCAGTTTTTGGGTGAGATCAGGCCAGAGAAGCAGTACCCAATGTTTCCACTAGGAAGAGCTAATTACTTGGATCACAGAGGGCAAAGAAACAAAGATTAGAAAACCATGTGGATCCCTGGGTTCCTGGGCAACTCAGTATCTAGGGCACAATGTGCAGTAACTCTGTCCTGAAATACATTGTTTTAGTTTCCCTGGCCTCCCCAGTGTCATAAATTTTGCTTTTTGAGAAAGCATCCCGCCATCTAGTGGGTGAAAGCACTGCAGGGTACAATCTTGATCCATCTCGATCAAGATAGTTTCAGGTTCAGCCTGTTTTAATTAAGGAAGGCCATTAAGACTGTGACAATTTTTACCCATGAAGTGAAATGCTGAAGACAAGATCCCCCTTCCAATTATATCTTATAGCTTGCATTTAAAAAAAATCATATATGCCGTAATTGGTAGGAGATATCATAAAATTAAAATAGTAAATACAAATTGCTGCAATTATTGTACTAATTGGAATTACTGACTCTACAGATTTCTATTTTCAAATTTATTTCAACTATTTGCACAATTACATGATATACAGTTTGGTATTAAAAATGACAGAAATCACATCCAATTGCATCAAGAATTATCAAATAAGTGGAATTACAAGATTGTAAAGAAGCAAAAATAATAATGTAAATAAAGTGTGACATGACATTGCTGTATTAAAATTTGCCTTCTGTATTCTCCCCACCTTTCAACGAAGATGTATAGAGAGTACAATGGTGTGTCTTAACTCTGAGACCCAAGTTGTGATAGCTGAAGAACAGAAAAAAAAACTTTAGTTAGATAATGAAAGTAAACAGACATGGCACAAAAGCATCTCCGGGAATGAATGACCAACCTAATGAAGGACAGTGCTTGCTGAACACCAAAAGGGGCAATGTAGAAGACAGCAACAGGCAGCCCCACCATTAATAGACACAACCAAAATTCTGTAGCTCAATGACATGGTGGTGCCATTGAGAATGGTGGTGAATAATTGGGCCACTAGTGAGAGGATGGTCTATGGACATCCTCATCCTCTGTCATACCAGAACTTCGAACAAATGTGAGATAAGGATGAAATGTTTACTGCCTTTTAAGGTAAAGGTAATTTGAATGATATGAGCCTGCTTCCAAGGATATCATAGACCACTGTCCATGCAATTCAGTTTGCTTCACGTGACGTTAAGAACAAGGCAGGGCAAAGGCTATGGGTCCTGGTAAACCACTCAGTTTTGATGCTTAAGAATTGAACATCAGAACTCCCCTTCTTAGGCAGTCCCTGGGAATCAAGGATGACTTGCTTCTGATCCAGTTCTGAAAGTTCTGAGGTGGTTTTCGAAGCCACTGTGGGACTTGCAGAATCCGCTACAGGTTGAGCAAAAAATGCATTCCTGCAGCTTGCACTGCATTTCTGTCTGTTCTGACAAATTGACTCGAGGTTCTCAATGCTATCCTAAGTGCTTCTTCTTCATCTTGAGTGGTATTCCTAGCTAAGCATTCCCATGAATCAGTGAGAATGTTATGCTTTCTCAAGGAGGTTTTGAGAACACCCCTGGATCTTTTCCTCTGTACATTTGGCATTATTTTCAGTGACAAGATACTGAACATCGAAGTATCATGTGAACAAGCAGTGCAAAAGGATCTGCAAAACAATGATCATTGGGAGAATCCTCCAATGGCAAAGGATAATTTCTGACAATTTGTTCTGGCAAGTTTGTTCTAGTTGTAGGGCAACTGTACTTGGGGCCCCGAACAGTCTATGGGATTTGCTCAGTGACAAAAGTTTGGCCCATTTATCTCTAGCTGAAGATTTCCATTTCATTCCAAGGTTTAGAGTTTTTGCTGTTGATTTTCTTGCTTCAGACATTGCCCAATTATGATGCAGCCATATCAAGTTTGGGCTAACAAGATAACATATATATACCTAGTTCCAAGACATGAGCAGCTTGTTGCAACAAGATAATTCCAACTTCCTACTGTCCATCAATAGTACACAATTTGAATAGCAAATTTAACCAGGCCCATTAAGTATAAATGAATTATTCCTTAGCATATTTTATGTCACCATGCACAAATACTGAGAGCACAATTCACTCACTGATATCTTTGCTTCAGAATCAGAAATGTTTACATCAATCATACAATTGCTGCTCTTTTAATCAGTACCACATGCAACTATGAATGAAAATACTGTACCTGCTTCAGGAACTGACCAGCGTTGAAGAGCTCACTGCAGCCATATAATACATGTTTACCTGGTTTATTCTGAATAAATATAAAAGAAATGTATTTATTCTAGAGCATAATACACAGAATTACATCTGAAATGAGGCCATGACTGGGAACCAATAAGGAAAATCACAGCAATCATTGTATGGACATAAGCTATGCTTGTTTCAACAATAACGACCTTTTAATTTTATTCTTTTGACAAGTATTCATGAATTCTTTATGTCTCGCACACCAATGCTGCAGAGTCAAAAAAAGATCTTTCTGTGCTTTCATGCATAACTAGTTGCTGTTGCCTCATGTGTTGCCACACAACTTTATAAAGACCACATACCCCTAAAGATGCTATAGCATAGGTTGACACTGAATAAGGCAATGCTGGATTGCACAGGCAAATGGGTGCTGAGTTCATGTGAGATATTGTTGGGAATACAGCAATGGGAAGCATGGCACAGCAAATCGTTGCCAAGTCAGACCCCACTACCATCATCTCATTGTTAACAGACTTCACAACACTCCCCTTTATGCTGTCAGAACCCAGGCATCTTTATACTACACCTGGACTCCAGATTCCTTCACCTGATATTGCTGTGTAGCTACAAAAGGTACCGCCTTTAAGTAAAGTCTATAAATGCTGTAGGGGTGGGGCTGCTGGCACATGACTTTATCATAACCAATCAAGGACAACAATAATTGCAGTGTCTCAAAATAATGTGAAATGCATTGATAAACATAATCCCAAAAATAAACTCCAATGTCATAAAACTTTTTCCACAGTAAAATTATTACAGATTTAATATTTGAATTTGAATGAAAGCTTTAAATGCTTAAATTCTGCTCGTCTTATTTTCTGGGATAAGAGAGTTAAAGAAATTCGATCCATATGACAGTTATGCAGCATGGAAACAGACCCTTCAGCCCAATGAGACCATGCTGACCACAAGGCACCTAATATTCTTTGGACTGTAGAAGAATTGGGGTGGGGGGGGGGGGGAAGAAGTAGGGTGGTGATCTTACTAAAACACATAAGATCATTTGGGGTTATGACAGGATAGATATTGATATTATTCTACCAGAGAGTCTCAAATGAGCAGACATAATTTCAAGATCAGGGGGCAGTAATTTAAAACTGTAGTGTATAGGAGCTTCTCAGAGCTGGTGAAACTCTGGAATTCTTTATCCTGGAGGACTGTCGATGCTGGATGATTGGGGTTATTTAAAGAGCTGGATAAATTTTTGAAAGGCCAGGGAACTGACGGCTATGGCAACTTGCACAAAAGAGGAGGTAATGTCTGGGGCAGATTAGCCATGATCATACTGAACGTCAGAGCTTAATTTGTGGGACTACTCCAGCTCCTATCATCTTATGTTGTTCTTTGGTATTTATATTCAATTCCCGCCTCACATATTTTGCCTCTTTTGTATTTAGATTTTTTTAAAAATTACTTTTTATCCAATTTGATCCATTTCCTGTTAAGTTATATATCTTTTACTTGCCTTCCTTTTTCTTCCTCAGGATAGCAACATAACATTGAAGATTGGGTTCCAACATTGCTTTCCATGATGGTTTAGATCAACTGATACTTATAAACTTAATTCATGTTCTTATGCAGGTTTAGAATCACCTTTAAGCAAGCAAACAATTAATGGCCCTTGCTTTATCTAGTACTGCAAAGGGAAAAAAATTTCAATATATTTTAGCTGCTTGAGGCTAGCTAATTTTGCATTGATGTACTCTCGTTCTGCAGTCATGGCTCAAATGAAGCCAGTGTCTATATTTGTTATGTTTTAAAGTTTTTAAAATATAATCTTTCCCATCCTTCTTTAATTAGATAGTTCTGAAGATCTCCCTTCATATCTTATTATCCCTGGATTCATCCTAGACCACTTCTGTTTGAGTGCTTTGTTTCCATGCTGTAAGATACAACTTTGTGGCACAGGATACAAAGAAAATTTTAAAAAAATCAAATCATGCTTTAAGAATAATAAAGAAAAATATAAACACCAGTTATAACTACAGGATGGATGAGATGTCAAGCTCCTTGCAGCTTCAGTCAATCTGTAATTGAACTGTACCTTTTACAGTTAAGTATTTCTTCCTTTCCCAGTTGACTATTTTAGACATTGGTAATGTTTCTTGACATTTATGCAGAAGGTTATTTTTTGAAACAACAAACATTGCTTGTCCGGAAATCATGGTTCAACTTGAAATAATTGTCAGGATTAACTTTTAATATTACATTTATTTATATTACATCTTCATTTCTGTAGGTTATGGGTATTGCTGGCGAGTTCAGAATTTATTGTCCATTCTTTAATGGCCTTAAGAAGGGAGTGATGAGGCACCTACTTGATTTGCTATAACCCTCTAGTGAAGGTAGACCCACAATGTGGTTGGGTAGGGAGTTCCAGGTTTTAGGCTTAGTGATGGTGAAGGTAGGTTGATGCACTTCCAAGTCAGGATGGTGTGCAACCTGGGAAGAACCTGCAGGTGGTGGTGTTCCTTCATGCCTGCTGCTATTCTCCCCCTCAGCGGTAAAGTTTGCCAGTTTGGGAATTGTTGTCAGAGTAGCCTACGCAGTGCATATGTAGATGCAGTTAAACTGCATTGTAGGAAATAATGAATGTTTAGGTAGGTGGATAAGATGCCGGTCAACCTGGCTGCATCTTCTACATGCTCATTCAGACAAGTGGGATGTATAGCAACAAAGGCAATGGCCTACAAAATGAACAAACTAACTCAAATTCTCTTTTGGACCATAACACAATATTCATTTAAACTTTAGTCCTTTTTATCTGCCATGAAGTTTTAAATTGATGGTTTTATGTTTTGCATATTCTCTCGTAGTTTCAGAATATTACACAAAATGCATAGCACAACATCAGAATGAGCAGCCCATGCAATCTGTGATGGTTTTGTAGTCCACACAGATTGAAACAATGATCGGTGCTATTGATGAGTTATTTCCATTTAGATACTCAACTTTCTTCTAGTATTTATTTTGCAAGTTACTAATATGGAATTAATAGTTCCATTGGTCCAAGTTTATTTTACTTTTCCAAACAAGCAATTTGAAGTTTATTTTTCCAGTTGAGTGGAACTTTCACTGTCCCTTGATTCTCCTGAGGACTATTGGCATTTGAAAAATACTGCCTCTTTGCTCACTATGCATCCTTAAGTATTTTATGTTTATCCCCATATTAAATATTGTCTTACCTTTGTGTAATCAACAAGGTTTTGATATTCAATATAATTTCCACCACCAACAACAAAGACAATAGCCTAGAAAATAAACAAACTCAGATTCTCAGCTGGACCATAACACAATACTTAGTGAAATGTTAGTCTCTTTTGCCCTACATAAAGTTTTTAACTGATCTCTTAAGGTTAAATGAAGATCAAGGTGAATGCAAAGACAGACAAGCTCATACAATTATCAAAGACAAGAAGGGAATGACCCACCACTGAGGGCAAGCAGGGAAAGAGAGACAAGGCTGTTCTATTGAAGGGTCTTTGACCTGAAACATTAACTCTGTTTCTCTTACCACAGACCGTAACCTGATTTGCCGAGAATTTCTAGCATTTTCTGGTTTTAGATTTCTAGCAACTTCAGTTTTTTTAAAATTTTCTCTTACTTGTTGAATTCACTGCCATGAATGCCTAAAATGATGCTCTACTCTGCTCTCCGATGGGATTACCATCTTTCTCTCTTGCTTTTTTCACCCTCCGTTGTCTCTCTTTCTTATCTTTATTAAGGTATTGGCCAAAACAGTTCTGATGAGGGTCACTGACTTGCAACATTAACTCTGTTTCTCCTCCCAGTATTGAGTATTTCCAGACTTGAGCATTTCCAGCATTTTCCATTTTTATTTTAAGCTAATACAATTATTTATAATATTTAAATATAAAATGTGGAAAACATTTTGGAGTACATTATAACTGGCAGCAACAATTATTCAAACCTAGGTAAATCTGCTTAAACTTGGAACTATATAGGATTATATAATTCTTATGGTATTATGCTAATAGGGACTGTATAATGTTAAAATACTTTCTCCACGATAAGAATTATTTTTCTTAAAGCTTACCACTGCATTTTGCATGAAAGGCAGAACATATTGTTGCTAACTGAATATATCACTGCCTGGATCCCAGGTTTAATGATCAGAATTGGCATGGAAGACGCAAGTATAGTTAATATTGTGAAATAGATAAAACTTACACACCACTATTATTTCCTAATAAAATTTTTGTTAATTTCTCCCACCCAATGTTTTTCTTCCTGATTCTTGTTGAGTTTGTGGATGCTGACACTTAGCCCCATAGAACCATAAACCATACAGCACAAAACAGGCCCTTCGGCCCACCATGTTGTGCCGTCCATCAAACCACCCTAACACTACCTAACCCCTTCCTCCTTCATATCCCCCCATCCCATACTCCTCCATATGCCTATCCAACAAGCTCTTGAACCTGTCCAATGTATCTGCCTCCACCACCACCCCAGACAGTGCATTCCATGCACCAACCACTCTCTGGGTGAAAAACCTCCCCCTGACATCTCCCCTGAACCTCCCACCCATAACCTTAAAGCCATGCCCTCTCATCTTGAGCATTGGTGCCCTGGGAAGGAGGTGCTGACTGTCTATCTATTCCTCTCAATATTTTATATACCTCTATCATGTCTCCTCTCATCCTCCTCCTTTCCAGTGAATAAAGCCCTAGCACCTTAAGCCTCTCCTCATATTCAATACTCTCTAATCCAGGCAGCATCCTGGTAAATCTCCTCTGCACTCTCTCCAATACCTCCACATCCTTCCTATAATGAGGCGACCAGAACGGAACACAGTACTCTAAGTGTGGCCTAACTAGAGTTTTGTAAAGCTGCATCATCACCTCGCGGCTCTTAAACTCAATCCCGCGATTTATGAAAGCCAACATCCCATTGGCCTTCTTAACTGCTCTTTCCACCTGTGAGGCAACTTTCAATGAACTGTGAATATAAACCCCCAGATCCCTCTGCTTCTCCACACTGCCAAGTACCTTGCCATTTACCCTGTACTCTGCCCTGGAGTTTGTCCTTCCAAAGTGTACCACCTCACACTTCTCCGGATTGAACTCCATCTGCCACTTGTCAGCCCAGCTCTGCATCCTATCAATATCCCTCTGTAAGCTCCGACAGCCCTCCACACTATCCACAACACCGCCGATCTTAGTGTCGTCCACAAACTTACTAACCCAGCCCTCCACCCCCTCATCTAAGTCATCTATAAATATCACAAAAAGTAGAGGCCCCAGAACCGATCCCTGCAGGACACCACTAGTCACTGCCTTCCAATCCGAGGGCACTCCTTCCACCACAACCCTCTGCTTTCTACATGCAAGCCAATTCCTAATCCACACAGCCAAGCTTCCTTGGAGCCCTTGGCCTCTGACCTTCTGAAGAAGCCTACCATGAGGAACCTTATCAAACGCCTTACTAAAATCCATATAGACCACATCCACCGCACTACCCTCATCAATCTTCCTGGTCACCTCCTCAAAGAACTCTATCAGGCTTGTGAGGCAAGATCTTCCCTTCACAAAGCCATGCTGGCTGTCCCTAATCAGTCCATGATTCTCTAGGTGTTCATAAATCCTATCCCTTAGAATCTTTTCTAACAGCTTACCCACCACAGACGTGAGACTCACCGGTCTATAATTCCCTGGCCTATCCCTATTACCTTTTTTGAACAAGGGGACAACATTCGCAGCCCCTCCAATCCTCTGGCACCATCCCCGTGGACAACGAGGACTCAAAGATCCTTACCAGTGGTTCGACAATCTCCTCCCTAGCCTCTCGAAGCAGCCTGGGGAAAATCCCGTCAGGCCCTGGAGATTTATCTGTCTTAATACTATTTAACAACTTCAACACATCCTCTCTCTTGATATCTAGAACCTCGAGAACATTACCCCTACCAGCACTCCCTTCCGTGTCATCAAGACCCCTCTCCCTGGTGAATACCGAAGAGAAGTACTCATTGAGAACTTCTCCCATTTCCGCCGCCTCCAGGCAAATTCTCCCACCTTTGTCCTTAATCGGACCTACCTTTACCCTAGCCATCCTCCTACCCTTCACGTACTTGAAAAAGGCCTTGGGATTTTCCTTAACCCTACTAGCCAACGCCTTTTCATGTCCCCTTCTAGCTCTCCTCAGCCCTTTCTTAAGTTCCTTCCTCGCTACCCTATATTCCTCACGGGCCCTGTCTGAACCTTGCTGCTTATACCTCATGTACGCTACCTTCTTCTCCCTAACAAGTCGTTCCACCTCTCTCATCACCCACGGTTCCTTCACCCTGCCATTCCTTCTCTGCCTCACCGGGACATATTTATCCCTAACATCCTGCATAAGATCCCTGAACATCGACCACATCTCCATGGTACATTTCCCTTCAAAAAGGACATCCCAATTTACACTCCCAAGTTCTCTCCTTATAGCCTCATAGTTCGCCCTTCCCCAATTAAAAATCCTCTTGTCTTCTCTGCACCTGTCCCTGTCCATGACAATTTTAAAGGTTATGGAGCAATGGTCACTGTCCCCCAAATGCTCACCCACCAATAGATCCTTCACTTGTCCCGGTTCATTTCCTAAAACTAGATCTAACATGGCATTCCCTCTAGTCAGCCTGTCAACATACTGCATCAGGAATCCCTCCTGGACACATTTAACAAATTCCGTCCCATCTAAACCTTTGGCACTCAGCAGGTTCCAGTCTATATTTGGGAAGTTGAAGTCTCCCATTATAACAACCATGTTATTTTTGTTTCTCTCCAAACACTGCCTGCCAATCTGCTCATCTATATCTCTACTGCTACCGGGGGGCCTACAGAATACTCCTAGTAGAGTAACTGCTCCTTTCTTGTTCCTTAATTCCACCCATACAGACTCTAGAGATGATCCTTCTACAACATCCATCCTTTCCACAGCCGTAACAGTGTCCCTGACCAGTATCGCCACCCCTCCTCCTCTTCTCCCCCCTTCCCTATCCCTCTTAAAACACCGAAAACCAGGAATATTCAATATCCACTCCTCTCCTGACGTCAGCCACGTCTCAGTAATAGCCACGATATCATAGTCCCCCATACTTATCCAAGCCCTCAGTTCATCCCCCTTATTCCTGACACTTCTTGCATATAAGTAAACACACTTCAGTCCACCTACCTTACTACTTTTATAGCCTGTATTCTGCTTCTCCTTCCCCAAAGCCTCTCTACCTGTTTGATCTAACTTTTCCCCATCCCCTTCTTCCTCTGACCTACTCCTCCGGTTCCCTTCCCCCTCACAAACTAGTTTAAACCCTCCCGAACCACCCTAGCAAATCTCGCCGCAAGGATATTGGCCCCCTTCTGGTTCGGGTGTAACCCGTCCTCTCTGTACAGGTCCCACCTTCCCGAGAAGAGATCCCAATGTTCCAGAAATCTAAAACCCTCCCTCCTGCACCAGCTTCTCAGCCACGCATTTATCTGCCACCTCCTCCTATTCCTGCCTTCACTATCGCGTGGCCCAAAAGGTCATTCCTTGGGTAATTACTGTAAACAGAAAATGTTGACTGGCAACGTGAGCATGGAGAGTAATGTAGATCTGTGTTTACCCATCATTTATGTACATGGATTTTACTACAGGGTAAATGGACTACCACCAACAGCTGCAACCATGCTGATTTGTCCCCCTCCTCACTCCTAGATGTTAAGGCCAATGGCAGAATTTTAAAACTTCTTGCAGAGCTCAATGAACTTGACAGAGAGATCTGAAGCTGGGAGATTTTGTGGGAATGGTGCTTTTACCCACTAGGCTACTTGGGAATTTTGATGTCAATTTTAATGATTGATGATTCCTTGAAAAATAAAGCATAAACTTGATGGGACTATTATTTTATATCTTAGTCAGACTTCCTTTTTCTTTAATACTGGTTTATTGATGTATTGTGATTAAAAGTGTCAGAGAAAGCTGCACTCAAACTAATTCAAATTGAATTGAACTCAGAAAACACATAAATCTCTATATGAATCAATAATCCCAGATTAGGGACAATGGATGTGAAGGACTATTCAGTAAACAATGCTAGATCAACTGCTTTATCTCCCTGGCTACATAAAGCTACTTAAAGGATTTTTATTTCAAACTCTTTGCAAAAGCCCTATTTGAAAGAGACATTAGAAACAAATATACAATGTAAAACACAACAATTATATTTGATTAGGCCTGATAGTGAAATTCTTAAACATAAGAATTGAATTAGTTTGAGTGCAGCTTTCTCTGACACTTTTAATCACAATACATCAATAAACCAGTATTAAAGAAAAAAGGAAGTCTGACTAAAATCGTGAAAAAAAGAAACTGATGTTTTTATGGTTGTTTTTGAATTACTAGAATCCAATCATGATGTGTTAGTCTATTGCAAAGGATAAATGCATACATCTAGGAGCATTTGTTTCATCAGAATATATTAAGAAGGGACAAAGAAGCAACTATAAGATACAATAAATTATTACAAGCTTATAGTGTAGGTATTATCTTATGATTCACCCAGCACACCAGAAATCTGGCATGAGGCAAACCAGCCGAAAAACATTGCATGATTATTATAAATGTAGTTTTTTTTTTGCAAAAGGCACAATTGACAGATAGTGGCCCTTCTATCCTTCAGACCTTAGCTTGTCTCGAACTTCCCCATGTGTCCAAGATGAACTGTAGGCCAGAGAGCAAAGCATTTGATTGTTCGCTCTATCACTGAACTCACCATTCAGCCCAACTGTGGAGCACTGAAGTGCTGAGGAGAGGCTCTGGACTCCATTGGAAAAATGGTGATTGCAGGTAAGTGCTTTAGCTATTTCACTTCATGTTTTTAATTATTTTAAGGTATTTTCCTAAAAGACTATAAACATGTAAAAACTTATTCTTTTTAAATGATTTAAATCTATTTGAATAGATTTTAATGTCTCTGGTTATCAGAGATATTTTCAAACAGTTCAAATGCTGTCATCATGTTCAAGGGTTACACCTCAGGATACAGTGTCTTGCCAGTGTGTGGAGGGTCAGCTAGTCCAGCCCTCTGCATCTTAAAAAAGTGCAAGTGAGCAGAAACCATAGGCAGCAAATCTAAGCAGTGGATCAAGTCAAGGATGATCCGGCCCAATGTATTAACTTCCTTCTGTTCAGGTTTATTGCCTTGTGGCATACATTATTACAAGACTTGGAGGGAGGACAAGAAGGCTGTTGGTGAATCTTTGTCAATTTATCAACAGACCAGAGAGGAAAGAATAGTCAACAGAGCATCCCTCAGCTCCAACTAATGCCTGAGCTTTGGTCACAACAGATGATATAACATATCAAACTCTATACATTGGGAATCATTGGGAACCACCAGGAACATCTGAAACATTTTTAATATTTTATTTTGATCAGAGCTTGCTTTTTCCATTAACTTTATCTTTTGTTCTCAATGTCCATAGGGATAAATTTTATTGTGGCTCTCAGACATTTTGAAACGATCACATCACTGACCATGTACATATTTTCTCCACTGATTTTTTTCCCCGGGATTCCCCAAAATTCTCAATTCAGCAATTTTATCTCCAGCAACAAATTTGCCATCCAACCCTGTTGCTTTCCAAGTTTCACAAACATTAATTTTTAACCCATTCCTTTTCTTTCCCTGATACTGTCACACAATCCATATGCATCATCACAATCTCTCAGTCCAGATCTTCATTGTTTCCCTTTACTGTCCCTTTAAAATGTTAGCTTGCAGACTTGATATTAATGCAAGGCCGAGCCAGAATACAACCAGGATTAGCAAAGCAATTGTCAACTGTTCCTGCCACGAATCTCTCATTAAAGAAGTAAGTCCCTCCTTCTCCTGATCAGTGCTGAAATGCAACATTCTATTTGACTTAGAATTGAGCCTCAAGTCTGAGATCTTATTCATCACCAACACAACTTACTAACAGTTGGCAATACTGTATCCGCATACTTTGACCTCATTTCTATAGCCACAAAAACACACCACATCTGGAAGCCATTTCTGGCCCTTGCTGGCCTTTCAAACCTTCATAAATTAATTCTGGAAGTTCTTCTCCTTCAAAAATATCAATAACAATTCTTTCATTCATCTCTGACAGCCTTGGCTTGAGATGATTCAAAGAGTGAATGAATTTTCAAGTGCTGAAAGCTCCTTGCAGCTCTTATGGTTATCACACATAACCCGACTGACCAAATATTACAATCTATGTATTATTTCATTCTATGAACTGTTTTGTCCTGGTGTTCTGAAATGCAATAGATTTCATCATGCGCAGCTTTGAAGCACCCATATTAATCATTGTCATAAGGAGATAAACAACATAGGGGATGGGACTTGATAATGAATACAGGTTTAGGAAAATCTATAATAGGTTCTGCAATTGCTGACATTAGAATTCAAAACTTGGACCCAAGACAAAATAGGAAATCAGTAAGAATTGAATACCACAGGTGCTTAAGCATTAGACCATGTAAAATTCAAAAGAATTGTTGATAAATGAACTGCAAATGACTGAAGCTGTCATCTTGGTGGCAATATCATTGTGTAACTACTTTGATGACATTAATTTTTAAGCCTACAGGCATACTACAATTACATTAAAGCCAAATTCCTTCTTTTGATAATGAAGGATGGAAAGGTAAATTAGCTGTGTTGCTGGAATTATTTCCACTAATCTGCTTAATCATAACCTACTTACAGTACAATGTGTAAAAAACAGAAAAAACAGGAAGAGAATTAATGACATTGGAGAAAGCACAATGGACGGAATTAAAAACTTCACAAAGCATCTGGACACAGGCATCAAATTTCTATAAGTTTTTTGGTGTAACTGCAATGCAAGAATGCTATTACACTATTTCCCCCTTGATTTATTAAGGTTTTTCACCCAAATAATTTACACAAATTCAATCATTTGCACTACTTCAGAAATGTGCCTGCTGAACTCTCTGAAGTCCATTTATTTAACTTTGGTATTGGTTTATTATTGTCGCTTGTACCGAGGTACAGTGAAAAACTTGTCTTGCATACTGTTCGTACAGATCAGTTCATTACATAGTGCATTTGAGGTAGTACAGGGTAAAAACAATAACAGAATAAAGAGTAAATTGTCACAGCTACGGAGGAAGTGCAGTGCAGGTAGACAATAAGGTGCAAAGTCATAACAAGGTGGATTGTGAGGTCAAGAGTCCATCTCATCATATAAGGGAACCATTCAATAGTCTTATCACTGCAGGATAGAAGCTGTCCTTGAGTTTGGTGGTATGTACCCTCAGGCTCCTGTATCTTCTACCTGAGGGGAGAGGAGAGAAGAGAGAATGATCCGGGTTGGTGGGGTCTTCGATTATGCTGGCTGCTTCACCAAGGCAGCGAGAGGTATGGACAGAGTCCATGGAGGGGAGGCTGGTTTCCATGAAATGCTGGGCTGTGTCCACAGCTCCCTGCAGTTTCTTGCGATCCCGGGAAGAGCAGTTGCCGTACCAAGCCGTGATACATCCAAATAGGATGCTTTCTGTGGTGCATCGATAAAAGTTGGTGAGTGTCAAGGGGACATACCAAATTTCTTTAGCCTCCTGAGGAAGTAGAGGTGCTGGTGAGCTTCCTTGCCCGTGGCATCTACGTGGTTGGACGAGGACAGGCTATTGGTGATGTTCACTCCTGGGAACTTGAAGCTCTCAATCCTCTTGACCTCAGCACCATTGATGTAGACAGGTGAACGTACACTGCCCTTTTTCCTGAAGTCAATGACCAGCTCTTTTGTTTTGCTGACATTGAGGGAGAGGTTGTTGTCATGACACCATGACACTAAGCTTTCTATCTCTTTCCTGTATTCCGATTCATCGTTATTTGAGATACAGCCCACTACGCTGGTATCATCTGCAAACTTATAGATGGAGTTAGAGCAGAATCTGGCCACATAGTCGTGAGTATATAGGGAGTAGAGTAGAGGGCTGAGGACACAGTCTTGTGGGGCATCAGTGTTGATAATAATTGTGCTGAGGTTTTGCTGATTGTGGTCTGTTGGTCAGAAAGTCAAGGATCCAGTTGCAAAGGGAGGTGTTGAGTCCCAGGTCTCGGAGTTCGGTGAGTTTGCTTGGAATTATAGTATTGAAGGCGGAGCTGTAGTCAATAAACAATAGTCTAACGAAAGTGTCTTTACTGCCCAGATGCTCCAGAGATGAGTGTAGGGCCAGGGAGATGGTGTCCACTGCAGACCTGTTTCAGCGGTAGGCGAATTACAGTGGATTGAGGTTTTCCAGGACACTGGAGTTAATGTGCACCATGACCAGCCTCTTGAAGCACTTCATGATGATGGATTTCAGAGCCACCGGGTAGTAGTCATTAAGGCATGATACCTTGTTTTTCTTGGGTAATGGGATGATAGTGGTTTTCTTAAAATAGGTGGGAACCTCAGATTGAAGCAGGGAGAGGTTAACTTCAGGCCCTCTATATAATATCTGGGATTTATACAAATAATACGCTTGGCCAGATCAGCCATTCGAACTTCAGCATTTCTTGGATTTGGTAGGACAGTTCTCCTAAGTGCTCAAGTTTCCACCTGCATCCCAAAAATGTGCTGATCAGTTGGATCAATGGGCTACCATAAAAAAGTTACCCCAACGTAGGGAGGAGTTGATGGGCACATTACAGAAAGTAGGTCAGAGGGAAATGTGGGGGAGTGGTATTGATGGGACTGCTCTGAGAGCCAGCATAGAGTCAAAGGACTGAACAGCCTCCTTTATGTCACTAGAAAATATGACTCTCCTGTGTGCAGTGAAAGGCAGGAGCTCAAGACAAGTTGAAGATCAGATGTCAGTGTATCTGACTGTCCACTCTGCCATTCACCCTTGAGTACAACATCAGACCAATGATATGCTGAAAAGAGGGGCCAGAACTGCTTCACATCCAGCTTTCAAATTTATGACAGACAGGGGCATTGTAATGGAAACCCCATTCACTTGAATGGAGTCTGTGATGCTGTGAAGAAAAGAAGCGCAGGCAAGTGTTTGACTTATTTCACTGTATTTTAATGTATTTATTTATTTAAAAAGCTTTGATTATTTTAGTTCATTTTTATTTCATTATTTATATCTATTTCAATAATTTTTAAATGTTTGCAGTTGGAAAGTTGTCAAAATTGCTCAGGCATTCTGGAGCAAGGCCCCAGGACATGCTGCCCGGTTGTGGCTACTTCACCTCATGAGACTGCTCGGGGATCGGTTTGTATGCCTCCATCACACCACACTGTGGGTGTACAGGGACCAGAGCAGCACATTTGTGTAGCAGGCAGGTCAATAATAATCCAACCACTGTTGTGAATTTAAGTGCATTAAGATAGATACTTACTGAACCTGCACTTACCCAGTGTTTTTCTAGTCTCACAGCAAAAACTCACAGATATACTTTGTTGCCTTCAGGTGAATAAACAGATGGCATGGCCTTCCCAAGCTACATACAACTCGGAACAGAGCTATTGGAAAACGTTGGCTAATCAGCTCCTCAAAAAAATTGGAGCAAATTATTCCCATCAAAAACATTGGTGCAGAAACTGGGATAAATCTTGGCTTAACTTCTGTTCTACTGTGATGGAGGATATTTGAGGTTAGACAAGATTAGAGATTACATGAGAAATAAAATTAAGTCCCTCAATGTTAACACCTAAATGTTAAGACATCTACAGACTGAGGCATCATGCTCCAATGCAACCTTAAATCAATAAATATCAGAATAAAGTAAAAATAAATTGCTGTATTTTGAAACATTTAGCCAGCACATAGTGGCAGCAAAAGAACATATGGCACTTACTGATTTAGTTTATACACATGAAAATATCCCAACTAAATTTCTTTGCAGCTATAAAACATCATTTCACTAAATTCATCATTGGATATGACTTTCCACTTGCAAATCCAAATTTAATAGTTTCAATGTGGTTCCAGTAGCTTACCAGCTGCAACTATCCTGACAGTTCTCCAGTATCCTCAGTGCTTGTGTCAGAATTCATTAAGACAATTTGCAAAAGTGGTTGAGTATCTCCAAACTATGAGAGCAGCATACTTACCTCTTGGAATGGATTTTTGTTTCTTGGAACAGAGCTGCAAAGCAAGAGCAAGGCAAACAAAATTATTGACTAAAGCTATAGGACTAATGGCAATACCTACTCATCAATGGAAAATTATTGCATTGAAAATATATTCCAACAAGAAAAAATATATTAGACTAAAATGAAGCTTCATCTACATTTTCTGCAGCTGTCAATTTTCTCCCATGGATCTAATGGCTATAAAAGTAACATATGACTGCTGATTCATGCGCAAGCGTAGGAGTTGTAAAGCAGCAAAATCTGTTTCATGGAGATATTTTTGTTTCACTACTTAATAAAAAAGGAGTCAAAACTAAGCTCTATTAATTAATAATTCAATAATGTTATTCCTGGATTTGTATATATTTAATGGTATGCACTGGATGTAAATATATTTAGCTAGTCCAATGTCCAAAAGTTCTATGAAATGTATAATTTTTCTAGATTTTAAGATGTTCAGACAATCTGTATATCATCCAAAAATAAGTTAAAATCCATGTGCACTTCCAAAGTTAGTTTGATAAATGATACTGTAATTCAACACTTGGCTTTCCAAATCCACTTATTCATGTGTACATTGTGTAATGCAAAAGATGATACTTATAATCTGTTCCAGAGTTAGGATTACAAATGATGGATGCACATTTTATATTGAAGCTGATTTGCCAATGAACAAAATAAAGCAATTGCACTGTAACTGATATGTGTTTCTATAAATTTAATCATGCACTAAATTCATTTAGCACAAAATCTGCCCTTTGTGTGCTCCCACTTTAGAATAGTTGAAGAATGATGGATTTCATTTATAAAGATATTTCAACCATGATCATCAAAATTTAAACTCATGCAAAGAGTTTGAAAATGCAAACCTGCTTCCTCCAATGCTTTTTATTTTCTTGTGGCACAGTTCTACAAATTGAGATCCTTTTTGGTGCATTGTTACATTTTTGGTGTGTGATACATGCTCAAGAAGTTAAAACCAGCACTTTATTAAAAGTGATTTACAGCCATCAGTTATTACTGATTTTTGAGAACCCTGGGCTTTAATCTCCATATCTCTAAAATTGCATTTTTCCTCCCAAAGATATTTTGCAAGACTCTCAGCAAGACTGTACTTCCTGAAAACTTGTTTTTCTCCACTAAAGGTAGTAATTCATTGTAGGATATGATCTCAAATAAGATTGAGATTAATTTCTGTGAATAGCTATAGTGAGGTCAAAAAAAAACTACTTATAGTGGCTAGTGCTGTTCCCTGCATTTTTCTTGAAGTTATCATGCAGTGACGATCATGTCCCCTGTACCTCTAGATGGATGGAAATTGTACTGTGATTCGAGGGGCAGTTCTTTGGCCAATGGGAGGAGGGGGATGAGGAGGATCCTAGAGATGACTTTCCCCAAGACCGACAGCAAGGGAGTCCTCTGTCGTTGCCACAATCAGACACCTCCTTTGTTGATTACAGCTACTCTGAGGTGAACTGGAATTCCCACCGACTCCTGAGACCCTCTGGCTTATAACCACTCAAAGTGGTGAAAAAGTATTTGGAATGATATTGAAAACCCAGAAGCCATACATCAGAACGACACAGATGCACTGCATGGGCAGCAGAAGCAGGACATCTCACAAACTTACCCAGCTGACTGATCTGATAGCCACCAATTGCTCCATCAGTGAAAGCGTGTAGGCTCCCCACATGGAACCCATTAGTGACCTCAGAACACACAAAGCTAGACTGGAGGTAAGTCAGCCTCAATCCGAGGGATTGCCTAAGAAGAATGATCCCACAGGTCTTTACTTTTCTGAAATACCTATTCCTCAAAGGAAGCTATAATGGTGGATGTCTGCAGAGATATCATGGTTGAGTTTCAACCTGTTGACACTTTACAGCCAAAAATGTACACACCATTACACAGCTTCACCAGACAACTAGGAGTGGAAACAATGAATAATTTCTCTATTGTTATCAAGTGAATTAAAGAGACACTGATGCTATTAGTTGCCTTCCTGCTGCCTTGTCCAAGATCAGCTGGACTTGGAATCATTTTCAATGGTATGCCTCAGTACTACATCATATGGTTTACTCATCTATGAATTCATTTGGCTCATGACCACTCAAAGTGGATACTCAGTTGGGTATCCAAGAATGAATAATTTCATGTACACTATGAAACAAGTTAATTTTGTAATAAATTTGAACTTAACTCCAATGTATTAGAATGGTGACGACTTGTGGAAGAAGCCCATAGCATTGTGTCAGGGATTAAAAAAAAAGAACAGTGGATGGTATAACCTAAAAGTGGTTTTGTTAATCTCAATTACTCCGTTGGGGAAACCACTTGTCCACAGGTAACAAAGCTTTTTTTTAAAAAACAAATGTCCTTTACTAACGAAAAGAACAAATACGAAAGAATATTAAGAGTTATAAATTTTGTTATTGATTTTTGAAGTGACCAAAGTCCTTGAAATTACCCTTTGCTAATTGAAAAAAGTAAATATTATACAAGTACCCAATTTTCAACATGTTGTAAATTACTCCTTTTACACAACAGCTTTGCAGTTTTCTTTTTAAACTTCCTCTGCAGAAATTCTTTCAACTTGTAAAATCCAACTATTCTCTTAAACTTTGAACACTTGCTCCTCAAAATGTAACCTACATATAGTGCTAGAGGTATTTGATGAATTGTACTGAGCTTACCTCTCACTGCCACGAAGCATTTTTGGATCAAAGTATCTGTAATCATCGGTTTCCTATAGAAACAATGAGGAGGCTTTTAATTCCAAGGTAGAATTACTTCCTAAGGCACTTCTGTAAAACTGTTACCTATCATTAACGTATAATTAATGTTCTTTACCTTGACTGGTGAAGGTGGGACATTGTGCCTTCTGACAAGAACAACTGTTTATTGACATGTTCTTATCTGCTTTGCTACTGAATCACTGAAATTTTATGCTGCATGAATGATTGATTTTTGAGCACATCTTCATCTTTGGTTAAATTTAAGCCTTCCCAATATTTAAGAAGGAATTTTCTTCAAAACTAGCATTGCAAAGATGAATAACATCAGCAAGAAGAAAGAACATTTATCAAGTCACCAGCTATGGAAGCACAATGTATGCCCTGTTGGCATTCGGATGTTTAATTCATTCCACAGATGGTAGGACCAACGAACCATCACTAAAATAATTCATTACATTTTCAGAAAGACTTCCTTGGCTACATAATGTGCCAAAAGTTGAAGCAGTAATCTAAAGCTTGTTCCAGTTGTAGGTTAACTCAAAAGAGGTTTCATCTAACTAACTGCTAGACATATAATACCTGAAATGAAACATACAAAATAAGCATTAGCTAAGTTTTATGAAAGAATATGCTAATTCACTTTGTCTCCTCTTATTTAGATTCCCCAGAACAGAGCTCAATCGTGAACAACTTAGGATGCTGCTATTGCAGATGGAAGATAGGAGGCTGGGAAAACATACTTTCCAATTGTTCCTACTCCCAGAAACATTAAGGTATCTTTACACTCAGAAAAAGCCAAGTCACCATGTGCAAAACTGCATTGTAACTCTCATTCCCCATGACGTGAATTTTCCTATTAAAATAATAGAGGCTTTCAGTACTCACCATTATAAAGTGGGAAACATGACAACAATTTCTGCAGTGTGCACCTGAGCTGTTAAATATGGAAACCCAGAACCAACCATCAGCAATACTTTGCTCCTCCACAGGGTCTGCTTTAATGCTCAGCAAAGGTCAGTGAATTGACATGTATTTCAACTTTTTATTTTGTTTTAAAGATTAAGGTATTTCTATTTCTTCTTCTTAGTTAAATATTTAAACAGATATAAAAATTTAAGTTTTTTACTTCCTGATTTTTATGACTGTCAAAATTCTTCAGTGGGATTCATTGCTCAGCCTGCCTTTGAGTCATCCTAAAAACTCAGATTTTGCTATAGAACTTGGCAGATAGTAACTTACGTTAGGAAAGGGGGAAACGTAAGCCACAGAGTCCACTGAAGCTTTGTGGGCAAATTTGAGGTTAGTGAGCAATGGCCCTTCATTGCCAATTGCATAATCTGAGCCTGCACGCTGAACGGAAAAGTACACGTACAATGAATTTAGTAGTTAAATACTCATTTCAAGCTGTGATTTAGAGCATCTCTTTTTGAGCCTCATTCACTATTTTTGGCATCAGCAGCAAAGCACAAAAATAAAGGTCATAGAATGCGAATAAAATGGCAAATAAGGTAGCTACCTGCACTGAACTTCTATTGCAATTGAGTTGGACCCACACACTATGATCTTTCACACATCACATCAAGCATCAACCAAATTACCTTTTGAAGGCTGGAACTTGAATGCACTCCAAATTCTAACTATTGGTTGCATCTGAAGATTCGGGATTGTTTTGAGGATCATCTTAAATCTGTTCCTCTCATTATCAACCTTTTAGACATTATGCATTTAGACATTTTCTTAATTTATTCTAAAATGTCTTCATTATTTAAGATATTTCCATCAAATTCCCTCCCAGCCTTCTACGCTCAATGGAGAACTATCCCTTTTTTTCTGGGTTATCCACAACACTAATCCTTCACCCTCATAAATCTCTTCTGCACTGACTCCAAAGCTTCAATACCCTTATTAAGTGCCTAGAATTGGACACAATACTCTAGATGGGCCCCAAAGTTAATTTATAAAGGAACATCAAAACTTCCTGCCTTATTTTACCCTTGTATTTATTAAACTCAGAGTAAGCAGTATTGCTAACTGTCCAGAAACCTTCAAAGATTTACACAAAGACCCCTTCTCTCTTTGTTGTAGTTTCAAATGCTTAAACTTACCTTTTAACCTGAATTCTCACTCCCCTTTCGTTCAATTAAAATGCATCACTTCTCACTTTACAGTATTAAATTTCTTCTGCCATTTATCTACCGATTCACCTGTTTGTCCTCTTGATGTCAAATACCATCTTCCTTTTGATTCTACGATTTAGTTCAGTTTCATCTTCAAATTGTCAATTCGTCTTCCATGCCCTCAAATTGTCACTAATATTTATCAAAAACATCATATTCTAACATTGAACCTTGTGTACTGCTCACCAATTCAAAAAACCAGCAGCTCCCAGTTCTGTTTTTTCACCCCTTACCAGTACAAAATGTTCTAGTCCATGGTGGCTCTTCATTATTTGTCGGAATAGTTTTTAATTTTCTCCTGGATTATTGCTTCGAGTTACCCCAGCACCAAAGTAAACTGACTGCCCTGTAGCTGACAGGTTTATCTTTCTCTCTGTTTTTCAGCAAGGGGCAACATTTGCAATCTCCAGTACTTTGTCACCACACCTATATACAAGGTAGATTGGAAAATGGTGGCAACTATATCTTGCAATTTCTATCTTTATCTACTTATTCTACTAAATATTCAAATTAGAATGTATTTCCATATTAAAAATCAAAGGTAATTTCCTTAGCAAATTAAAAGCATATTCCATGTTTCCTTACAATGTAGGAGGTGGCCATTTTGGCCCATCTAGACAACTCTGGCTCAGAGAGCAAACCATTTATCACTAATTTTCCTTGTAACCTATTCTTATGAAATTAAATGTTCATTTGACTCTCTTTTCCAAAATCAAAGACAAAGGAGCATCATTTGACTGAGAACCTGCTCTTTAAGCCTGTAATTATCTTTTTGGTAACACAAGAAAGCATACGATTGATAAAGTTTGGATAGCATTTCAGAGTAAAATTTTTATCACAAATCATAAACAAGACGTTCTACTCCTTCCTAGTTCTACACAGAGATAGTCTTATTATAAGCAGCTACTTAGTTACAAGTAGAGAATACTCTCCATTTGTTTCAGTGATTAGAACTTCAGCTCAACACCACCCAGGATGAAGCAGTATGTGTGACTGGCACTCATTTACCACCTTAAACATTTATTCCCTCCACACAGGTCTGTGGCTGCAAAGTGTCTTGTTTTAAAAAATGCACTTCAACAACTCTCCATGCCTTTTTGACAGCAACTCCAAACCAGCGACCTCCATCACCCTCCAGGTTACACTGACTGTAAAGTCCCATCAATCCTCTATTATAACGGAATCAAAATCCTCAAATTCACTACCTGACTATTGTGGGAATACCGTGCAATCCACAAGGAATGAAGAGGGTTAAGATGTCGGCTCACAATCACCTTCCCCAAGGGCAAGGAGGATTTAACAAAGCCTTGTCAATGTACCAAGCTTCATCAATAAATTATATAAGGTACATTCAATATTCTACAGAAGACACTGGAAGGTATCAGACAACACCTGCGGAAAGAGAAACAGAGTTAATGTTTCAAGTCAAAGACCATCAGAACTGGGAAAGTGAGAAGACAAGCTAGTATTAAATGCAGAGATGGTGGAGGGTGGATGGATAGGACAAGGGAATATACCTGGTGGGGATCTTCATCAATAGCTTATTGTAACAGCTATCCTGGGTTGACCCTATCAGGGACATTTCCTTTGTCCTATCTATCACTCCCCCAGCCTCTGCCACTTGAAACTAACTTATTTTCTCTCTTTTCCTGTTCTAATGAATAGTCTTCAACCTGAAATGTTAACTGTGTTTGTATTTCCACACGTGCTCCCTGATTTACTGAGAGTTTCCAGCATTTTCTGTTTTTGTTTCAGATTTCCAACATCAGCAGTTTTTGTTCATTTTCATTCAATATTCTTGCCAGCCTACTGATGAGCATTCGCCCAAGTTCTGCCCTAATCTCTCACTCAGCCAGGCTGAACCATACCCAAATGACAGACATTAGCTCAACTTTTAGTGGTAGTTCCACACAAAATTGTCAGCATTTCTCAGTCTAAGTGCCAAAGAGTTTTAGGATTTCCATGCAAACTCAGAAGATCCTAACTTACTGGACTAGCTCCACAGGCCAATTCCTGGATTTCTCGCTTCCCTGGACCCCTCCAAATCCAGAAATGAAGCTGGATTTTGCTGTGATTCACCAGCACTTATACTTGGGAAACTGTTCTCAAATCCTGCAGCAGGTTAGGTCTGACAGAAGATACCTGGACCTATTAATTCAATAGTAATTGTAGAGCTGGCATTTTGTGAACATCGTCCTTCTGTGTTGTGATAAGTAAGTAAACTGTGCATTAGAAAGGGAAAAATAAAGCAAGGTCTCTATTATTCATTTGTGGATTAATGTTAATATGATTTTCATCCATGTACTTCAACACAACACTTGCAATAATAAACACGCGCTTTTTGAATGGAATATTATGAAAGTTACTTTACATAATTTTATAAAGGAAATTTGGAACTTTCTGCACTGGACTTTCAAATGCTGGCTCAATCAGATTTTACAAAACTGAGCCTAGTAGAGTTTTGTTAGCTGAAAGTTGTCAAGAAAAAAAGAACAAAAATGAGAGCATGAAGTTTACAGATTAGGTAATCAGGGAAGTAATGGAACAAACTTGAAAAGTTACAATAAATGCCTATGATTTTTGCTGAAGTACAGATAGTCACATAATTTTATCTTGTATTTCTGATCAAGGCTAATACTTAATCTTTACTCACAGGATTCGATTTCATCTCTATTAAGTTATCCAAGATACGAGTCACTGGCAGATTCTGAAAAGGAGATAATCAGAACTTTGTCAATTATTAGCTATGAATAATGACAGTGAAATATTTATAAAGTTCACTAAGTCTTTAGCAATTTGGTTCTGCATCTCCAGGCTCCTCAAACCAACACTGTAAACTTCTCTGCATCGAACCATTCCTACTCTGCTTCCTAAACTGCAGAAATATAAATAATATCAAAACAAATGGAGATAAATAATGAATAGAATGTACAGCTTTAGACAATTACTGAATTATTTCAACACACTCTTGCCTCCCTCTAACCATGCCACTTCAGATTGTACATGGTCCTGACTCCATTGTACAACATGAGAGGTGATTAGCTGGTCTAAAAGGAATGAAATATGATGAGAATCTTTAGATAACATTCAGATGCAGCTACTTCAGTTCTTTCCTCAGGGTATATAGTACAAAATTAATACATGATTGAGCTTATTTCCTCATAGCCATTTCCAATCATTGCTCTATGGATAATCATTAATTCACTATAAGATTTTTTAATATTAAAAGAAACAGAAAATGCTGGAAACACTCAACAAATCAGGCAGCATCTCTGGAAAGAGAAACAGAGTTCATGTTTCAGGTCAATGAAACAGGGAGAGTAGTGCTTTGGTTTTCTCACTTTTCCAATTCTGATGAAAGGTCAACAGCCTCAAACGTCAACTCTTCTTCTCTCTCCACAGATGCTGCCTGACTTGTTGAGTACCTGCAGCATTTTCTCTTTTTATTTCAGATTTCCAACAGCATCAGCCATTTCATTTTCTCCAAGCATATTACTTGTGTTATCATTTTGCATTCTGGGCTGCAAGTGAAGACAGAAGAAAAACAGCATAAACTATTATAAGTAGCAGTCAGATTTCTGAAAGTGCAACTCAGCTGAACATTTTACTTAACCCATTCCTTCCATACCAAACAAATCAACAGTGCTACAATCCCACCACCTACTAAACCATCAACAATTCATCCTAAACCCCATTAACCTTGCTATCTCCACTGCACGCTACCTCCATCCCCATCCCGCACTAAGTGTAAAGATGGCAGCAGTATGAGTGATCAGGAGATGTTTAGCAATAGTATGTGCCAATGTCAGGTTCATATATTCAAGTCACATAGGCCTCTGGAATTCAAATTTGCCTGCTTTGTGTGCTTGCTGACAATGATTGGTGAAATACTATAAGAAACCCTGCATCAATTGTAAAGATAAAGGAATTTTGCATCTTAAAATACTTTTTCCAAAATGAAAAAACCTTCAAAGCTTGTCACTATTTCATCCTATTTTTTAATTCATTTCAAATCTTTCCAGAACATCTAGTGTCCAGCATTTCATCTAACATAAAGTGCTTATTATGAAGAAAGTTTCTTCCTTCCTCCAAAAAAGTCAATTATTTGAACAAAATATTTTAAGCAGATAGTTAAAGAATTTTCAACTACATCTTGAACTCTCCTTTGGTCTTCAATTCTATGTCAAATATTTAACACTTTCTAGCAAATTTATTTCCTCCAAGATTGTTTTTAATTTGCTTCTCTATAATTACAATTCATGCCCTCTTGAACTACTAGCCGAAATCATTTCAATGCAATATTTCAAGATTTATGTTACATATTGCTTAATAATCTATATCTAAATTTATCTATCCCTTAAGCTTCTTACTAGACTGCAGCTCCTCACTTTTTAGAAAATCTTTCTTGATAGTTGATATTTGCACACAGACACTTCATAAAAGTACGAAGGGGTAATAGAATGTCATTTGGGTTTGGAAAAAGAAAAATTATGCCTTGTTGCCTCATTCAGACTCAAAGTGGATGTTCTAAAAATTCTTTTGCAAACACTGCATTGAGTCCTGGGCATCAAAGCTCAAAGATGGTGGAGGAATAGTGCACAGAACGATCACCTGAATGATAACAGGGTTTGCAAGCTTAATTACAAACACAAACATGATAGCTCCTTGACGTTGATGTAATATATCTGGGATACGAAATGTATTGATAAGGATATCAAGGAATAAGGATTAATCATGGATCAACTAAATGAAGGAACAGACCTAAGCATCCAAATGCTTACTCCAGTTTGAGTTCCAATGTTTTCTTGAATATTTCTTATCAACATAAATAATCAAGAATGCTCAATTAAATTCACATTAATTAATAATTATTTTCAGTTTCCATCAATAGATTTCACAGCATCAGCCAGTTACTTTTGGAAAAAAAAATCATATGCATTTCCAACTTCAAATCCTCTTCCTCACGCCACAAGAAAACAAAATAAACATCAGCTACATTGCTCAGTTTAACATAGCTTCAATTCAAACAGATCTAAAAGTACTAAAAGGCCCTTTAGAATGCCACCAAAAAAGATCTTACATGCAAGCCAATATGATGGTGTTAAGTACCAATAAAAGCAAACTGCTCCATGTTTTGTATTTTATGGATGCATATGATGAACTCCTACTGCAACAGTTCAAAATAGCATATACAACTACAAAATTAATCTTTTTGTCTCTGGTCATGACCTATAGTCGCCAAATGCTAACAGTATTTCTTTTCATTTTTAAATGTGAAAATTGTCCATTTTCATGAAACAATCTAAAAATCTATTATCTGCATTTGATTCATCAATGGAAGTGATACAGTTATTTTCAGATTTCATTTACTGACCGATGGACTGGAATAAAGTGTGTTTTAAGAATACATAGACTGTGCTCTCTGTCACTTTTATATTTAGGACACAGGGCTCAGAATTAAAAATTAGGCATAAAAAGGAAAGCTGCTGTATGCAATGATCACATGGATTCCCTTATATAACTTTATCATAAAGAGGTGCTGTAGTAAACTACAAAGATATCAGTGTTTAACGCCTCTTTGGTTTTATACTGGCAGTAGTTACTACACTGAAATTTTCCAGTCTTAGCAGCACTGGCAGAAGACTGCATATTTTAAGTCTAGTGAGACAATGTCTGCATTCAAAATGTGATATTACTCACAAATTTATATCATATTATTTCTTTTCATAAACAGGTGCTTTTAATTGAAATCATATGATTCCATTCCCTTTTCAGCAATTTATTCAATACTTGAGCCTTCCTAAATTATTCTTGGGTGAATTCACTAATTAATAGATACATTTCTTCTGAAATTAATGTATTCAGTTTTCATCTCCATATTTGATCTACCAAACAACAATCAGCTTACACTTTATACCAATTTAATGTGAAAAATAATTGGTGATTTTATGTAGATGTCTTAATTTTGGGGAGGGGGTTAGAATAATTTTATTCATGCCAAGGACAGCATCTGATTTTCCCTACCCCAAACCAAAGAATACATCTTACACTGATTGCTTGGAGCTGCATTCTTGTACACAGCCATGTACTGTAGTTAGCCAAGTAGCCACCCACTCAACTTCCTCTAAGAGAAGGTATTCAGAGTAGTGGCCTAGATCTTTTTCTAAGTTTACAAAATTCCAAATGCAATCTTTTAAGGAACACATGAACAACCAAATTAACTTGTAATCACTCCTAGGCATTTCTGTAATTTTACTTCCAATTCAGTCTTCCTTAAAATATTGTACAATGATAATAACCATATTTCTGATGTACTGTGCTACAAATTGCTGATGTACAGAAATGAATTTCTACCCTTGTTTGAAGTCAGTCGAGGCTTTTTTCTCCCCAGTCCACTAATGGACTATCCTACCTGCTGGGTTTAAGCAACGTTGTAAAGTCAGTCAGTTGCAATCACGAAACTCAGCAGTCAGAGACACTGCGTAGAAACATTTCCATGGAATTGCATTAGTTGGGGTTTCTACATGAGTTTAGGCTTGGTTTAAGATTTGTTGAGATACAATTTTTCTCCAGCACCATCACTTAAAGTAATCAACTCAAACAGTGTCTAGTTGACAAGCTTGAAAGGGAAAATGGTGTACAAATACTGGTTTGACCCAAGACTCCTAGCCATCTAATCTTCTTGCTTCTCTTCCTGTGCTTGCCATCCCAAATGATATTGAGACATTAAGTAGTGGATTGACTACTTGTAATTAACTTGTAATTGAACCTAGAATGTTTTTTCTATAAAAATAGAGGGCTATGGGTAAGTGGGCCGAAGGGCCTGAATTGCGCTGTAGGTTTTTCTATGTTTTCTAAAAAACAGAATGAAAGGAAGAACTGAGTGGGTTAACTAGCAAAAGGTGCAAGTTGATTCAGGTTGAGACCATGCATCAGGACTGACATGGGAGAGGAAAGATTGCTAGTTTATAACAGGATGGTGGGGATGGGGGTGCGATAGAGACTGGTAGGTGAAAGGTGGAACCAGATGGGGAGGGGGTGATGGGCAGATAAAGCAAGGCGGGGGAATAGAATGGGAGATGTGAACAAAGGGAGAAGAAAACTAGGTGGATTGGGTGAGTGTGGGTGGGTGGAGGACACTGGGGGTGAGGATTACCTGAATTTCGCAAAATTCACTGTTCATACCAGATAAAGTGTAATCCTAACAAGTGTGAGGTGATGCATTTGGGAAGAGAAATGCAAGAGGAAAGTATACAGTAAATGGCAGGACCCTTAGGAGCACTGATGCACAGGGGGACGTTCAGATGCAAGTCCATAGCTCTCTGAAAGCAGGGGTTGTAAAGCAGGTGTGCGGCACGCTTTTCTTTCGATCGGGGCAATGAATATAAAAGTCAGGAAGTCATGTGACAGCTCTATAAAACTTTGGTTAGGCCACATTTGGAGTTTTGCATGGAGTTCTGGCCCCACACTGTAGGATGGATGTGGAGGCTTTGGAGAGCATGCAGAATTAGTTCACCAGGATGTTGCCTGGATTGTAATTTATTAGCTAAAAGGAAAGATTGGACAAACTTGGATTGTTTTCTCTGGAGCGTCAGGACCAACCTGATGTATATAAAATTATGAGAGGCATAGATAGGGTAGAGAGAATCTTTTTCCCAGGGTTGAAATGTCAAATACCAGAGGACACAGGCTTAAGGTCCTTTTTTTAAAAACATGGAGTGGTAGTGCCTGGAACCTACTGCCAGGGGAGATGGCAGAAGCAGACATGATGGCAACATTTAAGAAGCATTTGGACAAACACGTGAACTGACCACGTGCAGGCAGATGGGATTAGTTTAGATTAGCAATGTGGTCAGCACAGCCATGATGTGCTGAAGGGCCTACTCTTGTGCTAACTGGTAACATCATAACAGATCAGCTCTTAAGACAGACAATAATAAATTTTGTTCACTGTAAAACTTGATAACCAAGTTCTTAGGAGGCAATCTTTTCGGCACTATTGAAATATGTAATGTTCACATTATTTCAACTGTTTTTCAGTTTATCGTGATTATACCTTTTGTTATTCTTAAATAAAGAATTAATTGTCAGATTCTAAGAAAGTCCTAATTATACTTCCTATTATGACACAATTATGAAAATATTTTTAGGATAAGGAAAATACCATCAATCAACAATTTTGCTCTCATTTTGTTCATTAAATGTGCATAACCAGCTGTACATCCTCCACGGGCATCCCTTGGAAGAAAACAAAATTTTGTACGAACAAAAGGAAAGTTTTTTTCTTACAATGACCTTGCCCAAATTCCCCAGGCACAGTCGTGTAGCAGTTAGCGTAACACTATTACAGCACCAGTGACCTGGGTTCAATTTCCGCTGCCATCTATAAGGAGTTTGTACATTCTCTCTGTGCCTGCGTGGGTTTCCTCCGGGTGCTCCAGTTTCCTCCCATATTCCAAAGATGTACGGGTTAGGAAGTTGTGGGCATGCTATGTTGGCACTGGAAGTGTGGCAACGCTTGTGGGCTGCCCCCAGAACACTCTACATAAAAGATGCATTTCACTGTGCGTTTCGAAGTACATGTGACCAATAAAGATCTTATCTACACAGCAGTGTTGAAACAAATGTAACTGCAGAGCCATCAATGGGGATATTAACCAATGGTGCAGCTACGTATATTCTTCCATGGTGCCACAGTCTCTTTCCCTTTTTTTCCCTCAATCATTACTATACCTATAAATCTACTTCAATGTGTTAATGATATAAATACATAAACATATCATGAACTCCCCCTTTACGTGGTATAAACTAAGAAAAAAAGCAGTTGCTTTTGGTGGAGGCATTTCAGAAACAGTGCATAGATTTACAGGTATCAGTTTCAGGGTAAAACAGTCTTGTGCTATGTTGCTTTTATGCTGTCATTACTTTAGGTTCCAGGGAATTCCATCTTATACCATGAAAAATTATACCCGACATCCCTTATGCTGTCCTAATTTTTAACTTAGCATTACTTTTGCACTTAATCGATTTAATTTATTTCATAATTATGAGAATTTCTAAATTTCTTATTTTCCAAAAGAAATATTTAATTTTTTTTTAACCAAGAGACTGGATAATCATAATGCTCACTTATGTCATTAATATTCTTCCTGCAATTAGACAACCAAGGTCTTTGGCCCAAGGAAATATAAACTTCCACTGTTGCCCCAACTTCACAGAATGCAAAACAAAATTTAATATTAATCCACGTATAACAGGCTACATATGAAATAGTCATTTGGGATGTTCTGTTCTCTTTCAACTCATTTCTTCTGCTGTCATATTGCTAATAGACTGATAGCTTGACTTTATATTTTTCCAACGTTTTTCTTTTAAATCCTCTTAGCTGCAGCTGTGGATTTGCCTGTTTTTGTGACATAAGATATCCTTGCCCTATTTCAACTTCTATCCAATCGGAGAGTTATTTGAAAGCTATTACAACTACATTAGTAAAATTACCCTGGGAATAAGAACATGAAGCAAATCAAATAATAGTGTAGATCTAACTGCAGTTTTATAAGAACACAAAACATGGGTTGCAAATTAAATCTAAAAGCATTAAAAACAGAAAACCCTGGAAACAGTCAGTTAGGCAGAAGGAGAAACAGAGTTAACATTTCAAGTCAAAGACCCTTCATTGGAACAGTCCTAGTTTTTGACATAAGCTCCTAGTTAAAATACCATGAAACAAGATACTATAGAGAAGATATACTGGTGATAGTAAATTTTAAATATTTAAAAAAATTTTATTTACAGCTTGGTAACAGGCCCTTCCGGCCCAATGAGTCCGCGCCGCCCATTTTAAACCCCAAATTAACCTACCCGTACGTCTTTAGAATGTGGGAGGAAACCAGAGCACCCGGAGGAAACCCAAGCAGACACGGGAGAATGTACAAACTCCTTACAGACAGCGACGGGAATCGAACCCCAATTGCTGGCGCTGTAATAGCGTTGCGCTAACTGCTACGCTATAGAGAAGAAGTCAGGCTCCTTGTGAATGAAAAGATAAAGAGATGGAAGTTTGGCTCCTGGTGCAAACAGTATGGTTTAGCCAAAGGCAATTGATAAGGTGGGGTTGGAATTGATGAAGTAACAATGGGTCTTGGCTGAGTACCTGTGGATTCTGCAGTCACCTTCCTTTGTCAACGAGGGGCAACATATAGATGAGACATAAAAGAGACGACTAAAAATAAACCCTTGATGGATTTAGAGATAATGGTCAGGGAAAAGAAGTGAAAACAATGCAGGAGATTCTGTAGCAATCACAGATAGGCAAAAGTGAGGTGGGGCAATTCCACTCAGATGAACAATAGTAACAAGGTATTGAAAGCAATGTGGTATCAATTGTGGCAAAGTCTGAAGAAAGATTGAAATGGACAAAAGAAACGGCATCTAAAGGAAATAATTTGAGATCCTGATTGGGTCCATTTCAGTATTGTGGCAAGACTGGAAGCCTGACTGGAGGGGTGCCTTTTCCTAAGCTGGACAACGATAGCAGATCTGAAAAGAGAATTTCTTCTGAGACATGGGGACAGCTTGCACCTTTTCCCAGTTCACTGATGATTGTTGTAGTGCTGCTTTCCACACTTGTACAAACAGAAAAATTCCATTATTTTTGCTGCTAATTTCCACCCTACTATCACTTTCATATGGTCAACCTCCAACTCTTCCCTTTCTGGATTTCTGTGTTGCCATCACAGGGGATATATTAACAACTAACATCCATTACAAGCCCACAGCTATCTCAATCCTGCTTCCTCCCTCCCTGCTTTCTGCAAAGACTACATTCCATTCTCCCAGTTCGTTTTCTGATGATGAGACTTTCCACACAGGTGCCTTTGAGATGTCATTCTTTTTCCTTAAATGTGACTTTTCTCTACCATAGTTGACAGAGTCCTTGATTGCATCTCATCCATTTCACGTACCTTAGCTCTCACCTCTCCCTTCCTTGACAGAACAAGGACAGGGTTCCAGTGGTCCTTCACTTTCCACATTCAACAAATCTTCCTTTGTAATTTCTGCCACCTTCAACAAGATTCCACCATATTTTCACTTTCCACCTTCCCCTTCGGCATTCCAAAAGGGACTGTTCCATTTGTGACCCCCAGTTTGCTCTTTCATTTCCATTAACCACTCCACTCCTCGCAACACTTACCCATATAACTGCAGCAGATATAACACCTTTTCCACCAACAAGGGACCCAAACCATTCTCCTAGGTGAAGCAGCAATTCACTTGTACTTATTCCAAACTAGTATACTGCATTCAGTGCTTACAATCCAATATCTTCTATACTGGAGAACCAAATGTAGATTGTTTGATCGCTTTGCATGACTCCTTTTTGAGTATTCAAGAACCACCTTGAGTCTTCCTAGTTACTGGTCATGTTATTTCTCCATCCCATCAGCCTGGGGTTTCATACGCTGTTCCATCAAATACCAATGTAAGGAACAGCACCTCAATTTCTGTCTAGGTATGTTACAGCCCCTGGGATTTGATATTAAATTCAACTATTTCAGATCACTTGCTTTTCCTGCCTGTATCAGTACTGATCAGTTGTGCTATAAGGCTATTCACCTGTAATATCAACTCTTCTTTCACCATAGACACTGCCTGATCTGGTGGGCATTTCCAATACTCGCTTTTTGGTATCAGGTTTCAGCAGCAGCTCTGACCTGCCCCTTTGTTTTCTTTTTCTCCAACTGCTTTTACCAATCTATTATTCAGACAGCTCTATAAACATTGTAATAATTTCAGAAATACTGGCCTCACCCTCCCTGCAGCTTGATATGAACTTGTTCTGATGAAAGGTCCTTGACCTGAAACCTTATTCTGTTTCTTTATCCAGATTTGCTGCCTGCCCTGCTGAGTGCTTCCAACATTTTCTGCTATTTCAGATTTTCAACATATGCAGTTTGTTTTTTGATTTTCAGCCACCTACAACTGGGGACCAGGAAGGGAAGTTAGATGATCAGCAGATTGATATGGACAGAGGCAAGACAGCAGGAGGTGGTCTCATGAATACAACAAACTCAGCAAGGGCAAGAGATGAGATAGAAGAAAAAATAGAAGTGTTACAGAATGAAAGGGTTTGAAGAAGTTGATTTGAAAGGGAGAGTAACTGAGGAAAATGAATTGTTTACACCATCAATTATCATGACAGCCATTTGGGTGGTCTGTTGTTTTTTGGAAATAGAAACAATGGAGTAGGAGCCAGTCCTTTGTTTAAGAGGACCTTGGGTGCACATGGTAGTTAGTCAAAAAAATAGAGATAGATGAAGATTAAATAAAGGAAGAGTACATTAAAAGTACTTCTGTTCGGCATTCCTGTGAACTGTTTCCAGCAGCCAGATAGATACCATCATATTTACACAGATGTGGACAATCTATTATTCTACCAGTGGAATATTTTATATATTGCAATGATCAAATGAATTTACAAGTAATGAAACCATTAATACATTGTAAAAATGTACATATGAATAAAATGGCAGCTTTGGAACAAAAAGAATATATTTTAGTGGTTTAAACTAACAGCATGTAAATATAGTTGCAGAAGCCAAAAGATTTGTTCTATGCTTTCAAGTTCAGCCAAGCAGAGAGTAAAATGCCATTTTCTTTATTCTTTGGTTGTTTTCATTTACTTGTATAACGGTTTATTAACTCAATTTTGGCTAAGTGATACTCCATTAATGGTCTAGAATTTCCTGTCAGCAGCAAACAACCTGTGCTTGCCATGGACTAAATACAAACATACTTTTTGTGGACCCATTTGAGGAAACTTCCTGACTGAAGCCATCCCAATACTCATCTGTCAGGCCTTGCAGAACAACAGTCTCCTGTGCACATTATTGCTGTCACATAGCAAAGCAGGAAAAGGCCCCATTCATGAAACAGCTGAAAAAAGCTTACACTTCCTGGATTAGCTGGCTGCTCCTCCTTTCAAAAACCTATAATATTTCTGCATGTCTAACATATGGAAACATTCAAGAACATGTAACTTAATAAATCAAAACTAGAACTTAATTCATATTTTAAAAAAAGGAACACTTAAGAATGCTTAAACCAAATCAAAACTCAAAATTAAAAAGGCCTAATATTTACCTTTGCCCCTCATAGGTTTTCCTCTCCTTTAAAATTAATGAAGATGCTGTTCCTGCACCAGTTCTTAAGTGGTACATGTTTTACAGGCAGTTGTGGCAATTGTCCATCTTAAATCTGGAGGTCCACTACAACTTTGTACTCCACTGCTGAGCTACAATATCAAAGCTCTGTTGGTAAATGGCTGGCAGGTTGGGACTTTTGACATCGAAAGATGGCTCAACAAAAGCAGTTTTAGCACACTAGCAATAATATTTGCAAATATTATGTAAAGAAAATATTTAAAATTAGTTTTACTCTGACATAAAAAGAGCACTCAAAGTCTCTGCAGCATCCCTTTAAATTATGTGGATTTTCCCTGTAAGCCATAATGTTACTGCTTATCTGCTTTAAATTATGCATTACCAAACAGGTTCCAACTAGAGCAAAAACATCAGGGTTTTCTGCTCAAGAATGATATGGAATGACTGAAATAGGATCATCAAGTCCAGAATTATCAAAGCTGATTGCAAGCTTGGTTTAACCACAGTGGAAACTTGGGAAATTTTCATTATTACATGGAATAAACTAACATTTTTTGGAATGTATGATATAATTAATGAAGCTTCCTTAGTAATTTGAAATAGTAGCAAAACCATTGAACATTATTAAATCCATTCTTTCAAAGTGGCTGTGTTTTGATATCAAATACAAAATTTAGAATTATGTTGTAATATTGCTATAGGTTCTGGTTGCTTTGAATGGAGGATGACTTAGCAAGATTAATGGACAACAAATTGAATACCTTGCTTTTGCATTCAAATCCTTTACAATGAAGATCAACACAATAAAGGCCAATATTCAATTTTTCTTCCTGACTGCCTAATGTACTTGCATGCTTACTTTGTGTTTAATGAATCAGCAGACCATGATCCACATCATCATTTGAGTGTGATACCAGTGAAAGATATGGCACAATGTACACATTAGATGCATAATTATGTCTGCACATTTCTTATGAGCTCCATTCTAACTCAAGCAATACGATATCAATATGGTTATACTAAACAAAGATAATTTAAATATTATGTACATCAGCTTCAGATTTCATAAAGCAGAAATTCTTATATAATCCAAAGGATGAAGATGGACATAGTGCAAAAGGTCTGGTGGCATTTAAGCACAAAAACTGCAAGAACAGCATTTCACATTCCCAAAATTAGTGTTTAGTTGCATCAGTGAGCCATCTTAGTAGAAATCTGCCCGCTTACAAATAATTTTATCATTTCATTCAAGGAGTAAAGCCAGTAAGGTTGTAAGAAATAAACTAATGATAATTTGGCTAAATCATATCAATATGCTCTTTGATAAATTACAATATACAATAAACATTTATACTTTATGCAGATTTGCATGATATTCAGTCAGCTTGAATAAAGAGTAAAAGTGAACTGGATGAGATTTCCATATAAATTATTATTTGATGGAGAGATAAGACACAGATGGTCTGTGATCTGTTGTTACATTAAAGTAGCTTGGAGATCTGCTAGTAGTTGGGCCACTAAAAGGCTGTTTGCATAGGAAATGAGGTATCTGTGGGGAGTACCATTCACTTGGGGTGCTTGAAATGAAACTGCCTAGTTTCTACATTCAAAATCACATGTATACATTGATATGGAAAAGGCATAAACATTAAATTCACCTTAAAAACATGCAAATGATTACTGTACAAACACCCCACAACATAAAGACATATTAAATTAATTGAGAATCTAAATTGCTTCCCTTTAATTCTACCTGAAGAATTCATTAGCAATTTGTAGAGCACAAAGTTAGATATTTTAACTACTGACATCCCTTCACAGGATATTCCATGCATGTACTGATGACACAATTAACACCAATACCCTCTACTACTAACAACTGCAATACCCCACTTCATCTCCTGATAGACCAACACCTACCCATGGCCTTCACTTCCAACAAATGCACCTCCCCAATCTCCTAGTGGCCCAAAACTCACCAATGCCTTCTACTCACAACCACCACACCACACTGCTCCAACTCATGATGCCAAAAATCCACCTATTTTCTCCAAATACACAACTGCAAAACCCCACCTCATTTCCTGATAGACCAATATCCACCCATGGCCTTTACTCCCAACTACACTCTATTTCCTAATGGTACAATGCCCATCAATGCACCCTACTTCCAACAACCACATTTTCCCCGACATCCACATCTCATACCTTTCTTCCAACTACAAGGCAAAAGTTAGGAATGCAACTTTCATAACACTGAGGATATTCAGCATCACCATGGCCAAGAAGTGCATTTGATCACCAAAGGAATATGTACTCCCTTTATAATAAGCACAAGACAGGTACAGTGAGCACTGCTCATTTGTAGAATGCATTGCAGCAAATCACCAAGCCTTCTTCGTGATCTCCCAAATTTGTCAACCATACTATGCATAAGGACAAAAGCAGCTGACATATCACCCCTAAGTCACATACCTTTGCAATTGAAAATATAATGCTGCCATCTTGGCAGGACAGATTTAGAGAATTTCCAATTTATTGGCACTGTACGCTCACACAAGCACCTTCATCACATGGACTGTAGCAGTTCAAAAAAGCTTCTCAAAGCCAATTATTGATGGAGAAATAAATGCCAGATCAAATACCAAGGATTAAAAAAAATCTAGCTTTGATATTAAACAAGTCACAAAAACCAAAAGAAACTTGTATTTTAATGTATTTATAATCTGTATTATGATATTTAAATTCTACTTGAATATAATCAGCAACCAATTGCATTTTTAAAAATCAAGCTCCACTAGAAAATAAATTGCATGGCTATAATGATTCCTGCTACTTGTTTGGTATTGTAAATACTCGGCCAAAATAAAATCTTTACTGTTACTTAATCTTCCAAAAATTAAATCTTCCTTTGTAGAAATACTTTCTGAGGATTCTTGTAATCTCATTTAAAATGATTAAATAACATTTGGATTATTGAAAACATTTTGTTGAGACATACATCACCAATGCCTCAGCTTTCATCAAATGCTTCCTAGGAGACTAATTCTTTGTAAAATTACATGTCAAGGTGGATTAATTAATGTCTGGGAAAAAATCCATAAGAATTATTGAAACATGCTGCAGAAGGAAACAATTTCCCTTCATGAGCTAAGAGAACCGCATGCATAATCTTACAGAGAACTAACTTTGAATCACAATGAACACAAACTACAGGAGGATGGATGCTTAAAATTACAGTGCTTCTTCTTTGGCAGCCATCAGGATTGAGGATGTCTTACTTTCGCTCAGATGGTGTGGGTTCTGAGGCAGCTAACGGATCCAATATGGGAACCACAAACTTTTCTACAGATGGGGCAGGTGCCGGCTCCTGGAGTGGGTGGGTAGGTAATGTGTGAGGTGGTCTACACCTTCTGGTATTTACACAGGGCCTCTGTGTGCTCCCACTGTCTTGAGGTTCTCAATACTGAATACTCCTCACCTTGAGAAGTCATGGGCTTGAAGGCAAGGATGGTGCATTTCTTCAAGGAGGCTTTCAAAAATATCCTTCAATCATTGTTCTGTCTACCTAGTAATCTCTTCTCATGAAAGAGCTCAAGATAAGGTTTCCATTTCAAGGCTCTGGTATTAGGCATGCAAAAGACATGGCCCTGCCCAATGGAACCGACCAAGTGTGGCCAGGGCCTCAATACCGGGGACACTGGCCTGGGAGAGGGCACTGGCATTAGGTTACTATCCTTCCAGTGAATCTGGAGATTTTGCAGAAACAGTGTTGGTGGTATTATTCCAGTGTCTTGAAATGCTTGCCATATGTGGTCCAGGTCTCAGAAGAGGGATCACTGCTGCTAGATAGGTCACGAGTTTGTGCCAGGTTTGAGGTCTTGATTTTCAGACAGCTTCTTCAATCAAAGGCCACAGTGGTGAATTTGAGCTGGAAATGAAGTTAATCTTCCCCAAGGTGGGAGTCCCACATTTTCCAGGATTCTATCATGAACCTTTACCTTTGGAGGGCAGTGTTGTGCGTAGGGGGCAAATTGGCAGAGGAACAACTTCTTGCGCATGCCCAGTTATAGGCCCACCCTCTCAGATGCACAAGTGAAAGGGTCCATAATGGCTCAACCTCTGAGTGTGCACAAAGATAGGCATCATCTGCAACTTGACCACTGAGGTTGGGTAAACTTGGTCGTAAGATGAAGTTCCCATTGGGTGAACAGCACCCTATTAGTTCTGAAGGTTATCTCCACTGCCACGGGAAATGTTTTTGTTGATCAAGGTCAGATACAATATTCCGGAAAGGAAGATTGATAAAGTGTTGGGGCAATGATGCAGGCTTCGTTGATACCAGTCATCACACACAATGATTGTGCTGGAGACATACTGCTTAACATCATGGCCTATATGCTATCATGGAACAAGTATAAGATTGAGATGAATTTCTATAGGCAGCTGAATATGTGGAGTGCGTTCCTTATTGATGGTGGACTGATCAAGATCAAAAAAGACCATGTATAGTGGCTGGCACTGCTCCCTGCATTTTTCCTCGAGTTGATGCATGGTGAAATCACGTTCACTGTGCCTCTGGATGTATGGAATTCACACTGTGATTTGGGGAACAACTCTTCAGCCACCTGGAGAATGTGGTCGAGGAAGACCATGGCAATGACTTTCAGTGTGGTGGACAGCTGAGAGACTTCTCCATAGTTACCACAGTCAAAATAGTCTCTGCTTTTCAACATGCTCACAATTATAGCATTGCTGAGGTCCCCTGGAATATTTTTTCCACTTGCCAGATGTGGGTGATGAGGCTATGAATTTGTGACTGTAGCTCATGACCACTGAGTTTGAGGATTTCAACGGGGATACTGTCTGTTCCTGAAGCCTTGCTATTTTTCAGTTGGGGTATGGCTTTCTCAACTTTGTTGGTCAGTGGTGGGGCCAAAGCTGAATTGGATAGGTTGCTATAAGATGGGGTCAAGGGCACTTGCATCAAGGCCAGAGTCACAGTTGAGGAGGTCTTTGAAGCGTTCCCTCCAGTGAGTATTGACTGCTCTTCTGTCTCTGATGAATTCACCCCCTAATTCCTGGCTCTCAGTGAGGTCAGACCTTGAGAATATGGACTGTAGATGGTTTTTATAGTGCTAAAGAATCCATGTGTGAGATGGCTGTTGACAAGTTGCTGAGTATCCTCTGCTCTCTCCATCTACCATCTTTCTTTTCAGGTACCAGGTTTTCTGCAGGATCGCTGCCATCAAATGCCTGTAAACCTGTCCCTTTTTCCTTAAGGTGGAGCTTCCAATCCAGGAATGTCTCATTTGCAGTTAATTAGCTCCTCAATCTCCTAGTCACTGTTACCAAACCAGTCTTGATTCTTGTTATTAGAGAAGCTAAAAGTCTATCTACAGGTGCCAGTTACAGGAGACCGTAAGTTGTGGATATTTTGAGGTTTTTGTAGGCTGCGATTTAACAGGTATGTGGAACTGTCCGAGAAGAACTACCTTTGTGGGGTCCTTAAGAGCTTCGAAGTTGATCTTCTTGCTGTGATGTTTCCATTCGTAATGATGTTTTGGGATCAAGTTGAAGGAGATATCAGATTAGATTAGATGGTATGATGCAGACCAGGATATTTTCAAGATCAGAGTAGGAGTCCTACTTAGCTTTGTCCAGAGCTTCAAAGGTTGCACATATGCACAGATGGCCAAAGCTTGTTGATTCTGTGAGTGAGCTAGTGGGTCATCAAGCATTCAGTTGTTCTGAAGAGCAAGTCACTGAAATGCTGGACAGGTCATTCGTGATGGAAAGGTCACTTAATGAAGGCAGCATTTCCCTTCCAGTTTGCCCCTCCAGAAGGTGTACCCACAGCCTTGTTCTTTAGACTTGTCTTCTACCACCTGTCCGATCTCATTCAGTGCAATAACACCGACATCAAAGCATCTGAGCTCCTGATCTATGATAGAAGAGTGGCAACTCAGGTTGTCCACAAGAGTCCTGACATTCCAGATCCTGAACTTCATACTGTAGAATGTAGATTGCCTGTGTGTGATTTCTTTTAACATGAGGTAGCTGTTGCACACCACTTATCACACAAGCTTCACACAGCAAGGCTTTGATCCAGTGGCAAGGGAGTCCAACTGGAGACCAGGTTCTGCTACATGAGTGCTAATGCATACACATTAGTGGGCACACTAGATCATTATCAGTACAACAGTTTATCAAGTGCACCAGAAAGGAACAAATAAGGAACAATCCAGGGCATTTGAGAAACATGCCAGTCTCATCTAATCATCTTATTCTAAAGCCTCATGATACCTTCACAAACTAACTTAATCTTCTCATTGACCTATCTATACTGCCCTATTCAATGGCTTACCTTCGTAATTTATTCTACAAGTTTACGATCCTTCTCACAAATGTTTCACTGCAATTTTTTTCCTTAGAGCCTTCAAACTGCATTTTATCGAAACAATATCATTTTCTTCCTGTCCTCATAGCTTAGCTGATAACTGTTCATTACCCATTTTTAAAGGATAGAATAATTTTTTTTCATAACTGGACAGTCCATATTGCTTGCATTGCTTCAGATGGGGTCCAATCATTTCATGTATGTATACCACACAACTAACACTGATTTACATCCTGGCTTTCACTAATAAAACAGGTTCACATCTTACAAGAATACCAATACCATGACAATATGATACAATTCAAATACTTAAAAAAATAAAAACACAATTTCAATCTGTTGCAAACAAAGTTCCCCAAAGAGAGAGCCAAAACCATATGGATGCTGGAAATCTTATATAAAAACACAAAATGCTGGAAATACAAGCAGCATCTGTGGAGAGAAAAACCAGAGTTACTGTTTGCAATCCATCACCAGCTGAGTATTTCCAGCTTCTCTGTTTTTATTCTCCAAAGAAAAACTTATATTACAAAAGGTGTAAAGTATGATTGGGTGGGCTGGTAATTGATAGTCATCCTCTAGGAATAATTGAATATTTGGGAAGTCTTACTTGCTGGAAATAGGTTAACACAATAATATTTTCAAATGGAGGCACCTGTGAGTTAATGCTGTGAGAATTCAGAAATAATGGCAAATGTATGGTAGCTCTGCTGGCATTAAGGCTCACAGTTCAGAAAATACAGCATACTTAACACTCCTTCAGTTCCCAAGCAATGTACAGTGTTAACAAAGTCCAGGGCATGCAGTCAAACACTTCTCAGAGGTTTGACAATGGACAATTGTAACAGTCCCCAAGGGCTTGGACAATACGTGATAAGATTGGGCCAAAACATACTCACCTCTGGCCGGCTTTTCCATTGGGAACTGCTGATGATTTCCTCCTTGCTGGTCAGTTGATTTCTAACTTAAGATTGAGCACTGCAATGTGCAAGTCACAGATAAACTGGCGATGAGATGCTTCCACTCTCTACAGCTGAACTCAGCATTGAGTTCAGAGGTGGAGCATGAACATACTGAGCTGAGGGTTTGGATGCACCTTACACCCAGCTCCTCAATTTTACACCATGGTTTACTGGTGTAAAGGTAAAGCCACATTCATTTGATTGAAAAGGTAAGTGTAAATAAGTTCTTTATTAAAGCTTCTTTACCTTGCCTTTAATTATGTTCTAGAAGTTTAAGCAAATCTATTTTTAAAATAAATAATATCCTTTTAATATAATTTAGAGAGAGTTCAGATAGATTTCTACGTCTCTGATCTGTCCAAAAGGCTATCACAGAGCTTTGCTGCCATTTGCAACCTACTTCGTTTCACAGGCCAGCCACAGCGACCAGGCCCCGAATTCAATTGGAAACCAGCAGCCATGAGAAAAGCACAGTGGCCAGCACAAGCTCATTCAAGTGTGATCCTATCCTTTGGAGTGTGTAAATGGTGATCCTGAAGTAGAAGCACTTACACTGTGCTGGGATCAACCCACAGAAAGCTTTCAGCTGGCTTGCTTGCTGAAACAGATGCTCCATTATTGCTGCAGTGTTACACTTGCACTCTCACTAATCAATATAGGAATACTTGTAGCAGAAAACAAACTGCTGTTGGAACTCCTGATGCAGGGTCTTGACCTGAACATTGACTATTCTTTGCCTCTACAGATGCTGCTTGACCTGCTGAGTTCCTCCAGCAATTCGTATTTTTGCTTCAGATTCCAGCACCTGTAGTCTCTCGTGTCTCCAAGGAACACTTATGTAATGAATACAGACTTGATTAGATTTAAAATCCACTCAAGCGTCCCTACTTGCATCCAGCTTTGGAGTGCTGGAGTTTTGTTGCATCTGCAGGACGTATTAGAAAAAACTGAATTTTTTTTCCATGAAAAACAAATTCAGCTAATAATGCCACAAAGGTGTCTTCATCTGTCTGAGCAGTGCTGCAAGGTAGTATTTGAACAACCTGAAGGCAATTGTAAAATGGACAACAAAACTGCATGTTCATGGAATAGTACTGTTAGCATTCCTACACAAGGTGAATTCAATAAAAAATAAACTCTCCTGATTCCTCCACCCATTTCAAATGCTTATGTCAAAGCAACAAAAATTGCACAATCTGAATAATTGCACCTTCAGGTTGCTTTGGATTGGCAAGGAGAAATTAACCTGCAGTTTTTTTTTGTAGTGATGGCACTCCAACGAATATACAAAATAGGAACTGGCTTGGCAATAATGAAAGTATGGTTTCAGAAGGAAACTTGCAGATGTTCTTGTAAAGTTCCTGCCCTTGACTGTAGAAGTTTTGGGACTTGGAACTATTCTGGAAGTAGACATGGGTTGCTGTTACATATCCTTTAGATAGGAAACAATGCTGCTATTGTGCACAAGAGGCAGAGGATGCAATACAGAATTCTGATATTGCCTTGCAGCACTGCTCAGACAGATGAAGACACCTTTGTGGCATTATTAGCTGAAATGAATCTTTTTCACAGATAGGCTACAGTTAAATTCAGTTTTTTCTGGTACAACCTGCAAATGCAGCAAAACTCCAGCACTCCAAAGCTGGATTCAAGTAGGAGCACTTGAGCAGATTTTAAATCAAATCATGCCTGGAGTCTTCAATTTGTGCCCTAATATTACTTTGATTCTACCATTAAACTGCTTTGCACTTGGATTAACTAAAATAAATATACTCACTTGCTGCTTCAGCACAAAATTCTTAACTCCCTCCATCACAAACTGTGATCCAGTATTCATTACACGTGAGAGCAAGCTGAAAGTAGGAAACATGCATTATAATTTTTTTGTCTTCAATTTGCCCAGCAAAACATTTATAGATTACTGAGTACATTCATTATTTGTTTTTCTTCTCAAAACAAAAGAGTACATTGAGATCTTCCATGTTTGCAAATGTTTCTGATACAATTTTTGTCAGTTTAGAAAATGCTGAAACATCCTAGTATTTTTGCTTACAAGTCATCAGCACGAAACAAAAGATCTGCTATAACACAGGAGCTGCTTTCAATTATAAAGCTATGGCTACTCTCTATAGCGGTTGTACAAATGTTCCAGTCACATGTTATTTTTGTTGCTCACATTTTGAAAGGCAGCCACAACATACTCAATTAAACTGTTTCAAAGTAATATAACTTTACAACACAAAACCATAAAATATGCTTTCATTAATATCATTTAATTTGCTAAAGATATTTTTTGTGCAAAGCCGATTTCTCTGTTATGATCAATTCAAATACTGAAAATCTTTTTACCTGCACTTCTAACTGCACAAAATTCTATGCAGCTACAGAACATAATTGACCATGTAACAGTATAAGATGCAAGTTTTATAAATGCAAGTTTTTTCCTAGCATACATATTTTCAATAGATTAAACATATGTGCACTGTTGCTGTTTCCTTTCAGTTGCAAAATGGATGTATCATCCATCTCACCACATTTTGTGGCATTGACTAAAGATACTGCGGAGATCAGCACAAGTCTCGTCAGTTGGTTTTCTTATTCATTCTTTACTTATCTAAAACTAGTGGAGCTGCATGTGGATAACCTCCTCTAAAGTGACTTCTTAAAGAAAGGTATCATTTGTGAATTGGCAATTAGATGCTCTTTTTATTACGTATTGCTAATTTTGAATTTTCATTGCTTTTCAGTCTTTTCTAAAATTTTATAACCCTAGCTTCAAAACTTTGTTCCTTACAGCCATTAGCATGATTCGGCTAATATATCAGTAACAATCAAAACAGGGAAACGGCAAATTCATTTAATGGTTACAATACCATTGCTAGGTTTCAAAGCAGAATAATTATTTTAAGGAGATAAGAAAGGCTCCTGCAACTATAACTCGCATGTTATGCTCATACTCGTGCATTGATTTCAAGGGATACAGTAATTGAAAATTGCAGTAAGGGCGGTAAAATCTGTTAAAGTATGGCTGTAATTTTGTATTGAGATGCAAGAATGCAAAACTAAGCATTAAAATAGACTTCACCTCACCTACAGCTTTAGTAATCCATTAAAACCAAATATGTAAAAGCATTGAAGTAGATGCAGTGTTCCCAAGAGGAGGGTGACACTGATAATTATGAAGAAAGTGAAAAGTTGAATCTATTTTGCAGAGCAATAAAGTGTGTGTGTGCGTGTGTGTGTGCGCGCGCGCCCCATCATACTATTATGAAGGGTTATAATCAGCTTAGTTTCCATACTCTGGGATTTTAATGTTTTGGATCAAAGGGAGGGTTAGAAAAAAACATTATAGATAGTGCTTCGGGTATAGAATTCCACACCTCACACTGCTGTCTCAGTAATTTAGAAGAGAAATAGAATGTTTCTTGAAAAAGGGGATTAAAAGATATGAAAAGTGATGAGAATGGAATTAGACATGGAGCAACAAACTAATGACAGATTTATGAGCCAAATGGCCTATTTTTATACTGTAATTTGCTCTATGCTAGACACATGTATTGGACGTTTCATTTATTTTGAATAAACAAATGTCAACAAATTACAGATAAAAATAGAATATGCTAGAGGTATAGATTAGGTCAGGCAGCATCTGTGGAGAGAGAAACAGATTTGTGTTTCAGGTCAATAGGTCACTGCTGACCTTCTGCTTATCTCCAGCATTTTAGATTTCCAGCATGTACTTTTTTTTTGGCCATTCAGTCATCAAATTACTAGTAGGTTCAATACTTCCCGAATGGAATATCTTAACTACTTCTTTCTGTAATAGAGCAGAATTGCAGCAGAATTATTCTGTAGTTGCAGCAGAATTATTCTGTAGTAACAGCATGTACCTTGTTGGTTTTGGTCCACTGCCTCCGAAGTTAGCAGGAGTTGATGCCATTTTGGTAAATGCTCTGTAAATGAAGATAAATGATCAAAGTGAATCTAAGAGTAAGAAAATATTTTTCCCTCAGTCTTCCCAGAGCTGTAGATTTATGAAATGTAGTTTGGGAAGGCAAAACTGTTGGAATTATTTGCCCAAGCTGGACAATTACATTAGGGATGGGAGAAAGCTTCAAATTTTAACCAGGTGCACTTCTTATTAATTGGATTTTTCACTGGCTGTGACTTCTGATTCCTGGGTGAAGCATGCTAATGGAGCTCAATGCAGTGCATTCCATTCTTATAACATGAAAAAAAATCTTCAAAAAAGTTTAAAAGACAGCACCATTACTTTGTATTTTCACATGAAATGAGAACAGGGAATGGTAATTACTTGAAGAGGGTGTCATATGTTTTACTCCCCAAATAATATTCAATCTCAATCAATGTGCGATTGGAAATTCCTCACTTTCCTGGATTGATGATAGGTAGACAGTAATTACCTTTAGACTTTCAATTGTCACGTGATTTTTCTTCCCCATTCTGCTAGCGCAGTCACAGCATCTTCATATTATTAAAGTTGCTGTCCTTTTGCGTCTATGTATATGTTCCCAAAAACATTTTTCTGCTTTGCCAAACACAGAATGAGTCTTTGAGGTTTGTTCTGTGGAGTTATTAATACTACCATATATTTTTGATACTTTTAAACTCAATTGGTGCTTTATTCTCTAGTACCCTGAGTCTCAGATTCGCCTTTTCATCTTCCAACTGGTTTTCAATTCTGACATCAACAATCAGACAGTTTTTATAAACAAACAGTTGAATAAATGGTTAAAACTGTAACACATGCACTTTTCTTATTTTTGTGTTTTGCTTTAGTGGTCTTTAGTCATGTGCTGTCCAATAAGTTTTTGTTCTCTTGATAATAAAACCATTGTCTGTGCTGATGTTACTTACTTCCATCGTTTGATGTAATTTAAAGGAGCCAAATTGCATCCAGCGTCAGTCAGTGCCTTTTTATATTGCTCTAGGTCAACCTGTTGGTATAAATAAAGTTACTTAGAAGACAAAGAACAATGAACTCCAGAGTTCCAAATTCATTGCAGATTTGCTTTACAAAATAAGTTTTGCTAGGATCTTGGAAAGAGAAGGGATATTGGAGGAAATAAATTTGAAACTTTTCAGTAATACTTTTAACAAAAGCCCTATTAAATTATGCTGTGGAACAAAGAATGCACGGGAGAACATCAGAGAATTAAGATCAATTTGCCCTAGAACCTAATGGCTCAGTACAGTATAATAGACATTGCCAAGGTTTCCACCATTACTAATACATGCCCTTCCTCCCCATGGTAAGCAGCCAGATGACATTTAACTACCTGAGCTTTTTACATTAAGAATATCTGAATGAGACCTTGTAAGACTATACCCAGTAAGGTTCAGCCACTTATGTTGATTTTCAGATATTTCCAAGCAAGGAGATATGGCTTAATAAATTTCAACTGTTAAATTAATGCTGGAAAAAATAATCCAAATGCTGTCAACAAATAAATAAATATCATGCTATACAACTGATAATATGGCACAAAAAGATATAGTCCAGGGGCATTTTTGTTTAATGTATGTACAGGGCATGAAATAGTGGGGAGATGCTACATCCACTTGGAACCCAAGCACAGACTGTCTGTAAAGCTCAATAATAATGGCATTTTTGTTTAAATAAAGTTTCCTCCCATATGGGATTTGTTCCTTTATTAGCCGATACACAGAATACAAGAGCAGAGAGGTTATGCGAGAACAGTATATAACATTTGAGCACTGCAAACTATTCTGGTCTGCACATTGGAAATATCTGAAAGTCAACATAAGTGGCTGAACCTTACTGGGTATGGTTTTACAAGGTCTCATTCAAACAGGTATTCTTAATGTAAAAAATTACAGGAAAGAGGTGGATGCATTGGAGAGAGTGCAGAGATTTATGAAGATATTTCCAGGACTGGAAAATTGTAGCTGTGAGGGAAGTTTATGTATGCTAGGGTCTATTTCTTTGGAACAGAGAAGTCTAAGGGGAGATTTGATTAATGTTTACAGTTATGAGGGGTGGAGATCGAGTAAATAAGGACTATTTGCTTATTATGCATATGGGGCCTCTGTGACAAAGTCTGCCAACAGTGAGCAAGGTTCCTGAAAAAAAACTATCAAAGTCTTTAATCTGCCACAGGTATTCCAATCACTTGCAGTAAATGTTAAAGCCGGCTCATGCCAAGAGATATTTTCTATATCCTGCAACTTTCAGTCCATAAATGTATCAAACATTGTTTATCGAGGCCAGCAGGAGCACATGGCTGGTTTCCCAAGCAATGCAAACATCAAGGGGGAACAGAGATGTCATTCTTTATGGGAGTGGTTCTTTTAAGATACATGATTCCATTGTTATCCATTCCCTCCAGTGGTCAGATGATAACCCAAAGTAAGACACGAGAGTGCAGATGCTGGAAATTTGCAGCAACACACAAGATGCTGGAGGAACTCAGCATGTCAGGCAGCATCTACAGATGGAAATGGACAGTCGACGCTTAGAGTTGAGACTCGTCATCAGGACTGGACAGAAAGAGGGGAGAAGCCAGTATAAAAGGGTAGGGGGAGGGGGTGGAGCAAGAGCTGGCGGGCGATAATGGTTTCTTACATTATTTGCACTTTCCCCCTCCCCCACCTGCCCATCTTCCCCCCCATCACCTGGATTCATCCATCACCTGCCAGGTCATTTTGTGTGATAACCCAAAATAAAATGGTTTGCATTCAGAGGAGCACAAGGTCAAATCTGATGAACTGTGAGTATTGTTTTTACTCAATGTTCTCATGCACATAACTAAGTTTTAGTACTTAAGTGACTTTATTGCATTCAGGCACTGATGATTGATGAAATTATGAAACCATCAGTGGAGACAACAACACTAATTTTCAAATGAGACGCTTTTGTCAGGTTCTTAGCCATGACAAAACTATAGGCTAGAACTCCATCTCTTCCATTTGAAAATCCAGTTCAGAAGACAGAATTCCACGAAGGAAGATCTGAATTTACTTTGGTAATCAATTTGCAATAGGTTGATACTGTAGTTGTCTTCATCACATTAGGATGAATCATCTTACATTTATAAGTAGTTCTACCAGTGGTCTACGAAAGTATAGGATCAAATTTATTTGGCTCAGTGGTAAGCAGCAAATAAAGTACTTGAAAGTTCTAAATTCCTGATTGAGACTAAATTGTTAAATTATGTTAGCAGTATAGCCTACCTATTCATTTAATTGATCTATTACAACAACTGCATTCTCAAACGCATAATGGATTTGTAGAGCAAAACATCCAGAAAGCTGCCAATCGACAAACACACACACAGACTGAAAATATTTAAAACCCACACTGTAACAATGCAGCTCAGAAAAGATAAATTTTGCTAATCAAAAAAGTGGATTATTTAAACAGTTGCTGTTGCTTTCAGCACATATAATCTTGCACCCTGGCTAGTGCAGAATGCCATCATTAAGCTGTCACAATTTATAGGAACATAAAATGCAGACACCCTGGCCTGGTTTTTCCCAGGAGGGGCCCACCATCTTCATTCACTGTCTACATTCTATTCCCCTAAAAACCAATCTCTCTGGTCCAGACAGTCTTTGGAACCAAGCAAGAACGTGAGTGAGTTATAGGCTTCACCCATGAAAGTTTGTTGGAAACTTCTGACAGCTTTCAAAGCTCTGCCTGCATCTTTTAACAAAGATTTTCAATGGAATTCCTGCACTTGCGGCATTTGCTGAACAGGATACACAAACTTCTTTAGCAGCAAGTACAAGTGAAGTGAAAGTGAAGTGCACTTCCAATCCAGTAAACTACATTGGGTATTCACAATGTAGTTTTCTCTACACTGTAGAAAGCAAACACAGGTTGGGATAACCACTTTGCTAAGCACCGTGCAAGAGCAACCCTGAGCTACTGGTTGCCTGTCACTTTAAATCACCGTCTGACTTTGGCTTTTCTGCCTGTGATCTCTTGCACTGTTACATCAAGGCCCAACGTAAGCCTGAGGAACAACACTCCGTTTGAGTATGTTGCAGAATTATCGAATTCTCCATCTTTAGGTAATTCACTTCTTCACTCTGTGTCAGAACTGGTCATTACTGCCTGTTATCATATTGTCTCAGTTTTTCTTACTCTCTTTGTATAGTCCGGCCTTCTGAGCACATCCCACAGCTTCACAATTAACCACATATTACACAAAGAAGCATGATATGCAAGAGTTGGGGCATGATGTTACAGCTGTACAAGATGTTGGTGAGACCACACCTGGTATATCGTGTGCAGTTCTGATCATCATACTAAAGAAAGGATGCAGTTCAGCTGGAATGGGTGCAGAAAAGATTCACAGGGATGTTGCTGGAATTGGAGGGCTTGAGTATGAAGAGAAACTGGATAGGCGAGGGCTGTTTTCCTTGGTATGAAGGAGGATGAGGGATGACTTAACAGAAATTTATAAAATCATTAGGAGCATAGACAAGATGGATGGTCTTTTTCCCAGGGTAGAGGAGTCCAAAACTAGAGGGCATAGTTTTAAGGTGAAAGGGGAAAGATTTAAAGGGGACCTGGAGGGCAAGGTTTTCTACACATGAGGTTGAGTACATGGAACAAGCCGCCATAGGAGGTTATAGAGGTGGGTATAATTACAACATTTAAAAGATATTTGGATAGCGTCATGGATAGGAAGGTTTAGAGGGATATGGGACTAGCTCAGCAAGGAACCTTGATCGGCATGGACATGGACAAGTGGGCTGAAGGGCCTGTTTCTGTGCTGTATAACTCTATGACTAATTATAATTGCCCTCATTAACTCATTTCAACTCACCCTATCAGAGACATTCTCTTTGTTCTACCCATCCCTCCACTGCTACAGAAAAGTAACTTTGCTTTACTCTCTTTCCCATTCTGACAAAGGGTTCTGGACCTGAAATGTTTCTCTTTCCACACGTGCAGCCTGAACTGCTAACTCCTTCCAGCATTTTTGGTTTAGATTTCAGATCTTCAGCACCTACAGTTTTTGATTTTGCATTACTTGTGCGGTTTGTCCCTGGAGTCGAGCAGCAGAGCCCCACCATGCTGAAATTCCCCAGTGTAATTTGGCTCTTGGAGTTTGCACCAGGATAAACCTGATGAACCCTCCCTGACCCTGTGTACACAGATGATTAGGATTTTAGTATGGCAAGGAAGAAAGGCTACTTTTAAAAAAAAATCATTTTTTTTATGCTTTCAATTACTTAAATGGTTCATTCTAACAGCTTTTATAAAATAATTTGTAAATGTTTCAGAATGTGAAAAACAGCTGGTAAAATAGACTAGTCATCACAGCTTTTTTTTGGGAGCCGAGGCCAGGGCTTTTTTAGTGCATTGTTCAAAGCGCTGCTCCTGCTCAGGCCTCATTGCTGGAGTCTGGAGCACTTTGGCTCAGTAATACAGACCCTCGCCCCGGGATCAAAAATAAGCAATAGCAAAAATAAGCAAAAAAACATTTCAAATTGAATTAAAAAGATTAAGAAAAACACAAGTACATGAAAATAATTTCACATTCATACCCATTTCCACATGGAGCTACCAGCAAATCCCAGCAAAATCTGGGCCATTAGTTGGTTGGATTAAAAGGTAAAGGATATCAATACACATTCTTGAAATATAAAGGAAATTTTGAGCAAATATTTTTATCCTGAAATTTGACCTAACTTTGTGATTTTATTTTACTTTGCATACCAAAACCGTAACATATTTACATCATACCTTTTTAATTATATTGTTGATTATTACTGATAGAATAAGTAAGCTAAAGGGAAGATCTGAAGTACAACCATCTCCAGTATGCATTGAGAGCCATAAAGATAGATATTTTTGATGAAGTTCAAGATCTTTAAAAAGAATGTTAAATCGAACAGCCAAGTATCTTGACATCTAAGTTGCAGCTTCATTTTTATTCAATGAAACATTTATTTGGGCCTAACAGTTGTTTTAAATAAAAATCAAGATTTTCAATTCAAGAATAAGACAGGCGATTTGATCTTTAAAAGAGATTGAAAATATTGATTTGCCCAAAGATGAAATTTGAACTTTTAATTAGGAAAAGGCTTTACAATGCAAAACTACAGAGCACTTTTAAAGCCACTGATTAGCGTAGCCTGCAACAATAAATGTTGGCATGCTAACTCAATGTGAAGTATTGTTATTTCTGGACAAACATAAGGGATTTGAGGAGATTACATAATATATCTCAACAAGTAAACATATTTCATACATCTCAAAATACACAGCAACCATAATCTGGTCAACAATCTTGAACTTAATCTTCCTTGATCATTCCCTACAACAATAGTATGGGTGGCTTCAACTTGTTTCAGAATAAATACACCATGCTATGTATATAACAGCCAGAAAGAATGACAAAATTTAAATGACATCAAGTCAAGCCAGTTCTGTTAAAATGTGGCAAAATCACAGCTTCAAACTATCAGTCACAAAACTTTTAACACATTATCAGGTTTCATTTTCACACAAAATTCAGAAATAACAGAAAAGCAGACACCATTATTGTTTTTAAATGCATATCCTAATTGCCATAAGCTTGGAATTTTAGATTTATTTGGCACAAATGAAATTGATAGAAAGAAATGCATTAACTTCTGGAGATATTACAATGATATCAAAATTACCAAAGATACTTGCTGGTATTTGTAAGTACATTCTTTGCTTAATTTGAGACAACCATGGTTAAAGAAAATCAATTTCCTTCTGTTTCTCTCTGTTTCTGCTGAAAGTAGGGCTAGCCCAATCGTACTTAATCTAAGTGGATATTATTCTTGTATAAATTTAAACATTTCAACCAGAATTTGATTAACATTTCATTGATCATTATAACAGAGCTAATATTGTCCAAAACCTTTGTGCATGTTTGTGAAAGTATCCATGGAATCATGACAAGTACAGAAAATCACCTGTACATTTGGTGGAAATCTTTAAATTGGTTAATGCCATGATAACATGGCTTCTCATTGGTGCGGGTGCATGGCAGGTTCTTGGTGTTGCAATTTTCAAATAAAGTAGTCCTGGAAGTTGGCTGAATGCAGGTATTTTGTTTACCTTATGCTTCCCCTTACAATGGTACCAATCTCACTCTTACTGGGAAGGTTGTGGATCAAGTCCTCTCCAGGACTTAAGCACATACTTTAAGTTGATACTTCAGTGCAGTACTGAGGGAATGTTCTATTGTCTGACATGCTGATTTTCTGATGAGGCATTAACTTGAGGTCCCATTTTCCTGTTCAGATGAATATGAAAACCTCATCACAATATTTGAAGAACTGCAAGGTGGCCAAAATTCACCTCTCAATCAACACCACCAAAATCAATTTAAATTGTGGAACAACTAATTTATTGATGTGGAATCGAGATTGCAGATGTAGGTTACCCTGCATAACAACAGGTACAGTATTTCAAAAATAATTTATTGATTGCTCAATGTGAAAATGCAGACACTTTTTTTATTACCATTTAGGAAATAATCAACTGGACTGGTAATAATAAAGTTAACTAAGAATACAGTAACTTAGCTAAGAATACAGAAAAGTTGTCCTTTAGAATTAGGTGGCATCTTGCAAGCTTTTCAGAAACTTTTCAAAATAAAAGTAGAAAATAATTTTAGTTGCTGAACAATAAGCTAAAACTTGCCTCTGAAGGTGGTTGTGGTGCAGTGATGTAGTAAATGATAAACAACCTCATTTTATCTTCAGGGGTACCTCCTACAAAATGAAAGCAAAATATTTTTCAGAACAATGAGAATATAGCAAAGAAATTGCTATTTTGCAGACTTTGTATCAGAACTAATGTTAAAATAATAAGATTCAAATGTTTAGACAAATTTATTTCTCAGCTTAATTTATTCGTTCATGGAATGTGGACATTGTTCTTAACTTTTAAATACATTTCTGCCCTTTAAGTTAAAAAGTCTACATACAAGCAATTTATGGCACTTTGCAATAAGATATAAATTCTGTTTGTGCAGCGAGTCAGTGCATACATTCTGTATTTTCGCCAGTTACATAAGATCTGAAGATCAGTCTTCAATTCTAAATGCAATAGTTACCATCAGGATCAGATATCATATCCAGTAGTGATTTGTCCAGTGTGGACTTGCTCATCAACTTTTCCTCATATTCAAAATAGACATCCAGCTTTCGAGCCTAACAGGGAAAAAAACATTACCAACTTTAGGATTTCCACAGAACATTTTTGGTAAGTGGAAGTAAATATAAATGAAATAAACTTTCACAAAAAATGAATAACAATGTGGATGATAATGAAGCAATAGGGAGAAGCAGATAACCAAATTTTTCAAAAATAAATCTAATACAGCAGATGCAACTGATTAAATAGTTGGGCAACAGAAAAAGCAGCAACTGAATAAAAATCAGACGAGAAAATTGGAAGAAAAGTGCAGCTTCCCTCAAAAAGTTCAAAGGATCAACAAATTCAGCATTGAAGTATGATTGTTTTTACTCAATCCAAAAATGTTAACCTCAAAAGATACAGAAAATTAAACATCCTGTCTGAACTGAAATATTTCTCATTTTCATTAGGAGTCTGTTAAGAACACTAAATACATCCAGAATCCAACATCTGTAATGCAACCCTAATCCTTCACTGAGGCATTTTATTTTGTAGTCTCCAAAACTGTCTATTAAAAGGTAATTTTTTTATTCCCCAAGGATTGTAAATTAATTGGAACTGGACTGTATCTGTCAAAATTCTTCATTTAGGTACTAATAGCTGACAATAAAAGCATTTTGATTCCATTACACTGATCTAGATTCAAACACTGACACAGAAAAAAAAGCCTACAAGTATGACTCTATCACAAACAAACTGATCTGGTTTCAGCAGTTAAATATTTTGAAATGACTATTAATAGATAGGTATCCAACATCATATATGTAGATAAATTGAAATTCAAGCAGAAAAATACTGGAAGCAACTTCTCATAGATAGAAGGTAACAGAAAATGATAAGAGCGAAGGACAATAATTGAAGTAATGGAATGGTGGCCTATTGTAAGTGACTATGAATCGATCAACTTTGAAAAGTAAGCAGTGTTCATCTGGGAGGATGTGTGTTTGTGCACACATTTTAAAAACCATATTTGATGTTGTTGCCATATTATGGGGTTATAATGCTATAGATTTTCAAACAAACATTCTCTAGGACTGACTTTCTGCCAAAGGAACTCAACACCCAAATGATTAAGCAAAGTTTAATCAGCCCAATTTCCTCCTTAAGCTTTCTTCCTCTTTTTCATACATAGAACAATTCTTCTGGGCAGGTATCGTTGCTCTTCAGTATCTCAAACAGCGTTGTTGTAATTCAGAGCATAGACTGAGAGGGCAGCAGTGTATCTACAGAAAGGTCCAATTCACGCAAAATTGCCCAGGTTTACTATCCTTGAATGATCACAGGAAGGAAATCAGGAAAGGGAATGCCAGCTTATTTTTAACTTTGCTAGCTAACCATGATAAACTCTGCCTATTAGGTCTGTCTATTACTTACAAACCAGGAATCTAACCCTGGGCTATTTGATTTAACATAGTACCACTTAGCTCCTGGGAAGTCATATGAATCTTGAAGTTCTGCTGTACTTCTTTTACAATGAGAGAACTCAGTTGTATGTTTCCATTTTCTATTACTGCTCTTGCACCCTTGACCCTACCAAGGTAATATCTTCCTTAATCCATTCTCTAGTGTTCTTAGTTATGAAGGGAACCTATATAAATTATATAAATGAAACTATATAAATTTCAGATAAAATTCCTTTCATTATTAAACTCACAGGAAAGAAACAATTTATCAAAACATAATTAGGAGGGTTATCATGGTTAAATTTCTCTTTTTTTTGCCCTTTTCACGTTACTACCATTGAGGTGGTGGTACAGGAGCCTGAAGACCCACACTCAACATTTTAGGAACAGCTTCTCCCCCTCCACCATCAGATTTCTGAACGGTCCATGAACACTCCCTCGTTATTCCTCTTTTGCACTATTTTTGTAAATGATCGTAATTTTTTAATGTCTTTATGTCTTGCACTGTACTGCTGTTACAAAACAACAAATTTCACAGCATATGTCATCAATAATAAATCTGATTCTGATTCTGACAATATAGTCTAGCAGTTTCCAAAGTTGGGTCTTGAAAGCATCACTTATGTATTAATCATTCAGAATTTCTTCCAACATGGGAAGATTTGCTCAATACTTCCACACTGCAGGTTTTGTTTTCAGTACACTAGGATAAGTAACTTCAAAATCTCCCAGGTTTCCAAAAATGTTTCCAAACCCTTTCTGTCAAAATAACTGTCAAGGGCCTAAGTCAGCTTGTTTCCTTTTGACAGAAATGTTGGCGAACAATCCAAGACAATGTGTACTGCTTAGTGCTCCAAACGCTGCAGCTGGATTAAACTTGACAGGAATTACACTGCAGTTTAGTCAGAAAATTACTGTACTTGCTCATATCAGCTGAAGATTTCCCAGTACTTAGCTTGCCTGCTACAATGGCACAATGAAATGACAAATGCCATTCAGCCTGAAGACTGCAAAGTCAATGGAAACAAAGTTATTAAATTGCCTCTCATTGATAATCATGACAACAGCCATGAAAACTTCCATTGTTTGGATCAAAGGCAATATAGTTATTCAGTGTACAAAAGGGAAAAATTAGAAAAAATAATCTAATACTAAACAATGTATTGTTCAGAGGCAATTCAACAGATTAAAGGCAGTACTAAGTTAAAAAAAATCTTACAAAGTTGCCAGAAATAATTTGTCTTCACTTTAGGACCTAGGAGAAATTTCTTTCTGAAGAGGGTGCTGAATCTTTGGAATTTTCTATTGAGATGGATGTAGATGCTCAGTCATTATGTTCATTCAAAAACAGAGATCAATAGATTTCTGGGCATTAAGGGAATAAAGGATATGGGACATGGAAAGTAATGCTGAGAGAGAAAGTCAGTCATGACTTTGTTGAATGGTGGAAGCTGACTCAAAGGGATAATTGGCCTCCTCCTGCTCCTATTTCTCATGTTCTTATTAGAAATGTAGCAATTATTTCATTTATATTGCTTATCAATTATATTAAATTTCTTTTGTAAATAAGGGAATATCAGAAGCAAAATTGAAGCATTTTTTGTAGCAACCAGTATCAGCAGTCAAGTGTACCATGAATTAGTTACAGATAAACCTCCCTGTATTCTGGTCAAAAATACATTCTTTAATCTCAATTTATTGTGCCAGTGGACCCAACCTAGTCATTTACCGCCTTTTGAATTGAGATTGCCAATTTAGCTCTAAATTAAGACCCACTACTGCAAACTTGCAATATTACACAGAACCCAAATGAAAGTTAGGAAAATCAGGTTTATTTTAGACATATTTGATGCCATTGGAGAAGGAACGACCAAAAATCCAAACAGGATTCGAACAGACCATGTTCTAAATCACTCTGTTAGCTAATTTTTCATACATTTATTTTCAACAGTTTCTGCTTATATTTGTCCTTATTTTAAAATATGTTTCAATAATATTTCTTTCCACTAATAAAATTGTAATGCATTGCAGGATATCACAAATCCATTAAAATAGGTTATTTAGATACAGTAAAATTCAAAACCTACTCTATTACATTCAGATGCAGAGATTCAGAAATGGTAACCATATTGGTTACATACACTGAATGATGCAACATTTCAAGCAAAGGTGGAATTAAAAATGACATTATATGAAAAAGAACTTGTTGATAAAATTACTATAAATTGCACATTGCAATAAAAATACCTTAATATGTTCCAAGACAGCTGTTGCCACGTTTGTATGAAGATCAATAAGTCTTTTCTTCTGCAGCAGTTCAGGGAGAGAGCTTTAAGGAAAATGGATACAAAATTAAAAGGCAAATCTTCCCTCTAGGAATTATAAAATTTAGCTTAATTACAGTTCCTAACTATTGCTTTTGTGGAATAGATCAAGAAATAACAAGAAGATTAGTTTACTCTTTCCAGTAGCTTGAAAGGCAGTGCAAAAATCACCTTTTTTTTCCTCAGTGGATTTAATGGGCTGGCGGGGAAATGGCAACCTTACGAAGGACAGAATTTAATTAGCAAAACAGAGACTTCTTACATTTAAAAAAGTCATGATGAAACTGTAGTATTCAGAAGTGGCATTAGGAAATAAATAGAACAGGGCAGATAAAACAACTTCAAAAATTATGGTCAGTATAAACATTAATTATATTAAATATGGTTGAATAGCAAATTTAAACAATTTAGGAGAAAGAGGGATAGAATGGGTTAAAGCACGGGGTTTATCTGTAGTTGAGGGTGCGGAGTTAGCACCTCCACCTTTGGGGAGCTTTGATTGTGCTTACATTGACTATATCTATTTTAAAAGTTGGCATAGAAATTTGTGATGGTGGAAGGTTGACAAAAAGTCAAACACAAATATGGTTTTGAGAGACAGAAAATGCAGATGCTGAAAATGAAGGGAACATTCAGCAGGTTTGGCAGCATCTGTGGAAAGAGAAAGAGTTAATGATTCACATCCAGGGCCCTTCTTCAGAACTGGGAAAGAGAGAAAATAAGTTAGCCTTAAGAAGTTAAATGGGGGAGGTGATGGATAAGACAAAGGGAAAATCTCTGACAGGCTGAGACAAGTGTTGCTATGGGGATAAATTGTTGATGAAGTTATAAAATCTGGTAATGAAAATATGCCCAGATAAGGCTTTGAATATATTATAAACATACAAAATGATTAAGTCTCTTGATCACTGTGGCTTTCATTTGTTTTTGCTCTGCATCCCTCTACTGCTTTATATTCCTTTACCATGGGACTTTACACTAAAGTATTTGTGTTACCTGGTTATTTACAAATCTTGTGACTGCGTTTTTTGATATCTTCATCAAAATTTTCACAAACCAATCACAATTTATCCGTATTCTGCTCCAGCAAGAAAAAAAATCAGATTGCTTCCAAAGATAAGCACTTTTCAAAATTATGTTGAATTCCTCAGGATCCCAAATTGCTTCATTATAAAGTGCATTTCAAGTGCATTATATTTTGGTCATGGCATACATCAACTCCAGCCTCCCAGACAACCTCAACCCACTGCAGTTCACCTACCACCGAAACAGGTCCATGGCAGATGCCATCTCCCTTGCCCTACTCTCATCTCTGGAGCATCAGGACAGTAAAGATACCTATGTTAGGCTATTGTGTTTTGACTACAGCTCTGCCTTCAGTACTATGATTCCAAGCAAACTCATCTCCAAACTCCTAGACCTCAACTCAGCACCTCCCTTTGCAACTGGATCCTTGACTTTCTGACCAACAGACTGCAATCAGTAAGGATAGGCAGCAACACCTCTGCCACGATTATCCTCAACACAGGCACCCCACAAGGCTGCATCCACAGCCCCCTATTTTACTCCCAATACACTCATGGCTGCCAGGCCAGATTCTGCTCTAGTTCCATCTACAAATTTGCAGATGACACCACCGTAGTGGGCTGAAATCTCAAATAATGATGTCGGAGTACAGGGAGGAGATAGAGAGCCTAGTGACATGGTATCATGGCAACAACCTTTCCTTCAACGTCAGCAAAACAAAAGAGCTGGTCGTTGACTTCAGGAAGGGGGATGAGGCACATGCCCGTTTACAACAACGGCGCTGAGATCAAGAGGGTTGAGAGCTTCAAGTTCCTTGGAGTGAACATCACCAATAGCCTGTCCTGGTCCAACCATGTAGATGCCATGGCGAAGAAAGCTCACCAGCACCTCCACTTCCTCAGGAGGGTAAAGAAATGTGGCATACTCCCTTTGACCCTCACCAATTTTTATTGATGCACCATAAAAAGCATCCTATCCAGATGCATCACAGCTTGGTATGGCAACTGCTCTGCCCAAGATCGCAAGAAACTGCAGAGTTTTGGACACAGCTCAGCACATCATGGAAACCAGGCTCCCTTCCATGGACTCTGTCTATACTTCTCAATCCTTTGGTAAAGCAGTCAACATAATCAAAGACCCTACCCACCCCGGACATTCTCTCTTTTCCCCTCTCCCATCGGGCAGGAGATACAAATACCTGAAAGCATGTACCACCAGGCTCAAGGACAGCTTCTATCCCACTGTTATAAGACTATAGAATGGTCCCTTAGTATAAGATAGACTCTTGACCTCACAATCTACCTCACACCTTATTGGCCTTGCACCTTATTGTCAGCCAGCACTGCCCTTTCTCTGTAACTGTAACATTTTATTCTACATTTTGTTATTGTTATTGTATCTGATAGTAGGCTAGCACTCAAAAATTCCTGGTAAAGATGGCTGGATTAAAAGACCTAGTTAAAATTCTGGTATACAAATAGAAATTGAAGAATACCTCTTATAATGTAAGTTTATGATGAACAGAAATACTGTATTTAAAAAAATTCTGACTGGCAATAGGATAGCAACTAAAGCAAAAAAAGAAATTGCTAATTGATTTTTCTAAATTATGCAGTTGAGAAAACTAAATGAAAAACTATGCAGAATCTATATATTTACATATATATGTTTAGTAAATTTACATTTTAAAAATTCTCATTCCAGATTATAGAGGAATTTATCCAGTAGAATTAATCAATCCAAAGAGCTATTTCAAGGGTTTAAAGTTCCATCCAGACCTAATGGTGGTTGCTTGAACAACCACCATCACCGAATAACTCAGGCTATGACATTAGCAACCAATATTTTTCATTTTTCCCAGCAAAATCTGTTTGGTAATCCTCATCAAACTCACTGATTTTATAGACCTTCTGAGAAGTATTAATAAAGGAAAAGATCACATTATTCACTGCGCATAAGGTCTGGGTGACATTGGAGTCTCCACTTTAAAAACTTTATTCTGTGAGCTCCAATCATTCTTAGAACGAGAGGGTATCATTTAAACAACAACTATGTGCATTGTGCACTCTATTTGCCATGTGCACTCATTTCATCTATATATAGTTTTGTGCAATTTGTTGTTCCATTTTTTCCAAATTCATTGAATCTCCCAAGTATCACCAACAAACTTTATGTACCGCCTTTGTCCCTAACCTAGGTTACATGCAAGCAGGTAAAAAGCTCGGACTCTTGGAAAAGAAACATCATTGGTCACTGCTCACTTATTTAAGAATTACCCCTTTGATATCTACTGTCTCTGTTTAACCACTCAGCTGATTTCCTGTTTGCACAAGAAGCCCGTTTCCAATTGGTTGCAACTTAACCTTTGCTGGTAACCTCTGTATGAAATTTTATAAAATAATTTTGAAAGTCCACAGAAACAACATTGACCAACCCTCCTCTTTACTGCTGTAATTTTAAGTATTTAGGTGTCTTGTTAGATATTATCAGCTTGCAAATAAGTTTGCATTTCCAAGGTACAATTTCTTCCAGGTCTAACAATGTTTCAATAATTTAATTTTACTGCTGAGTGCAATGGCACAGATGAAAGGGGCAGCCACATTGGGGAAAAATTGAAAATTACTCACTGATCTGATTCTGAAGAACATTTACTGCTCTTTATACTACAGTTTGTAGAAAATCATTGTTTATTATGCATAATAGAACCCATGTCTGGTTATTTATTCCAGAATTTGATATTGGGCCAGATATTGCTGCCAAAGGTGAGTTATCACATTTGCTGCTCACAAACACAAAATGTCTGTAATTATCTTTGTGGATCTTGTTGGTTTGTTGACAGGCAAGGTCAACTGGTAAATTGACTGGTTATGCATTGTAGCAGGGCTTTTCACAGAGTAATGCTGTGATGTGGGTGGGCCAGAATAAATCATGCCCAGAAAATGAATGAAACACTAACAGCTGGCAAAGTCTCACCTGCAACTTTGTAAGCTTTCAAAGACGTCAAAGACTTTGAATGTTTCTAAATGTTCCCAACATTTAGAAGCATTCAAAAATTATTAAAAATTAAAATATAAAAATAATAAAAAAGTGAAAACTTCACTGAAAATACTTCTAAAGAATTAAAAACATTAAAGCAATTCTGTGTGCAATTCTGGTTGCCCCATTACAGGAAGGATACGGAGGTTTCGGAAAGGGTACAGAAGAAGTTTACCAGGATGTTGCCTGGATTAGAGGGTATGAGCTATAAGGAGAGGTTGGACAAACTTGGGTTGTCTTCTCTTGAGTGGCAAAGGCTGAGGGGAGATCTGACAGAAGTTTATAAAATTATGAGAGGCATAGATAGGGGAGACAGTCAGAATCATTTTCCCAGGGTAGAGATGTCAAGTAGTAGAGGACATGAATTTAAGGTGAGAGGGGGAAAGTTTAAAGGAGATGTGCAGGGAAAGTTGATTTTTTTTCTGTGCACAGAGTAGTAGGTGCCTAGAATGGGGCTGCCGGTGGGGGCGGGGGTGAGGGAGTGGTCGGAGCAGGTACAATAGTGGTATTTAAGAGGCTGTTAGATGGGCATATGAATGTGCAGGGAATGGAGTGATATAGATCACGTACAGGCAGAAGAGAGTTAGTTTAATAATTCAACATCATGTTCGGCACAGACATAGTGGGCTAAAGAGCCTGTTCCTTTGCTGTACTTTTCTATGTTCAATGTTCAAACTTAATTTATTAGAAAAATGTAAATTACCTTATACTTACCCTTTTCTATCATAGCCACTCCTCTTCATTCAAATGATTCAGCTCACAAACAGTGCAGGTTCACAGGAACCTGCGCAATGGCTGGTGAATTCAGCAGGACTATGCTTCGCTATTAGACTCCATCAGGAATTCAAATCTGGAGCACAACCAAGAAACTGCCAGTGGAACTTAGCCTGTAAGGTTTGGACTTGCAGGAATCCCAAACTTTCTGACATTTGTGGGTTGCAAATGCCAGCATTGACTGTGCAAGTACTGGCATTTCCCAGATAGTTCTGGCTAAATGTACATTTTTTTCCATCTTTGGATAATGTGAACAGCAGCTCAGAAGCAGCCATGCAATGCTGAAGCGGGGAACAAATTTAAGGCAGCAGGGAGTAAGAGAACATTAAATTTAAAAATATTATCATTCCAGATAAAAATAATAGATTGTTTGGCTGAATGGCAAGTTTCTTGCCAGTCCAGAACTCTCTGTTTGGATCTTCGTCCCTCTTTTGTCTCTCTTGGAATATGACAAATATGTTCCATTGGAAACAGCAGGGCTGCAACTTCAGACTGGCCATACAAATAACTGAGAGCATAGAATTCCAGGAAAACATGTTGCAATCTGGTCAAAAATCATGATCCTCATTATTTCTTTTGGAGCAAATGAAATCAATAGAGATACTTCAGCCAGCTTGCATGTCCAGAACATGATGTATTGCTGTTTAATATTACAATATTTTTCATCAATCTTAAGCACTGGGGCTATGGAGCTGAGTTAATCACATTTAGTAATAAATAACCTCCATAATATTTCATAGGTTTGTTTGTAAATACTAATTCTGCAAAATACATACTTGTGAATGTAATGCTTTTTCGAGTCAACGCTCACCTTACTGCAGATGTAAGTTTTGCAGTGTTATCAGAAAGCATGCTAATAGCACCATCATCCTCTCCCTCCAGTCCCTGTGGAAAAAGTCATAGACATGGTCAGCACTGAACTCCAAAGTCATATCTAATGCAGCACAGTACAAATTTGAACTGTTAAAAGAGACAGAAGCTCAGGAAATAGCATGTTCAGCCTCCAATGAAGAACCCTTAAAATGAGAGCAGTTATAATTATAGATTTAAGAACATTGAGCCAATAGCTGAATTTCAGCTAACTTTCTAAAGGTAAAGTAAAACTCAAATTTGCTGTTGGCGACCTTCATCTTTTATCCTAAACTTAACAATTCACTTACATCAGAAGACAGTTGTCTCTTTGAACTAATTGACATCTGTCTCCTGCCTCTCAAGAAAGTTCCAATCTAACTGTAATTGTTCTATTTCTAAGGAGGACCTTCCTCAGCTATTCTCCCTCTTTGTCAATATCTTTTTCCAGTTCATCTTCCACAATTCCATTTCTATTACACTATGAGGCAGATTGTAGAATAGTCCAATCAACAGAATTGATTTACACCATTTTATCTTAATTTTAGTTTTGTTAGTTTTTTTCCTGCTATTACCTCAAACTCATACATCCTTTTTTCATTATGTTAAAGATGTAATATTTAATGGCTCATCCTATTCCTTATATTGTTTTTCTCAGTTATTCTCTAGCATCAGTGGCTGTGTGTTTTGAATTTTGGCCTTCAGTTCCCTTACTATGGTTTTGAATGCTGTGCATGTACCTGTACAGATTATTTATTTATTTTTATTATTAATTGATCTCCTCACTTTATTGTCTCATTCCTTACCATGATGCTCTTTAAGTGTTTGACTTCATCCTCTTGTGCCCTGTAAGAATCTAGTTCTTGTTGGACTGATTCGGCTACCTCTGGAAAGGGACTGTAGAAGAAAAGATCAGAGATTCACAGTGCAATCACAGTCAAGAATATCTGTTAGATACACAAGATCACAACTAAAATGAAAAGCATGTTTATCAGCATGCATTTTCACTTCTCCCCAAAATGCGAACATGCTTGCCAAAGGATGCAAGTATCAAATGTTTTCCCACAAGAACAGCAAACTCATGCACCCAATGTAGATAACCCTGAATTTTTTTAAACATTTGTTTGCATTATTTCCTAATTTCAATGAATACACTGTGATTATGGGTGGAGATTTTAACTGCTGCCTAAACCCTTCGATGGATAGATCTGTGTTAAATCCTACACTTCCAAACAAATCCGCTGTCTTTATTAATTCCTTTTTAGTTGAATCCGGAATCTTAGATGTTTGGAGATTTCTACACTCGGTTGATAAAGAATTTTCATTCTTTTCTCATGTCTACCATAATTACTCGAGGATTGATTATTTTTTTTATTGATGCTAGATTAGCTCCACTTACTATGGACTACAAATACGATGCAATTGCCATTTCTGATCATGCACCATTGAGATTATCAATTAAATTATCAGATGTATCTTTTGATGTCAGACAATGGCGATTTAACCCTTCGCTATTACAAGACTTAGATTTCATCCAATTTATTAAAGAACAGATTTCATTTTTTTTAACTAATTTTACTGAAGAAATCTCCAGTGGGATAATATGGGATACATTTAAAGCATACATCCATGGTCAAATTATTTCATATTCCGCTGGATTGAAAAAACGAACTAATAATGAAATACGTACATTAGCTGACAAGATTAAAGAAATCGATAAAATATATTCTGTTACTCCTAATCTGGAGCTTTTTAAAAAGAGAACAGAACTGCAACTACAACATAGTTTAATATTAACATCTTCAATTGAAAATCTACTACTTAAAAACAAAAGTCAATTTTATATACATGGTGACAAATCTGGTAAATTATTGGCCAACCAATTGAAAGCTACCATATCTAAACGTCAGATTAATAAAATTCGTAAACCGGATGGTACCTACACAATAGATCAAGTTCAAATTAACAAATCCTTTCAAGAATTTTATTCTTCTTTATACCAATCAGAATCCCTTGAGGATCCTACTTTAACACATGAATTTTTAAGAGATCTGAAGATTCCCCAGTTATCTTTAAATGAACGCTCTATATTAGATGCTCCCATTTCAGTGGAAGAAATAAAGAAAGTAATATTTTCAATGAATTCGGGTAAAGCACCCGGCCCTGACAGGTACACAACTGAATTTTTTAAATCCTTTTCTGATATTCTTGTTCCCTGGTTAGCCAAAATTTTTAAAGATGCCCTATCAGTGGGTAAACTACCACAATCTTTCTATGAAGCAACTATTACTTTAATTCTTAAAAAGGATAAAGATCCCACTGATTGTGCATCTTATAGACCTATTTCTTTATTAAATATAGATTCCAAAATATTTTCCAAAATATTGACCTTTAGATTGGAAAAGGTTCTTCCACAAATTATCTCTGAAGACCAGACAGGATTTATTCAGAATCGTTATCTACATTTTAACATTAGGAGATTAATGAATATTATATATACCCCTTCATCCCAAATTCCAGAATGTGTTGTTTCACTATATGCTGAAAAGGCGTTTGACAGAGTCGAATGGAAATACCTATTCAGTACACTTCAAAAATTCAATTTTAGTCCTAAATTTATATCTGCAATTAAAATGATTTATTATGCAACTATGGCTTCAATACTTACTAATAATCAAAGATCTCCTTTGTTTAGGCTTTTCCGAGGTACTAGACAAGGCTGCCCGTTAAGCCCTTTATTATTTGATATTGCTTTAGAACCTTTGGCTATTGCATTTCGGGATTCTTCAAATATATGTGGTATTACTCGTGGACAGAAGATTCATAAGATACCTCTTTATGCAGACGACCTGTTACTTTATATTTCTAATCCGGAGGAATCTATCCCCGCAGTACTATCACTATTAGATCAGTTTAGTGTTTTTTCTGGCTATAGATTAAATTTTAATAAGAGTGAACTTTTTCCATTAAATATGCAAATTCCAATTTATAGCCAATTAGCTTTTAGATTGGTAACTGACTATTTTATGTATTTAGGTGTTAAAATTACTAAGAGACAGAAGGACTTATTTAAAGCTAATCTACTGCCTTTAATTGACCATGTTAAACAATTATTTACTAAATGGTCCCCACTGTCTCTATCATTGGTAGGCCGAATTAATATGGTTAAGATGACTATTTTACCAAAATTTTTATATTTATTTCAAGCGATTCCAACTTTTGTTCCGAAATCTTTTTTTGACACTATTGATTCTAACATTCTTTCATATATTTGGCAAAATAAAAACCCAAGGCTAAGTAAGAAATATTTACAAAAACTAAAAAAGGATGGTGGTATGGCCTTGCCTAACTTTAGATTGTATTATTGGGCAATCAATATTAGATATTTAATTTTTTGGACACAAGATTCAGATGTAATTCAATGCCCCCAAATGAGTACACCTTGAATCCCAATCAGTACTTGAATTTTCATTAGTTTCTATTTTAGGAGCTCCATTCCCTTTTGCACTTACCAAATTAAGTAAACATATGATTAACCCAATTGTTAAACATACAATACGAATATGGTTTCAATTTCGTAAATTTTTTGGATTGAATAAATTTAATCTATCAAGTCCCATTCAATCTAATTTTTTCTTTTATCCATCTAGAGTTGATTCAGCTTTTTCCATATGGAAAAGGAAGGGAATAGTATGTTTTCGTGATTTATTCATTGATAACTGTTTTTCATCTTTTGAACAATTGTCTAACAAATACAATTTGCCTAGATCACACTTTTTTCGATATTTGCAAATTAGAAATTTTTTAAAAGCTACTATACCCTCTTTTCCCACACCTTATAAAACTGAAATTACAGAAAAAATTTTTGGTTTTAATCCTTGTCAGAAGGGCTTGATAGCAATAATTTATGATTTAATTATGAAAATTCGTTCAGATCCACTGGACAAAATTAAGAATGAATGGGAAAGTGAACTCCAGACATCTCTACCTACAGAGACTTGGAAGAAAATTCTTCATTTAGTTAATACATCTTCAATGTGTGCCAGGCATTCTTTGATACAGTTTAAGGTAGTTCACAGGACCCATATGTCAAAAGATAAGCTAGCTCGTTTTTATAACCATATAAATCCTATATGTGACAGATGTAAATCGAATGTGGCTTCTTTGACACATATGTTTTGGTCCTGTCCTCTTTTGGAAAAATATTGGAAAGATATTTTTAACATTATTTCAAATGTATTGAAGATTGATTTACAACCTCATCCTATCACTGCAATTTTTGGTTTACCAAGGATAGAACCTGGCCATCTATCTGCCTCCGCTAACCGTATGATTGCCTTTGTTACATTAATGGCCAAACGATCCATTTTGCTTAAATGGAAGGATCCAATACCCCCTACTACTTTTCAATGGTTATCTCAAACTATATCATGTTTAAACCTGGAAAAAATTAGGAGTGGTACTGTTGATCCTTTGCTTAAATTTGAGGAAGTTTGGAGCCCATTTATTCAATATTTTCACATGATATAGATCCCCTTATAATAACCTTTCAATTTAGAGGAACGGAGTTGATGACATAATATTGCTCTGTTTCTATTGAGAAATTTTAGTCCAGTTTTTTTTTGTTTTTTTAAAAAATTTTTTAGCTTAGTTTGGTTTGATATATTGTTTATAATTTTTCTTATTGTTTTGGGGTTTTTCTTTTATATTTTATAATAAATCTTTTTCTTTTATATTATATTCATTCACTAACAGATCATTGGATCTACAGATTTTTTTTATACTCTATTGTTCTTTATGATTATCCATGTCATGATTGTTCTCCTGATCTCTTTGTATTACATGTATAAACATTGATATATTAATCTGTATTAATTTGAAAACTAATAAAGATTGAAAAAGAACGAACAGCAAACTCCAGGATTATTCCAGGACCAGGAACAAAGTAGCTAGGACAATAACCAAAAGGGTGGTGGGGGTCTGAACTCCTGCCTGAAAGAGTGGTAGTGGAAAAATCCACACTACATTTAAAAAGCACTTGATGTATCATAACCCACACCACAAACCAAGAGATGCAAAGTGAGATTAGGATGGATATTAATTCCTTGGTGAACAAGAGCTCCTTGTGTTAATTGCCAATTTTCAAAATGGTAACAGATTATAAATTAAGAACACAAGACAAATAAACATAATACTGTTATTTATTGTTTTCAAATGATAATTGGTAAAATTGTGGGTTTCAAACCCCAATGTATCAGTTAATCTCTCCTTAAAGATGATATGATCATTCAAGTAGATTCACATTAGTTTATTATCATATATGCCAGGGTGCAATGAAAATCCTTGCTCGCTTGAAGCTCACAGTGTAAGCAGTGGGTATAGTAATAATAAATACAGCAATGAGCACAAAAACAACGGAATGGTGCAAGGTATAGTAGTGTAAACTGAGGTAGTGCAAAAAGAAATGCAAAAGTGACAATAACAGAAGAGGTAGAATCAAGGGTTCGAGAACACCTTACCTCTAATGTTTTGCACAATATTACCAACAACCCAGTTGTTATAAAACAGGAAGCTCTCAAATCACTAGAAGCAATGCCACAGATCTACAACTACATATTTCTACTTATGCCCATCATACTATACATTATTTACAACTAATTTGTTTTACAATGCAAATATTCCCAGCAGTATTTCTTCATGAAAAGATCAATAAAATACAATCCTGAAATGCATTACCTGCCTTTGTGCCTTTGCCAAAAATTATCAGCAGCTGTTAAGTCATAAGTTCTTTTAGTTTTTTTCTTTGGTCTTGCCCCTGCAGAAGAATTTTCTATTCCTGGAGTTTCTTCCAAGTTCACTCTATTCAAATGAAAATCCTGCAAAAACAAAATATACTCTGATGATAATATGTTGATAGTACATTTATTATTCACTGCCTTTGTAAAATGAATTAGTACCACTGGCATTCCATTTGTGAAAAGTGATCATGATATGATTGTATTTTATATTAAAAGTGAAAACTATTTAATTTAATCTGAAACCTAGGTATTAAATATATACAAAGCAATCTACTTAATTTGATGTACTTTCAGCCAAGAGATCAAAAAAACTGCAGATGGTGGAAATCTGAAGTAAAAACAGAAAATGCTCGGCAGACCCACAGATGTTGCCCCAAGTGAGGCTCAGGTTGGCTATGAAAGATTGGGAAAATAATGTAAATGGTATGACAGCAGACAGGCAGTGGCTAAGATTCAAAGAATACATGGTATGAAACAAATATTTATCTTTTAAGGGCACCAAAACTAAAAAGGAAAAGTGAAACACAAGTTAATGGTAGTGTTAGATCAAAGGAAAAGGCTGCCAAATGTCACCAAAGAGTAAAACTGAGAATTTCAGAATTTGGAAAATGTTCCCAAAGTAGATTAAGTAATTCAGAAGGAAGAAGGAAGTAGAAAATGAGGAGGCCAGTGAGAAAGAAACAAACTGCAAAATCCTCTATACATGTGCAAAACGGAGAATATTAGCAAATGTTAATATGGCCCTTTGCAGAATAAGACAAAGAAAATATCAGCGAATAAAGAGATAGTAGAAAAATTAAAGCAAACATTTTATATCTGCCTTCACAAAGAAATGAAAAAAATCTTGTGGAAACTGTGGAGAATTACACATCTGGAGATAATAAGGAGCTGAAAATAATAGCATTAATTTAAAAAACTGGAACAGAAAATTAGTAGAACTGAAACTGATAAATCCTCAGGACCTGATGATCTGTATCCTACAGTATAAAAGATGTTTCCAAGATTCCAGAACTGTTCCCACAGCTAGAAAGGAAGGTAGAAAATGTAACCCCACTATTTAAAGGAAGAATTGAATAAAAAGGGAACTAAAGCCCATTTAGCCTTACATCAGAAGTAGAGAAAATGTTAGAATTTATTCTTATGAGTGGTAACAAGTATATTGGAAGAAAATAACATGACTGGGCAGACTCAACATGGATTTATGAAATGGATATCATGTTTGATGAATCGTTTTAGTTTTCTGACATTGTAACTAACAAAACAGATAAGGGGGAACTAGTGGAAGCACTGTATTTGACTTTCAGAGGCTTTTGATAAGGTGCAATTAAACAAAATTAGTGCACATGAGATTGGGGTAATATATAGGCAAAGGGAGAGGATTAGTTAAATGACAGATAATAGAATATGAATACACAAGTCATTTTCAGGTTAAATGACTGTAACTGATGGGGTGCAGCTGGGATCAGTGCCAGGGCTGAACCGTTCACAATCTATTTTATTGATGGGAATGAAGGCCAAATGTAATAAATCCAAATTTGCTGATGGTATAAAGCAAGATCTGTGTTCATATGTTTGGATATTAAGAAAATCAAAAGATAGAAGTTGTGAAAATTAAAAAAGCAGTATGTATTGGAAATTTGAAATAAGAACAAAGTACTGGAAATACTCAGCAGGTCCTGCACCAGCTATGGAGAATGAACGTTTCAGGCAAATGATCCTTCACCACAGCTGGGAACAGGAGAAACAGGTGTGATTTAAGTTGAAGAGAAAACAAAAGGAATGTCCAAGATAGTGTGCCGAACAAGATTTGCCAGGTGACACAATGTTATTTAATAGACAAATGAGGGCAGTTCAAGAGAACAAAAACAAATTACTGGAACAGTGAGATGCAGAACAGAGCTGCTGCTAGAAATCTGAAGAGAGATAATATTTTTTTTCAATACCCAGCAGTTCAGGCAGCCTATGTGTAGGGAGAAAGTAAAATGAATTAAAGTTGCAGGGGCATGATCATATATCAGAGCTGCCAGTGCCAATACAAACATCTGAAAATGTTGAATTCAATGTCAAGTCCCGAGGACTGTAATGTGCCTAGATGAGAAATGAAGTGCTGTTCCCTGGAACTTTGTTGGAAAGCTGAAGATGGGGATCAGAGTTAGAGTGGGATGGAGAATTAAAGTGACAGACAACTAGAAGCTCAGGGTCACTCTTGCATTAACATGGTGGATATTGGTTACACAGAAACCAGTGCCAAGGTAAAAGATCAGCCGTATACTCATTAAGCAGTGGAGCAGGATGAGTGACCTCATAACCTACTCCTGCTTCTATTTCTTATGTTCTTATCCTTTAAATCCACTGGTGTGATTCAGTACATTTTATCTTTAATAAGATTTGGAAAAGTCAAGTGAAATTTAAAGTCACATTTGGAAACTTAAAAAAAGATGTTCAGATGTCAGCTTCGTGAGTAAATACATTGTATTGTTGGAAATTGTCACACAAGTCCAATTCATGCGATGAGTTTACAATCTCAGACTAATTACTAATTAAGATACTACAATTGTTCGGTTTGTCCCTGGGTTAGTGATAAGAGAGACTTGCTTCTTATCTGCAATTAGCACTCTAGCTGTTGTACAGCTTGTTTGCACAGGATCAAATTATGATATTCCTCTGAGACAATTAGGCCAGTTATTTCACCTTAATTGGCAAATAAATCACTGACTACCTGTGGATCTACACCCCAGCATTAGTCGGTTTCTTGGAAAAGAAGCTTTAAAAAATGCAATTCATGAGGGAACCAGGATGGCAAAATTCTAGAAATGCTTTCTATTTGAATTACTTTATTGCTGAACAGACTGTCTAGAGGAGAAATGTATTACTTGTTACCAAAAAAAATCAAATTTCATGGTTCATAAGAATCCATCATTTCAGATTTCTCTCAACAGCTGATGAAGTCAATTGCAACCGTACATAGAGTTCTCACATCCCAGAGGAACTCCAGACACCGTGGACAGAGCAGGCATGTGAACTTGGATGGGATGGCAAAGCCTGCAAAACACATTCTAAGCTGAGTGCCACCAATATGATTTGACAAACCAGCCCATGATATGCCACGTGATTTGGTGGAATAAACAGCTCAAAGATTCACTTCATCTTTGAATGAGGATTGAAATCCAGCTCAAACTAAAGGTGCAAAAAATGCATTATTCTGATAAAGATTCTTGAGTTTATATCTGCAAAATTTACCTTAATTTTCCAATGAAGAACTATATCATAAATTGAAAAACTTGGCATATTATAGACATACAGCGAACAAAAAAAGAATCATTTTGTGCATCTTGCAGCAGATTTACAATAAGCTTGGGAAAAGATCACTTATTTTTTCTCTCTGAGCCAATCAGTCCAGGGTCCAAAACAACCTGCATCGTGACAGAAATATTAAACAGCCGCTGAACCAAACTCCTTCACTGTGGCAAAACTACGTGCTCTTAAGTCCTAGACTCAGTGCAACGTTCCTTGCAGCTACATTGCAAATCTTCCAATTCCCTTGCTAATGCTTGCATTGCTACTTTGAATAGATTAGTAGTCAGTGCTGAACATAGGTCAGTACTTTGCTGTGGTCTTGCATGTAGCAGAACGAGTTTGAGAGCAGTTATCACTTTATTCAGTTAGCAGACAGGAGTTTCATCCCATAAGTCTGAGTTGGGTTTGAGTCTCAATTGCAGAGTACTTAAAACATTTAGTTTGAACTAAAAAAAACACATAGTACATGTTCATCTTTGAACGTATGAAACACAGATCAACAGATTCATGCAGAGTATTGCATATTACTCCAAATCTCAGAAGTCCCTTAGTGAAGCTGTGTGAATTTCTTCATTTTCAATATCAGCTAACTTCAGGCTTCTCAGACCAAAACTGCCACTTTAGTGCCAACGTGAGGCATTTTTTTGCTGCGGACTAGGATCACATTGATCCAGTTCTTTGCATGCAGTTCATTGATATCAGTCAGAGGTCAAAAATCCAAATTATAACATGGGAAGATATGATATTGCTTTCAATAAATGAGGTAATTTGTGATCTGGCACCAGAAAATGAAATGATTTTAGTGTAATAAACTTTCTGAAGTGGCCTAAAGGAGTTGCAAAAACAACTGCAGAAGGTCCTCCACTACCTTTGCAAAGCAACTTGGGAGAAGAGTAAATGCACCTTTGCCAATGCTGCCCAGATGTCGAGACCAAATGGTAATCAAAGGGCAACCGGGACAATTAGTCCATAGTAGATCAGAGCCAGAGCCAGAGCCGCAGATTGCTTGAGAGGAAAGGGATCGTGGGGAGGAAAGGGACTGTCGACGTTTCAGGTCAAAACCTTGCACCTCACTGAGTTCCTCCAGCAGATTGTTTGTTGCTCCAGATTCCAATATCTGCAGTCCTGTGTCTCCTAGAGGGAAAAAGTTGGTCTAAACCAGTGCAATTCATCTCCTCAAACAGATTTACCTGCAACACCTGACTTAGCAATGCAGTGCAACCTTTAAAACGGACACAAATATGAATTGAACTTCAATGTGCAACACTTTGTCAATGTTGATGGGGATTGGTATGTCACCACCCAGCCCGACAGCCTCCAATGTACATGAACACATGGCCACCATTGCGGATGTAAGATCAATCTTCTGGAGAGTGAACCCAAGGAAAGCATCTGGCCCGGATGGTGTCCCCGGCCATGTCCTTAGATCCTGTACAAGTCAGCTGGCGGGGGTATTTGCAGACATTTTTAACCTCTCCCTGCTTCAATCTGAGGTTCCCACCTGCTTTAAGAAGACCACTATCATCCTGGTACCTAAGAAAAAGAAGGTAACATGCCTTAATGACTACCGCCCAGTGGCTCTGACATTCACCATCATGAAGTGCTTCGAGAGGCTGGTCATGGCACGCATTAACTCCAGCCTCCTGGAAAGCCTCGACCCATTGCAATTCACCTACTGCTGAAACAGGTCTACACCGGACGCCATCTCCCTGGCCCTACACTCAGCTCTAGAGCACCTGGACAGTAAAGACACTTGCATTAGACTACTGTTTATTGATTACAGTTCTGCCTTCAATACTATAATTCCAAGCAAGCTTATCTCCAAATTCTGAAACCTGGGACTCAACACCTCCCTTTGCTACTGGATCCTTGACTTTCTAACCAACAGACCACAATCAGTAAGAATAGGCAGCAATACCTCCGCCACAATTATTCTCAACACTGGTGCTCCACAAGGCTGTGTCCTCAACCCCCTACTCTACTCACTATATATTCATGACTGCATGGCCAGATTCTGCTCTAACTCCATCTACAAGTTTGCAGATGATACCACCGTTGTGGGACGTATCTCAAATAACGATGAGTCAGAGTACAGGAAGGAGATAGAGAGCTTAGTGACATGGTATCATAGCAACAACCTTTCCCTCAATATCAGCAACACAAAAGAGCTGGTCATTGACTTCAGGAAGGGGGGGTGGTGCACATGCACCTGTCCACATCAACAGTGCTGAGGTCAAGAAAGTTGAGAGCTTCAAGTTCCCAGGAGTGATCATCATCAATAGCCTGTCCTGGTCCAACCACGTGGATGCCACGGCCAATAAAGCGCACCAGCACTACTTCCTCAGGAGGCTAAAGAAATTTGGCATGTCCCCGTCAACCCTCACCAATGTTCATCAAAACACCATAGAAAGCATCCTATCCAGATGCATCGCAGCTTGTAAGGACAACTGCTCTGCCTGAGACTGCAAGAAACTGCAGGGAGCTGTGGACACAGCCCAGCATTTCATGGAAACCAGCCTCCCCTCCTTGGACTCTGTCTATACTTCTCGTTGCTTTGGTAAAGCAGCCAGCATAATCAAAGACCCCACCCACCCCATACATTCTCTCTTCTCCCCTCTCCCATCCGGCAGAAGATAAAAAGCCTGAAAGCACGTACCACCAAACTCAAGGACAGCTTCTATCCCGCTGTTATAAGACTATTGAATGGTTCCCCAATACGATAAAATGGACACTTAACCTCACAATCCACCTCGTTATGACCTTGCACCTTATTGTCTGCAATGCACTGCACTTTCTCTGTAGCTGTTACATTTTATTCTGCATTCTGTTATTGTTTTACCCTGTACTACCTCAATGCACTGTGGAATGAATTGATCTGTATGAACGGTATGCAAGGCAAGTTTTTCATTGTCCTTTAGCATATGTGACAATAATAATAAACCAATTCTATACAATAACTCGCAAGTGAGAGGGCAAGTAATACTGAAACTAAACAGTCCATTTAATTTTTTTTTAAAAAGAGTGAGACTTAAGGTGGTGTAAAATGCTGAATGCTACTTCCAGATGTACAAATGTAAAATCCCTTCAGCACAAACAGAATCTGCGTGCATCCAAAAACAACTTCTAAGGTAAATAAAGCTGTGCACTTTGGCACAGAGTCCTCCACAGACAACAGAATAAGAAAATAAGTTAGCAACTATTCTCATCTTGCAAGGTCAAATTTGTACCATTTGCAAATGATATAAATTTATTTAGAGAATGCAGTCAAATATCTGTATTCAAATACTAAAATGACAGATTGCAATGTTTTGATCAGTGGGAACTATCAACTAATTTTCAGCATTCAATAATTCAAACATTATGTTTATTAGTTGTAATAGAAAGCAAAAGTTGATTTTGGAAAGTTAAATGTTTGAAACACAATGTCTTCAAAAAAGGGAAAATATTTTATTAACCTTGGCTAACTAAATGGTTTCAAAATATTATGAATCCTAGAACTAATGGCTATCATTTTTCTGCTTACTACTTCAATATTTCCAGTCATAGATTGCACCTTAATTTCTTTCACTCAAGATGAAGTTCTTGAATAGTTTATCATGAAGACTGTAATATAATCAGACAGAAGCAGACAAACAATACATAGCTATGAAATTCAGAAATGTCTGATGACAATCATTAAAATTATGTGATAACAGCCTCTTTAACTTCTTGCACTGGTTAGGCATTTGTACAAGTTTCTGACCGCGTATATGGCAAAGTTTGTATTTACAGATTCTCTTTCATGTACATCCCAAAGCACTTCACAGCCAATGAGTTAACTGTCCATCTTATGCACTGGAAAATATTATCTAATTTTTGCAAAATAATATCCCAGAATCAACTATGAGGAAAAAAAAATGACAGGTTAAGCCAATGGCATTGATTGAGGTATAAATATTGGCCAGAACACCATGGGTACTCCCTTAATCTTGTTTGAAAGGTGCAGACGGATGTTGTGTCCATCCAAATTCGCAGACTTAGTTAACATCTCACATAAAAGATTACCTCCCATAATGCAACAGTACCTGAGCACATAAGCGAAGTGCCAGACTAGATAATGTGTTGGAGAACTGTGGTCGGGTAAAATATATAACTCACTTTTCAAAATTTCTGAGTATTTATAGAATGCTGCCCAAGTAGTATATACAAAAGGCAGAAATGTTGATTGTTCACTGAAGTCATAAGTAGTTACAGCAAAAACAACTTTTAATAATTAGGGTTAGAGAATAGCTAGTACATCATATTGGGATTTTGTTTCTTAATCATGCAGATGTTACCGTTATTTGTCATGAGACAATAAATGATATTTTAAGAGCATTGTATGCAAGGAGCGCCACATCCCACAGCTGCAGGGAAAATGGTCATATTATAACCTTTATTTGTTCTAACTTGGACCTATAATTTTCTTCATGTGACCATTAACTTTCCAGACCAGACAAAGCACTTAATTTTCTTACTAAATTGAATGAAGTATAGTGAATTGTTTACTTTCCTTACTCAACAACTGTAGAAACATTAATTAAATCTACCTAATCTTGCAAAGGTAACAATAATCTCATAATTAGATTAAGTGCAGTTGTTGCTAATAAATGCACATTGAATGATAGGTATCATAACAAAACAAAGGAGAATCTTCAGGATGTCCCAAAGTATTTTACAGGTAATGAAGCCCTTCTTGGAGCAAGCGCCTTTGTGATGCAGGATAGTACAAAACTAATCCATATGCTAATGGCGTAGAGAGAAGGAAAAAAGTTTAATTTTGTTTACACAGGTTGGTAAAAGGAAAGCTCTGCAGAAAGAATGAATTGCCCCCATTTTATGATTAGCTGGTACTTCAATTGCAGGAAAGGAGAAAAAAGGTCTGCAGCCTTCTTTTGTAACAAACTAATTTTCAAGCTTTTCATAAATAAACTCCAAAATCGTCTTAACACTGTTATTAAATCCCCAGAAAAAGCAAAAGTACAAAAGGATACATAAGTGGTACAAATGGAGCACCAAAAAGCTGACTGCTGAAGCTCAAAAGTTCATTACTGACGACTATGGTTATTACTAGAATAAAGTCATGATACAATAAACTGGAATTGGCTTACAAAAATATACACAAGAGTCAACATTTTAAAGAGCTTCCCTCATCTGTAGTCACAACCATATGTTGCACCAATAGCAGAACCATCTTTTTCTAAGAAAAACACACTATTTTCTTGGTAGCATCAAATTTTCTTCAAAGGGGCACATTAGTCTATTAGCATGTGCATCCAACTCATTAATTCTGATTTTCTTGGCCTTGGGCAAAGCTATAGCGGTTTTGTCATACTGAATTTTACAGGCAAAGCCTCAAACTAGAAAATATGAATTCCTATCTAGTTTAATCCACTTGGAATTTTGATTCAAAATTATCTGATATTTAATTATCATCACATATTTATCAGAGAATTGAAAAAGTTCAGAATTTATCAGAAATATGCTAACTATTTTTGTTTAATTACTCAACACTAATTATCTTCTTTCAAAAGAAAACTGAATGTGGAACATTCCAAACAATAAAAATATAAAAACAGAGTTTAGCTGAAACATATAGTGGATTTAAATAATGGATCTTTCCTTTGCAGGCAATGGAATATAAAAATATTTGCTTAATAACATGTTGCCATTGGAAATACGCAACTTATTTGACTCGCACAAGAAATCACTTGCAATTCAATACTGTTTCATCTTATCTGCACCCTGAAAGCATTTATTGTACTGGATTTAACACTTCTAACTTCAAATATTTCTGATTGCTCAACTGAAAAACACCATGAGTTTGGATCTGATGTTGTATGCCACTATTCATCCAAACAGTCATACCTAATCATCAATCCACAAGTCCTATGAAAAACAAAAATAATTTGACTTGTGGCCAGTCAGAAGATGCTAAGAATAGTGTTTGACCAATTCAGCTAGTGATGCACCTCTCATCTAAGCCCAAACCACAACGTCCTAGCTGTCCATGAGAATGATTAACTTTCCGTTTAAACATATGGTGGCTAACAAATGTTAAATTTTTTTCATAGATGAAAAACAGATGTATTTTTTAACATTACTTATTTTTGAATGGATATTTCTTAACATCCACAGTTTTAAAAAGCTACTGAAATTCAAAGCTGCCACTCAGAAAGGCATTAATTATGAGCCATCTGACGGTGAAAGGTCTAAATTTTTGAAAAGTTTTTACACTTTCCTTTCAAACATTTCTGTTAACTTAGCTGGTTTGTGAATCGAGTGAGTTCATTGCAGATAATAAAAGGTACGAAGTATTAATCTTTGTGACTAAAACAGAAACCATATGCTTGCTAGACGAATAGTGCAACCAGAAAAACGCCTTAAAAAATTAAGATCAAGTTTCACCAATTATGTCCAAAATATAAAAAATAATTTTGGTAATTTTTTCATTTAACTGCATTAACATAGTGATTACAGACAATCAGCACATTAGAGAGAAATGTATCTTACAATGCTAAATCGTACTCCATGTTAAATAGCTTCCCTGCAAATTTTATAGCTTCAATCATAATGGAGTCCTGTATTTGCCTCCAATTCAAAACATTTTTGTTCTAAATATAATCTATGTGGCATTCAAATCATTTATCATTAATAAATGGTGCATCATTATTTTCTCTCAGTCCAATCAAATGCAAGAACATTAAGTTGAAAGGCTCACCAGGCCAAACTCTTCTTTGGATTAAATAGAACATCACCACATTGATTTGGATCATCTAATCAATTGCCACATTGGGCTACAAATGGCCTGTACAAATAATGTAAACCTTCATTCTAAATCTTAAGCAAGCAAGGTTCCATCATCAAAAAAATTCCTCCCACTTCAAATGAATGGAAGCACCAGGAGAAAGAAAATTACAATGTTTAAACAACTTTCTTACTATAACATTTTTTACATAGTCCCAGACCATTCAAACTAAAAGTTGCAAAACTGTGCCCTGGAGATACAGGCCCAAAATTTACTGAAAGCACATCACTGCCCATGGTCACCTTTAACCCTGCATAGTGTCACATTTTGTAACCGATAGGCTAACTTGTGGTTCCAAAGCTTCAAGGATCGATCCTGGCCTTTGTGTAGTTGGACCTTGGATGACAAAATCCATGCACATGGGTTAGCTAGAACAGACCTTGCCAATGAAATGGCCAAGTAAAAATATCCTCTGATGGCATTCAGAATATGCAGATATTAAGCATTCCAAAACTATTGAAACATTCAAATCCTTTGAAAAATTAAAAAGATTAAATTCTCAAAAAGCCATTAAAAAAAGACTAAGGCAAACACACCTAAAAATTGTAACCTGTATAATCCATGTGAAGTCTAACAGTGGAACAGGACTGGCAAATTACGACCAACAAGTCTTGGACTTCCACATTCACGCAGGATTCCCTTGTGTTGACACACAAAATAAAAACACTTTTTTCCTAGAGCTAGAGAAATGTTCAGCAATAATTATGACTGGGTACTCCACGGAAAATTCACCTAAATCTCATAACACCTTCAAAGTTTTATTACAGCAAACAGTTTTTATTACTTGAGATTCTTATGTTCACTGATTTATGGCAGAATAAGGCAATGCAAGAGGAATTAAGTTTATTTCATTAGTTCAGTCTTTAATAACTCTACATTAACTAAATAACTTATTGCTTTTAATTCCACTACCCAGTGCTTCTATATCCTTCAAATGAACATTGATAACATATGTACACTGTTCATGGACTGCATTGCTTTTTATTCTATCCAAAACATATTCATCTTCTGGCTTTTAAGCATTCAAATGAGCAAAAGCTTCAGATTCCCAAGCAGATGCGAGATGCAACCTTCAGTTAGCTGACCAGAGTCCTTGAAACATCTGTGCTGTGCTGATGGACTTCCATTGGAGTTCAATGGAATGCCTCAGATTTCCAGAGATTTCTCTCACTCTTAAAATAGCACATTTGTCTACAGAGACTCCATCAGTTTAGACCTGATGCAAGTACTGTGGCCTTGTTGAAATAAATGGGAACAAACAATTGAATTCAGGAGGGTTAGAGTTAGTAAGTTTAAATGTATTTACATATTACATTGTTTTGGGTGTCAATATTTTAGATTTAACAATTTAGACATTTGCAAACATTTGATTTCAATGAGAGTTTTGAAAGTTGATAAGCAAAGTACTCATTAGGGTAACCATAATTACATTTACTCATAATACTAGACTATAAATGCCCTAACATAGAAGGCTATTTTAGAAGTACTGAATCAATCACAAATCAAATTCATATATAGTTGACCGTGCTATGGGGGGAGGGGGACTGCGATCCTAGAAAACAATCCCTATCACAATTTTCCGTAATGCAAAGCCATATCATCAGTGCACAAGTCAAGAAAAGCAAGTTGAAAAAAAATGTATTTTAGAAAAGACATAGAGGGAAAGGGGGGGGTGGGGGTGGGGAGGGGAGGGGAAAGAGTTACACTATTAATCAGGGACAACATCACAGCTGCACTCAGAGGGAACATAATGGAGGGCTCATCAACTGAGTCTATATGGGTAGAACTCAAGAATAAGAAGGCTGCAGTCAACTCTGATGGGATTATACTACAGACTACTGCCCCCCTCAACCCCCCCCCCCCCCAAATAACCACCAGGACATTGAGGAACAGATATGCAGGGAGATTAGGGAAAGGTGTAAAAACAATAGGATTGTTGTCATGAGTGACTTCAACTTCCTTAATATAAACTGGGATCTCTTTAGTGCAAGAGATTTAGACGGGGCAGAATTTGTTAGGTGCATCCAGGAGGGTTTCTTAAATCAGTATGTAGGTAGTCCAACTAGAGGAGGGGCCATACTGGACCTGGTGTTGGGAAATGAGCCTGGCCAGGTGACTGACCTTGCAGTGGGAGAATAGTTAGGGAACATTGACCACAAGTCCTTAAGTTTTAAGATAGCTATAGATAAGTATGAACCTTGCAGGAGGGTATTAACTTGGAGCAGGGCAATTTATGAGAGTATTAGGCAGGAACTAGGGAGAGTTAATTGGGAACAACTGTTTTTGGGCAAGTCCACATCTGACATATGGAGGGTGTTTAAAGACCAACTACACAGAGTATAGGACAGGTATGTTCCAGTAAGAAGGAAGGAAAAGGATGGAAAGGTAAGGGAACCTTGGATGTTAAGAGAGGTGGTGAATTTAGTCAAGAAGAAAAATGAAGCATATGTAAAGTTTAGGAAGCTAAAATCAAACTGAGCCCTTGAAGTTTATAAAGAAGCTAGAAAAGAACTCAAGAAAGGAATTATGAGAGCCAGGAGGGGCCATGAAAAGTCCTTGGCAAGTCAAATTAAAGAGAATCCTAAGGCATTCTAAACATGCATCAAGAGTGAGAGGATAACGTAGAACATAGAACAGTACAGCACAATACAGGCCCTTTGGCCCACAATGTTGTGCCGACCTTTAAACCTTGCCTAAGACTATCTAACCCCTTCCTCCCACATATCCCTCTATTTTAAATTCCACCATATGCTTATCTAGCAATATCTTGAAATTGACCAATGTACCTGCCTCCACTACCGCCCCAGGCAGCACATTCCATGCACCAACCACCCTCTGGGTAAAAAACCTTCCTCTGATATCTCCCTTGAACTTCCCACCCATTACTTTAAAGCCATGTCCTCTTGTATTGAGCATTGGTGCCCTGGGGAAGAGGCACTGGCTGTCTACTCTATCTATTCCTCTTAATATTCTGTACACCTCTATCATGTCTCCTCTCATCCTCCTTCTCTCCAAAGGGTAAAGCCCTAGCTCCCTTAGTCTCTCCTCATAATGCATACTCTCTAAACCAGGCAGCATCCTGGTAAATCTTCTCTGCACCCTTTCCAACGCTTCCACATCCTTCCTATAATGAGGTGACCAGAACTGGATACAGTACTCTAAGTGTGGTCTAACCAGAGTTTTACAGAGCTGCATTATTACCTCGCGGCTCTTAAACTCGATCCCATGACTTATGAATGCTAACATCCCATAAGCTTTCTTAACTACCCTATCCACCTGTGAGGCAACTTTCAGGGATCTGTGGATATGGACCCCCATGGAGAGGGTAGGACCATGTGCTTGGAGGGAAAGAATGCCGGTGAGGTCCTAAATGAGTACTTTGCATTAGTATTTACCAAGGGGAAGGACATGGAGTATAGTGAGATCAGTTGGAGCATGCTAATATGCTGGAGCATTTTGAGATAGAGGAGGTAGTGTTGGGTCTCTTTAAGAACATTAATGTGGATGTCCCCAAGACCTGACGGGATATACCCCAGGTTATTGAGAGAGGCAAGCAATGAGTTTGCTGGGGCGTTGACCAAGATCTTAATGTCCTCTCTAGCCACAGGCAGGGTCCTGGAGGACTGGCGCATAGTTAATGTTGTTCCATTATTCAAGAAGGCAATCTTGGAAACTATAGAACGGTGAGTCTCACATCAGTGGTAGGGAAGTTATTGGAGAGGATTCTTAGGGATAGGATCTATAAGCATTTGGAAGACCATGGTCTAATTAGGGACAGTCAGCATGGCTTTTTGCAGGGCAAGTCATGTCTTACCAACTTGATTGGTATTAGTATCGGTTTATTATTGTCACTTGTACCGAGGTACAGTGAAAAACTTGTCTTGAATACCGTTCATAGAGATCAATTCATTACACAGTGCTTTGAGGTAGTACTGGGTAAAAACAAAAACGGAATACAGAGTAAATTGTTACAGCTACAGGGAAGTGCATTGCAGGTAGACAATAAGGTGCAAGGTCAAACAAGGTAGATTATGAGGTCAAGAGTCCATCTCATTGTATAAGGGAACCGTTCAATAGTCTTATTACCGTGGGGTAGAAGCTGTCCTTGAGAGATGGAGTCTTGAGGAGGTGACGAAGGTGATTGATAAAGATAGAACCATGGATGTTGTCTACATCGATTATTAGTAAGGCGTTTGACAAGGTCCCTCATGGGAGGCTCATCCAGAAGATTAAGAAGCATGGAATCCAAGGCGACTTATTCTGACTGGAGGTTGTGACTATTGGTGTTCCATACTAGGACCTCTGCTGCTTGTGATATATATGTAAATGACCTGGATGAAAATGTAGATGGTGGGTTAGGAAGTTTGCAGACGAAACAGAGATTGGAGGTGTTGTGGATAGTGTAGAAGACTGCCAAAGGATACAGCGGAATATAGATCAGTCGCAGATATGAGTGGAGAAATGGCAGATGGAATTTAATCCGGCCAAATGTGGAGGTGCCGCACTTTGGGAGATCAAATTTAAAGGGACAGTACACTGTTAATGACAAGACTCTTAACAGTGTTGATGTACAGAGGGATCTTGGGGTCCAAGTCCATAGCTCCCTGAAAGTGGCTGCACAAATTGACAGGGTGGTAAAGAAAGCATATGGCATTGAGGCACTGAGCTCAAGGGTTGGGAAGTTATGTTGCAGCTTTATAAAACTCTAGTTAGGCTGCATCTGGAGTATGGCATTCAGTTCTGGTTGCCTCATTATAGGAAAGATGTGGACACTTTGGAGAGGACGCAGAAGAGGTTTATCAAGATGCTGCCTGGATTAGAGGGCATGAGCTACAAGGAGAGGTTGGACAAACTTGGGTTGTTTTCTCTGGAGCAGTGCAGGCTGAGGGGAGACCTGATAGAGGTTTATAAGATTATGAGGGGCATAAACAGAGTAGACAGCTGGTATCTTTTTCCCAGGGTTGAAATGTCTAATACTGGAGGACAAACATTTAAGGTGAGAGAGGGTAAATTCAAAGGAGATGTGCAGGGCAAGTTTTGTTTTTAAAACACCACCCCTGGAACGCGCTGCCAGGGGTGGTGGCAAATACTATAGAGGTGTTTAAGAGGCTTTTAGATAGGCACATGAATGTGTGGGGAATGGAGGGATATAGACATTGCGTGAGCAGAAGGAATTAGTTCAGTTAGGCATTTAATTACTAGTTTAATTAGTCTGGCACAACATCATAGGCTGAAGGGCCTGTTCTTACACTGTACTATTCTCTTCTATGTTCTATTTATTAATTTTTTCCCCCACACAAATTCCATGAGAGCATATTTTGCTGTGCATCTCAAATTTCAGGGTAATGATTTGTGAATTCTGTACGGTGAATTTCTGTTACCTGAACAGCTGTAATGCGGGGGTCATCTGTAGACATCTCTCATTGGACCAGCTTTGCCAAAAATATTAAATTTATCCCAAATGTAAGTTCTGTAACTAGAAAGTTCAAAACTTATTTTCTCTCATTGTACACGGCAGAAAATCAGTTCTTGCAGATCAGGTGTGGAAATTATTATGTATGAACACTATTAGTCTTTGGAAACTGCATTGAAAACAGGACAAACTTCTGGTATTGGGTCACACTCATTTGTAGAAACCGTAATTATTAGATTCTGAATAGAAGTTCTGGAATCACTTTGAACCCATGAAAACAATGCCATTATGCAAAATACGTGAATTATTACACAAACAGGGCAAAGCGAGTTGAATATAATTGGATGCATATATACAAAGTGGAATTCTTTTACCTACACAAGACCACAATAATTAAAAACTGTACTTTCATTTCATCTACAAATGTTTCACCTATTAGCTTAAAGTTCTCTGAGCAATCTAGCAAGTATATTTTTCAACAAAAAGGCAGTTGAAGGACAACTGAAAGGGTACAGATGGTTGTGACGGGAAAGTGTGGAAGAATCATGTTCCCATCATAGGTATGCTGGCAATGAAAAATACTAACTTCTGTCTGAAGAGGTTCTGCCATCATGGGTTCATAGCCCAATGCAGTCATCGTTTTAAAGGGTTAAGTTAATAAACATTTTGAATGATTTGAATGCTTAAATCACTGCAAAAAATTTGAAGTATAACCCACAATCTCTTCCATGAAAAATCTAACAAATACTTTTCTCTAACTATTCATTACCAGCAAAATCTAAACATTCATTAAGAATGCTTAAAACTCACAAGATTTGAATGACCAAATGACAGTCAGAAAAGTAGATAATATTATTCAGTTCATTTCCTAAAGGAAAGAGTGTCTTATGAAAGCAAGTCACATCAAATCTCATAAGATTTCAAAGCTGAAGTGACGTGTTACTGTTTGCAGATGTGGTACTTAAGGGATGTGCAGTTTCCAAGATTCATATTTTCAAAGGGATTTTTGCATATCCTTAAGGCTTAGAAGAATGATAAGCATCTGCAATAGCACAATGCACTCATTCAAAAAAGCATTTTTTTTTAAGAAAGCTAAGCTTTCAAGAGACACGGGGATGGATCACAGAATGAGAACTTTGAAACAAAAGAGACCACAAAAATTATTTAGTTCTCATTCCAAGAAGATGAATATTCATTTTTTTTTCCAAACTAGAGTGTTTGAAGGAAGTCACTTGTTCAGATCTACTCTTGGAGGGCTATATTTGGCACACTTGCTGATCTCTGGTACTAATTTCAAGTACCCATTCTTCATGTACCAACAGGTCAAGAGAACAGGAGAGAACAAAGAAAATGAACTCATTCTGTTGTTAAATCAACTGCCCTGGATACAGAAAGACCGCACTATTTCTACATTGAGCATCAGCAGGAAGTGCAGAGTTCCACTGAGTTCAGCTATCAGACCTTAAACCTGCTAATTTGCTCAGTGTGGTTCTGTACAGTAACTACCAACCAAGTTACCAGAGGGGCAAGACAATAATTTGGTGAATAACTGCTTGGATCAAGACCAATGGCATTTCTGTAGTTATATGAGATTAGAACGAATACGTGACACAGAACAGGCTTTTCAGTCCAACCTGTCCACACCAGCACATATGCTCCACTCAAATCTCCTTCCACCTTTTCTTATCTAAATCTATCAATGCAATGCTCTTTTCCCTTCTCCCTCATATGCTTGCCCATTCTCCCCCTAAATACATCCATACTATTTGCTTCAATAAAATTATGGTATCAAGTTCCACATTCTGACCACCTTGGCTAAAAAAAGCTTTTGCTGAGATCCCACTGGATTTCTTGGTGATCGCTTTATACTGATGGCTTTTAATTATGCTCATCCCCACAAGTGGAATCATTTTCTCTGCATCCACTCTGCAAAAGCCTGACACTACTTTAAAGAGCCCTATCAGGTCAGCCTTCAGCCTCCATTGCTCAGGAAAAAGGAAATCCTTTCCTGATAAGTATACTCTCACATTTCTGGTACCATCCCTACGAATCTTCTCTGCACCATCTCAGTGCCTAAATATTCTTTTCACATTCTGTCAACCAGAATTGCATGCAACATTTCAAGTGTGGGCTAATCAAAGTTTGATGCAGGTATAGCATAACTTCCCTATGATTCAATTCTATACATCCAGAAATGAACCACACTGCTTGGTTTGGTGTGTCTTAATGAGTTTGCCTACCTGTGCCACAAGATTTAGTGATTGATATATTTATACTCTGAGATCCCTTGGTTCATCTAGACCCCTATACTCACACCTTTCATGTTATAAACGGCTTCACTATACTTCTTCCAAAAATGCATGCTCCCATACTTATCTGTATGGAACCTCATTTGTCAATTATTCATTTATTAATATCCTTGTACAATTTGTTGCAGTCCTCCAAAGTAATGACACTATCAACAGCACCCCTGTGCTCCCTCCCAACATAATTTGCTATCATTCAGAAATTTAATGTTTTCGATTCCAGAATCTAAATTATTAATGTAATCTGGGAACAGCAATGATCCCAAAGTTGATTCTTGTGGAACACCACTATCCATAGCTATCTCGTTGCCCTGCTTTCCATCCTGCAGTTGGCAAGCAATTCACCCTCCTGCTTGTTCCCCAACTCTGCATTCTCCCACCTTATTTATTCGTCTTTTATAGGATACCCTATCAAAGGCCATGTGAAAATCTAAATGAACTACATCTAATGCATTTCCATTATTTGCTCATGGAATCTGGAATCATAAAAATTTCTTTGAATGGTCTACTTTTTGCTTAGAGATGAAGCATTTATAAACATGTCAAATGCAGAGCAACACAATCAAAGTGCATGTTTTCCACAATTACATGGAGAGGAATTTCAACAACTGGTGGTCAGGCTCTAAATCGGAGTATGATTTCATGGGTTAGGGGAATGGAGCTGAGGTTAAAGCTAATGTCATGATCTTTGTTTGATCACATGACTGCTCGAACATTAGACACAATTATCAGTTTGTCAAGGCACAACAATTGCCTTCTACAATTGGAAGTAGCTCCATGAGTTTAGAGAGGGCATATTACATGTATTAATGAAAGCAGATTCCCCTTGATGGTCTTTGCATCACCACCGCTAAGTCCTCAACCAACAACATCCTGGGGATCAGCAGGACCAGAAACTTAATTGAATTAGCACATAATTACTAAGACAAGAGCAAGTCAGAAGGCTGAATGACTCATCTCCTGACTCCCCAAAATTTTTTCAACATCTATAAAAGTAGATGTTAGAAGCATGAAAGGAAAGTACCTGCCTGGAAGTGCGCACCTAAAACATCATGGAAGCGTATCACTGTGCACCACTGCACCATGGCAACACTATGCACATGTCTACAAAATGCACTGCAGAAACTTGCCAATACCTCCTGAACAACACCTGCCAAACCTGTGACGTCAGTTACAGAAGAACCACAAATGCAGGCACAATGGAGAATAGTCCTTGCATAGTCCCCTCTGAATCAGACAATTCTATCTTGGAAATATATTCCATCACTTCATAGTCACTGGAATCTCTTATCCATTCATGGGATTTCCTTCAGTACACTGTCTGTAGCAGTTCAAGACAAAGCCTTTGTAGTGCCTTCTCGAGGACAAATAAGAAAGGACTAAAATCCTGATCTTGCCATCAATATAAAAGAATATAAACTGTTGCATTTTAAGTCATTCTATTTTTTAACTGTAGATGATCAGTTTCTCACGACCTTGAGAAACCATACAGAATAGCTCAATGCATGACAAGTGCCTTTACAGGACTGCTTATCTGCCAGGAGAGCTTCCTCTAAGCATAACAAGCCAGCCTTTAAACCCTGTCTTGCCCACCCCAATCAATCTGTATTCATCACCTCCCCAGCTGCTGCCAAACACCATCCTTACCACAATCTCTCACTTGTTTCATCTCCAACTCAATCACCTGCTCAATCTTGCATCCTTCACCAAACCGACCACAGTTCCCACAGCTGTTTATCATCCATGTATGAGAGAGGAATTTCTTCAAAGGGTTTTAAGTGTCTGAAATTCTTTGTCTCACAAGGCTGCGAATCTGAGCATAGTCAAGATGGAGATTGATAGACTTCCAGGCACTAAAGATATGGGGCAAAGTCATAAAACGTAGAAGCTCAGCCACGATCTGAGCAAATGAGAGATCAGGCTCGATGATGCACATGGCCATCCTTGAACCTATTCATTACATAATTATGCTTTGGCCAGCTTGCTGTTCCTTTTTTGAGTACTGAATCTATTCTAGAAGGCTAGTTATTTCACCAATATAAGCTTTAAACTCGGAATATATCTCAACCATCCACTGTAATTCAAATTTCTAATATACAATAATATTAAAATGATTTCATGCAATGGCAAAAAAAATTGCTGTTAAGAAAATGGCCTTTTAGCCAGTTAGGATTGTTTAAATTCATATAGTTGTGCTGAATAAAACAAAAGTGCTGTAGCATCACATCACCATCTACTGGTAATTGTAGGTTAATACTGACTTACATAAAGAACATAAAAATTATAACTTGAAAAACAGAAGCAGGAGTATGCTATTTATCCCCTCATGTCTGCTCTTCTATTTAATAAGATCATGGCTGATCTTTCATCTTAGAACCAGTTCTCTGCAATTCTCCTAATATCTAAAAATCAATCACTTTCTGAGTAAACATGCATCAATCTAGTGCATCTTGTGGCGTCTCACTGGATTTGAATCTACACATTTTAAGTGTGAGAAAATTCTCTGATGTTGCAGGAAGTGTGAATTGTAAACAGTGCGACATATACAATGGAATATTTGGGATCTTGTTGAATAACAGAAAAAATAGCACATCTGCTTAACCACTCACATTAAACAATTAAGAAATAAACAGGATAGTAAGTGTGAGTGGATGAATTCAATGTCAAATCCAGTGTAGAAGGAGAATTGGAGAGAAAGAAAGACTCAGGGATGAAGAATGGGACACAAGAGAAAAAAAAGTAACAGAAATCAATGAATTGAAATATTCCCTCTATTTCTCACAATACAGGTAATAACTATTCATTTAATAGTCCAGTGAGATTGATTGATAGGTACTGACTATTCCTATTTTAATTAAAAACATGCTTACATTGTCAAATAGTAGCAACTTCCCAAGCCGTGCTTAGAAAAGTAAATTCATGAAAAATAATGGGGAGATTAAACATGAGATATTGTTTTAGGAAAGCTAATACAGTGATTTGCGACTCATGCAGGTTCTCTTCCTTGGTAGAAGTTGCCAACCAATGTGTACATTAATAACAGCACGTGCCATTCAGACAATGTTTTCATCATAACCTGGGCATGGTTCATCAGTTAGTTTTTTTTGTACTATAATTCAATAGCTTCGTACATAATTGCCATTAAACAGCATCATCAGGATTGAAGCAAAGTGTTGCACTGTTAATTTCTTACCAGCACATCATGAACCAGGGCTTGGTATGTCCAAGTATGATGTAATGGAGTTGCTAAATCTATATTTCTGTCCACAAGGACTAATAATGGTCTTTGGAAACTGTAGTAGAAGCAAAAGGAACAAAAATATAAGAAGATAAGTGAACTGGACTTTTTGCTATATTAAAGTTACAGGCTATTCACGTGTCGACATGCTTCAACAAAAGCTCCATGCTATGCCATAGGACTTTTGAGAATTTTTGGTCCAAACATTTTTCAGAAACAAACTTAAATTGTCAGAGCTTTCAACTGTGGATGATCTACTGCAAAATTTTAATACAACTTTAATCACATTAGTTATTTAATTTGTACAGGAGAAATCGCATTTTTAACATTCACACTCATGAACCACTTATCATTCTAACCTGCATAATAAAAATATACAGCTGACCTGTCATTTAGCTTAAAAATACTATGCCTCAATGTTAAATGCTACAATGCAGTCTGAAGCAGAACATTAGGAATTATTAGCCTAATGAATCATATTTATTTGGTTTTTTTCCTGTTTTATTCAAGAAGCTTTTGGTCATTCTTTATTAAAATACATTTAATCTTATTAAAATGCTAAATAAAGGGAGTGGAAGTAGTTAGCTTTGTTGAAATAACATAGTGCAGCACCTCTGCTCCTCGTAGTCTGCAAAGTGCAATAGGAGACCACATAGGTTATGGAACTGGCCCTCTAGAACCTGGCCCTCTAGAAAACCAGTGCAGTAGTTGATGTTCAAATTAGGTCCTTATTTCACTTTAGGATGCCGATTTAAATACTCTATTAAGCATCCCTCTTGTCCATGGCAGGATTTTTGGACACCCTAATAAGTACATTCACACCAGGTCAGGGTTGCATTCAGCTTTTAACTACTTCATCCCTCTCCCACCTGCTGTTGTATGGGGTGGTGTTTCAGGGAGTCAATATGTAGCCATTGATTTCCAAGAGAAACATTAACATTAAACACAGCTTTGATATTATTTATAATGTGTAGGCCTATCACACAGTAATCAAACTATATTAATGTACCATTCACCAAAGCTCAAAATTAAAGATTACTGCCTGAGTCAGAATCCAGGCATAGTAGTGTAGCGGTTAGCGTAACGCTATTACAGCGCCAGCAACCTGGGTTCAATTCCAGCCGCTGTCTGTAAGGAATTTGTACGTTCTCCCCATGACTGCGTGGGTTTCCTCCGGGTGCTCCCACATTCCAAAGACGTATGGGTTAGGAAGTTGTGGGCATGCTATGTTGACGCAGGAGGAGTGGCGACACTTGCAAGCTGCCTCCAGCACATTCTACGCAAAGGTGCACTTTACTGTGTGTTTCGATATACAAGTGACTAATAAAGAAATGTTAGAGTCCAAAATGTCCTACAAAAACTGTTTGAACGTTTTTCTTCATTGTCTTATCGTTATATGACACAGGAGGCAGTCATTTGGCTCAACGCATCCATGCAGGCTTGCAATCCCATTAGTTCCATTCCCTTTCTCCTTATTTTCCTGCACTTATTCACTCTCACACATGCCATCAACAGTTTGCCATTAACTTGTATTACAGTAGCCAATTAACCTCCCAGCATGTCTTTGGCACGTGGGAAGAAACCAGAACACCTGCAGAAAACTCACGTGGCCACCAGGAGAATAACCAAACCTCACACAGACAGTACCAGAGTTACAATCAAACTCATGTCCCTGGAGCTATGAGGTAACAGCACTAACTGTTGTGTCACTGTGCCAGCAATGGCTTACCATGTGTACGTACAAAAAGTGAAAGCAAGTGTTTTTACTTATTTAAACAATGCTAAATTGTAGAAAACTACTTGCTTGCAACTCTGCATTATTTTTGTACAGAGCTAATTTATCGCATTGTACCTGAATTGTCCTCCACCAAGACTATCACCTGTGAAGAGACTATTTCTGGCATCTCGTAGATTTTCTCGCAGTTTCTTATCCAATTTCTAGGAAAAGCAATTGGAGTCATTTTTAATTGCAGAAACATCTATTTAATTATGTAGCAGAAGGCAAGGAAATCATTGCAAAACTATTACTCTTGAAACAACTGGTAAGAAAGCTAATACAGGCTTGGACAGTTTGTTCTAGCTAGAAATAAAAATGCAAACTTCATATTATACATTGGATCATGCACTCTATACTTTTTCACAATTAACAAGTATTTGACTTCTTAACCAACTGTCAAAAGGCTGAAAAACTTAGTTTGCAAGAACATTTGCACCAGCCAATACAAAATTTTACACTCATAAGTCACACACTATCCTAGTTGGAAAGTAACACCAATCTTTCAGTTTCGATGTCATAAGTCTGAAACTCCCTACTAAATCACACAGGTGCAAGGAGGCAGTGCACCACAACTTTTCAAGGCCAATTAGAAAGGGGTATCATCTGGATGACTAACTGTTTAAAAAAAAAGCCTCATTACAACATGTCTACACTTCAGAAGTAATTCAATGGCTGTAAAGCACCTAACAAATTTCTAAAATCTTGAAAGGCACCTTTCATGATCTGCCCAAGCCTTTTAGCTTTGGAAGTGTAGTCACTGTGTAAAGTTGAAATGCAAAATTTTTATTACTTTCCTTTTGCAAATGATGTGATGATCAGAGATTTTCTTCCCCCTGAGCAAAGCAAATCAGTGTTGATGCAGGTCCTAAAACAGGTATTATGCCCTCTACTTGCATGTGAAAAGTGCCAAATGCCTGTATTAAGTATAGGTTGAGAACACTTCATTCACCTTACTTATATCATACGTGCTGCTCAGTATTTAAGAGCATTAGGTGGCAGTGTAAGTGGTGCTACCTGGTGTTAACATTTATGAGGTATTGTAGACCGGTTCTTTAATTTCTTCATTAGTGCTTACTTTCCAAACCAAGTCACAGTTTGGTAAGAAAAATAACATTAGATTTGAATCAATTGACATATTCTGAATTACCGAGGCCCTGTGCTATGGAATTCCTTCTCTAAACCACTCTGCAACAAATCTTCCTCAATAAAATCTATCCCTTTCACTCGTTTTTTTTTGTCACTGACCTTAACTTTCCCTCCTTTGGCTCTAGGCTGTGGTCCAATTCAGTCCTGCATTATGACTTGGTAATTTTAATTAAAGCTACAGCAAGCTGTTGTTACTATTGCAAGAGCTTTCTACAATATGTGATACTTAACATCTATGTGAGGAGGCAAGTGGGACTTTATTTTGACAGCTTACATTAATTAATGTTTTACTGATTGATTGGAAATAAAACTTTTTAACAGCAGTAAACAGTTATAAACACAAATTTATCAGGTACACATTATGGATCATGCATCATGTCTAGTTTGTATAAACCTTATTATTTGTTATGCAAACTGAAACAAATGAAAATATATTTCTTACCACTGCTACCATGTCAGCTGCATTTCCTCGAGAGCATCGTATAATTGGAACAGCACCTAATTTAAGACCAACAATCAAACTACAAGATTTTCAAAAGCTCCAAAACTTACCTACTAATTTTTTAAGGAGCAGATTTTTTTGTTTCCTCACCCTGCTGTGCTCATCATCAACTTAAGCTCTACCCATTTTGTTTTTAATTTCAAAAATATACTTTGGTCATAATCTCACACACACACAATACTATCAATTCAATACATTACCTTATAATATATCAATGCTGCTCATGTTTCCTCCAACAGAGCATACTGTATGTTAAATGTTTGAGAGAGTGTTACAGAAGGCTCACTCAGAGTCTCTGCAGTTGCTGCACCAAGCTTCAGTGCATTCCTCAGCATGTAATCCTGCACTTGGATTGTGCCAGTCAGAAGTGTTCGTTTGTGGACCTCTTACATTGGAAAACCAACAAATTTTGGGTAGACCAAAGTGCATCTTCCATCAGGTTGATGATCTTCCAGCACCAATTGATGTTTATCTCAGTATGTATTCCTGGGATTGGCCCATAGATCACAGAGTGATCCGTTTGCAGCTGCTGATTGTGAAGCTTGATGAGGAGCACTGCATCCTTTTCCAGGTGTTCTTAGCAAATGCACAGTGCATGAGGAGATGGGCGGTCATTTCATCCTTGCTGCAACCATCTTGAGGTAGTGTGCGGTGGAAGTGAGAGTCCAGCTGTGCAAGGAGGATCTAACAGGGAGGGCCCTTCTCACTGCCAGTCAAACAAGGTCCTGGTGGATGCTTGGGAGATCTGGTGATGAAGCATTCTGCTAAATGACTTTAACAGTCTACTCAGGAAACCGTCCCACAGGATTAACTGTCTCCTTCTTCCAAATTGCCTCTAGGACATTCCAAGCTCACCACTGCCTGGTGGACTTGTCAAAGGTGTTTGCTGCAGAAACCTTTTTATGAAGGACAGGTAGCATGGCAAGATCCACCAGAATGGAACATTGCATGGCAACAAGGCCAGGCCCATCGCAAAATGGGATAGGTAAAAACCTCAGCAATAGTGACAATTGGTGTTTGCGTACCCTGGCTCTATGCACTGCTTAATGCAGCCACACGCAAAGATGGCCATCACAATGAGGACTATGTTGGGAACATTCTTCCCCCCTTTCACTGAAGACCTGTACACAATGACCAATGGATGAAGTCCATTCTGGACTCCAGATGAAATGGAAGATGGGCTCAGGTGACTGCCAGGGCACGTGAGTGGGGTATAGAACATAGAACAATTACAGCACAATTCAGGCCCTTTGGCCCACAAAGCTGTGCCGAACATGTCCCTACCCTAGAAATTACTAGGCTTACCCATAGCCCTCTATTTTACTCAGCTCCATATACCGATCTAACAGTCTCTTGAAAGACCCTATCGTATCAGCTTCCACCACCATTTCTGGCAGCCCATTCCACGCACACACCACTCCCTGAGTAAAAATCTTACCCCTGACATCTCCTCTATACCTACTCCCCAGCACCTTAAACCTACGTCCTCCTGTGGCCACCAATTCAGCCCTGGGGAAAAGTCTCTGACTATCTACCCTGTCAATACCTCTCATCATCTTATACACCTCTATCAGGTCCCCCCTCATCCTCCGCCTCTCCAAGGAGAAAAGGCCGAGTTCCCTCAACCTGCTTTCATAAGGCATGCTCCGCATCCCAGGCAGCATCCTTGTGAATCTCCTCTGCACTCTCTGTGGCTTCCACATCTTTCCTGTAGTGAAGCGACCAGAACTGAGCACAGTACTCCAAGTGGGGTCTGACCAGGGACCTATATAGCTGCAACAATACCTCATGGCTCCTAAATTCAATTCCCCGATTGATGAAGGGCAATACATAATATGCCTTCTTAACCACAGAGTCAACCTGCGCAGCTGCTTTGAGCGTCCTATGGACTCGGACCCCAAGATCCCTCTGATCCTCCACACTGCCAAGAGTCCTACCATTAAGACTATATTCCGCCAACATATTTGACCTACCAAAATGAACCACTTCACACTTATCTGGGTTGAACTGCATCTGCCACTTCTCAGCCCAACTCTGCATCCTATCTATATCCCGCTGTAACCTCTGACAGCCCTCCAAACTATCCACAACACCCCCAACCTTCGTGTCATCTGCAAACTTACTAAACTACCCCTCCACTTCCTCATCCAGGTCATTTATAAAAATCAGGCATATATATATATATATATATATATATAGATAGATAGATATATAGATATATATATATATATATATATAAAGCAGGTATGGTCCACACCTGCGCCATGTTTAGCCATAGTGAGAGCACCTCACACCTGATGACCATTTTCTTGCCTGCCATCAAGAGGGAGTGCCATTCCCACATTCAATTTCTGTTTCACCTTTGCCATATGCTTCAGCTAATTCTTGGCACTTGCCCCAGCTCCTCTAAATCAGATTCCCAGCACCTTCAGGTAGACAGACTTGATGATGAAGGTTGTGCAAGTTGCCAAAGAAAATGCTTTTATCCTTGCTGCAGTTGACACCAGCCCACAAGGTTAATTCATGCTGGTCGCAGATGCTGATCAATCTGTGGTCTGATCACGAATACCAGCAGAAGACAATGACATCATCCACATTCAGCGAGCTTTGATCCGAGTGCCCCCAACTGCCTGGCATCATCACCCCATCCTTCCTCATGGAATTAGCACAAAGCTAAAAACGACACACAAACAAGACAGAGGGGAGTGGGCAACTTTACCAGACTGCAGATTTGATGGGGAAGCTTGCTGTTTCCCACCTGATAATATGGACTGCACCACTGATGTCTGTGTAGAGCAGTTGTATCCAATTGCTGATTCCCTCCCCACAGGCCATTTCAGAGAGCACATACATCATGTGCTCACCATCGAGTTTCACTCAATGCCACTCCAAATTTAACATCAGTCAATATGTCAGTGTAATCTGGCAGATTCCTTACTCAAGAAGCACACCTCCACTTGGCCTCTTCCCCAAAATTTCGTCCATGTGATTCAAAACCCTTTAGAAGGCAACCATGGAGGTGCAATTGCACATTACACCCAACCTCCCTCATAATATTAAAGAAATTCAAAATATTAAAGAAATTCATCATATATTTTCTTATGAAAATATTAAAGAAATTCATAAGAGTATATTTTCTTTAAACTAATTTCATAAGTCTCCTGCCTTAAAAACACTTGCAATAACAAAAATAGGGATTTGCTACAGTCTACTTACCCATCGTAACAAAAAAGCAGAAAAGGCTATCCACCAGAGTGTCCATAATTATTTCCATTTCCGTATCAGTGATATCCGGTCGATTGATTGCTGAGTTAAGATGGAAAAAAAACAAATTATATATTGTGTCTTACATGAATCAAGAGATCCCAAAGCACTTTACAGCCACTTGAGTACCTTCGAAATATAATCAGTTATTACATTGTTGAAAATGTAGTAGACAATATACACATAGCAAGCTATCACAAAGAGCAATAAAATAAAAAAATGTTTTAGTAATGTTGGCAAAATAAAAAATATTGGCCATGACATTAAGATAACTCTCTTCACCTTCACTGAAAAGGTGCCCTTGGACCTACATTTGCCCAAGAGGTGCTAAGTGGCCTCAGTTTAAAACTGCATCCAAATGACATTAGCTACAATGATGCAATATACCCTCAGCGTTGCACTGGAGTTTCCACCTGGATTCCTATGCTCAGGTTTCTATGGCACAATTAATACACAAGAGTTGAACTCATGTCTAAATAACACTAAAAAAAAGATAAAGAATAGATTAAATTTAGATATGTCACAAAGCAGAGAGCAGCACAGAAAAGTTAATAAGTAGGGCTTGATTTTCCAATTCTCATTTTTTATTCAGTTCAGGATTTCCTTTTCTATTAGTACAAAAATCCATTTCAAAATCTTGGTAATTGAATGTATTTTCTTGTAGGTGACATCTGACAAGGATTTTCGTAGAACCACAAAATATTTCTGATCAATAACTGTAGCATTATAACTTATTATTTTTAAACATTCAACCATTGTGCATTTTATTTACAAAAATATTTCATGTTTTAGACTAGTCAATACTATTTTGATTTCTGGCACAGCACTTCCACTAATCAAATTTAATACACCATAGGTTCATCAGCAGACAAGGCCTGGATTAATTTTCTTGCTAAAGGAAATGCATAATCTTTCTTTTTTATTTTAAAAGTATTATTTAAATTTCTTATTACTTTGAACAATCATTGAAAACTGCCTTGAATCTGAGAAAAACATTTCTGATGCACATATAAATACAGAAATAAGAGATTGGAGATGGTACCATGATATGAGATGAGTTCCTTGTTCTGATTGCACAATACGAACATGTCATCTTCCAAAGTGATAAAGTTTAAATACTGATCAAATAACTGCAAAAATAAGAAAAGCAGAAAAGGATTTCAATATCGCATGAATCTAGATTCATTAATTTATTAATATCAGCAAAATTCATAGTGTAACTGAAACTTCTGATTTAGAAGGAAAATAATAATCTCTAAAGCATTCCTAACAATTTTCTTTTGATACAAGAGTAACTTACGAATGGTTGCATTTCAGTCAAAGTAATAGAATATTGTTCACCATGAAGGCCATATATCAAATCAACTTGGTGTGATATTAATCAAATTTATTAATCTGCACAATAATCTTAAAACCTAAGCTTGCTATATGTGAAGCACATTTTAATTGTTACCAGAAAATCAGGTTTATCAAGCAATACTCAAATTCTGATCATGCGTCCATTTAATAATCTTTAAAATTGTATCAGAATCGAGTCTGGTGATTACAAACTGATTATACCGAACACAATGGTAATGACCCATATTCAAATATTTTGTGTTTAAAAGAAACAGTTATTGTTTTGATTGCGAACTTACGCTTTTAACAGATCAGGACCATAAATGATTCATTACGTTGAAAGATTACACTTAAGACTTAAAATATAGATCTAAGCATCCAGCAAACATGCTAATTGGCAATTTTAGAAAAAGCAAATGTAAACACTGAAATCCATAATTAAATCTATTGTAACAATGTATTCCAACTTTTTTTTGCATCCAGGGCAAAATAAAAATAAGGATATCAGAACAAAGAACAAGTTCCTGAGCTAATAAGATCACCTGACCTTGGCAACTTGGGCTACTGCGTTTGTACTCAGAGCTGCACTCGCAATGTCTTCAAGTTTACTTCTTGAAATTGCTGAGATGAAGTTTAAGTAATATGACTCATAAAGTTGATTCCGAAGATCCTACAGAAACAATTACTCTTAGAATTAATAGTCAATCATAAAAATGAAATTGAAAATATTTAAATAACTAAGTAAAATTCTTAACATTAATTAAAGCCTTGCATTTCAGATTTATAAAAGCTGCTTTAATCAAAAAGCCGTTAATTACCTGGCATACTCTGTCAACATTTTCTTCTGTTGGCATTACAAAATAAATTGCTGGAACATCTGGAATAGGATCTCTGTCAGAGTGCAATAGCCTGAAAAATTTAATTGCAAATTAAAACCAAAGTAAATACTACAGTGTAAAGTTAAGCATATTGATACAGGAAAAAGCAACGTTTCTCAAAAATAAAGCACAACAAAACTAAAATTGATTTATGCAAACACTTCACACATTTTCAAAGTAAAATTCATGGTTTGTTTTCCAATGACTTATGGATTATAAACATAATGCTAAATGAATAGTCTAACCACTATGATTCATGACACTTCTGTAGTTATTTAAGAGTGATTAAGGTAGACAGCACTATACAGAGTGCATATCTTGCAGTGACTCAAAGATTTAATTCCAAGATGAGAAAAATCGCAAATCAAATTCTAATGGTTACTTGCAGTTTATTCACAAACCAAAAAAATCAAAACAACTTCACGATCAATGAACATCAAATTAAAAGGGAATCTTTAACATGTCTACTAATTTTATCATTACAATCATGTGCTTATGAGAGTCCGGTTGATATAAACAGATTTCTGATGTACTTAATTTCTGTAAACATTTTTACAATCATGCAAATCTGATCAAGTTAATTTTTAGATCGTTGAGGCAAATATAACAATCTATCAGTGAAACAAATTGATTCAACAACAAGGACAATGATGATTAATTTAAAATATTTGAGGGGAAAAAAGGACTTCCTTAAAACATGCCTTGCTCCATTATGTACTGACTTAAATTAAATTTATCTTACAGGTGCAAAGTAATGCCCATGTCTCTCAACTCTTTCACAGACAGCAACGGTGAAATGATGTCCTGACCAAATCGGTCGTAAATCAGAATCTACAGAAGAAACAATTATATTAGAAAACTAGAATTATGGCTTATAGAATACTTGTTACTTTTTATTGATAGTAATATGAACGCAAATTACTGCAGAGGTTGTGAATTTGAAACAAAAAAAATCAAAGGGCTCAAAAGCAGGTAAAGCAGCATCTGTGATAAAAATAAACAGTTTATGTTTCAGATCAATAAGCTGGAATGAGTTTTAAGATGTAACTAAGGGGAAGGGGAGGAAAGGACAAAAGAGAAATCGGAAACAGCAGACATTATACAGCTAGAGGGATGATGATATAAGGGAATGGATCAGTCAAGAGAACATACAAATGGCAATAGCAGAATTATCTGAAATGATTGAAAATAGGGTCCAGAGGGCTGTATTGCACTTCATTGAAAGATAAAATGCTGTTTTGAAGGTTATATTGCACTGGAAAAGTGCAGTAGGCTTAAGGCAGAGGCCAGAGTGAGCATGGGATGAGAATTTTAAGTAATAGGTGACCAGAGTTCATGTTCAAATCTATGGATTAGTTTGGCCAGAACTATCACTATAACGACTTCCACCTAATCATAGATCTTCCCTTTGGTCTTTTGCTCTCACCTCCACTTTCCACGCATCCTAAAAATTGCTTTTATCCTTAATGTTTTCTAGTTTTGACAACAAAACATTAACTCAGATTCTCTCACCAGATGCTGCTTAGCCTGCTGAGTATCCTCAGCATCTACTCATTAATGTTAGTACTCCAGTGTTACAAGTTTCTCCACTGATAGTTGAGCATCTGTCCCATTGTCAATAAACACACTATAAATACTCCCAAATTTTAATTTCCATCACTACCAAAAAAGGTGCGTATTAATCTATAGTGATAGAGTTTAAAATTAAGTAGAACTACAACTGCAGAGAATTTTAATTAAATCTGGTCACTGTATCCAAAAAAGTCTTTCATAGCTGACCTGGTTTGAATCTTTTGATTTTGTTGATCTAATAATGAGATGAATGGAGTTCAAAGATGCAATATTTTAAAAACTTAGCTTAAGAACTTTGGTGATTAGGATGTTCTATGTTTGATGACATTTGCCAGCAGTCTAGATTCATCAAAAATTCCCTCACCTTCCATACTGGTTCCGTGGTGCTGTTTTTAACAGGAATGACATTGAAGTTTAACATTCGTTTTAGAGCGGCTGTAAAATAAAAGAAAAATAAGCACTGAAACCTAAAAGCTATTATTAAATTTCAAAGAATTACAAGTGCACACATTTCTACAGTATTAACTGACTATTTTGCAATGATTCAATTACAATAAACAGCAGGAAAAATTCCACTAATTTCTTAGGAAATTTATCATTACACACAAAGAGCATGTTACCATAGGAACTCTGGGATTTGTGGACTTTCATGTGCCCCAGTAAAGATTCAATACTTGCAAAATAAAAAAAAGCAGGAAATTAACTTAGTGATTAATTATTTTATATTACTTTTATTAATTAATTACTATATTTACGCACAAGAGGCATTTGGTATATATAAGCAAACATTTATTCCAAGAACATGTAAATCCTCTGCCTTTACCATATATCTGTACATCTCGATGTTCAGAGCAGAGAAAGCTTTGCCAAATAGAATAGCTGTGGTGAGACCATGGCAACTTTTAAGAAATCAGGAACAGAGGATGCGAGGAGAGGAGTGAGGTGAGTAGTACGCTTTGAATTGCTGCTTTTGAGAACTGTCATTATTTACATCATAGGCCATTCTACAATGTTAAAAAGACTCGGGAAACATGGCACCACTTTAACTTATGCAGACCTTCTCTTTATTAAAGGTGCTAATTTTCACTTATCACATTTCCTCTCAGAATACCCTGTTCTATATTTAGGATTTTTTGCAGATTATTATTATTGCTCTTAATGCCTCAAAAACACCTGTTTGGTTTGTTCAATTAAGCCCTCAGTGTTCAAAATTAATTGGAGTTGATTCATATCTGGTGACTGTGATTATTATAATTTATTCATCACAGGGAAGACTTGATACATTCCAGTATCTGAGCAGTAATTTTTATGGAGTATAAAGAACACATTTTATTCCAGGCATATTCTGGGTAAAGGTTGTAACTGCATGTCAGCATCATCCAGCAAGTGGTTCATCTCTAGTGTCTCCCATAAATTCTATCTTAAGTCCTGTACTCCTTCTTGCTCTCAAGACTCCCTTCCCATTCCCATTCCCTTGCCTCATGCCATGCTCTCTCAGCTGAGCTACTCATCAGATATAACCTGTTGGTTGAATATGCGAAACCTTCGACCATTTCCAATATCCAGGATAAGGCTGAGATGATGACTTAAGTAAAGCTAGAATTCTGGACTCATTATCCATAAAAAGGCACCATTTTTCTTCAAAACATGAATGAATTCCTGGTAAGAAAATTGACTTGTGATGCCACAGAGCAGTGGATTGATTAATTTCAATGAAAGTAAAATCACCAAACTCCTTTGTACCCTGAAGGCTTTGGTTTCATTTGGTGCAGCAGCTCCTCATGGTGTGAGAGTGAACATGAAGTTGTTTAATAGAGATTTTTTGTTCACAACAAAGAACTTGGAGGGAAAAAAGAGACTTACCAATATGTTATCAAAATATTTCCTCAAACAAATACACTATTCCAACCACTGACTCTTGAAGATTTAATCTGTCATTTCAGTGCACTTTAGCTCTAAACTGATGGTTTGGATCAAGCCAATTTGTTAAGAGTAATATTGAATAATAATCTGTCCCCTTTGTTATTCAAATAATTTGTTGATTTATATTCCAAATATTACAACATTACTTAAAGGAATCTGTTTTATTAGTAATATAGTTTAAAAAGCTTGAAAATTGCATTTTTGTGACCTCAGAATATCCCAAAGCACTTTGCACCAATGAGTATTTTTGAAGTGTGGTCTCTATTGTAATGTCAGAATGCATACAGGAAGCTCCAAATACCTTATCAAATAATTTTTTCTGCATTGTGATAAGGACCAGATCATCAGATTCAGCAATACTGGTTGAGTGATTAGTACTCAGGACATCAGGGAGGATTTTCTTGCTCTTTCTCAGAATAATGGATGGCATGGGATTTTCTCTAATTTTTTTTAAGTTATTCACATGTATGTCACTAGCCAGTGCAGCATATCTAATTACCCCTGAATTAACTGGTTTGCTGGGTCATTCAAAATACAATTAAGAGTCAACCACATAGCTGTGTCTCCAGGATCACTTATAGGCCAAAGTGTACAGACAGCAGGTTTTGTTAGCTGAAGGACATTAATAAACATTTTCAAAGTTTGGCAGGTTTACGATTATGACAAGTTATACCAAGTATTTATTTCAATTTTATTTATTTGAATTTAAATACCCTAACTGCTGTGGAGGAGATTCGAACTAAAGGCTTCAGATCAATACCCTATACCCCTGGATATTGGTTATCAGTAACTTAACCACTAAATACAAACAGATAACTTTTTCCATTATTTCATGAAGGTTCACTATATTTCAGTTTAACATCTCATGCAAATGACAACATCTTTTACATTGCAGCACCAGAGCATCAGCAAGTTAAGCATCTGGAATGCAACCTTAGAATTCTAAACCACCTGAGAAATGAGAGTACTACCAATCAAGCTGTTTAACTACAGCTACCAGAGGTAAGCAAAGTTTGATTTAGGAGACAAGAGATTCTGCCTCTGGACAGCATAGCTCTTCACTCACCAGTGCTTACTTTTATCATTACACCTGTTTTTCAATTTCACCTTTAGTTATTTCTAAACTTACCAAATTTCATTCAATGCATTTAATTTGAATGAATTGTTCAGCCACAGATTGTATCCAACTCTTAAAATTAATGACTCAAAGTGAATTTGACCAGTTTGCACTACATTTCTGAACATGAGATCTGATCTCTGGGAACCACTCAGTTCTTCCCCCTTCTCCCACTTTCAACAGAAATTAAAACTGACCTTGTCATTTTTTTTTAAACTACTGGAATTATTCCACCTCAACTCCATGATAATTATTACAGCATGCCAAAGCAGACTAGCTTTAAACTACCAGTCAAATTAAGTAAACAATGAACAAGCATTAAATAATATGAAAATTCTAACACTATCTTCTTAGTGGAAGTACACAAAAGGTTGTGAACCTAAAGAGGAACCTTCAGGTCTAAAGAACTGTGGTGTGCACAGTTTCCTTTCATACGAGATATGAAACTTAGAACCCATCACGAAGGTGTCACTTCACTTCAGTACTGCTGTTTGTTCAATCCAACATAGTTTCCTTGACTTGCTACAATGATTCATCATAACCTCAGAATTCCCAGCCTCACAGAATCACATTCACAATGGAACCAATCATGAAGTTGTTGTAAATTTGAAAACTAGTGCACTTAATGATGCACTTCAGGCATTATCTGAAACTTGTCACAAGAAGGACATCAGGGTCCTCAAGCCTGTCCCGCAAATGAAAATGATCATGGCTGATCTTAGCAGGCTTCAATTCTTCTGTTCCAGTTCCTCGTAACTCTCAATTCCATGATCTTACAAATATATATCTCCCACTTAAATATTGGTAATTGATTTATTATTGTCACATGTATCAAGGTACAGTGGAAAAACTTGTCTTGCCTAACGTTCATACTGATCATTTCATTACAATAGTGCTTTGAAGTAGTACAAAGTAAAACAATGACAGAATGCAGAATAAAGTGCTAGAGTTACAGAGAAAGTGCAGAGAGGTGGACAGTAAGGTGCAAGGCCATAACGAGGTAGATTGAGGTCAACAGAATCAGAATCAGGTATATTATTACTGACATATGTCATGAAATGTGTTGTTTTGCAGGAGCAGTACAGTACAAGACAAAAATTACTATAAGTTACAAAAACAAATAGTGCAAAAGAGGAATAACGAAGTAGTGTATGGGTTCATGGACTGTTCAGAAATCTGACGGCAGAGGAGAAGAGTCCATCTTATTGTACTAGGGGACCGTTCAGTAGTCTTAAAACAGCAGGACAGAAGCTGCCCTTGAGTCTGGTAGTACGTGCTTTCAGGCTTCCATATCTTCTGCCCGATGGGAGGGGGGAGAATAGAGAACGTCTGGGGTGGGGGGTCTTTGATTATGCTGGCTGCTTTACCGAGGCAGCGTGAAGTATAGACAGAGTCCATGGAGGGGAGGCTGGTTTCCGTGATGTGCTGAGTTGTGTCCACAATGATCTGGCCTCCACCACCCTTGGGTGCAGAGAATTCCAAAGATTCACTACCCTCTAAGAAATTTCTTAACACCTCAGTTTTGAATGACCAGTCCCTTATTTTGTAGTTGTGTCCTTTGCTCATGACCCTTACACCAGTAAAAATACATCGACATTTATCTACCCTGTTAAGTTCCCTGTTGATCTTATATATTTGGATAAAGTCACCGCTCATTCTTCTCAACTCCAAAGAATATAGTCACAAACCATCTTACCTTACTTGATTGGACAACCTTCTTATCCCAAGAATTAGCCTGGTGAATCTGCTTTGGACTGCCTCCAATACCACGATATCTTTTTTTTAAGGTGGGGGGATTAAAATATGCACAGTATTCTATGTGTTTCCTCACCAACATTCTATACAACTGTAACAAAACTCCCTACTCTTAAACTCCAACTCCTTCACAATAAAGGCCAACTTGCTGTTCTTAACTACTTGTTGGAACTACCTGCTAACTTCTTCTGATTCATGCACAGAAACATCTACTCTGAACTTCACTCATTTGCAGTCTCTCTCCAGCTTTTGATCCCTCTTATAAAAGTACATAAGCTCACACTATTCAAAATTAAACTACATTTGCCAGGTTTTCGCCCAATCACTCACTCCATCTGTATCTTGTTGCAGAATCACAATGTCCTCATCGCATCATGACCTCCCAGTTTTTTTGTATCATCGGCAAACTTGGAAACCTTACATTTCTTTCCCTCCTCCAGGCCATTAATGCAAATAGTAAACAATTGAGGGCTAAGATCCTATCCCAGTGATATTCCACTGGTTATATCAGCCCGAAAAGGACCCATTTATTCCCAAAGGACTCTTTGTTTTCTTTGTGACAGTTTTCAATCCGTGCTAACACACTTCCCGCCAATAATTTATGCACCAGCATTTTATATGCTACTTGTCAAATACCTTTTAGAAACATAGAAAGGTATAGCACAGGAACAGGCCCCAAGGCCAACCATATCTGAGCCGACCAGAATGCCATAGTAAACTAATCCTGTTTGGCTGCACATGGTCAGTACAGCTCTATTCTCTGCCCATCCAAATGCCTCTTAAACATTGCTTTTGTATCTGCTTCTAGCACCTTCCCTGACAGCAGATTTCAGGTACCCACCCTTCCTGGTTAACAAAACTTGCCTTGCAAATCTCCTTTAAACTTTCCCCCTCTCACCTTAAACCTATGTCCTCCAGCATCTGACATTTCCACCCTGGGAAAAAGACTCTCACTATCTACCCTGTCCATGCCTCTCATAATTTTATATACTTCGATCGTGTTTCCCCCACCCCACCCCAAGCCTCCAGAGAAGACAATTCAAGTTTGTCCAACCTCTCCTTATAGCTATACCCTCTAATCTAGGCTGCATCTTGGTAAACCTTTTCTGCACCCTCTCCAAAGCCTCCACATCCTTCCTATAGTGTGGCAACCAGAACTGCACACAATATTCCATATGTGGCTGAAACAAATTTTTTTCAGCTGCAACATGACTTCCCAACTTTTATACTCAATACCCTGACCAATGAAGGCAAGCATACCATATACCTTCTTTACCACCCTATCCACTTGTGTTGCCTCCTTCAGGAAGCTATGGATTTGCACCCCAAGATCCCTCTGTACATCAATGCTCCCAGGTGCTGCCATTTACTGTATTCTTTCCTCTTGCATTTGACCTCCTAAAATTCAACACCTCATGCTTGTCCAGATTAAACTCCATCTGCCATTTCTCCACCCAAATCTATATCTTGCTGCATCCTTTAGCAACTCCACCAATTCTCTTCTCATTTGCAAACTTACAAATTAAATTTGGAAATCTAAATACACTACATCTATAGGTTCCCCTCTATCAAATCTCCCTGTCACATACTCAAAAGAATTCCACAAATTTGTCAAATATGAATTACCTTTCATAAAACCACATTGAATAGGTTTGATTATATTCAGTTTTGTTAAATGATTAGTTATTTCCTCTTTGATTATTGACTACAGCATCTCGCCAACAAATAGATGCCAAACCAATTAGACTACAGTTATCCGTTTTCTGTCTTTTTTGAATAAGGAAGCTACTTTCCAATCTTCTGGTACCCACCCAGAATTTAGCAAGTTTTGAAATATTTCATCCAATGTGTCATTTGCAGACACTTCCCTTAAAACCCCTTGGTGTAAGCCATTGGGTCCCAGATTTTTATTAGCTTTTTGCCCAGTGAGCTTCTCTATTACTCTATTCCTTGTGATTTTGATTTTTAAAAGCTTTTCCCTATTATTTGATATATTATGGATATTTGCAGTATCCTCCATGGTGAAGACAGATCTAAAAAAAATTAGTTTAACATATCTGCCACTTCTTTGTTTCCTGTTACTAATTCACCAGCCTCATTCTCTAGAGGTCGTAAAACTACCTTAGCTGTTGATGTATCCATAGAAACTCTTACTGTTTGGTTTGATATTACATGCAAGTTTTCTGTCACTATCAATTCTCTCCCTTCTTTTGAACTTTTTAGTCTTTCACTGCTGAATCCTAAAGAATTCCCTGTCCTCTAGCCTATCACCAGCCCTTGCCACTTTGTAAGTCCAAGTTTTCAATGTAATGTTATCCTTGACCTCCTTCCTTAACCACAGATTGTGCCTCTTTCTCATTGAATCCCTCTTTCTAATCAGGAAAAATTCCTGTTGAGTGTAATGGACCAGCTGTTTTAGAGTCTGCCACTGTTCATCTACTGACCTGTGTTACGGACTCAGTGAAAGTCCCTTTAAGATAGAGAGTGTGTGTGTATGTGTGTGTGGGGCGTGCTTACGTCAATAGAAGATAAAGGACGTAATGACGTGGTTGAAGAAGAAGAAGAGAGAGAGAAGGGAGAGAGACACCAGCCTGCTTGTTTTCTCTATCGATGGATGAGAAACAATAACTGTGTTTGCCACTGAAATCCATGTATGGAAGTTGGAAGTAATCCGGTGGAGTTCACTTTGTTGCTGACCTGTAGAAGGAAACAGGTATTTGTGTGTGTGGACGACCATGATTCGGATGCTTTTCGGGATGAGGAAGTCACTACCGAGTAAACACTGGAGTGTCGTTTGGGTTCCATCGTGGAACATTTGGATTTCGTATGTACTCTCTCTCTGTTTTTCTACATCTACGTCTTATCTTCAGACAACGGTGGTTGTTGAAGAAGCCCTTGCTCATGTTTCACCTTATGACTTGCGGAACTGAACTTTAAGAACCATTCCGGAACTTGGAGTTTGGGACTTTGTCACACACACACACGAAGAGTTTAGTTTTGGGGTTAACATTCGGGGTTTAACATTTTTGAATTCTAACATACTAAAATTTTTACCTTTATTTTACGTATTATCATAAGTAGTAATTAATAAAATAGTTTTTAACACTGAATCATGCTCAGTGTGTTTCTTTTGTTGCTGGTTCGTGACACCTGTCTCTAAGCTTAGAGTACTCCACCTTCGTACTATTACAATTGCCCTTATTCACGTTGAAAACAGTGGCTTTGGCCCTGTCAAACTACATCTGGAATTTTATCATACTGTGATCATTACCTCCTAGGCGGATCTTTAATTACAAGATCTCTAATTAATCCTTCCTTATTACACATGACAAATAGTCTGTTCCCAGGTAGAATCCATAACATGATGTTCTGAGAAGCAATCTCTGATGCACTTCACAAATTCTTCTTCTCTGATACCCTTGCCAGTTTGATTTGTCCGATCAATATGTGGTTTAAAATCTCCCATGACAAACATAGTCCCTTCAAACCTGGCCTAGATATTTCCCCATTTATTTACGAATGGCTACAATTTTAAATTCATTGACATTTTCCATTAGGGAACCAAATCACATTAAAAAAATACAAACTAAAAACTGAATCTAGAATCTAAGAGGAGATAAGTAGTTCAATAAAATTACATTCCGAATCTGCGGACTGATATTCTGGACACTTGCAAGGAACAACCTCCACCTCCCTTCTCCCCATCCCTCCCACTTCCATAAATAATGAACTACAAAAGAAAGTTCTGTATGAATTATCTTAACAAACTTAGCTCATTCAGGATTCTAACAAATTAAGAAATTAAAACTAACTTAAATATTCATATATTTCAATTCTTTTTTAAAGTAACTTGTGCATTCCACACTTCGAATTAACTTTTGACACAATAATACTATAAGCTATTTACCCAAATGTTTCACATGGAATCAGCTTTTTCTGCTGCTCAAAGAATCATAGAACACAGAACAAGGCCCTTTGGCCCACAAGATCTAAGCCAATCCATCTACACAAATCTGATTTACCAGCACTTGGCCCCCTAGCCTACTATACCTTGATGATTCAAGTGCTCGTCCGGATGCTTCTTTAATGTTGTGAGAAAACCCACCTGCAGTAACTCCTCAGGCAACCATCCTCTGAATGAAAAATTCTTCCTCAGATCCCCTCTAAATCTATCACTCTTCACCTTAAACCTATGCTCTCTCATCCTAGACACCTGGGGAAAAGTTTCTTATTATCTACCCTTTTTTATACCTCTCAAGTCCCTCTTCTGCTGCAAGGAAAAGAAACCCAGCCTATCGTATCTCTGCCTAGTCAGGCTGGTCTGCTTCTGCTAACTGTATTGAAGGCAAAAACATTGGCAACTGAAGTAGGAGTAGGTTGCTCAGCTCTTTGTTCCAGCTCTGTTTTCAATTAGATAGTGGCAGGTCTTCTTCAGCATCCTTTGATTCCCTTAATTCTATTGAACTCCATCTTGAATATCCTCAATGACCTAGCATCTTGGATAGAGATAGTTTCAAAAATGCATTACCCTCTGGATGAAGAACATTTGTTCTCATTTCTGTCCCAAATTGGTGAACCTTTATTTTGAGACCATGACCCCTGCCTTAACTCTATCAAGTCCCATAAGACTTTTGTATGCTTAAATGAGATCACCTCTCATTCTTCTTAACTCTAGAGAATATAGGCTTAGTCAACATAATCATTCCTCACAGGACAATACCCGCCATTCCAGGGATCAATTGAGTTAATTTTTGTTGCATTTCTTCAATGGCAAGTGTATCCTTCCTTAGGTAGCAAGGGCAGAGCTGTACGCAGTGTCGTCTCACCAGAACCTAACATAATTGGACATTTGGGTTCTTCTGAACATCAATGCCATTCAAACTTATACCATTTAAAAATAGAGAAATGACTCTCCTTCACATATACCGTATACTCCATGACAATCTACTACTATGCACTTCATTCAGGTGAAAGAATCTGTCCAGATATTGAGCTAGGAATTGCACAGCCGTGATGTCACTTCTTCACTTCAATCATCATTTGAATACCAAAATCCATTGCCAACTGTGTAAAGTCATTAAGTTGCACACCATGTACTGTTCAACAGGTAAATATGGATAAATCAGAGATTATGATGGTTAAAATATGAAAAGAGACTTGCTTTTTAAGAGCCCTTTAATTAAGGATTAGCTGGAATACTTAAACACAATATTCTGATGGGAAAGACTCTCAGTTTATGTAATGTTTTCCTAATTAGGGATTTTTTAAAAAAAAGAGACAGCTGTTCTCTTCAGCATAGATCTCAGTACTGGTTATAGCTACGTTGGCTTATATACATGAATTCCTTAATTTTGAAGAGGGTTGCATGTCAGGTAAATATTCCATTAGTAAATATTCGTAAATTCAAAAGGTGCTTCCCATTAGCTTCAATGTAAAAATATCGGTGCTCCAAAAATCAAGAATATCAGCCAAAATAACCTAAATATTGAAAAATCAATACAACCATCTAAAATAATAAAACACCCTTTTGCTCACAATCAGGGTATTCACCAAATGAAACATACCAGAGGTCTCTCTTCCTTCCCTTCCCTTCAGTCTCTGGCCATCGTCGCTCCCTACTGGCTCTCATTATCTCTCTCCCCTCCCTAACCCAGTGCCCCAACATCCCTCTATCTCCTCGCTCCTAGGTTCCTGCAAGTTGAATGCATTGTGATCCTGATATGAAACTCACATTCTATCAGACAGCAGTGATCCCTGTCCTCCTATGTGCTTTTGACACCTAGAATTCCTACAGCAGACAGCTAAAGGCACTGGAAAAATAATATTGAAACTGCCTCTGACAAACCCTCCAAATTCACTCAAAGGACAAGCAAACTAACATCAGCATTCCCCCAGGTCAACATTCCCATCACTGAGTTCTTAGTTACTCTCACGTCCTGATGCAGGATTTTGACCCAAAACGTCAATAATTCCTTTCCTCCCACAGATGGTGCTTGGCCTGCTGAGTTCTTTCAGCAGATTGTTTGTTGCTTAGTTGCTCTTAGTTGGCTATGTTGGGCAAGTCATGTTGTTTGCAGGACTAACACCACTAAACATGCACATGTCATGGGAAGAGATTATGAGGAGGACAGAGAAAGACATTCAAGGATGCACTCGAATCTTTTTAAGAAGTTCAATGTCTTAGGAACATCTGGCTCACAACCACTCAAAGTGAAGGAAGTGCATTTGGGATGGTATTGAGAACCTCAAGGCTGGGCATCAGGAGCACATAAAAACTGTGTGTGAGCGTTCAAAGAGGCAGAGCACTCACCCACCCATCCTGGGAGGAACTTACTGCACCATCTGTCCAAGAGTTTGTGGTTTCCATACTAGCCTCATTAGCCACCTAAGAATGCGCAAAACCTATCATCCCCGATCCTGTGGGGCTATTGAAGAGGAAAGCGATCATTGTTGACAGTCCGAATGTCAACAAAGACCGCTCTTCTCGACTGGATAATTACTGACATAAGCATTACTTATCATTTCGCAAACAAAAACTCGTAAATCGATTACACGTCCCCAACAAGAGCTAATAAAGTTGTTGCTAAAATTAGTAACCAGAACGTTATTTAACGGAGGGATCCTACATTGGTAAAGGGGATATTAAATAAAATAAAGACACCGAATCCAGTTCTTTGCGGGAACGCAATCACAGCTATATACCGTATCACCGAGGCTCAACAGTAATATGTTCAATAGGTGAATAATTGTCCATTATGTAAAGTAATAAAACACATTTTACACAGAAACTACCTCAGACAAGTTTGTTTTTCCCGCTGGCACACAAACACCGGCGTTCCTGGGAAACCGGTGCCCCTTGCTGACAGACTGCTGCCTTCAGAGACATGACACCAACGGCCAGTGAGAAGGCGCTCCGGCCGTGAGAGAGGCCGTGAGGAGCGGCCGGGGATCCCGCCACCAACGGCCAGTGAGAAGGCGCTTCGACCGTGAGGAGCGGCCGGGGATCCCGCCACCAACAGCCGCACATCACCGAGCAGCGCCGCTCACTCTGGGCTCAGGCCTGGCACCGCAGCCGGCCCGGCTGGGAGTCGCAGACACAACGAGGGCGGCGCGGTGCCATTCTCCTCCCCAGGCTGACCCGGTGCCCGCGGTGTCGGCGCGGCCGGGTTTGTCAGGCCGGCGCAGAGCCCGTCCCTTGGCGTCGCTGAGCGGTTACTCACCGATCTGCTTCTCCCGCACGGACGCCGCCATCTTGCTTGCAGCTCCCAGCCTGACGCAGTCCAGGGTGACGTGGCAACTGCAGGCCGGGGCACCGCGCACCGCCGTAATGATCCTAATAGCCGGGCAGCTGGCCAGCACCGGCATCTGCTGAAGTTGGTATTGGTTTTGGTATTGGTTTATTAGTGTCACTTGTACCAAGGTACAGTGAAAAACTTGTCTTGCATACTGATCATACAGGTCAATTCATTACACAGTGCAGTTACATTGAGTTATATGGAGCACATTGAGGTACCGACCAGTGGCTCTGACATCCACCATCATGAAGTGGTTTGAGAGGCTGGTCATGGCATGCATCAACTCCAGCCTCCCAGACAATCGCGACCCACTGCAATTTGCCTATCACCGAAACAGGTCTACAGTGGACACCATCTTGCTGGCCCTACACTCAGCTCTGGAACATTCGGACAGTAAAGACACCTATGTTAGACTATTGTTTATTGACTACAGCTCTGCCTTCAATACTATAATTCCAAGCAAACTCGTCACCAGACTCCGAGACCTGGGACCCGACACCTCCCTCTGCAACTGGATCCCTCACTTTCTGACCAACAGACTGCAATCAGTGAGGATAGGCAGCAATACCTCCAGCACGATTATTCTCAACACTGGTGCCCCACAAGGCTGCGTCCTCAGCCCTCTACTCCCTAAACACTCATGACTGTGTGGCCAAATTCTGCTCTAACTCCATCCACAAAGTTGCAGATGACAGCATGTAGTAGGTACGGGAAGGAGATAGAGAGCTTAGTGGAAGAGTGTCATGACAACAACCTTTCCCTCAACAAAAGAGCTGGTCATTGACTTCAGGAAAGGGGGTGGTGTACATGCACCCGTCTACATCAATAGTGCTGAGGTTGAGAGTTTCAAGTTCCTAGGAATGAACATCACCAATAGCCTATCCTGGTCAAATCACGTAGATACCACAGCCAAGAAAGCTCACCAGCACCTCTACTTCCTCAGGAGGCTAAAGAAATTCAGTATGTCCCCTTTGACACTCACCAACTTTTAGCAATGCAACACAGAAAGCATCCTATCTAGATGCATCATGGTTTGTTATGGCAACTGCTCTGCTCAGGACCGGAAGAAACTGCAGAGAGTTGTGGACACAGCCCTGCACATTATGGAAACCAGCCTCCCCTCCACCCACCCGGGTCATTCTCTCGTCTCTCCCCTTCCATCAGGTAGAAGATATAGGAGCCTGAGGGCACATATCACCAGGCTCAAGGACAGCTTCTATCCCACTGTGATAAGACTATTGAACGGTTCCCTTATACGATGAGATGGACTCTAACCTCATCATCTACCTTGTGACCTTGCACCTTATTGTCTACCTGCACTGTGCTTTCTCTGCAGCTGTGACACTTTACTCTGTATTGTTATTGGTTTTACCTGTACTACCTCAATACACTCTGCACTCACTCAATGTAACTGCACTGTGTAATGAATTGACCTGTATGATCAGTATGCAAGACAAGTTTTTCACTGTACCTCAGTGCAAGTGACAATAATAAACCAATACCAATAATACAGGTAAAAGCAATAACAGTACATAGTGTCACAGCTGCAGAGGAAGTGTAGTGCAGGTAGACAATAAGGTGCAAGGTCACAACAGGGTAGATTGTGAGGTCAGAGTTCATCTCTTCGTATAAGGGAACTGTTCAATAGTCTTACCACAGTGGGATAGAAGCTGTCCTTGAGCCTGGTGGTATGTGCCCTCAAGCTGCTGTATCTTCTACCTGATGGGAGATGAGGGAGGAGAGAAGAGAGAATGACCCAGGTGGGTGGGGAGGCTTTAAACAAATTTTGAGCCAAATTATTTCTTTGTCACTGATACCAGAGTGGGATGATAAGGGAAAGATGATTTTTCCTCATTGGAAAGGATCCCCCACCCACATGAGTTTCCTACTGAGGGGAGACAGAAGAAACTGCATGTTTAGTGGTTTGTTTTTTTTTGCTCCATATACAAATGCTGCCTGACTCGCTAAGTTCCTCCAGCAGTATGTTTCTTGCTCCAGAATCTTGATAAAGGGCCTTGACCCAAAACACCGACTGTCCATTTCTCTCTGCAGATGCTGCCTGACCCGCAGAGTTCCTCCAGCAGTTTTTCTCCCCCTACCCCACCAAGAAGTTCACTACATGGTAAGTTTCCATTTCAGAAGTGAATGTTTGCAGTATTGTGCCTATCAACTTGGCTTCAGCCTGGAATTATAATTGGAGCCAACATCACAGATGCTAGAAATTTGAGACAAAAATAGAAAATTAAATAGTCATGGAGATCAAGCAACATATCGTGCTGTTGCGTAGTTTCCAATTAAACAAGTTAGCCTTTCAAAGGGACTGTAGCTTCCGTGAATCCCAGGTTCACACATACCTTTTTAACCACCACTCTGCATCTCACGGTTGTTTTCCATACAACCAGACTTGGGAAACGCAACACCTGTCTTTTATGCTTCTTCCCACCACCCAGGGACAGAGTCCTTCCACGTGAAGCAGCAATTAATTAACTTGGAGACATACGAGACTGAAGATGCTAGAATCTGGAACAAAAAAAAACTTCTGGAGGTACTCAACAGTTCAGGCAGCATCTGTGGAGGGAAATGGACAGTTGACGTTCGGGTCAAGACCCTTCATCTGCACCGGCATTAACCTGCACTTCTTCCAGTTTGTCTGATGGCATTTGGCACCCACAATGTGCTCTTCTCTCCACTGGGGAAACTAAATGCAGATTTACTGACCACTTAGCAGAACCCTCCATTCAATCCACAAGGGTCACCCTCAGGTTCCAGTCAATTTAATCTGTGTCCCACTCAACCCATATTTTAGTGCAGTTTCTGGGTAGCGTATGAAGACTTTAAACTGAGCAGCAGATCACTGCAAGGCCCCTCAGAGCTGCACATTCATTCCTGGCAATGGGGCCACAAGTTTACATTGACATTAGCTTGAGGGACAGCACCCTATCTTTTGATCATGTGCACTGTTGCCATCTAGACACAACATAGTTCAATAGTTTTAGATTATGCCTCTTCTACTCCCTTTGTGTCTTAGTTCCTTATTCATTACTGAACTGTTTTACTTTGCACTAACTTTTTGATGAAAACAGAAAGTGCCAGAAATACTCATTCGGCATAGATTTGTGAAAGGTTGGGCTTTAAATTAATTATTTGAAATCATACAGCAAGAGAAAGTGGTAGCTGTAGATGTGAATTTAGAAGTATTTCAGGAGAATATCTGGGAAACATCAATCATAATAAAGACTTAGACTATGCACAGAAAAAGCCTAGAAACCAATCTGAGGGTTAAATGGAATTATAGCCAGGCAGGCAAAACCACATTTGAATGATGGGAGGTCTTTAAAGTGTAAGGTTTCAGGAATAGAATATGGAAACAGCTGTTTTTTTTTTAAGTTCCAAAACCCAGAGCTGAAGCTCCTTTAGTTTACACTTCCTGCACCTATAATTGTCAGGGACACTGGAAGCATCCTGGAGTTCCCATATTGCATGATTTACATTCCACAGGTCTGAGGTGCTCTTGCATGCCTCTTTCTGCTTAAAATAGCTCACTAAGAAGCAATGGGAATAATTTAATTCTTTAAATATAAAGCTGCATTATTACCCTTGCCTCATCAAAGGCCATTCTCACCAGAGTTCAAACTGTATGGATGCTGGGCTTTGTAGCTTAAAAAAAACATACTGAATCCTGCCTGGCCTTAAGAGTACAAGGACAAAAATGTCACATTGGACTATTATAAAACTCTGTGGCCATAACTGGAATATTATAGTTCTGGGAAACACACTTCAAGGAAGCAAAGACGACTGTGCAGAAGAGGATTACTGAAGTGATTCCAAGGAGAAAAGAGCTTATTTTGTGGGTAGACTGGAGATAGTAAGGTTGTTCCCCTTGGAATACGATAGATTGTGAGATCTTTCAAAGATACTTGAGTATGGGCAGTAGAAGCACAAGGATCAAGAATCTGAGTACAATGAATTAAGATAATTGGCACAAAAGTAACAAGGGAAAACTGAACCAAAAAAATGACAAGAGTGAAAATTTTTAATAAAAATACAGTGAGAGGTTGGGATGCACTTTTCTGGGTGGAAGTGGAGGCGGAGGCTGTGTCAATGATAGCAATCAAAAGGTAGCTTGGTAAGTATCTGAAATGTAAGAACTTGCAGGTCTATGGGGAGGGTGGAGTAGGTCCAGTTAGATTAATTTTACATGGAGCCAATGAGCCAACTGGCCACTTTCCATGCTATAATCATTATGACAATGAATCAGAGTCCTGGTACTATAATGAGATTTCTTCCATAGAGATAGAAAATAAAGATATAAAATAGAGAATGAATGGGAATCCACATTCTTCTTCATTCTCCTCTGCATTCAATAAACCAAATGCAGATTGGGTGTCAGCTTGCAAAATACCTGACCTTCCACTTTCCTGTCACTTAAATTCTACATCCCACTCCAACTCTGATCTCTATCTTTGGCCCCTTCACCACTTCAGTGCGCAAAGCAAGCTCAAGGAACAACACCTCGTTCTTTTGCCTTGGCATACTGCAGCCTTAGAGATTCAATTTTGAATTTAACAATTTCAGAAAACTAGCATTTCCTGTTTGTGTCAAAACTGACTAGTTCTGATGCAAGCCCATCCACTTGTAACTTTAACTCACTTTTTCTCTCTCCACAGATTCTACCTGATTTACTGAACATTTCCAGCAGCTGTGTTCTGCATCTGTATCAATATTTTTGTTTTCTCTCACACCATTGCTCCCTCGTCTTCCTTTATTTTAAATTCTTCCAGACATATCAGCTGTGGTTAACATTTATTTGCCTCTTAGATGGCACTGAAAGCAGTTGTGTTACCTGGATAATCTTGGTCTCTACCCCTTCACAGACATCCCTGTTGTCCTACCATTGTCCTCACTATTATTTAAAATAAGCTTGTTTTCTCACTTTTCCAGTTCTGTTGAAAGGCCATCAACCTGATTCTGGGTCTCTCTCCATAAATGCTGCCTGACCTCCAGCATTTTCCATTTTTATTTTAGATTTCTAGCATTTGCAGGTTTTTTTTGCTTTACAAATGTCAATTGACTGCAAAATTTCACTCTGCTTGCAACATATGCAAAATCCTTACTTTTAAACCTTTCAGTTTGCACTTTAGAAATCAAAGTTTCAAATGAGGCTAACAAGAAAAAAAAACTTGGAAAAAATCTGAAGTGCATCAGAAAAAAATGTGACTTCTTTACATTTATTATTTATGCAGACATACAGAAACAAGCTCATGTAAATAGACTCCATCCAGCTATAGCTAAAACAATTATACATCACAGATTACAGATGTCTTCACAATTTGAACATTAAAATGTTGAAGTATGTAATTAAGGTCAGCTTATCCATAATCAACTACTGAGCAATTTTGCCAAAAAAAAACCCAAGAATTCAATGCCAAACATACTTTTTATTCCAATGAGATTATTACATTTCTACTGCTACATGTTTTAGCAGTTGTTTTATGATCTTTTTAATTGACAACCAGATTCTAACATCTCAATTTGTAATCAAGGTTATACTTTCTATTATTTCTGTATCAGTCAAATGTTATATGCATTGACAACAGCATGTAAGTCAAACCGAACAATTATGCAGTAAATCACATGGATAAATTATTTAGGATAGATAGCTAGTCAAGTGCAATAGTTTATTTTATTCACAAACAATATTCATTCACATAACAGTTAATTTGTACACATTCAGCACACTGTTTTTCTACATGAATTTTTACTTCACTAATGCTAATCTTTGTACTGAAAGTCTTTTATTCCCCCCTAAATCTCATCTTTTCTTTCGTACTCTAATTATTTTCTTCAGAAATGGTACTTAAATTTTGTTTATTTTGTTTGCTTTTTTCTGTTTAAATGTGCAGCAAACTACGTTCTCTTCAGATAAATCTACCCACCAAATCTTTTCTCAATGTGAAATGTTGGGGGATTCAGATATAAATTAACAGAAGGAAATCATGAATTTGACGAATGATATGCTATGTGGATTTTGTTCAAATATAAACATACATTTGTAATACTGAATGCTTCACCCACTGCTTAAGATCAGAAATCAGCATTTAAAAGAGCAAGGCCATTGCAGTCCAAGGAAGAATGTACAACGTGTAAAGCAGTATCTTTCACAGAAATGCATTAAACAAGAACAAATATTTTACAATATCAGCACCTAATGAACCCACCCTTTTGTTGCCAAAACCAAGCTACTAATAATACTGTTAAAGTTTCATTTTTTTGTTGGAAATTAAATATATTTATAACAATTCTAAATAGTTATAATTTTTTTAGTGAAGAAAACTAAATGGGTTATCAATACAAGGTAATTTCTATTTACGTTACAAGTATAGTCCATCATGATAGTTATAAGATCAGAAATAAAATAAAGTTTATATTCATTACTGGCAAAACCAGCGAATAGTCCAAAAAGTGTACATACAAAACAAAATCTCAAATTCCTCATTTTAAAAGTAAACACAAAACAAACCTGACATATTTCGGACATTCAAAATATTACTTTGGCAAGTTACAATTTACTGCACTTTAGAAAATTCAAATTTCAATGTAAAAAAAATGTCACCTGGAAGTGTGGTCAAATGAAGCTTTTTTTCAGTACATGTAGCTGATTATAAACTTATTGATGATATATGTGGGAGTCATATGCAAAGTTATTAAAGGAAACTTTAAATTAGCTAATCAAGCAATTTCATAAGCAAATGTATATTACATTAATCAAAACTTCAAAATCACTTGTGGATAACATTGAATATTTAGAAATATTTGAATTTCCCTGCTGTTTCAATATTTTGTTCCTTCACCTCCCCTGCCAGAGAAAAACAGAATTGCTACGAGGACTCAAGAACTTACAGTTAGCCAGGCAGAGGGCTGTCCAAGTTGAGAAACCATTAAGATTCCTTTTCTTGTTTTCAGTGAACACTTTCACTCCTGCTTCAGCAAGATCAGAAACTAATGCAAATTGCTATTGTTAATGTGCTTCCACAGCAAAGCATACTGAAACACAATATGTTGGCAGGGAAGCTGTTTGACAAAAGCATTTCCAATTAAGTTTCTGCTTCCCTCCCAGTACATTGCGCATAAAATACTTACCCCACAAGTCCCCTAAGAAGGAATCATTATCCTTTACATGTTGTAAACTTATTTTTAAAAGTTTTCTGCAAGCCTTTGCTAAATAACTGGAAATTAAAAACCAAGACTTTTGTAACTAATTTTCTAACAAAGAAAATTGCTACATACTAATGTACAAATTTAATATTTGATTAAAAATATTTACAGCATTACTTTCTTTTTAATCCAGGTGTGTTACAAATAGCAAAATCCATGCATTCTTTAAATTCCTCATATGTTTTTGACATTGGTAGTTTCAAACAATTGAGGGATGTTTGTCCAGTTGGAAATCTGTATTGTATGATTCCATCACTATGCAAGAATTTAATTGCTGGGCTGGGAAGAAAACTGATGGGTGGAATATTATTTGTGCCAGTTGCAAAAGTCAAGATTCCTTCAAAAGAAGCTTTAGTTTTTCCACCTGAAAAGAAAAATACCATTAATTCACAAAAATAGTATGCATTAGAATGTGGTTCTACAAAACAATTTGGCCAGTGGTCCAAATATTCAAAACCAGATAGTTACTGTTGATCTAGCTGGAGTGAACAGCACCGCTACTTAGTACTGAAATGAGGGGGATCAGGGTTGTACCTTGACCAGCACAGTGAGTGCTAGCTACTGCTGGGAACTGGCAACAGCCCTCCATGTGTTGACTGATCACCTGGATCTCCTTTGGTCTCTCTCATTATTTCTGTTGGATGTGAGGAAAGCTGCTGCCTCCCTCTATTTTGCTGCTCAGCTCTCCCCAGCCTACAGTAAGAAGCCCAACTGTGGTTGCACCACTTGCCACGGTCTGCCCAAAATCAAATCCTTTGATGAATCATTGCTGCAGAAGTGCAAGCTGAGGTCGGGGATTTCCAGCTAGGCACCCGGCACAGCAGTGCTTTAACACATCTATGTACAGTATAATGCTGCAATGACCCCTTTTAGTGCCAATTTCATTAGCACTTGTTCAGGGGAATGTATCCTGAACACCAAAGTACCAGTGTACTTTGTTCAGGGGAATGTATCCTGAACACCAAAGTACCAGTGTACTCCTTTGGGCTGGCACTATTTTCAAACTGCATTCTGTTTTTAAATTTGTTTACATGGTGTGTTCATTGCTGGCCATCCCAGCATTTATTGTTCATACTTAACCGCCTCTTCAGTTCAGGTGCAATTAAGATCTAACCACATTAGAGGCTCCGGAGACACATATAGATCGGACTATGAAAGAATGGAAGCTTAATGAGTCTGATGAGTTTATAACAGTAATCGGTTGGTTTCATGGCAACAATTGCTGTTTTTTTTAAAATCAGTTTTAAGTAAAACTCCAATAATCCAGTGCCTTTTGGATTTTGGTGATGCTGGATTGGCAGATTTTCTGGATTATTGGATATTAGTACTATCAACTCATCAACATACTTTAATTCACTTTTTTTTTAAAAAGAAAGATGTTACACAGTAGTATAACTTTATCAATGGACCAGTGAGTTTAAAGAGAGGGCGAGAAATAACCAGGTGTGTGTAAAGGGAGTGCTGGAAATGGAGCATGGGAAACATGGCCCTGGTGGTTTAAACAGAGCTTGAGAAAAGAGCCCAAGTTTAAAAGAAGTGTGGGAAATAAAACCCAATGAGTTTAAAGGGACATGTGAACAGGGCCTTGGTGAATCTATGAAGGGTGTGGGAATGGGAGTCTGGTGAATTTATAAAGGAGCACAGGAATAGGGCCCAGGTGAGTCAGATGCATAACTATTGGGATTGCCAAACAACGGGATGGTGAATTGAGAGTTTTACTGTACTTGAATTTTAAATTCCCCAACTGGGATTTTGAATTCATGTCTTGGTATCCAGAACTCTGGGTGCTGCTCCAGTAACGTAACCACAATGTTACTACGAATCTCATTTATAGCAAGTGAAAAACTATTGAGTTTGGTGGAAGCAAATTTTCAAACGGTTAAAATTTTTCAAAGATGGAAAATGAACAATAATGAATAATCACCAGACAACTAATATACCTAATGTGTAATTTCTCTTGGTGATAAGTGGATTCTCTGCAGAATTTCCTTGTTGTAATACTTATAAATATCTTTTGTGATTACTGCTTTTGACCAATACAGAAATCACCTTATTTGGATCCAACATCATTACTGTTTCATTCCCCTTGACCAGGAACATACCACAAAAGTTCAGCTGCACAAATGTTGCTGGTAATTGCGTAATTCTGCAAAAACATATTGTAAAATTTTCATACCTTCTACATCTGCCAAATAATCTCTCCAGAAGCTGACTACTTTAGATTCTGCAATTATTCTGTTACTTCCATTTGGTGAAAAGTTGACTGAGAAAAGGTTTCCAATTATCTCAGAAGACAATTTCTGTGGTTTGTAACACAACAGTTCAGAGAATTTTTCTGGATATGTTTGAATATTTTCCAACACACCAAGAATTTTCAATCCTTCACGAAACCTGAGAAGATAAGGAACCAAATTAGAAGTAAAAGTCATATCAGTTTCAAGAGGCAACATGGGGATGGACAAAAAAAAATCAACAGAAATTAGATGATCAGCATGGTAGAATTAAATCAACTTAATGAAGCACACCATAGAAGGCCATGCTGTTGACAATGAGGATAACTAAGACACTGATTCCATGCGGAATGATTTCTTGAGAAGCAAACATTTCACTTAGCATTAAAACAAATGCATTCTCATTAAAACAATGCATAACTTATTAATTTCATACACTGCAACTTAAGTTCATTTATATTACACATTAAAGTCAATAAAAGGATGCAGGGCATGTAACCACATCCTATTTTATATGAACGATATTCCCACTGGCCTGGCAAACCAAATTTTAAACCAAAAATAAACACCATATATTTTACAAGATTTACAATGTCTAGTTCCATACACTATTTTAAACATCTGACAGCAGACAGAAGTTAGAATTATCTCCAAAAAGCTATCAAATTGCAGGTCCAGCAATGTGAAAGACAGCAAATGGTACAATGTTTCATTCATCTAGCCAAAATCCTATCAGTTCAAAATCCCATTGCCTTTGCTGACCACTGTTGAATATTATGCATTAGAGTTTTCAACTAAAGCCCCAAAATTTCTTCAACTGATTTATTTTTAAACAAAAACTTCGATAGCCCAAACAGGTTTGTGCATTGACAATATGCTATACCAATCTGTCTAAATTTGACTAGATGGGTTGCTTATGAACTACCCTTATCAATCTTGCCTCTTTCATCTTCATCGAAAGCTTTTTTCCCCCCACTCCTACCACTGTCATTGATACACATCAAAAACTTGGCCCCACAAATGTTCACTATGTTAATCCCATAAACTTTTCCTCCCTGCCAATGCTGAGACACAAAAATCCTAAATAGTGGAAATCAAAACTTTTCTAGAACACAGAATTCTACTTTGATTTCAAATGCAATTTCTTAGGTTGAGAACTGGTTCAAAACAAATTCTCCTTCACTCAATTATACAAGTAGAGTCACCCCAACTGTTCTTTCATGAAAACATTTAATCATTTTGTGTCCATAAAAGATACAAGAGCAGAATTAGGCTATCTTTTTTTATTTTGCCATTTGTTCTACAGCTGAAGGAGCATTTGCGTCCAAAGCAATTAAGGCTTCCAGCTTTGACGAACATGATTTTCAACACTCGTTCTCATAATGGCTGCCACCAATTATGATGGTACAAGGCCACCTAGATTTCACTGCTTTGAGAATTCTGCAGATTCCCATTAGAATTCCAACACGAGACTGGAATAGTCCCCAGGATAAATCTTAATATCCTACAGCATAATACAAGTTTAGAATTAGTCATAATTAAGGATGCTGATATTCCATGCTGACCTACAGCTGATCAAATGGAGACTGACAATAAACTATCAAGAGCAAATTAAATATCTACATAATTAAGCCAAGAATTATGACAGGGACATTGAGGAAAGGACGCACATGCAAACAATGAAAAGAAATACATACTTACACCCTACAAGTCATAAACCTGATCTGGGATTCAATGATTATTTCGTGCATAAATATAAAGTAGAAGATTTATATTTGGGGGATTTAAAGCAGTGTACAAAACTTATTTTTTTTTTAAATGTCTGAAGTGCGAATGATGCAAGTATTGGTGCCATTTCCCTATTACCGCAAACGATTCATGAGCCTCTCCTTGTAACTGCTAAATGGCAAGCCTTTGATCAAAAGTGCTGAGTAAAGGTTGGCTTCCACTTCTTGGTGACCTGATACTTCAGCATGAAATTACATTTGAAATTGATGAACAACAAACTGAAAAGACTGGATTTAGTGTTTCCACCAGAACAAAAGGTAGGCCTAGAGGATACAATACCAATGGCTTTGAGCTTTCTCTAAAATCACCTGGAACTGTATAAAGTTGGATGATTACCACCTTAACTGGCTATCTGTCAAATGCAACCTGCATTTGCATCCTGGTGAAAATTGAAAAGAATTTCCAACAAATGTAAAATTGTTGGAGCTTCCAATCAAATGCAACTTCTTGCTAAACTTTCATTGAAAATTGCTCAGAAATTAAATATTCACAAAACTGCCCGAGTGATTACATTAAGGCTTTCAATTTTGAAGGACATTTTGAACACTTATCCACACAACTAATAGAATATAGAAAGTAAAGGCAAACCTTTCTAAAGGTGAGTGAACTCGATTGATTACGTGAAAGATCAGAACATCTTTCAAGAGCAATTCCTTATCGTCCAGTGACCACACCGGTCTTAAGCATCCAGCTACTGAAAGGTAATCAGCATTTTCATTGATAAATAGTTTCAATTCTTCCAAGGTTGAGGATTCTTTAATCTGAATGATCAAACATAATAAAGAAATACTTTGAACATTTAAGCATCAATTTTAAACCACCTCTCCCTCACCCACAACCAGGGCCATAAAAACCTTGAGCTTTGAACAACAGTTTTTAAGAAGCAATGAGCTGAAACACTAAGATTGTATTAATTAACTTTGTATTAATTAACTTAGTTTCACTGCAAATTTTGGAACATGGTTTATTTCCCAAATATACATTAAATGACTTTCTGTACTGTTTCTCAATGATGAGGGGTTAAATCCAATTTGGCAGCCAAATATATGATTACTTGGAGCAGGCTTGCTTAAATGGATCATGTATCATACAAGAAGTTTTTTTTATAGGGAAAAAAATACCAGTTTCGTCTACTTTTGAAGGCAAATCTCGCTGCTTAGGTGCGATTTATTGCATTTTGTTGGTTTGTAATTTAAATCAGATGCAAATGTGGCTTCCACGCTACATATTTCTTTACCACATAGAATGAAACTATTTAGCTTATTACATCTATGTTGACTCGCATAGCAATCCCATTCTCCCATTAATTTTCTCCACATTCCCATCAACTCCCCCCAACCACCATCCACGTACACACTAGCATTAATTTACAGTGGCCAGTTAATCTACCAACACACAGGGAGAATGTGCAAACTCCACACCGAAGCATTGGCGGTCAGGACTGAATCAGGGTCACTGGCGCCCCACGAGACTGCAGTTCTACAAGATGCATGGCTGTATTGACTTTTAATGTACAATGTAATATTCAAAATATGGGGCAATGCTTGAATGATGGATGCAAGGATGTCAAGACGCTGAACGAATGGGGGATGAACCTTACTCACCTGGCCATCTGCACAGAATTGCAATACCATATCTCTCTCAAACCATACTCACCTGGTATGGATATAGTGACCTAACTTGCTCACCTCAAATGAACTGAACTCCAGTGGCATGGCCTGAGCAGTAGCTGAGGCTCCAACAGAATACTATGGAAGCTGCAGCCCTGAAAATCTGAGAGCTTGGACATGTTGAAAAGCCCTGCCTGCAGCTGAGGAGGTCTTTTAATGTTTTTTTTTTAAAAATGTCTTCATCATTTAGAGACGTTTAAAAAAATTTAAACTATTTTAAAACAAGAAAAAAAATCATTGGAAAAGGACTTAAAGTAGTCAAAAGTAATTAAAAACACTAACTAAAAACAGGAATAATTAAAAACTCACCTTCCCCTATACAGCACTATAATCCACAATGAATCACCAGATTCTCAGACACTGTGGTAGGTCTAATCTGGAGCTCCTTTACTGGACTTCACATGGAGTCAAGAAATGGAGCACATTAAGTCATTCAGTGAGTTGAGTATTTTTGTTCAGAATAGCCAGCATTTGCCATTAAGATTCAGTCCAATAATTTCTCTCCTCCCCACATTCCATACTGAATTCAAGATCAAGAGAGTGGGTAGAAAAGTTACTCTCAGGTGTGCATGGCACACAATATTGCTGCCTGGATTAGTCAGAGATTTTTTGCCTCCCTCTCTGTGGGAAGTACTTGTAATTCAGAACTGAAGAGTGGTGGGTTGAGGACCACCAACCTGTTGCTGAGATGTGCATTTTTCAAGAGAGGTCAGTTTTAGAAAAGGATCATTTCTTACTTAAAAACACACAAATCATTTGCATCAAGCATTTGTTAAATAAAACAATTCACAATAAAGCTCTTTTCCTCAGAGCATTGCCTCTAACTGCACATGATACTTTGTCTCCCCATTTTCTATAGAAAGTTTTCTCTGAGAGGGGCTGCCAAATTTTGTCAAACATTTTTAGGCTATGGGCTTAAGCCTGTTAGCAATTTTATTTAACTCATTCTTCACCTTGCATTATTACTTTATACACAACAAATAAACAGGATTTATATTCCAAGATCAATTGTTTTGAGATTGGAACTAATCTCGTTTTGGCAAAAACTGTGCCAGGAGAGTGCCCTTGACAACAGCATTTAAAAGTAGTTCAAGATTTTACCTTTATGATCTTTTGTGCCACCTCAAATGATGCCACATCTTCTATAGTTGGTTCAGTTATCTCTGGTCCATAGGCCAGACAGTTAAATAGTGTTTTAGATAAGAAGTTTGGCGATGGACCACCATGGACTAAGGATAGTGCGATCATTCGTCCAGCCTCATAATACCAGTCCAACCTAAGAGCTATAGAAAAAAATAAACATAAATACATGGATTTATATTTTCTAATGCACTGAGAGTAGGAAGATTTAATAGGCAAGCAATCCATTCACTACCTTCCATTACACCAGCTACAGCACCCAAAACATCAATACTTGGCATTGAAGCACTTTGCAACCCTAGCAATAAATAATGTACAAATATATTTACTTAAATTGATTCAACTTCCTAATTATCAGGAGTGCCAGACATATAGCAGCAACTTGGAAGAATATGCCTCTTATTTTAAACCTGAATTATTCAAATATCAAGGAAACAAGTTATTCTTGACCGAGTATATGCATACCGTGCATTAAAAGTAAGCAAGTTTCCACATAATTGATTTGCTTTCCCCTGGCAGACAGTTTGCTTTACGTCGTTTCAAACCAAGCTTTGTTGCTAATTGCCTACAGCACCTGATGTTGAATTATGTGCAATGATATTGTTGCAATGGAGCAAACGAAAAATAACACAGGTCGATAGATATAACTCATTTCTCCATTTCCTTCAATAGAACAAGACCACAGATATCCAACCATCACACCAACAGAAATACCCCAAGAAATCTTGCAAGTATAATGTCACGTACAAACTTCATACTATGTAGATTTATTCACAACACAAGAGGGTGAATTCCTTTAGGAAGTAGTGCTGTTAGAGAAGTAAAATATTAAACTATTAGTTAATTAGTTATGGTTAACCATCAGTAAAATCTGAGGCAAATCTTTCCATTCTCATTTAGTATTTGTATACTTCCATTTGTTATTGAAAAAAATTAGGAAAACCAAAATTATATCAAAATGCAAATTAGCACTGTTAATTTTAATCCTCTTAGATTGTATACATTGTAATTGGTTAACAAACTTTTCGCATCCTAATGCAATGAAAACATTTGCCCCTCTGAGGCTCCCTCTTTCTTGCATGACAGGGCATTTTTAGTGACTTTTACAGATGTTCATAGTACGTGACAAACTGAACATGCAATAATTGTGGAAGGGCATCATGAAGAATATTCAAATGAATGTGGATATCAAAAAGGATATGCTCATTTGTGCACATGTACCTGATACTTTTTAAAGAGGTTGCTATTTGAGGTCTAAAAAGTTTTAGTTTACCTGTTGAGCTTTAATCCTACAATGAATGTAACATGTATTTCCATTTAACAGTGAATTGTGCAGCCACTTGAGTATTTTATGTGCATCTGATCTTGGGCAAAACACAGATTGCAAAATGCACCCAAGCAAATGTCAACTCAAATAACAAACAAACCTAATGTGTTAATTCTCCAGCTTTTCTTGTACAATGTCAAAATCAAATGTGAATGCAAAAAAATGATATAAACCACAATCATGAAGTCTAATATTTGTGAAAAATGTCTAACCTTGAGAATTGAGAGTTAAGTTCTTTGAGGTAGTCAGACCGTCAAATAGGGTTGAATTCTGAAGATGATGCATGAGCAAATCGAAGAAATCATGAAGAGGATTTTCTACATCAGGAGTTTGAAGTTTTCCAGCATCATCTGAATATTGAATGCAAATTGTGCTAGTAGGCCTGAATACTTTCCTTTTCATCTCTCTCAGAGCTCCTTCCCATACTTTTGTTCTGTCAACATTGATTCTTGAGATGACATTCAATTTGATCTGTGACCTTAATTCTTTCAAAATGCTTGCAAGTGGTCTTGCTGCAAAAATCTGGCTGTTGAAAAAATATTTAAAAGAGAATTTTGAAATTGATAAAGTAACTATGCTATGTCACGTTTTATTTCACATAATAATCTGCATCTTCTCAATAAGTTTTTGAAACGTTTTACAATTTAAGATAATATCAAAAGTGAAAGGTATCCTAATGGCTCATAGTCTTTAGCACCAAACAGATCACAAGGTTAACCTTTAAGCCAAGAAATATAAAACAAAAACCAGAATTTTGGGAACCAATACTTACTGATGGATTGAAAGGAGAATAAGGGGACAGAAATCCTCCTGAATCAATGGTAGAGCTCTCCCCCCTCCTTCAACCAGTGCTTGCCTCTCCAAGGAGATTACATAATTGCAGCTAGGTAGAAAAAAAATCTAGTCCTGAAGCTCCATTCAATTCAAACTCTATCCTAAATCTTCTGTACAAATCAAGTCTTTCTAGTTAATGTGATAGTAGCAGAATATACTTCAGAATGTGATTATTTTACAAGATTTCTAAAGTTGCAATCTTTACTTCTATGAAGATTTCTTATGCAAAGGATCTTCTGTATAATTAGGGAATATTGAGCCACGTTTGCTTATTGCTTTACATTTTAAAGGATGTCTTGTTCACAAAATAGGAAAACCAAATCCATGTTTTTGGGCATGCCAAACGTGCTGAATTGTCTCAGAAACAAATACCAGAAATTGTAAAATGGCCTTAGGCTGTAACATGACAGTTGTTGGTTTTGCTTCGGAAAAGTCAATAGTAGGTGGAAGGACTTGGACGATTTAACAACCTGGCAGGTAAAGCTCAACTTGCAATAATGTTTTGAAACAACACAGTATATTTGTGAAACATTTTGTAAATTGCAATAATCATTGAATTTTATGCTACATCTTCAGATTGACAATGAATGGAATTGGCAAAATTGAAAGAGAAATCTGATTTATATACTAAAAAATGGAAATAAGGTTCAAGGACAAGATACAGAATTGAATTTGAGGGATGAGAGACAATTTCAAGAAAATGATAGAAACTTGTTAAATAATTAATGGCATTAGTAACATGAGCATAAACAAGGTATTAAACAAGCCGTTTCTGCAGAATACAACACCTATAAATCAGTACCAGAAATATGAGTAATTGTCTTCTAGCCCGTAGCCAGATTGTGAAATTAAACTAAGGTAATTAAATGATTATTCCAATGTTCTTCTCGTTGTCCTCCCGCCTATTCTCCAAAATCTTTCAGCCACTTAAAACTGTGCCTTAACTCAGTAATTTCCATTTACTAACTATCCCTCTGCTTGCCAACCTGTATTGCCTTGCTTTTAAAATTCTCATCCTTATTTTCAAAGCTGTGCTCTTGCTCTTTACCTATGTAATCCCTTCCAGTCCAATAACCTTCAGAGCTCCTCATATCTTCTAATATCCTTATGTGGCTTGCTGTCAATTTTGTTTTACAATGTAAAACAGTCTGCATGTATTTGTTTTCTATGCAAAAGAACTTTCTTTTTGTTACTGTTTGATATGTACTCCATGTAAATCTCCTAATCCCTTCTATAATTAGATTAGGATAAAGGAAATACATTTTGATTTAATAATAGTCTCACTCCCCCAAGTAGCCCTAAAAAAAATTATCGACAGCAAGCAAAGCTCGACACCTACTTTGTTAAGTGTAAAAGCTGCGAGGGATAATTAATGGTTTTAAATTACTCTTTCCGTTCTCTGTGACTCCCTTGTCTGTTTGTCCCTCCCCACCAATCCCCCTCCAGGCACTTATCCCTGCAAATGTGTTAAGTGTTACACCTGCCCCTACACCACCTCCCTCAGGGCCCTAAACAGTCCTCCCAGGTGAGGCGATCCTTCACGTGAATCCATCGGATTCACTTATTACAACCACTGCAGCCTCCCCTACATCAGTGAGACCCGACGCAGGGGGAAATCGCTTTGTCGAGCACCTTCACTCCATCCGACGTATCAGCCAGGATATCCTGGTGGCCAGTCATTTTAATTCCACTTCTCATTCCCACACCAATATGTCTGTCCACAGCCTCCTCTACTGCCAAGTTGAGGCTAGATGCAGATTAGAGGAACAGCACCTCATTCTGACTTGGTAGTCTCCAACCTAATGGCATGAACATCAATTTCTTTGACTTCCGGTAACCATTCTCCTCTGTCCCTGCATTCTTCTTCTCTCCTTTATCCCACTGGCCCCCCATCTCTTTCCCCTCCCCTGCCCATTACCCACACATTCTTCCCATGAGTTCTCCTCCTCAGCTCCTTCCCTTTATTCCATGGTCCACTGTCCTTTCCTATCAGATTCCATCTTCTTCAGCCCTTTGTCACTTCCACCTATTACCTCCCAGCTTCTTGCATCATTCCCACTCTCTCCCCTCCCTCACCTGCCCATCAACCCCCTCACCTGGATCCACTTATCACCTGCCAGCTCTTGCTCCACCCCTCCCCCCCACCTTCTTGCCAGTCCTGATGAAGGGTCTCAGCCCAAAACATCAACTGCCCATTTCCCTCCATAGATGCTGACTGACTTGCTGAGTTCCTCCAATGCTTTGTGTGTAGCTCCAATAATTTCAGCATCTGCAGTCTTTTGCATCTCCAAACAAATAATAAAGTTTAGTAAACCACATACATTAGGGTTAGAATTAGAAGAATAAAGTGAATTAAAAAGGAACTTGACTTTCCCTTGATTTCCGCAACTCCACAATCCCCATTGAAAGAAACAGCCTTGGATTTATATTAAAAAAATTACCCTGGAGAACTGTTTTAAGAGAATCTCAGCATGATAGAGCTTTATGCTGAAATTCCATGCGAAGTCAAGCAACAATGCGATGTCACCTGTCATTCGGTAAGTTTGGGACTTCTGAATTGGGAGAACACATGCATTGAGGTCTTTGTCTTATTGTCATTTAAAAGGCTAAATGCTGGCAGTCTTTTTCCTTTGAAAGGAAATGAGGCTGGACCAGTAGATGATGAGGGTGCAAGATAGTGAATGTTTTGCTGAAAACAAAAGCATCAAAGTCAAAGATGAGCAAAGTGATGTAAAGATAGGGTCAGATGCAAAATACGAGTGGGAGATGTAAATGGCAAGGGATACAAGAAGTAATTGGACAAATATTTGTGACCTACAGAACGTCAAATTTAGGATATTGTATCGATTAATCAATTTGTATGATTTATTTCATATTTCAAAACAAAAATGAATTTTTGCCAGAGCACTAACCTATTTTTGCATTCTTTCCGCGTTCCACCTGATAATCTTGGACACTTGGAAGGTGAATGGAGCGAATCCTGATTTTCTGTAAATTTCCTTTTTCTTGATTTTATCCCCGAGCTTCGGTTTCTTTTCCTTAATTTTTCTATAGGAAAAATGCAAAATAATTTTATAATGTTCTATCTAGCAACTTTACAAAATCTATTAAAAAGTGAATCTTTACAATCCACCAGATTGTTCATTTGGCTTTTAATGAAATATCATTCATATTTTCATCAAATAGTAAAGACCAAGCATAATATAAACAAAAATACTCGTCATAAACTTCAAGTTAGTTAGATGGCAAAAGTGTGAAAGCTGTAGATAACATAAGAAACAGAAGGAATAGGCCAATCAATCCTTTGTGACTGTTGTGCCAATCAGTAAAATCATGGTTACCCTTTCAACATCTCCCCTCCATGGACTCTGTCCATACCTTGCGCTACCTTGGTGAAGTAGCCAGCATAATCAAAGAGCACTCCCACCCAGGTCATTCTCTCTTCTCTCCTCTTCCATCAGGCAGAATATACAGGAGCCTGAGGGCACGTACCACCAGGCTCAAGGACAACGATAAGACTATTGAACAGTTCCCTTATACGATGAGATGGACTCTTGATCTCACAGTCTATTTTGTTTGACCTTGCACCTATTGTCTACCTACAATGCACTTCCCTGTAGCTGTGCCACTTTACTCTGTATTCTGTTATTGGTTTTACCCTGTACTACCTCAATGCACTGTCCTACTTCAATGCACTGTGTAATGAATTGACCTGTACGATTGGTATGCAAGACAAGTTTTTCCACTGTACCTCAGTACAAGTGACAATAATAAACCAATACAATACCAATATACTGCCACTTTCCTGAACTAACACCTTTTTCCTTGATTCCTTTAATATTCAAAAATACATTGACCCTTGTTTTGAACATACCGTACACACTCAGGTACAGAATTTTAAAGATTCACTGTTGTCTAGTGAAGGGTTTTCTTCTCATCTCAATCCCTATATTGACTTTTTCTTGACACCCTAGCCAGGGAAAGATCTTCCTTGTAAAGCTTCTAAGAATTTCATACATTTTAATGAAATTAACTAATTCTTCTGAACTTGAGAACTTGTACCAAATCTCTCTCCTCACAGGATAACAGCTGCATCTCCGGAATCAATCTAGTGAACCTACATCCTGTAACAGAAACATAGGTTTCATTAGATCGGGAGACTAGACATTCACACAATTTTCTAGGTGGTGTCTCACTAGGGCTCTATATAATTGCAGCAAGATATGTTTATTCTTACCCTGAGATCTGCCTACAATATAGGCCAACATCTTGTTTGCCTTCCTAATTGCTTACCATACCTGCACATCAATTGATTTGTGTACAAGGGCCCTTATGTCTCTCTGTATATGTACATTCATACTTTCAATCATATGGTACAAGGTCATTTTTGAAGGAAATCCTGCAGTAATGTCCCGGGGCTAGAATGATTGACCTTTAACAACCACATTCTTCTTGAGCAATAATTCCATTCACTTAAGTGTTTACCACCATTGACCATGTTCATCAGGGATTTTTGGTGTCACACTCAAACGCTCCCTTGTTGTAAATGGCAGACACACTTACCTCCCTCTGTAATTCACATTTGGATCAAGGCTGTGATGAGGTCTGGTGCAAACTGGTTCTGGTGAAACCCAAAATGGCCATCAGTGAGCAACTGCCACTTAATAGCACAATCGATGACAGCCTCCATCACTTTGCTGACAATTGACCAGTATTTAGCCAGATTAGATTTATCCTGATTTTTCAGGATTGAATATTCAGATATCAGTCTGTATCCTGCAGCCATGTCTCTACAATGATTATCAAATCATTTCTATTTGCACTTGCAGTTCTTGTTTTGGTTTGAATGTTATGTGCATCCAGATACAGGGACTTTAGTTTTGACCTTTTACTGTTTTTGCAACCTCCAGCCTTATCCACTGATTTATTCTTATATTTGTATTCTCTACTCCTTCCTTTCACAATCTATCATTTCCATTGTTATTTCTTTCTCACTAGCCTTTTCTCTACTCTCCAATTTACCACATCATCTTAACTTTGATCCCTTGGCCCCACTATTTAGTTTAAAATAGTCTCTACTTCCCTAGTTATGCAGCTCGCTATGACACTGGTTCCAACGTGGCTCAGGTACAGACTGTTACAATGTGCAGCTCCCACTTTCCTGACTTCTGGGGCCAGTGCCTGATGAACTGGAATTCACTTCAACCAGTACTTGAGGCCTGCATTCATTTCTCCAATCTTATTTGCCCTCTGCGGCAACATGCGCCTGGTTCGGGTAATAATTCAGAGATGTTTTTGAACTTCTGCTTTTTAATTTGGTGCCCAGTTGTTCATACTGACTGTGCAGGAATTATTGGTATCTTTACGTACAACTGGATTCATACACTGCAACCTCCTCTGCAGCTCAGGACTACATGGAATGTTTGTTTAAAACAGCAGAGGTGAGAAGTGATGGACAATGAGGTAATACATCATTTAGTCCAAAACTAGATCCCATAAGATGGTCACTAATAAATCTACTGAAACCTCAGGAAAATGTGACATTTGTTATCAAATGGAAGTATTTATTGAGAAGATAGAAACATAAGTGGAAGAAAAGAATACAAAAAAAATAAATATATTAACAGGAGCTATAATGACCTCACAATGCACCAATGTATTTTAAGGTCAGTAAAGCACTTCTACAGTCTAGTTAGTGTAGGAATGATATGGGGTTAGGATGAGATGAAGTATGGTGAGAGGTTGCTTATGGAGAAGTTACAAGATCTTACTGAGTCAAATGACCAAACACATTTTGCAGTTCTACACGATAGCTCAGGATGCAAGCTACCTAGTGAATACATCTGACTTGAATCTTAAGTTCTTTGAAAGAAGTTCCACATAAACCTCAAGTCCTTGTATTCAATAATGTGAAAGATCAAAACAAGTGATAACCTAGAATTGACAAAAGCAACTTATTAACCATTTTCATGCTTTAAATAAAAATGTTATTTGCAAATTACCTGATTTGTATATAATCTCTCTACATTCGGGGCACTCCCAATTTTCCAGACAGCTTGCCAACAATGAACAGGCCTGATGAGTTCCACTGGAGCCGCAGTACTTACAAAGTACTATGTCCCATTTACTGAAAAAAAAAGTACTGTTATTAATTTCTTTCAAAGGTATTTTTCATTACATTAACTGTGACAAATCAATGCCAATTAACAGTTGTCATATTCTAACATGCAAATTAGTGACTAGGGTCTACTAGTAAGTGGTACAATTATGAAGGTTAATCTAAACAAGAAAAAGTTAACTGTAGATTAACACCATCTACAATATATTGCACAGATCACAATTTCCTACTTTGGATTTAACAAGATTGGCATTTTATGATAACTCATTGGGGTGAATCTAATTATTTTCTTCCAGTCTTTTTTTAATCTAACAGAACCATTGATGTGACAAACCGATCATATCCATCAATATGTGATAAGAATATTAAATAGAGTGTATTCCTGCCAAACTGATGCATTTCCTTAAAAACAGAAATGACAAAACAATTTTAAACACTGCTTTATTGCAATGAGCATATACAGTACATTGCATTGTGGTATACATAGTAAGACAGTTATACAGAGACTATAATACCACAAGCCCTGCACCATGCATGATACTGCAATAATAACGTGATCAGAATCTGTTGGAATTGACTGCAGGTGAGCAGGGTTATCTTCAAAACCAGAGGTGAGCAGCTAACCATTCTGAGGTTCCCATAATGCAAACTGAGCTTGAAAGCTTTGGATGAGACAAAACACTGAAGAAAAAGAACAGATCTAATCTTTATTCTCAGAATTTTTCTGTTAGCATGGGTAAATATTTTATTCAGAAATTAAGTAATCATCTGCATTACATTGAGTTAATCTGCTCAACTGAAAACAGTACCAGTACAATGTAAATATCAAAGTGTGTGCAAGAGACAGCACTAAAATACTCTTCAGTCATTACTTATACAATTATTTTTAAATTTTTCCATAAATAAATAAAAAGAGGTTTGGAAGGACAAATCAGTCATCACAAACTCAAAAATATTGCACTGAAACTAGTCCTCTATTTCAATCAGAATGAAGCAGTCACTGACCCTTTCTTTCTAATGGATTTCCAAAAGCCCTAAACAATTCCATTCTGAAACAGAATGAATTTTTGTAGGTAAATAATGGCAGCCACATTTGTAATTTCTGCACAAATCTTCTGTGAAAGATTAGACCCAATTACTATATTGATTCCAAATAAACAGAAAAAGTGATAAAACTATATTCATTTTATTTGCTTGGAACAGCAGCAACTATTACTAGATATATCTGTATTAAATATTTTTTTCCAGATTTTATGCTTCCGTGGTTTTAAACAGAGTTTCTTTTAAAAGTCAATTTTCTCCCGACCCCCCCCCCCCCCATCTAACACTTTTGAGACTTTAATAGTTTGAGAACTATTAATTGTCAGAAATAGTTTTTGACAGTTGGATAAGTATGATTCTGTAGTTTAGCTGTCTGTTTTGTAGATCAGCCTCACCCTGCCTGCAGAAAGTCCAATCTCCATTTCTGCTGCAGCAAGCTTCTTGCAGCAAACTCCTGCAGGGGATACTTTTCATAGGTGGGCAACAAGTGCAGGCAACTTGCTACTAACTGCAAATTCTGGACCATAGGTCTTACATCCATGTGCTAAGACTGACCAGATCATTCATCCACATCATTTCTGTAGCTAAACTCTATTAGTATGTTTCTCACTGTTGCCCGGTTACATACTCTAATGGATAAAGCCTATGCTTACTTTAGATGGTGTGCAAATTTCTGTTTGGCTTCAGAATGATTTATATGAAAAAGAGCACGCAGAAAAAAGGTTTCTGGTGGTTGAGATGCCCCTTTTGGTGTGACAGAACCTCAAAATTTGAAGTAGCAGGGTCCCTGAAGGAACCAGAGATAATTCTTTCTTGTGGTTATCATATGACCATGCACTCCTCTCATAACATGGACACTGAGTGGCTTCAAACCACAAATGCTCATCAATAAATTCCTCATCTCTAGTAATCTTGTATGAAGTGGTTTCAGCAATTGGGTGGTGTGGTACTTGAAGATGATAATCAACATTTTCTGAAAACAAGACAGGACAATACACAAACTCAGGTTAGTTATAATTGTGCATGCCATGGATATGAAAAAGAGATACCATTTTGGTAGAATTTCAGAAAAAATTATGCAATTACATGGATTAATATTCCATTTAAATTACATATTTTAAAAAAATGGACTTGCTTTGCTCAAACTACATTTAAGCATAGCAACTTTCCAACTATATTACCTGTGCTGAAAGGCTGCATAATATGTTGTAAGGTAACCTCAATGGGCACCTGGAATTCTGGAGCAGGAATAACTCTGAAGATCTGCAGAACCACCTTCTGCAGCTGAATAAGACTTCTTTAGAAGCTACATTCTTCTGAGCATTGTATTCCATTCCATTTTGATAATCATAAGCTGTTCAACTAAGGTTTGAGTCATCAATAATATTTTCCTAAATCATCTTGCATGAGAGATGTAAATGTAGAAATAATATTAATTCTTTCCAAAAGTATTACATTGAGAGGCATTAAATTTCAATACATTTATTTAATCAGACAATTTCCTGGACAATTTAGAGATCAGTGAAGCCAAGTTGTTTGCTAAGCACAAAGTGCAGCTTCAATTTGACTGCAAAGAACAGCAATTTAGTGACCAGGGAATTCAGAAGAAGGTGATTTCATTCAGAAGTTTAATTAAATTTTGCTGTTACAATTCCTTAACTTCCACTTGCAGTTTCAGATGCAGTGGTAGTAGCAAGCAAGCTGCCTGGTAAGTCTTAGTTAATTAGGTGGTCAGCTAGAAACAATGATCATGCTAAGTCAGAACTTGGGATCCTCATAGTGTAAATCTACCTGGGTTCTGCTACCACAAAGAGCAGCTTTCACTGATTAAGAGGAGGAATTTGGTGAAGGAAGGGTGAAGCGCTGTTTGGCATCTAAATGAACTAAAAGACGTGTGGGCAGCTGAGATTTACTACCTGTAATTCCAGCACCAGACGATACCATCAGGACACACAATGCATAGAGGAAGCACCTCCAACTGACAGGCTCAAGGTCAGAATTTCAAAGTCTGACCGCAAATTCCAAGAGTACCATCCCACATTCTGAATGTGTCCTGGATGACAAGTGAATGACCATTGGAAGGGAAAGAAGAGCTGGAACCTTCAGGGTGTATGCTGCTCAAAAGCATCAGTACTCTCAGGAGGGACTGGTATTGGAGATGTCTTCTTGCTAGTGTGTGGCATTCATAATCCAGAGAGTTGATATTCTATTTTTTAAACTTCTTCCCTTGCCCCTAAGTCAGACTGTAGAAACTCTATAGACATAGAGAGTTCCTGCAGGTGGTGATAATAGAGCCTAGCTTCATTTGTGGTGTTCAAAGGGAATTGGATTAGTTGAAAAAAAATTGCAGGACCACAAGGTTAGGACAGGGGAGTGGGACTAGCTGGACAGTTCTTGCATAGAGCTGGCCTTGACTTGATGGGCTGAAGACTTCTTTCCTGTTGTCAGCTTCGTCATTCTACTCCTCTCCTCTCATTGGAAGTTCATGAAGAATTACTTGCAACTTAACAGGACTGGGACCAGTGTTATAGACAAAGATGCACTCATGTGACTGAAAGCAATTAAAATAATGGACAATGAATACCAGCATATAGTACTAGAAAGTGGAATAAAGTGCACAAAGGAATGGGAGAGATAAATGGGAACAGAGAAGGATGTAAACCGTACTTTTTGGGAGAAGACTAAAACAAATACATACATACATTTTAAACCCACTTTTGTAAAGTATGGTGAATAAGAATTATGATGTAGTTGTGATTAACTGAAACATGACAGGATTTAGCACTTATTATCATACATTTTCAGAAACCACAGGTGCAGGAAAAAAAAAATGGTGGGTGGTAGTGCTAATTGAGGAAAATATTAGTGCTAGAACAGAACATACAGTAAGAAAACAGATAAGCTGGCTGAACAACCAGACAAGTGGAAGAAATTTAATAGAGAGAATTGCAAGGTGATACACTTTGGCAGAATGAATGACAGGTAACAGACTCAAGGATGTTCAGAGACAGGGAGACCTGTACATGTAACCCTGCAAGTGATAGGCATACTAAGAAAATGATTAGTAAAGCACAAGGAGTTCATAAAGATGTATTGAGAACAAAAACAAAAAAAGTTTTATTGAATCTGTTCAAAATATTAACATCTGAAATTCATTTCTGGACTGGATGTGAAGGTCTTTAAAGAGGGCAGAAAAAATACTAGAACAATTCAAGGGAAGGAGGTATTGTAGCTCTAAGGGTAGAATAGAGAAACAAAGCTGAGAAATGAGCAAAAAGGGCTGAGGTATGTACAAGATCATGACTGATTGGTTTATAAAGGGCAGACTGAGCCAATCCATTCCCATTAGAAGACTGAATCAAGGACCGTGAGACAAAGAATAAAAACTGACAAAAGATAAAAAGGATGGGAGAAAAAAAATTACAGAGTTGGGATCTGGTATTCATTGCCTGCAAGAGTGATGGAAACAGTCGCATTGGCTTCAAAAGGTAATGGATAGGCACAAGGGAATAATTTACAGGATTAAGGGGAAAGAGCAGGAGAATGAGACTGATGGAATTAGTCTACGAGGAGCCAGCACAGTCCATGTACTGAATGCTCGCTTTCAAAGCTGTAACAATTCTTTGATTCTATTCTATGAAATGGAGGGAGTTGAATGTTACCCACTCCCCATGCAAAGATCCTACAGTGAAAAAGCCCAAAAAGGACATTTTTCTGCATTGGATATCATGAAGTTGAGGAAATAACCACCTTTGGCCGACAAGCTCAGAGATCTCAGGATCCCATTGTTCAATCCAGGTTTAACAACTGATCTTATTAATGCAATTAAAGGCATTTCAGTCACAAACTTTGAAAGTCAACCAAATAGTATATTGTTACAAACAGGATTGGGTACCATGCCAAGACAGGGCTGTATCCTTTTGAGTGCCAATACAGAAAAGCTTAAGAACACTTGATTTCAAAGGTCAATTTATCACAAGATTTAAATACACACAAAAAAATTGCATTAAATATAATACACATGAGGGAGAGGGGGGAGAGAAAAAAAAATCTGGACAGATAACCAAATACTTCAGAGGCATGATTCAAGAAGGATGGTCTGCTTTGACCCAAAACAATGGCAGTGTTTGTGGCAGAGATTAAAGACATTGATTTTGGACTTCTAAATATGTACTTGACAGAAATTTCAGCCCATTTAGTACTCAATACAGGGCAATAATTCTGACAAAGTCATCTAGATCTTATCTTACCTTAGATAGTTGGCAGTGACAAAGCTGTTAGAATAAAAACTGAACCTGATGCATGTATTGAGATAATGTTATCCGTTGATGGAAAATAGAAGGGGCCAAAGATACCACTAATGTTTTCTTTTGCTATCTGGTTTAAAATGTTTTGGAAACCAAAGTGCATTATATTCTGAATGTGGACAAACAATGTCATTGATTATTATCAAAGCTACTTGGATGCATGGTTTTGCCAAATCACCTATAAAAAATATCTAAACTGTAACAAACATACAAAGTATATACAGTTTTTCACCTCAGATCAAGAGTCCATTTGTCACTGCACAAGTCTCATGCAAAAGCAAACTCCCACTCAATAGATAAAAATAAAAGTTAATTGGTTATGTCACTATGTGACTGACAGATTTCAACAAATGAATAGATTTGAACACCCATGTATGATAGGAAGTATATGTTTTTTATACCCTATCTCAAAGATAACCGTCCATGAAGTAACTGCCTGACGTTCCACTGACCCGCAAGCTGAATAGCTATTCAGGTGTCTGCCCTCAAAACCCAGTTACCTGGAGCACACCCCACCAAACTACTTTGACATCCTGTTAAACCTTGCTGTTAAATCCAATCTGTCAAGTTGAATAAATGTTTGTGCCTCTAACATTCATCAATATTTAGAAATCACTGAAAATACTCATAAATCTTAAAAATTAAAAAAATAAGAGACATTAAGAAATAATTATATACAAGTAAATTAAATACAAGATGTAAATTACCTTATACTTGCTTCTCACTTCAAAGCTGTTTTTCCCCATCAAGATGAATAGGCCTACTACTAGGTTAACCTGGCAGGCAGGTTTCCCAGTCTAAGTGTAGGGAAATCTGTAGATGTCAGCACCACCCCATAATGGACTCCAGGAGTCCAATGGCAGAATGCAGTTACCCAAGGATTGTGATCAGCCAGGTGGATGTTCAGGATTCCAGCCTTCATTTAGGAGCCCTAGACTTCTGCAGTTACATGGGTAAAAGTCTGCAGCTCAGTGTAGAATTCCCAGATTTTTAGTAGACATTCCAGGCAAATGTTTCATAATCCTGAGATGTTAACCATTTGAGAAGTAACAGTTACAGGCACAAATAAAAAAATGATCACTTCAGCATCATACCTACAGCAAGTTTCCACATGCTGTGTCCACAATGAGATAAAAATAGAGATCTCATCAGAAAATAGCAATTGTCACCCCAATTGCTTCTCAAAACTCTATTTTGTTTGGTTTTAAAGAATTCAGTGTGTTGTGAATTATTAATTTCACCTGGTTTACACAACAGTTCATTTTTAATGTAAAATAAACAGGACATTACCCTTCAGGTTCTGCATATTCTCGTCCACCTTTACAGAGACATCTTCTGGCATCACATCGGTGATAACGCTGTAACAGTTCCTGAAATGCATTTTCTTCAAGTTCCCAGGATGCATCTCTGCACACAATGAAACAAAGCAGTCAGTAACAGAAGAACAAGTGTTGTTGCATCAAGAGAAAGGGTGGAAATGGGGACATGCTTTCTGCAATGAGCAATACGAGTTGGTAAAACATTTTAAAATAAAACTATCTGGATTCAAAATTGCAATAATGTTTTCATCTCTTCATGTATGCAAATGAGATAATTAAAAAGCCTAAATTCTCCCAGCGGGAGAAATGGCTGAGACAAATCACTATTGCAAAGTGAAGGAAATGACATAACACAACTAAAGTAATGGGAACTAATTGGGGCAGGATTACCTTCAATTAAGCTTAAATCAGTAACGTGCAATCAAGCCTATTAACTCTTCACAAATTTTCTTCATATCAGAAAAAAGATTCAACTATATTGATAAATGCAAACATACTTTTCTGGTACATGGATCCCCAATCGCAACATCTCCTTTTGGAAGTCTTCCTTATTATTGCAGATAGTGCACCTGAAGAAGAACACCCCAGCACTCAGTGCCTGATGCTACAAAAAAAAATGCAATTACATTCATCAACAAATACTAAAAGTCACAGGTAATAATCAGCACTTATCCAGGTTGCAATTACAATTTTAAGGAAACACTACAAGGCTGGCAGCTCAGTATGCCAAGTGATAGAGGAGAACAATAGGGAAATTATAGCTATGCCTAAGTGTGATTTACTGCAAACACCCATGAAAGTTAATCACAAGTCAGAGGATGCTGGAGTGGGAAAAGATATAGGTTGATAAAACAAAAGGCTTTGGTCCAAATTAATATGGGACAAAAATGGCAAGCAGATTCCAAGTTGCAAATTGGAGAAGTACAAGGAGGGGAAAAAAAAAGGAAATTGGTTCCAAAAGAAGTCAGAAGCAACCAGGTCCCAATGGTGCACATCACATTCAAGTCCAATAATCACTAATCAATGAAAATACCTTCAATACTGAATGATGTACTGGGGTGACTTTGAAGTACAGAGAAAAACAACTGAACACAATTCTCAACTTATCTTCATCCTAGGATAGATCAACAGCCAATATCCATTACAACTTCACAGACTACAAATAACTATCTCCTCTCGCTCTGGATCACACAAGGGCTCCATTTCAATTTTCCAGTTTCTGCCACTCCATGGTATCCTTTCTGATGACAACTCCATCCACAAAAGTGCTTATGAGAAGTCTTCTTTTGTCCTTAGCCACAGCTTCCCCTCCACAATAATCAGCAGGGCTCTCAATCATGTGTTTCATCTCCTACATTTCTGCTGTCACTCCTTTGCTGGCCCCCTCCTCCCCAGAGCAAGAACAGCATTCCTCCAAACCTCATCCTCCATGTCTCCACATTCAATAGATCATCCTTTCCAATGCTAGAGAGATCTCTTTCCACTCTTAGCATTCCCAAAGGACTATTACATCCATTTTTAGCTTTTCCTAGTTCTGATGAAAGACAGTCAACCTGAAATATTAACTCCAATTTTCCACCACATATATTGCTGACCTGCAAAGTATTTCCACAATTTCCTGTTTTTACTTCCAATTTCCTGTATCCACAGTATTTTGAAAATAATACCCAAAACTGAACCAGATTTTCTTTTTAACTTTCACTCACCTGTAAACATTGTCGGTGAAACCATGTATTTTTACAGCAAGGACTCTTTAAGACATCGTAGGAAGGAAGTGGGTCAATGGATTCCAAACAGACAGCACATGTATTAGGACCACCTGACCATATGGATGCACATGGTATCTTTTGCACAGGTTTATGATCCCAACAGTAAGACCTGGAAGGTTAAAAGAACAGGAACACTGTTAATACCATTTACAAAGTTTGCATAATGGGCTTTCCCACACAACCACAAGAGATGCAAAATCTGTCCTTTCACCTCTTCTCTTCCACCATTTGGAGACCCAAACAATTTTTCCAAATGAAGTGACAATTCACTTGCTCTGCTTCTATTCTAGTGTACAGCATTCAGAGTTAATAATGTGGTGTCCTCTACACTAGAGAAAGATTTGGTTATCACTTTGTGGAGCACCTGTGTTCAGTCCACAGGAGCAACTTTGAGCTTCCTGTTACTTGCCAGTTTAATTCTCCATCCCACTCTTATTCTGACCTGTTTGTGGTCTCCTGTACTCATAAAATGCCCAACACATTTAAGGAACAGCACCTCATCTTTTGAATGAGCACATTGCAGCCTTCTGGACTTCATATCAAATTCTCCAATATTAGATAACTCACTTTCTGACTGTACCAGAACAAGTCATTTCTCCAGTAAGTCATCAATCCATAATATTGGCTCAGTTGTTCCAGTCTTCATTCGTACAGCATGACCTACTTGACATATCCCACTGACCTGCTATTAATAGTTTAACTAGCCTCTCACTGCTCCCATTAATGCATTGACCTGGCCTCAGCCTATCAGAGAAACACCCCTTGTCCTATGCATCCTGCTCATCACATTATTGGCAACTTAAAACTACATTTTTCTTAAAAAAAAATCACCTTTCCTCTGTTCTGGCAAATAGACTTTGACCCGAAACACTAACAGTTTATCTTCCCAAATGTTTCCTGACCTGCTAAGCATTTCTAGCATTTTCTGATTTTATTTCAGATTTCCAACATCTACATTTTAAAAAAAAAACTTTAAAACTATGTCGAACTGGCTTACTGTAGGGAAATATTTCTTCTACCATGGTAGTGGAATTTTCAGCTCATTCAGGATAGATTGTTGCTAAACACTGATACCTTGACACTAAAAGCAATACAGCTTATTCTCCCAAACAGGAAAAACATCCAAATGTAATTCAACTGTGCATATTCAGCCATTGAATACTGGATCAGTGATTCATAGCTGATAGTCAAGCAGCTGAACCCTTCAAGGCTTGGACAATGACTATATCATAGCTGGCCAAAATAGAAATGGCAGAACAGGCTTAAAGGACTACATACTCCATTCCTGTTTCTACTTTCTCTTTCCTAATGCAAAGCATATCAAGGGATGTGTGCAAAGATTGAGAACACAGTATTGATACAGATAATCAGCCATGATTGTAATGGATGGCAAAGCAGGCTCAAAGGTTGGAATGGCCTCCTCCTGCTATTTTCTATGATTGTTTTTGTTTAAATTATTTACGTGTGGGGCGTAGATATCACGGCTAATGCCAGCATTTATTATGCATCCCTGAGTGTCCCTCTGAACCAAGGAGACAGTTAAGAATTGACCACATTGATGGATCTGGAGTCACATAAAAGCTAGGCTGAAGAACACTTTTGAACCAGATGGGAAACCATAGTTTCATGGCTAATGAGATAGTTTTTTTAAATTTCAGATTTATTTAATTATTTGAATTGAAATTTGCCAGCTGCCCTGGATTCAAACTCTGGTCCCAAGCTGCTAAATTGAGTAACTTAACCACTATGCATTGCTTTGCCCATCAAACTTGGGAACCAACACTGACAGTTGATTATATGCATATAATTTGTGCGCAACTATCCTTGACTCACCCTTCTCTTACTGCGGTAAGTTGCTTTGGTTTGTTCTCCTGCCCTTTAAAATACATTGTTCTTTGCTCTTTAAATTGACTGTTCTTCCAACAAGTTGACCTTTTATTCTGAGTTGTGTCATCCAACCTCACTTGTTCACGTCAACATTGTTCCTTTAAATCAATTATTGCCAACTAATCCTTATTTGGGAGATATTAACTATTGGACTCACATATATGCTAAAAGTTCAATTTATGTATATGTTGTGGGACAACAACAGTTAAATTACAAGGAAAATGTCCTTGGGTCTATGTTGCAATTTTAAGGGAGACCAATATGGTGTCCAAGGGAGAAACTTTTCTATTTGAAGAAAACATTCCGGAGAAAAGGCAGTAAATGTGGTCGTGCTGGCGTCACTCAGTCACAGAACCAAAAAAAAACAACTTTAAAATGAATGGCCTTATCCACATGGCAAGGTGCAGTTACTTGTTTTTTCAGTAAAATTACACTGCATCGGACTAGAGGTTTTACTATTTCGTTTATTCGTTTCAATGTCTAATGTGACAAGAACATTCATGCATAGTGCCTTCAACATTTCACAAAAGCTTTATGAACAAAAAATTGACAAAGTCAGAGATATTAGAACAGGTGTCTATGTCATCATTCTTCCCAGTGCTTAGTTGGAAGTAATTTTTGCTCATCCAGTCTGACACAGAGATGGTGGGAGAGTAAATGTGGCAGACATTGTCCACATGAGAGATCTGACATGTTTTCAAATGCTACTGAATGGCAGTAAGTGGACAAGAAATAATAAGGGGCCTCGAGGATAAACTCTTGGGTGATTTCACAGAATTATGGGAATGGAAAAAAAGTCATTGTGGGATATGACTGGATCTGTTGGATCAAGGGGTATGTCTGAAACTGCTATATGACAGAAAAGCGCAGTGGTGGGGGGGGTAGGGAGGGAAAGAAAGAGTAATCAACAAAAAAAGACTGCAGACAGGTTAAGGATGAGTCAAAGTCAAAGTTGAGTTTATTGTCATATGCACAAGTGCAATGAAAAACTTACTTGCAACAGCATCACAGGCACATAGCATCATACAAGCAGCATTCACAAAAAAACAAATTAAACAAATTACACACAAGTTTTTCAAGAAAGAACACAATTAGAACAAAACAAAGTCCATTTTAGTGTAAAGTGGTCAAAATGGTCATTGCTAAACTGTAGTGATTGGGGTTTTGCTGGTTGGTTCCAGAACTGTGGTTGAAGGGAAGTAGATGTTCTTGAACCTGGTGGTGTGGGACTTCAGGCTTCTGTACCTCCTGCCTGAAGAGGACAATATATGATGGCATTTGTGACTGTGACATGGGCTACTTTAGTATTGAAACATGGGATTCAAATTGAACAGCAGAAAAGATGGTCATTGGTTTGTGAAGCAGAGAAAAATTAAAAGACTAAGAGGAAAGGTTGTGCCAGCAAAGCTGGAAATTGTTTGAAAATAATGATGACATCAGGTTGAAAGGGATACGAGGGAGCATTTGGAAAATATGCCATCAAAGGAGAGCCATTAACAATACCATATAACATAGGTGGCGGAAAGCAAGTTGGGTTTTCAGCAGTTTGGTGGGAATAAGTTTGAGAAAGTGAGAAAAAGAGGGCATAAATGCACAAGACGATTGCAATTAGGTTGTACCTGCTCTTTTGGAAAATGTTTAAAGAACTTACGGAAACTGTCCTGTAAACTGGAAAATACATTGATTCTCCACACCACAAGGAAAATGAAAGCTCTTCCGACATTTCCTAATGGCACAGCCTATTGATGCCCCACGTATGTTGCACACTCGACATTTCTACAAAAATAAATTGGAAATGAAGCATTTAATCTCATTTGAAATCTTTGAAATAAAATCCAATAACCTTAGCAAATATGAAATTCAAACAGGCTGACCCTGCAATACGACAGAAAACTACAGTGGAGGGGGAGAGGGGATGCTGAAGTGACCAACCACAAATTAGAAATAATAAATAGCTGCTCACAATATCAGAATTCCTGTGGTTTAAATACATGTTTATATTTGCCAAAGCAAGTGTTCTGGGGAGTGACAATTTGAGATCATAAGAGGAAATGATTGAAAGGATGAGACTTGCGATCAATTAAACTAAAAAGGGTAGGAGTGATAAACAAATACAACTTTGAGTTAGTTAAGATTAGCAAAGCCCTCAATGAGATGAGGTTTTAGGGTGTGGTTGAGGGGGCAGGTCATCTTAGGGAGTTTTATAATTGTCAAATGAGGGTAATAAACCTTTTGGTAAGAGTTTCAGTTGCATACAGATAATGCAGGAGCAGAAATAATGGATATCACCAAGTAGAGGTTGGTGCTTACTGTTACAGAGAAAATAAGAGTTTAGAAGCTCAGCGTAATGCAGAATATGGAATGGACTCAGTTGGAATATGGAATGGAATATGGATTGAGAAAGTGAACACCAAGTCTGCCAATATTCAGTTTTCACCTAAAAGTGGACAGAACCAGAGAATACTATCTATAAAATGGGTGCTAAAATTCTATCCTACATAATCAAGAGTAAAAGTGCCTTATTAAATCACTGAAAACTTCAAATCAGAATGTAATTACTGCTTGCACCATCAGTTGATGGTGACACTTTGCTATTTAGCTAAATTTTCCTTATGCTGCTTGTGCCATCTGCCTTGTACAAACTGCCAGTGGCAGTGTGGCCTCTCATCATTATATCACACTTTAGCTGATTTCTATTCAAATTGTACCTACTCCATGTGTTGCTCTATGTTTCTATCCTTTAAGAATCTCAAAAGCCAGCACACCACCCTCTATGTCCAAAGCCACACAATGATTTTGTTCCTCTGACATAGTCTCTGTTCTTACTACCCTCGACTGTTGCCCTCTACAGTTAGGAATTGCAATTGAAAAAGGAACAATGCGGAAAGAAGTTTAATAAAATTGTGAATTATACCTACCATCCTTGCAGCTCTATAAATTTCCTTTTTGATATCATCAGCTAGAAATCCATAAATTCCTTCATTCTCTTTCCCACGTTGATATAAGCCACTTGACATAATCTACAAAGTCAAATTACATAACTCTGATTTTGTGATCATGATAAAAACAGTAAAATTCAATATGATTTATAACTTTTTAAAATCTTATTACTAACTATTAATGGTGCCCAATGTCTTTTTAAACAGATGACTGCAACATCTTTGGATGCAGCATCTTAGAAAACAGCTATCATAGTTACAAGAAACTCTATGTGACAATGGCTCCTCATCCAAAACCATCTGACTATACCACCCTCCTGCAATGCCTTGCCAGCACCATCCAGCTGTGCGGGTTCATTCTAGCCATGTTTCATTTTTAATCAATTCAATTATAGCCAGACAATCACCCACAATGGTTTCTCTTCCAACTCCTACAGTGCTGCCTTGGTTGTCATCAAAAATGTTTCGCACGAGGAAACAAATACCCAATATTCAATTCAAAATTTGTAAACATCAACAGAAAGAAAAATTTCACGTCTAAAAAAAAATGTTATAGCCTTGAAATCCTACTGTTTCTACAGATTACACACCAGTAGGCTTGCACATATTTGACAATACCATTTTATCCTGAAATCTGCAATCAACAAAGAAACCGGATAATTCTGTTTCAAACTGAGAGGCTGATGAAATAAATTCAGCATTGCAGTTTAAAGGATTGTTTGTATTTACATAAAGTCATGGTACTGTACAGTAGCGCAGCAGCTAGTAGAGTAGGCACACGACAGCTCCAGCGATCCAGGTTCAATCCTGACCTCCGGTGCTGCTTGTGTAGAGTTTGCATGTGCTCTCCGTTTCCATGTGGGGTTCCTTAGATGTTTCCAGTTCCCACCCACATCCCAAAGACCCAAGGATTGGTAGATTAACTGCCACTGAAAATTGCCTATAACGTGTCTGTAATTGGTAGAATCTGAGGAGAATAAAATGGGATTAGCATAAAATTGGCGTAGGTGAGTGATTGATCTTCAGTGCAGACTTGGTAGACCTTCGGCACTGGTTATGGCATGACTTGGACTCTGTTGAATTCATCATATAGATTGTACACATGACGCATGCAAACTTAAAGGCCATCAGCTAAGTAACAATCTCCATGTTGAAGGAGTTAAACCACCAAGAAGAAAAATGATCCTATTTCAATATTGCTTATTTAAAAATTGTTACATCTGGAAATTTCCAATCTCTGCCCGGTTAGCAGTGCAGCAGAGCACAATGCAGACAAGATAAAGTATGTAAAGTATGAAGATGATTTCCAGTCCGTTTCCAAGCTACTTGGGTTCGTCCAGAAAAGCATACTGATGCACTGAAACTTCTACAGGAGGATCACAACTAAAGCTAAGTGCAAGACTCGATGGCCTAGATTTTGCAAGATATTGACGCAAGAACTGGCAGAAATCTCTGCCATTACAAAATCAACCTGGCAGCAATTTTTGCAACATTACATCACAAAACTGATAATGTTCAGGCTTTCCATGCATTTGCACACACATTAGCAAATTCTGCAGTTGCTGTCAGCAATACATGATTTATTGCATCTCTGGACAAGGAATTACCTGGGGTACAGTTGTGTGGTCACACCCATCAGGCTAATAACATGGAAAATCCGAACAGAAAATATATGTTTTTCATTGTACTGAATGGTTATGCTACTTTGCCCATTGCTTTAAACAGGTAATGTAGCTGCCTCACAGCTCCAGCGACCCAGGATCAATACTGACCTTGGGAGCTGTGTAGAATTTGCATGTTTACCTAGGGTGTGCACGGGTACTTTGGTTTCATCCCAAAGTGTTGGCTGTTAGCTAAATTGCTCCTTGGAGAACAGGGATTGTTATTGGGCATGCGAGAGAGAATAGATTATAGGGAACAGAATAGATTACATGGGATTCCTGGCAGCTGGCAATCTTGATGGGCTGAATGCCTCCCATGCCATATGCCACTATGGAAATCTAAAACAAAAGTTTCCCACCTTTCCCCAAAGTAGTTAACTCATGCTGGGGGAAGATTTCCATGGATACCATTCATCTGCTGGTAACTTGCTTAAACAGGCATTTTATTGCACTAATTTGAACTACAAGCACAGCAGATCATTAAAGCATTGAGGACATCACTGTCAGCCTGATCCAGTCCTCCCTTCATTGGGCACTTTCTGGCAAAGCATACAACTGAGGAATCCTAATAGATTCCCTTGGCAAGTGTTTTTAAAGCTAATAGTAGGATAATAATTCAACCCACTCGGGGCTAGCAATCAAATTTAGGATATTTTGGTCTGAATTTTCTCCTTCAAAAATACTGGGAGTATAATAACCATTTCAATTCAGTCATTCATTAAACCAAAACAAGAAAATAAATTAAAAGATGTTTTAAACCTACTAAGCAGTAGTAATGCACAGTTATCCCACCATCACAGGTCTTCTTCTCGCCATATTTTTCTGGGCAGTCATCATTCCGTCGACAAAATGCACAAGCTACAAGAAAATAAATTAAGTTCACAATGATCTGAATTAAAACACAGTGCAAACCATTGCCTGAAAATGTTTCAAATGAAAAGTACATAGCAGCACCAGCAAAAATCACTTTGGAAGATCTTCCCCATTCCAGCTTTGTTATTCCAGTCGACTCCTGTTAGCAACAATTCCTGTGCCAACCTGCCTCAAATCATGGTAATTTCAGGTACCTTCACTTTTGATGAGGGGAGCTCATGGAAAAGTAGTATTACAAGCACCCCTCAAACTGCAGAAAAAGAAAGATATTACACATGGTTTTGGTCAGGGCAATGTTTGCTCAAAATATGCTGGGTCTGTTACTTCTAGGCTTCTATAGTGTATAAGTGCAACCTGTTATTTCCTAATACAATTGTGCATGAGCAATACCAAAATTGTCAATTGCATTCTACTGTGACACTGGTGAAGACAGGAACACAGTTGCATTAGATTTTGATGTTCATATTGCTACAGGAAGGGGAAGGCTAATATGTTCCCTGGATCTGAAGGCCCACGTTTTAAAATGTTAAAAGGAGTGGCAGCAGAGATGGTGGATATAGTGGTTGTGACCTGCAAAAATTGCCCAGATTCTGATAGGTCTAAGCTGATTGGAAAAGCACACATGTAACAACCCTAATCAGGGAAGGAGGGAAACAAAGCAGGAACCTTAAATGCGGAAAATACTCAGCAGTTCAATCTGCATCTGTGGGAAGAGAAACAGTAACATTTCAGGATTTTCTGTTTTTAATTTAAATTTCCAGCTTTTTTGATTTTCAACCTTTACCCAGTTAGCCTGGGGTCAGTCATTGGGAAATACAATGAGTTCATGGAGAGCCTCATTAATCAGTGCTGCAGCCTCATCTACTTACAATCTAAATCAATAATTTACAAACAACAGGGTGCGTTGCAGCCAAATATGTCCACACACAACAGTAGGCAAGGAAGCAAACTGTGAGGAGAGAGCAGGATTCTACAAAATATAAATAGGATGTGAGTGGGAAAAATTTGGCAGATGAAGTTTATTGAGGGGAAAATCTATGCTTATTCACTTTATAAGAAAAAATGAAAAGCAGAAGATAGTTTAAATGGGAGGGATATTACACAGTGCTGTAGTAAAGATAGATCCTGGTATCCCAAAACATGAGACAAAATTAGCAGGCAGACACAAAGTTAATAGGAAGGCAAATGGAATGTGGGCCTCTAATGCATGGGATTCAAATACAAACACAAGGAAATTGTGCTGCTGCCTGCATAGGTTATTGGTAAGAACTCCTTGTTTAGGGAGACAGCTCAGAAGGTTCATTAGGTTGACTTCAAGGATTGACAAGGAAAAGTTGAGCTAATGAGGCCTCTGCCCATGGGAACTTAAAAGCAAAGGATCTTATTGAAGCACAAGATTCTAAAGAGGTTTGACAGGATGGCTGCAGAGAGGATGTCCTCTCTCATCAGGGTAACCTAGAGCTGGGAGCTGTCATTTCAGAAAAAAAGGAATAAAACAGAATAATCTCTTCTTTTGGAGGTTCATGAATCTTTTGAATACTCTATCCAGAGGTGCTGTTGACTCTGAATCATTGAATATACTCAAGGACAAAAGACAGATTGGTGTTTTATAGAAGTTATGGGGAACAAGCAAGAAAGTGAAACTGAAGTGCAGATCAGATCAGAGCTAGCTCAAGGGACCACGACCTACTCCTGCTACTTATGTTATCTTCCACCATCTGCAGTATTTCACTTCCATGGGCTGGATTAGACAAGCTTGTGATACTCATCACACTCAAATAATTCACATTTACAGCAAGCTATATAGGAACAATCTAATGGATGAGGCACTTTTTGCAGCAAACCCGATGAGAAAGTACTGAAATAGATGCATCTGAACAGTACTCAAGTAGTTTCTTGTAGCTGATTCACAACCGTAACGATACAAATATCCTCAAACAATGCCAAGATATTTTCTGAAGAAATGGAGAAAACTGATGAGAAAATGAAATCATTTCTGACTATGACATACTATTGTTTCTAGTCCTCTATTTCACAGCAATCTTTGATATGGTTGACCACACATTCCTTCTCTCACTTCCCTCCTCCACCGTTATTGTCTTCACCACATATCCACTTCTCAAACAAGTGTCAACCAACAACCCTTGACATTCAATGGCATTACTAAAATCAGTTTCACTATCATAAACTCCTGGTCATCACTTACAAAATTTCAACTGGACCAATCAAATAAATACCACCCCCATAAAAACGGGCCAGGGCTGTATATCCAGTGACTCGCCACCGGATAAAGACTTTCCACCATCTAGAAGGCACAAGTCAGGAGTGTGAGGAAATACTCTCCACTTGCCTAAATGAGTGCAGCTCCAACAATTCACAAAAACTGTACACCATCCAGGACAAACAGCCCACTTGACTGGCACCCCATCCAGTATTGGAACAGTGGCTGTATTGTGTACACCATTAACAAAATGCACGGGAGTTACTCACCCAGTATAGTTCAATGGCACCTCCCAAACCAATGATCTCAACTAGCAAGGACAGAGGCAATGCACACCACTCTGACTTGGAAATATATAGTTGGTCCTTCATCGTCATTGGTTCTAAATCCAGGAACTCATTACCCAAAAGCACTGCAGGAGTCTTTTCACCAGAAGGTCCATAGCAGTTCAAGGTGCCAGTTCACCACCACCTTCTCGAGGACAATTACATGTGCAATAAATGTTGTCTTTATTACCAATGCTGATATCCCAGAAAATGAATTTAAAAAAAAACTGGAGCCACAGAATTTCCAGCATTGACAACAATTTTTTGTTGTTGTTTATCCTTTGAGTTTGTAAACAACTATGACGTTACTGTTTAGTTTGGCTTCTGTGAACATGAGTAGCTGTTGATTTGTGCTTTAAACTATGGCACAATGAACAAAAGAAATAGCTTTGGGTTGTATGATTAATAGCAAATGAGCAATGTTTAGATTGCTTTTCTGTTCTAACTCACCTTCACTAGTCAGAGAATCTCGAATGAGGGAACATAGTTTCAAGATAAGGGGCTGGTTATTTAAAACGGAGATACATAGAAAGGGTGGTGAATACTTAGAATTCGCTGTCCCAAAGAGTTGTGGAGAAGAGCTCAATGGAAGTCTTTAAAGTGGAGGTAGAAACATTTTTTTTCCCCCAAAGACTGGGGAATTAAGTGCTATGGGGAGAGGACGAGTTGAAGCCTGGGGTTGATCAGCCATGACTGTATTGAATGCTGAGGCAGATCGAGGGGTCAAGTAACCTACTTTTGCTCCTATTTTGTGTTCTTATGGTTCAATGGGGTTCTTTTACTTGTATGCTGTAGCTATGTTTGAATTAGGTGAAACATACATGAATAAAATTCACCCAAAACACGAGGAAATGTTGAAAAGCTTCAGAGCCGCCTCATGAAAATATTGTCCTCTTTTACCTCACTGTAGATCATGTCTGGAAGTTGTTCTAACATTCTAAAGCCACAACAGCCAGGACCTCCCAGTGGCCACTCACTTCAATTCTACATCCCATTCCCATACTGACGTGTCTATCCATGGCCTCCTCTACTGCCATGTTGAGGCCAGACGCAGGTTGGAGGAACAACACCTCATATTCCGCCTTGGGAGTCTCTAACCTGATGGCCTCAACAACGATTTCTCTAACTTCCAGTAACTCCATCACTTCTTTTTCTTCCCCCACCCTCCCCCACTCCTTATTCCTATGGCTCCCTTCCCCTGCCTTGATGACCTGCCCATCTCCTCTCTTCCCCATCCTTTATTCCATGGTCCACTGCCCTCTCCTACTGGATTCCTCCTCCTTCAGCCCTTTGCCTCTTCTACGTATCACCCCTCAGCTTATTACATCTTCTCCCCTCCCCCACTCACATACCTTCCCCCTCTCATCTATCACCTGAGCTCACTTATCCCCTGCCTGTGTGTGCTCCTCCCCCTCCCCTTCTTATTCTGGCTTCTGCCCTTTTCCTTTCCAGTGCTCACGAAGGGTCTCAGCCCGAAACGTCAACTGTTTATTTCCCTCCATGGACGCTACCTGACCTGCTGAGTTCCTCCAGCACTTTTTGTATATTGCTCCAGATTCCAGCATCTGCAGAATTTCGTGTGTCTAACATCCTTGTGACATGGCTTGCTCGTTTCATCAGAGATTGCATCCGTATAGATGCTCAGAATGCCTGCCAGTGTTTGGGATGTTACCATGCTTTTTCCTCAGTTTCTTCATGCAGATTAGTGAAAGTGGTTCATTTCTATAGCCTGACATCTAGGTTTTGGTACATATTCATGATTGACAAAACAATGGCTTTGCAGAACTATATTATGGACATAACTATAAGCAAGTATCTTTTCTGGGCAGGTTGAATAATTGTTAAAGTTAACAAGCATTCAAATTATTTTAATAACGGTACTTAAAAACTTGTGTTCACACAAGTAACATGGTTGTAGGTGCAGTTGCAGTCAGTTGCTAAACAATGAGGTAAAAAAAACTGTGAGCAGTCCCCCAATTCAGACAGCACCATGCCTCTTCCAAAGACATAGGAAGATGAGAATAGCAGCAATAATTCAAATATGGTCATCTTTTTAAACCACTAGTTCCACCTTTTTACTTTTAAGCCAATATCCCATCCAAGTTTTAAAATCGTTGGCAAGACCACACTTGGAGTGTTATGTGCAGTTCTGGTCACCGTGCCACAGGAAGGATGGGATTAAGCTAGAGAGAGTGCAGAAAAGATTCACAGGAATGTTGTCTGACTGGAGGGCTTGTTTATTAGGAGAGATTGAATAGGCTGGGGCTGTTTTCCCTGGAGTGAAGGAGGCTGAGGGGCAACCTCATGGAGGTTCATAAAATTGAGGGGTAAAGTCAGTCTTTTTCCCAGCATAGGGGAGTCTATAAGTAGTGGGCATAGGTTTAAGATTTAAAAAAGGATCTGAGGGGCAAGTTTGTCCACACAAAGAGTGGTGCGTATATGGAATGAGCCAGAGGTGGTAGTAGAGGCAGGCACAATTATAATGTTTAAAAGACATTTGGATAGGTACATGGATAGGAAAGGTTCCGAGGGATATGGGCCAAACGAAGACAAATGGGATTAGCATAGATAGGCATCTTGGTCAGCGTGGATGAGTTGGGCAAAGGGCCTGTTAGTATGTGGTACAACTCTTACGAATTTCTTCGAATCTATGAAGTTGCCAATTACCAATTCCACAGACCTCAATATTGCTAACCAGCATTTTACACATAGAATTTAACAAAAATTGGATTCTTGGCCTCTCAAGCCTGCTCCATTATCACAGCTGATCCAACTGTAACCTCAACTCTACATTCCTCTCTATCCACATTAACTTTTCACGCTCGTTTATCAAGAATCTGCTACCTCTGCCTTAAAAATATTCAAAGGCAAAACTTCCACAGTACCTTCTGAAAGTAGCACTTCATCCAAGTCTTAAATGAGTGGCCTCTAACTTTTCTTAAAAAAAGTGACCTTAGTACCAGATTCTCCCTCGAGGAAACATGCTCTCCATACTCCCTTGTCAATATCCCCGAGGTCCATATATTTCAATCAAATCCTTTTGCACTCCTCTAAACTCCAGTAGATACAACCCTTGCCTGTCCAAACTTCCTTCATAAGACAACCTGCTCACTCCAAATGTTTGTCTAGTAAATCTTCTCTGAACAGCTTCCAGCACATTAGCATTCTTTCTTAAATGCAGAGACCAATACAGTACTGTTCTCCAAATGTGACTTCACTAATGGCCTATATAATTGAAGGATAACCTCCCTACTTTCGTATTAAATTCCACAGGTAATAAACAACAATTATTAAATTTCCTAATTACTTGCTATACCTGCATGATAGTATTTTTTCAGATCAATCACCAGGATACCTAATACTTCTGCATCCTCTTGCCATTCAGATTATGTGCTTTATTTTTCATGCCTACATAAAACAATTCCCACAGCATACTCCACTTGCCAGATCTTTGTCCACTCACTTAACTTAACTTTGTAGCACCTGACGTCCTTGTAATTTAATTTTCCACTTACCTTTGTATTATCAGTAAGTGAACCAAGTCATCACATCTTGACCTAAATACAGGTTCATTGGGAATACATTTGTGATAAACTCCCACTCCATAAAGGCCATGTAGAGGCTTAAGAACCTCAAGGCTTATAAATATTGCTCCAATCATATGCAAATTTATCGCAAAAAATGTATAGATGGATGATATCCAATATTACCCAAATGTGCTTTCTCCATTTTCGATTTTCAGATACAAATACAAAATTAAGACAGCAGGTGTAATATCAGCGATACTCACGAGGATTTTGACTCAGCTGCAGCTTCTTTTTTGCCTTTGTGACATAGTTAATTGTAGTGCCAGATTTAGAAAACTTCCTAGATAAAACAGATACAAATATTTATGAACAAACAAAAACAGGCTGTATACCTACCTGAATAAAAATCTCTCCTAAGGAGAGAGGGACACAGAAGAGAAGGGGAAATTGGATTATTCTAATAGGGTTGGATGAACAGGAATGAGATTTGTATGATTTGTGCAGAATATAAACACTGGCATGGACCAGGTCAGCTGTATGTGATTTTAAGTTAGGCATATGAGATTTCCATTTAAACCGTCACTGATGGTACATTATAAGCCTCCTCTTTGCCTAAGTTTTTGGTCACCTGGCTGTCACATGGCACAATGTAAAATTTTGATTTGTTAACTAACTTCTATGAAGTGCACTGGGATTTGTGTTTCAGCATGTTAAAGGTTCAGAAAATATTGTTCAAGATTTAACCTTGTTTATTCAAGATGGAACCTTGTTCAAAAAGTTCTCAATAAGTTGGCAGGAAGCAGAATCATCTCTTCCTCATTTTACATCAACTATACTTCAGATGATCAAAGTATAACACTTAAATTGCTGTCAGTTATACAAAGCAAAAAAGGACAAAGATTACGTTTGTAAACCAATCTGGATACTTGCCTGGGTTAAAGGTGAAAGTTGTACACCAATGAAGTTCAATCTTTCATTTGCAATAGACATTTATATTTTGGACTTTTTTGGTTGTGTTTCATAAGCATTATTCTATCTTGCAGATGGATTTTCCTATCCATATTTTCCCCAACCCATGAGCAAAGCCAGCAGGTATAGATCAATATATTTATCAACTGATAAGATTTTGCAAGATACTCTAAGGGCATCTTTCTAATTGTAAAATTTTTGAATTTATTGCTGTGGCTTCTTTATGAAATTGTTTAATAATAAGCCTGTGCTATATTGCTAAGTGCCATAACAAAATAAGCCTTTTAAAATAGATTTTGAGGCACATTTCTCCCTTTCCTAAAAATGGGACTGCAAATACAATTAATCCAACAAAACTAGTTGTCTAACAAAAATGCTGACAGCTGAACTAGATATCAAATCTAACAGCTGACATGAAATATACTGTAAACCATCTATTCATATTTACAGCAGGCGGCCAATTGTTAGTTATATGAAACAGACTGCCAAAATCCAGTTTCTCATCAAAAACAGACTTTGAAAATAACACTATTCTATTGATTGAGCTTGTAAAGAAATTACTTGAAAAATTCATAGTTCACAAACTAAGCTTCCTTCTGGGAGCTCCAAAGGTCTGTTTCTGCTTATTTTAATGGAGATTTATCATCTCACATCTTTCTTTTTGTCCTATGTGGGATACACATTTTTCCATTTGAATGCTCCTGTATTTACCCATACGGGAGGTCTTTTGGCTACAACTGCAAAGGGAAAGGAAAGAGAGCACGGGTACAACTGGAGCTTCAAAATGGTGCAGCAGTGTTAGCACAGTGAAACAGCAGGGTACTGCTGGCCATGAAGCCAAGACCAGCCTCTCCAACTTAATTCCCTAGCTCTTTTTAGCTACATTAGAAGAACCCAGTTCCATTCTTTGCAAACCCAACCAGTAGACAGTGACAAACAATGTAATCATGGAGTGATTAAACTGTTCCAAGTTAGACAGATCTCCATTTAAATTGCCAATGACGACAAATTATAAACCTCCTCTTTGCCCAAGCAGGACATCAATCACCTACACTTGACATTCAATAACATTACCATCTCAACTGAATGAGCCACTTACATCTTGTGGCTATAAGAGTAGGTCACAGTGGCAAATCATCTCCTGACGCATCTCAGAGCCTTTCCACTGCCTATAAATTCAGCAGTACGATAGAATATGGTTGCACTTGACAGGACGAAGAACAGCAACAATTCTCAATAAGCTTGAAAATATCCAGGGCAAAGCAGCCCACTTTATTACTCCCCAATCCAGCAATCTTTGCACTACTGGTACACAGTCGTTACAGTTTGCACCACCCAAAACAAAATGCACTGCAGTTACTCTCTTACTCCAACAGTATCTTCCTAACCCACCATCACATAAAAGGGCAAGGGCTTCAGGTACACGGGAACAGTGCCACCTGGAGGCTCCCCTCCATCTCTCACACCATCCTGACTTGGAAAGATACCAGCAGTCCTTCATCATCACAGTAGCCAAATCCATCTGACACAGTCCTCAGTAGCAGTGCACAGGCACCTTCAGAAGAAATGCAGCAGCCCACTACCAGCTTCTCAAGGGGAAGGTTAAGCAATAAATGCTGGCTTGCCAGTCATGCCAAGTTGCCATGCTCTATGACCAGCATATACATATTGCTCGATACAAGTCATAAGACTGATCAGAAGTAGGCTTTTTTTGGGAAAAAAAATCTTGGTGTCACTGGCAAGGCTCAATCCTAATTTCCCTCAAGAAGATGGGCAACGAGCAGCCATTTGAGCCATTGCAGTCTTTCTAATAAAGAAAGTCTCACAATGCTTTTGGGTAGGGAGCTCCAGGATTTAAATCCCATGAGAATGAAGGACTAGTGATACATTTCTAAGGCTGGATGGTGCGCAACTTGAAGGGGAACCTGCAGGTGGTGGCTGCTGACCTTGTCTTCTTGGTGGTAGAGGTCACAGGTTTGGAAAGTGCTGTTTCTGTAGTCTGAGCAAATAACTGCAGTGCATTTTGTAAAAGATAGAACTGTAATGGTGTGGAGGGAATGAATGAATGCTCAAGATATATGGGAAGCCAATTAAATAGCATGACGAGGTGTGGGTGGTTGGACGCTCTCTTGTTGGAGATAGTCACTGGCTGATATGTTTGTGGCATGAATATTACTTGCCACAAGTCAGCCCATATCTGAATATTGTCAAGGTCTAACTGCATGCAGTCCAAAAATGCAAATTGAATTCAACATTGCGCAATCAGCAGCCAATTATCAACAAACATCCTCATTTCTGACCTTGTAGCAGAAGTTGGGGTGGGGGTGGGGAGGGTGGTCAATGATGAAATCTTCCCCAAGGAATTCCTGCAGTGATATTTCATGGCTAGGATAATCTCTGATAACCATGACCATCTTTCTTTGAGTGAGTTATGACTCTAACCACTAGAGTATTTCCCGTTGATGGCCATTGATGCCACACTCAACCAAATGCTGCATTGATGTCAAGTGCAGCTGCTGTCAATTCATCCAGCTCATTTCTTTACCCTTAGAAATGGGGAACCCAACCTCTGACCATATCCAAACGCAAAAATATTTACTATTTCTATATTTCTAACCCAAGTGGACAGGGAAAGGAACAGAAAAATCAGAAGGGGAAGAAAATTCCTTTGCAGAAAAACTACTATAATTTCATTGGACTAATTTTGCCTCAATTTAAGGACATATGGCTTCATGAAATGTGCATGTTAACTTAACTCGAGAAGAAATTGGTATTTCACATCAGACCAGCTTTCTAAATACAGAATCTGCCAATTATTGGATAGCTATGCAAAAATGAAGTTATGCCTGGCAAAGAAATGCACTTTGATAAGCAATATTAAGTGTATTAATTTCACACCAATGTTGGTGGTTGTAGACCAAAATTAATCCAAAGTCCAAAAACATTGCGATGATCTAATGCCTATATACATCACACAAGTAGCAACAAACTATTCATGTCTGTACTATAAATAATTCAATGCAAGTGAAAGACTGCACATCATCCAAATATGCTAAATATCCAAATCCAAGATCCAAGTTCCCTATTAAACATTTTCAATTCAGTCAGTTTCACTTTCTAACATTTGTATCTAGTATACAAATTTTAGTTCCAATTTTTATTCTTCCACACTTAGCAATACCCCCACAACAAAATCTATTGTTAAGGGTAGACACTGCCAATGTAAGCTAACATGCTGAATTTAAACCCTCATATCACTGATGGAACTGTAGTTCTTTAGCTATGCTTCTTTTTCAGCCTGTGCCACAGAGAATTCAGCCAACTCGATCTTCATGTTTCCCAAATTCAAACTGGTTGAGCTATTAACTCAATAATAAAATCAAAGTAACAAATGAATAGGATAGAACATTTATTATCAAAATGTAAAATAAATTACACCTGTACTTTTGTCTAATCATTCATGCACTTGAACAATCCTTGTCTAAACATCATAGTTGATTTGTACTCTCCACAGGCGATCTAGTACAGCAAGATAATTCACAATTTTCTGCTCATTATCTTAAACATTTTTATGGATAATAGAAAAACTTTCAAATCACAAACACATTGAAACTCCATTAAATGTACTCCATTAAATAGAATCTGGAGTAATAAGGCTACATTTTTTCAGCAATTCATCTGACAATACCACACGCCTCAAGAAAATAAAGGTCATGGTTTAAAGTATTATTGCTAAGACAAAGTGAAATTCAAAAAGTTTGTGAAATATAAAAACACGATCACAACATACAAATAAAAGGCAAGTTGAGGGTTGGAAGGAAAAAATGGATGATTGTGCCATTGAGTACAGTTTCTGGTTCATTGTTTTTAAAGAAACTGCAGTTAATGCTTTGATAATTTCTCCATGCTACTTTGGAAGGTGTTACCATCTGAACTTGTTAACTTTCCTATTAAGTTAAACAGCTGTTTCTTCATAAAAAGATGTATGAAGAAATGTATAATGGAATCAAATTTTCTTGAAAACTGATACTGATTGACAAGCCTTGGTTATTCAAAGTCCCAAGGCAAACAGGTTAATAAGAAGGAAAATGAGGATAAGTAATGAAAAGTGATGAGGAAAAAACTGACAGCAGACCACATCACTATGTCAAAAGTTTGGGCATAACCTTGAAGTGCAAAGAACCGAAGATGCATGATATATGCAACAAGATCAGCAGGGCTGGCAATCACAGACAGCATCTGAAATTTTGAGACCTGCAAGTCTGTAGTGGACAGCCTCCCACCACTAACTATGTGTACTGAATGAAGTTCAATGTGGCAATAATTTAAAACATTTTCTTTTTTGTGTTATGAATACCAGCAATTTTCAGGATAAAATAGATTTTAGTGACAGCAGAGTACGAGGCAAGTTCAGAACCACAAATCTCAAGAAAACAGGAAATCCTACAAGTAAATGAAAAATCAAAAAAAATGCAGATGCTGGAAATCCAAAGTGAAAACAGAAAATGCTGCAAATACACAATAGTTCAAGTCATATCTGTGGGAAAAGAAGCAGAGTTCTGACAAAGGGTCTTCAACCCAAAACATTAACTCTGTTTCTCTTCCCACAGATGCAGCCTGACCTGCTGAGTATCTCTAGCATTTTCTGGAGGGTGTCCTAACATAAAAACAATCTAAAGTGGAATCCACAAAGAAACAAACAGGCCCTGCAGGGTTAAAAAAATTATTTGCATCTTAATAAAATTGCAGGCTGGAGGGAAGGCCTTTCATGCAAGAGTACAAAACTACTGTTGGAACAGCCAACATTCCTTTACTATTATTTTAGAATGAAAAAGTAGAATGAAGATCTTACATTTAATGCAAGACAGGTTTGGCAACTGACAGCGAGAAACCTGTGGAGATGATGGAAAACATCTTTTTCTAATCATAACACTAGCAGTTCAGAACTTTCAGGAAACAGATCTAGATGCAAAATATTAATGCTGTTTTCAGACACAGATGGACCTTGCTTTTAAGTGGAAACTGGCAGAAATGTCAGTGGTTGATATGAAACCATCTACACCAACTGAATAGTGGTTATTATTGGGGTACAGGGAGAATGGTAAGAGAATCAAAGCAGGAGTTGGAATAACGAAATGTAGCTCAAAAAATGTCAAAAAAACAACCAGTAGAGCCAGTTTAGCAAAGGTGACTAACTTCCTGCATGATTTAGATACTTGTAAACAGTCAAGAGCTGCAACAGCAATGAATGCAAGAGATAAAATGGTACCAAAAGAAGTTGAGCTTCTTGACAAACTTGGAAAATTCTAGTAGTCAATTGGATGCAAATAAGCAATTTCTGATATGTTCAGTACAAAGAGAATAATCTCTTCTGGGAAACCTCAAAAGGTGCACACAAAACAGGAGTACAAGGTTGGAGAGAAGTAGCAGCAGATTAGGCTTGGGAAGGCTTCTGAAAGTAAGGATTTTGAAGGATGATTGAAATTAAACTGGAAAGATGCAAAACAGATTTACGAGGATGTTACTTGGACTGGAGGGTTTGAGTTATAATGAGAAGCTGGATAGGCTAGAGTATTTTCCCCTGGAGCAAAGGAGGCAGAGGGATGATGCTTTAGAGATTTATAAAATCATAAGGGACATAGATAAGGTGAATAGGCACAGTCTTTTCCTCAGGGTAGGCGAGTCAAAAACTAGAGGGCATAGGTTTGAAGTGACAGGAGAAAGACTTAAAAGGGATCGGAGGGGAAACTGTTTCACATAGAGGGTGGTGCATATATGGAATGAGCTGTCAGAGGAAGTGGTAGAGGCAGATACAATTAAGATATTTAAAAGACATTTTGACAGGTACATGAGTAGGAAAGGTTTAGAGGGATATGGGTCAAATGCAGGCAAATGGGATTAGCTCAGGTAGCCAATTTGGTCAGCATGGATGAGTTGGGCCAAAGCCCTCTTTCCATGCTGTATTATTCTGGGACTCTGGAGGACATGGGTTAAAGAACAATCAGTGATGGAGTAGTGACTGATTTAGAGAAAAGCACAAGGTGCAAAAAGTCGTCCAGAATCGCAAATAACAAATTCAACAGACAAAGTCATCGAAAAAGGTACAAATTATTTATTCTTGTGGAACCTGGAGACTGGACTGTCACCTGTTATCGCGGGATAAGACCCCTCTTGGTAGGAAAAACGCCCATTTTAAACAGCCTGTTAGTTAGAACAATTAGAAACGTCGCCAAAGAGAAGCAGGCCTCGGTTCCTCTTTTAGGTTTTGAAAATAACTGAAGTAATCGCGAGTGCATCTGCGTCATGTCACAGTGCAATCTACACTCGGGGGCATAAATATACCGGACGCCCTACGAGACGCCGATCTCTCAGGGCGCCGGATTCCTACTTACTGGGCGCACCAGGTCCCCTGTCTCTCCTTCCTTCCATCCATCCATGCCCCCTCACTCCAACTCTCTCCATCTCTCCCTCCCTTTCCTCCATCTCTTTCCTTCCCCTCCTCCCACCCTCCCCTTCACCTCTCCCTTCACCCCCTTCACTCCCTCCACCCATCCCCTCACTCCCTCCCTCCCGCCACCCATCCCCTCCTCACCCCACACCCCCCTCCCCTCCCTTCACCCCTTCCTTCCTTCCCTCCTCTCCTCTCCTCAGCCCACATCCTCCTCCCCTCCCGACCCCTCCCCACCTCCCCGCGCCTGGGCCTCCCGGGCTCCGCTCTAACCCCCGTTCATCGTTGCGGTCCAAGTGCAGCCCGGGATCTCCAGTTCAACCCGCGGCAGGCAACTCACCGTCGAGCCGGCTTCCTCATCGCCTGTGCCGGCCGTTTCGCGGCGCCAACAACAACCCTTCCCTCGTCTCTTTTGTTACTCTTAATGGCGCTCAGATTCAAATTCCCGGCTTCCGGCACACTCCTTCCATCGCCCCGGAAGTGATCCCCAACGTTCTGACCCCATAGACGGGGTGGTGATGTCACCTGTCAATCAGCCGCCCGATCCCTGACACGCCGGAATCCCGGGCTCCCCCCCGCTCTCCTGAAACTCACCTCGTTGTTTCTTGCTCTCCCTTCAAACTCACCGGCGCCCCGTTTATACACTTCCTTAAAGATCACTGGAAAATTTATTTGTGTTACATCTGTTAAAAAAAAGTGAATTAAAAGTGTCTTGGAGTAATAATTGAAATAACACCCTACAATCTAGAAAATCAACCGGTCCAACACCATCAAAGTCCCGAGCGTGCAGGATTAACGCAGTTTTCTGATACTCTACCTCCGAGACCTAAAGAATACAGTTCAAGTATATAGTAAAAACTAAACGAAATCCTGAAAAGGGAAGTATGCTTATTATGAATACAAATTTGATGATACATGCTCATATAAAAACATTGATCATATTACACTATAGAAATAATCAATATCTTATGATTAGTTACAATCAGTTACATTTCATTATTGACATACTAAAAATAAGGAATGCAATCTGATCAAACAGACCATTGCTTTCTGAAAATATACCCGAACAATCAAATTATGGTCTCCTCCCGATCAGATTCACAGAAACCTTGCCCAATTAAACTGCTGCTCCCGTAATTTCATCTGTCATTCTTTAGGTCCATTTCTATGCCGAATTCAATCTACTGCTTCTCTACTTTTATTAGCTCACAAAGCATTCTATTCCTTCTTCGACAATGTTTGACATCATTCTTCTTCCTCTATGTTCAAGCTCAGGGTCCAATTTGAATCTTACCTTCAATATGTTCTGTCTAGTATTCTGACCCATCCCCAATACTTTTCATTTCCTCCCTTGATTCAACCTGGAACTTCTTCTCATGTCAGGTTATTTTGATAATCTGTCACTTTAAACCAACTCATAGTCAAAGTCGAGTTTATTGTCATATGCACAAGTACATGTATGCACAGGTGCAATGAAAAACTTACTTGCAGCAGCATCACAGGCACACAGCATCATATAAGCAGCATTCACAAGAAAAACATAAATTATACACAATTTTTACAAGAAGAACACAATTAGAACAAAAAAATGTCCATTTGGGTGTAAAGTGGTCATGGTATTGCTAAACTGTAGTGATTAGGGTTTCACTGGTTAGTTCAAGAACCGAGTGGTTGAAGAGAAGTAGCTGTTCTTGAACCTGGTGGTGTGGGACTCCAGGCTTCTGAACCTCCAGCCTGGTGGTAGCTGTGAAAAGATGACATGGCCCGGATGGTCGGGATCTTTGATGATGGATGTTGCCTTCTTGAGGCAGTGCCTCCTGTAGATACTACTGACGGTGGGGAGGGATGTGCCCGTGATGCATTGGGCAGAGTCCAATACTCTCTGCAGCTTCTTATGTTCCTGCGCCTTCGAATCGCCGTGCCAGACCATGATGCAACTTTCAACAATACATCTGCTGAAGTTTGTTAGAGTGTCGGATGACAAGCCGAACCTCCTTAATCTCCTGAGAAAGTAAAGGCGCTGGTGCGCGTTCCTTATGTTTGAATCTATGTGCTGGGCCCAGGACTGGTCATCCGATATGTTAATGCCCAGGAATTTAAAGCTGCTGACTTTCTCCACTGCTGAACCCCCAATGAGGACTGGCGCATGTTTGCCCTCCTTCCCCTTCCTGAAATCAACAATCAGCTCTTTAGTTTTGCTGATGTTGAGTGAGAGGTTGTTGTGGCACCACTCAACCAGGTGACCTACCTCAGTCTGGTAAGCTGATTCATCACCAACTGTGATTCGTCCAACAACAGTAGTGTCATTGGCGAATTTGAAGATAGCATTGGAGCTGTGCTTAGCCACACAGTCATGTGTGTATCGAGAGTAGAGCAGGGGGCTAAGCACACAGCCTTGAGGTGCACCTGTGTTGATCTTCAGCAAGGAGATGTTGTTACCAATCCTCATTGATTGAGGTCTGCCGATGAGGAAGTTCAGTATCCAGTTGCAGAGGGAGGTACAGAGGCCCAGGTCTTGAAGCTTGATGATGAGTTTGGATGGGATGATTGTGTCGAACACTGAGCTGTAGTCAATGAACAGCAGCCTGATGTACGAGTTCTTGTTGTCCAGATGGTCCAGTCTTCCCTCCCATCCCTTGTTGGGGAGTAGAGATGGCTCAACACCGCCCTCCCATCCCCTGCAAAATACTGATGTCAGGTCTGCTTCTTCTTATTATTGCATTGCTCTCTATTCTCCCTTCCTTCTCCTCATTGAAACAAGCCTCCCTGAACATGGCTGCTCTTAGAAGTAATTTTGTTTGTTGCATAAATAGAGCAACCAGGAGGTCAAAGCGTCCATTCTCTCAAAAATCCCTAACAACTGTATTCAACAGTAGGATCATTATAGAGGTCATAGAGCTATACAGCATGGAAACAGCCCACCAAGTCCATGCCAACCATCAAGCACCCATTTATACTAATCCTACAGTAATCCCATTTTGTTCTCCCCACATTCCCATCTACTCTGCACCATCTTTATTTTGACATATTTCTTAATGTGCAGTGCCCAGAATCAGATACAATACTCATGTGTCCTCAATCGGTTTTTAGTGAGGAATTTGCAATCTAGATCTTCAGCTATAAATTCAAAGATGCTGAAGGCCTTTTTAAACAGCTTTTTAATATATCTTGTCAACTTTAGATACTTGTATAGTCCTGCAAGTCTCTTTGTTACTGCATCCCTTTAAAATTGCGCCATTTAATTGACTGTTCTAAATCTTCCAACCAAAACTAACCACAATACATTTCTCTGTGTTAAATTTCATCTGCTTAGATTGTGCATTTCACAAATCTTTCTATTTCCATTTTTAAGTCTATTACCTTCTTCTTCATCATTTATTATTAGAGTGGTCACAACACCATCCTCACAATTCTGAAAAATAACCTCAACAGTTCTCTGTGTTTTCTTTTTGCTCGGCCAGTTTTGTATCCATGCACTCTTTAATGGGTTTTACTTTTGTTAATTATGTACAGGTGTAGCCTGCTTCTAGTGATGCAGACTAATTATAACTGGTCGAAGCTACTCATGAACTTGGCCTCCTGCTGGCATGGGAACCTCTCACTTTCCATGTAAGGGGAACTTATGACAGGAAGTTGCCAGTCAGTGGCACTAAGAACATGAACACTCTCTTTGAATGCTTGCATTTTTGGGAGTGATGAAATGCAGCTAAATATCCTTTCCAGGTGTGAATGTCTATGTCCCATTTATCAAATATATATATTTCCACACTAGTGCTTTCCTTGAATTTTGCAGCACAGAAGTATACAGCAAAGAGCTGTACATGGGATTCCTCAGCACAGTCAGTCTTCGAGGACTCTGAGGAAAGGTTTTAGAGAGTGAGGTGACCCTGACATGCACTGCTGCAGCCCTTGTGCTTGTCTGTTACTTGATGTTTGTCTGCTTGAGGTTGGCTCAATCCACTTGAGGTTTGTTTGGCAGAGAGCTGTGCAGCACTCTAATAATGACTGCTGGAAAGACATGCCTGATCCAGTAAGGAACATTCAGTTTAAGCCATGAGCATTATAAAAAGCTACTTCTTTCATTATTCAGACCAGTGTTGTTGAAAGTCTTGCCAGAAATTAATTTTGGATGTGACACTATTTTTGATATCATTTGAGCAAGATGGACACTAGAGAAAGAGCTTTCAGGAGCACCTATTTCTCCCACCAAAAAATCACCCCTGTTAATGACTGACTCACCCATATTGTGCAAAATTGATTGACACCATGTGATCTACAACCTTTTTTTGGTGTTGTGTGGATGAATTTCTGGGCCTTTAATTGTCATTTCTGGTTGTTGAGTACATTCAAAGAAAGTGCACTCTACAACTTTGCAGTATTCTTAGTTCATTTCCACATCCTTGGATCACATCATGTTAGCTTTACCTGACTTTCTATTGCTTTCTGTTTCTGACTTTCTTTAACCACAATTAGTGACATATGTGGAATATGTTTTTCATTTAGAGCTAGTATTTTACTAATATTATTGGCCGTTGAAGTACCATCGGTTCACAGTAATCAGTTTAATCATCATAACCAGTTTTCTACTCTCTCACCCGCATCAATAATCAGCCACATGATAAAAAATTGTAATATGTACAAATAACTAAGAAAGCACTCAAGTAGATAAATTATTAGGTAGCTGCTTAAATAGATTAATGCAAAATGGACAGTTTATTAAAATGGCTGATTTCTATTTTCCCATTGCATTTGTAGCTAAGTCAGATCTGTTATGTGAACTCCAATATTCATAATTACTTCTCTGCAGGAAATCTACACACAGTCCATTTTTTGAATTTTGTTTTATCTATTTAGAAATCAGTCATACAAGGAATACACATGGAATAGATTAGACATTACCCTTTATATTCACAGATCTGTGTTGAGTTAGCTTATTGCAGTTTGGGAGTAGCTGAAGGGGTCAAATTGCATGCTTTCCTACTTTATGGAAAGGAAGATCAGTTTGAGTTGCTGATCATTAATATCCAGCAATCCCTGCTGGTGATACATATTCATGACTATCGGAGGGCTGGATTGGGTTCAGTTGTAATGTTTCTGACAATGAAAGAACAGAATTCAATTGTCCATGTGCAAAGTGGTCATTTAATTGGGACGCTGGGGGAGTACAGTTATTGAAGCTTCAATATCAATTGTGACCTAGTCCTTAACGTTCTTATTTTCCAGCGAAAAGTGTGTTTGTTCAAGTCCCATTCCAGAGACATGAGTGCCAAAATTTTGATCGGTACTTCAATGCATTCCCAGGGACACCTTCACTTTTGGAAATCCAGATCCCTATGTTCTCACAACACTGTTTTGAAGAAGAGCAGTGGTGCTCTCTCTGGTGTCTTGACCGATATTCATTCCTTTCTCAGCATCAGTAATGCAGTTAATCTAATAATTATCATGTTGCCATTTGTGGGAGCTTGCTGTGTATAAATTAACTGCCATTTTTTGTTCATTTCTACAGTGATAATGTTTTAAAAGTACTTAATTAGTGACACAGTGTTTTGTAGTATCTAAGGAGGAATTTGAAAGGCACTTTTTAAGTATATATTTTGTTCTTTTTTATCCCTCAGGAGTCATCAACTATAAAAGGCAGAGGGGAATGTGGGGGAATCCTTGGAAAAAGAGACAGAAATTGAGACGACATTACAATATGCAGCAACCAGATAAATAAAAGTGTCATGAGAAGTGGAGCGTATTCTGATTGAAATCTGGGCAGACTACTTCAGTGCAACATCCAAATTAATTTTCTCTATTAGCAAAGCAATTTTGCAGAAGGAATGGAAATTAGATCCAGCTGATTTGTCTAAGCTGACCAATGACTTTGCTTGAGGAGAATTGTCCCAAGGTTGGTAGAACTTTAAAAAGTCATGGCAAATTGGAAAGTCTGCTGATTGTGTCATTAACCAATTCTTCTGGCCCACAAGAAGCAGTTGATTCCAAAACAATATAAATGCAACCACTTTTATGTGCTACTAATTAAGTTACTTACAAAATGAGTATTGCCATTGCATCTGGAAATATTAATATTTTATCAGCACAATGGAATTTGGTTTTAGCACTCTGTGAGTTTCCACCAGAATCAGTTAGTTTTCTCCAATGGCAGAATGATGTTACAGCAATTTGTCCTGTCAAACTGCATTACCATGTTACTGGTCCACTCTTTTGAAACTGGTAAGTAATGGAAGGGAACAGGATAGCAACATGAACATAGGTGTGACTTTAAGGTTCCAGGAAGGAATAGAAGGAATAAGGGCTTGAGGAGATGTAAAGATTCCCTTTAGAGCCTAAGGAAGTTCTTGTGAACCAGGTAAAGCATAGTAAAGAAAAAATTCCTACCGTTCAGTCTCTTCACAGCCACATCTGACTTGGTTCTGTCTAGTGGTAAATCCAGTACTGAGCTGAAATGCTATAAGGGTCTGATTAGTATCTTGGTGCTTTGATTACCATATTTAACAAAAGACCTTGCCAACTTCAGAAGAACATGTTTAAATGACAGGATGAATAGAGCTTTCCATCGGGTAAGTAACCTAGAGCATTTTAATTGCTCAGCTGACCCATTTCCGCTACTGAGTGGGTGGGAATAAAATTCATCCTTCCACCCACAGCCCCTACCACATCTATCCACCCACCAGTCAGTGATGAAGTTTGGGTTTTAAAAAAGAGCTGGATAATAAGCAGCTCTGGGGGCGAACTAACAACAGGAACAAAACAAAAAAGGTTCATTTGGCTGGTTTTGGACCTACATTAGTCTGTTGATGGATGGTATAATTTCTGATGTGCTATTGCCATTTAATGTAGAGTAGATAGCATTGACATTCTTTGTCAAAGGGATACTTGCACATAGTTGGACAGAGTTGTGTAGCTTGGAAAAGGACAATTGAAGAACTACATGTTTGCAATTTCCTGTTTGAAGTCAAAATCAGAACAACAAATTTGGTTGTCCATTAATTTTAAAAAGCTAATTAGCATAAATGTGGATTATAGAGCAGGACATGAGAGAAAGCCAAATAATAACTTGTGATAATCGCAATTAGATGCAAACTATTTGTGCTACTGTGCACGCATACGTGCATGTGAGAGAGAGAGAGAGAGAGAGAGAGAGAGAGAGAGAGAGAGAGAGAGAGAGAGAGAGAGAGAGAGTTCCAGGAACAGCACCAGCTATAACCCCTGACCCTGGAGCTGAACTTACTGAGCAGGTCAGGCTGCACCCATGCAGAGAGAATTAGAATCAGACTCAACATTTCAGGTTGATAGCCTGTGTTGGGCTGTGAAGGGCAGTTGGCTTAGTTTGGTCCAATAGCTAATCACACCACTGGATTTGCCTGTACTGTCAAGACAGCATCCAATGTAATTAGTGAGTAAGTTTGACCACTCTTGTGCAAGTTAGATAGCAGAAGTCCATTATATAATACCTAAATAAATGCTGCCAAAAGGTAATTGGAATAATGAACATCTTTGGTCTCAATTTTCGCTTGATCCATGATTCTGATAAATTTAGTGCAAAAGTTTCAACAGTTACCTATTAAGTTTGGTGGATCAATTATGTCATCTTTAATGCATGCATTCTGGTAAAGAAGAACTATGATATTAAAAATATTCTTTTCTAGGAGGTAAGATAAGATAAAGAAAAATTTCACAAATAGTTATTCTGAATGAAATGAATATTTAAATACTAGTTTGATGTAAAATACAAAACCTTTACATTCTTTAGAAACAGTATGGGGTTACTTTTTGCATCTTTTAAAAAGACATAATATTGAATTATAAATTAAGAATGAACATTTTTACTGGCAAGCAAAATTCTGATAATAAAAGATTACTCAAATGATTTATGCTATTAGTTTGTTATTTACAATAGGTATTGTTACAGGTTTACAAATGGTTGCCATTTCAATCTTTCCAAATATTATTCTTGTTCCTCTAAATGTTTGAAACAAGAGGCAGAAGCTGTAAAACATTATAAATGACATGGCTCACATGGTCCACATTTTTCAGGGTTTTCCATGGCACTTTATTGTCAGAGGGCTGTGTTGTACTGTAGGCACAAGTTGGTAGAGGACCATTGACTTGCAAATGTTGAGTGGAAAGCCCTCCCCTCATTTGTTTCAGAGAATGAGTTGATGATGGCCACGCATGCCACTCATGATCAACAAGAAACTGAGAAAGGCATAACCTAACAAAAAAAAGCAAGGCCTCAGGCACAGATGGTATCCCTGCTGAAGTTCTTATACTTAATGGTGAAGAGCTTAAGTCAGAAATCCACAATCTCATTGTCCACATTGGGAAGAGGAAGGTACAGTAGAAGACCTCAGATATGCTTTAATCATAACCATCTTCAGGAAGTTTGACTGTGATATCTAGCGAGGGCTCTTCTTGCTGTTTGCCACAGGGAAAGTCATTGACAGGGTTCCCCTTGTCACTGCCTTTCAGTGGCCAAAGAACTGCTCCCTGAATTCCAGTATAGATTCCTTCCATCTAGAGGCACAGTGGATATTATCTTCATTGCACAACTCCAAGAGAAATGCAGGAGGCAAAACCAACCATTCCATGTGACCTTCTTCAACCTCACTAAAGCCTTTGACTTCATCAAGTAGGAGGGACTGCAGAGTAACCCCTCAAATATGGTTACTCACAAAATTCATCTACATTTTACATTTGCTTCATGATGGCATGCAGTCTATGATCCTACACAAAGGGTCTACAACAGAACCAATACAAGTGAGGACTGATGTCAAATTGTCATTGTCCCAACATTTCTTTCAAGCTTCCTTACTACAATGTTGCATCTCACCTCCAACAAATTCTGTGGAAATAGAGATGATCTTCAGAGTTGACAGGAAACAGTTCAATCCGCGGGAACACTCGAGAATCAAAATCAGTTAAACCTCGGTAGTTGAGATGAACTAAAATTACAGTTGTGGCTTCAGCAGATCTTGGCCCCTCATTCAAATGGTAACTCTTTATGTTTGAGCCTGTACCATCTGACTTGGAGACGGTGCAACTAAAGTTAACATTCACTAGATTCAGAGAAGGGCATTGTCTTATGAGGAAAAATTCGGCAGATTCAGAGAAGGACATTGTCTTATGAGGAAAAATTTGGCAGTTTGGGCCTATACTTTCTGGAGTTTAGAAGAATGTTTCACTTTGGAGAGGCACAGTGGTGCAGCTAGTAGAGGTGCTGCCTCTCAGCTTCAGCAATCTGGGTTCAATCCTGACGTCTGGTGCTGTCAGTGTTGAACATGCACTTTCTCCCTCTGACTGCATGGATTTCCTCTGTGTGCTCCAGTTTCCTCCCATATCCCAAAGATATGTTGGTTTTAGGTTAACTAGTGTTGTGAAGCAGATTCGGGGTCTCAGAAGGCAAGGACTCTGAACACAGTCTGGCATTAAATGATTTATTTACAAGAGACGAGCGGGGAAAATGGTAACAGGAATAACACACACATGCGCACGGTTTATGGCAAGCGAGGGAAAATCGCAACAGGGTAAAACACACACACCCACAGACACAGACACAGACACACACACACACAAAACAGACTAGGCATATACAATCAAGGAAAAGCAATACAATACCCGCCACCCCTTGACTCAATGCAGGCACGGCTCAATGCCACTAGGGACACTAACTAAAACGCTCCCAACCCTTTAACAGTGCACACCTCACCAATGATTTCTCCAGCACTGTTCCACGGTCCTCGGCCTGGAGTGAAGCAGGGTGATCCCTTGAAGACAAAAGAGGCCAAGCGCATGTGGCGCTCTTTATAGTGCTAGAGGGCTGGGGGGTCCAGCCCAGGTGATTTACAAAGGCCAATGGCCCGGTACCAGCAAGGACTAATCGATTACAAAGGCCAATGGCCCAAGGCCAAGTACAAAGGTAGTTAAAGGGACCAATGGTAAGGTGTGCGCTGATGGGTGGGGTGGGGAGGGGTGGGGCCAAACCTTGATTGGTAGTGGTGTGTCTCCCAACCAGGTAATGGGCGGTGCTGTCCCGTGACAGCCACGACTCTCCACAATACAACTGGCCACCATTAAATTCTCCCTGGTGTATTAGTATGTGATGGAACTTGGGGGGAATTGATGGGAATGTTGGGAGAATAAGTTATGAGGAAAACTAGTGAGGTATTGGGATTGCTCTGTGCGACAACATTGACTTTATGGGCTGAATAGCTTCCTTCTATGTCGTTAGGAAATATGGAATGCTAGGTGATCTCATTGAAACGTAGAATTCTGAAGAGGCCTTGACAAGGTGGATGCTGTTACAATGTCTCTCTTGGTAGGAGAAACTAGACCTAGAATGCTTAGGCTAAGGACAAGAGACTGGCCCCTTAAGACTGAGATGAGGAGGAACTTCTTCTCTCAGGGTTGGAATTCCCGACCCAAGAGCCAGTAAGTCAGTAGGTATATTCAAGGCTGTGACAGATATATTGTGGACTGGAGAGGAATCAAAGGTTACAAGGAGCATGCAGAAAAGTGGAGTTGAGGACAGATTTAGAATAGTTTCAGATTCAGATTAGTTTATTGTCTCATACACCAGCGTGCAATGAAATTTCTTGCTTGCATGAAGTTCATAGTGTAAACTGCGTACACGGTAATAATAAATACAACAGTAAATACAGTGACAAGCAGAAAAACAATGGAATGGTAGAAAGTATGGAAGTGCAAACTGAGGTAGTGCAAAAAGAAATACTAAAGTATCATAATGGAAGAGGTAGAATTAAGGGTTCAAGAATGTGGCAGCACGATGGGGAAGGGGATCTAAAAGAGGTGATTTGTTCAGAAATCTGACAGCAGTGGGGAAGAAGATGTTCCTAAGTCTGGTTGTCAGGTCTTTCATGCTCCTGTATCTTCTATCAGAGGGTAGAAAAGAGAAAAGGGAATGGCCAGGGTGGCAGGCACCCTTGACAATAAAGTTGGTCACAGATGTGATCAGCTGTGATCTCCTTCTACGATGGAGCAGACTTAAGGAGATGGAAGATCTTCCCTTCTCTTTCTTCTTATTTTCTTATTAAATGTTACAAATGGTCATGATCTTATCTTTATCAAATGCTCATGTACATATACGCAACCCAAGGTATGTGGGAAAAATAACCAGAAGCAGAAATAATATTTTTAAAAAAAGATTACCAATTACTTACCTTCCATCCTCACAGATGTTCCTCTCCCGTTGAAATAAATGGAGTTGATGCTTGGCCCAATGCAGGTTCAATGGACAGATTTCCTGGTGTTGGGGAGGGGTAATTGCTGGATCTTTGGCTCCATTCCTGGACTCCATAAGAATTTCAATGTAAGTGTGCTGGTGAGAAATTGTCAGGAAGCAGTCAGGAAGTTGGGAGGTTTCTTGTTGTGGGGCAACCCTGAACTTGATGGTATTTCCTTCGGTAAATGCCAGAAGTCCTGCATGGTACTGATGGCATTTCCCTCCAAATCCACACCAATCTACTATTTAAATGTTTTAAATAATAATCAGCAAAAAAATTACATTAAATTTAGGCCTGCGTGTGACAATGGCAGAGAATACACTGAAATCAGGAGAATGTTAATTCAGTGGTAAAAATAGCTTAAAACAGATGAATAAAACCCATTTGTGATTACATAGCTTGTCTTCGTCATATATTCATGTCAAGCCTCTTATAATAAAGCAGGAGAAGGATAGTACCTTTTGGTTTCTTAAAAACTCAAATTGAAAAGGAATAGAAAACCCAAATGGAGTCATTCCTGGAACTTTTTTATTTTTTGAAAAATTCATCAGGTATTAGATATATCAAAATTGAATAAAAAAGACTATTTGAAATCCTTTTAGCTATTATTCTTTTCAAGGTATTCAATGATAATCCAAATGTTCATTTTCAACCCTATTCATGGCCAATGAAGTACATGATTTTTCTATTCAATCTCCTGAATAGCAAGTTGGGAACTTATCTAAATGCAGCTAATTACGTTTGGCCAAGCTTTGTCCAGAGTGTAATTATCCTGCTGGCTCCACATTCATTTTCTACTAATCAGTTATTACTCTGGGGCCATGAGCATACAAACCTCATACTCTAATTACAAGGTCCATGGTCCTCCAGTTTGTAATGCATGTTTGTATCCAGCTATACAGATGGGTTTGTGAAATTTCTTTCCTTCACTGGAAAAACATTAATAAACAAAATTGAGAAATATTGAAAGGAATAATTCAGAATGTGTGTATTTTTCTTGTTTTTGAAGTATTTTTCCCTGTAATTAACATAATAGAAGTACCAAAGGACTCCAAATTAGTTTTGTTAGCTTATAATGTTTCATTGCATATTTTTCTTTTCAAACAGAATAAAGAATATTTAGCAGCAAGTTTTTTTATTGAATGAAATGGTTTCTGTTCACATTCAGTGGATAAATCGTTTTCAATACTGAATGAAATGAAATATTTTATGCAGAACTTTGTTTATATATTAATATGCATTGTGCATCCATTGTTTGTCTGACTACACCTGTACTCTCGACTTTCAGCCAAATTAAGTAAACACGTCCATAGATTTAAAGGAAAAAAAATATTTTCATACTGATTTTTATATGAAGTCTCAAGGTTTAATGCTACAAGTAGAACATAGAATAAATTTAAGAAAAGGACATTGAAGTTGGATAAATGTTAAAAAAAGTAAACACAAACATCATGGTGCATGGATCCTCTATTCTCTCGGTGATGCTCAATTCCAAGATGAATGTTCCCAGACCAGGCACCTGTATAAGCAACTTAATTCTGTATGAACTTTCAAATTGTCATAATTTGACTTTGGCTATTGCAAGACCACTCTCTATAGGCTAATGAAACTTTAGATAAGTATAGAAAAGATCCAAAATTGTGCAGAATTGCATCAGTGGCCAAAAGGAACCTTTCTCAATTAACCTGAAGGTAATTTATACTCTTCCATGCCTTTGGATCCATGTTCAGCTCTGGTAGGTTTATTTGAGGCACAGTATGGAGCATAGTGTTCAAAAATGATGGCTTCTGTGCCAGACTAACAGAGTGCTTGAATTCATAATCTGTATCGTTTGCATGCTACTAGTGGTCATTAGGTATGTGGCCAAACTACTTGGCCAAGATAACTGGTACACCTACTGTTGACATTATAGGTACAGTATATATTAACAGCCTAATTAAAGAGTCTAACTTCTCCATGTGGCTTCTAATTCTTCAATAAAAATACTCAAAGAGCTATATCTTGCTGTATATTTCATTAATTCTGGCCAAATTGAGCTTCAAGTACATAAAGATCCAATATAAATATTTATAAAATGGTATGTGGACCATAGCATTGTATTTCAAAATTAATTCAAATGACCAGTCTCCCTGGCATTTTTCATAGGCTTACAGTGGAAGGTTCTTCACTAATTTATGTGACCTCAAACCAGGGTTGCCAAAACTTCCATATAAGAGACATTGTGGAGTAAAACAGAGAATGAGCTGTCTTGTGCTCAATCACGGACTGAGTGCTCTTTATCTCATATGGATACATTGGCCCAGAATTTGCGGCTGTTTGCCACTGACCTACAAATAAATGATTGTACTTACCTTTTTCACATGCCTTGTTGGGAACTTACATCGGACATAGGACACAGAAACAGACTGTTTGGCTCAACCAGCACATACCAGCACTGATGCCCCACTTCAGCCTCCTCTCCTCAACTAAACCTTTAGGTGTTGCCCTTTATTCCATTCTCCCTCATATGCTAGTCTGATCTCTTTTTATATGAAACAATAGTGTTAGCTCCAGCAGCTGGTTCTGCATTTGCACACTTAGGTAAAGAGGTTTCTTGGTGACACTCTTATGTTGATGGTCCCCTGGGACTTCGTGGGAACCAGCAGCTCCAAGCTCAGTGAAAAGATCCTGTATGGTTCTATCTGAAAATGTTTTATTGTGAATTGGGGGGCAGTGGATTGTTGAGAGGGGTTATAGAACTTGGCATGAAAATAGTTTCAACAGGAGGCTAAGGCATACCCCCTGATGTAGGTGGCTGCCAAAGCTGTCAAATATTATGAATGACATTCAGAAAAATTCAAAAACATTTCAAAGCTAAAACGTCATACGTGTTTAAAAATTGAAACAATAGTAAATATTAAAAATAAAAAAACACTAATAAAACCCTAAAAGTACTCCAGAATAGTTGGATTAATTCCAATAATTAAAAATATCTAAAAATACTGAAACATAACAATTCCTCTTGCATTAAAATCATTGAAGAGAGCTATGCACCAGGTCTAACCTGACACAGGTTCTTCAAGTGGATTCCCAGAGTAGGTGCCAGAAGATCACTGCAACATTGCACTGTTCTGCACGAGTCCATCTGAACTTGATCAGGGAATCAAGCAGCCATTATCTGCCAGCAAGGTTGGGTCTTCTGTGTTCATGCACAGATACAGGAAATCTCAAACTTTCTGGCACTTTTGCAGGGAAATGCTGGCAGTTATGAACAGAACCACTGGCATTTCACTATAAAGTTCCCACCATTAAGTAGTGCTATGGTGTGAGAAAAATGGGCAAATATAACATCAAAGTTGTAAATGGTCTGATTCAGATTCAAATGGTTATCAGGAAGAAGTTTCAATCAGTGAGTAAGAAAACTTACAGAATGATAGGCATGGCAGATTCTTGAACAATATGTGCTAGCCGGACAAATTGTGCAGGTTTTGGCTACTAGATGATGTCATATTCAAGTGTAAGCTTCTGAGTTCTTTGAAATGTCAGTCATGTTAGTAAATAAATCGAGTAAAGAAGTGAAAAAGAAAAAGGTGAAAATTTTAAATGCAAAACTAAATGAATTGCAGAATGCCACCCCTCCCCCACATCCATCGCCCTCACCCCACGGCCCCCCCCCCCAATCACTCAGATAACATGGTAAGCTTCTGTTTGGATAGTTTATTGAGCTTCCTGCTATTCCATATGTTTTATCTTCAACCTGGGGGCAGTAGCACTATTCTGACCTTCCACCATGCTGATTATTTCCCTGCCATGGCTGTTCACCCTTCTCAGTTCTTCCTCCCCCTCTCCTCATCCATGGAATCTTGGAGGAGAGAGTTCCCCTCCTGATCATCATTTGGCCTACACTCGGGGAACTTTTCTGGGCCCCTCCTGGATAGCTTTTGCCATTTGGCCACACTGCAGCTCCCCTTACCTTGCACGTTTTGAACCCTATGGCTTGATTCCTTCCTGGTGAGGATCTTTTGTTTGCTCCTGGAGAGGATTTGTCTCTACAGATCCATCACATCACCTACCTCTTCTCTCTCCCTCTGCTCCTCTGCTTTTGCACACAGTTCCTGCCAACATCTTTTTATAATGGAAACTGATGATTGAAATGTGAATTAGAAATACGAGCGATGACTTTTTACTCTCACTCACTGCATAGTGGTTGCTGATGGAAGACTGTGCGTAATAATATCTGTGATGAAATAACTCACCATCACTTATGGTCCAGACTCGTCAGGATGAGCTGTCACTTAGTTTGAAGGACATCCACTGTCCATGAAGATATAACCCCATTCTATCACCTGTTTCTGAATAGGGGAAAAGTGAAAAAAAAAAATTGATTGAAACAAATGACAGTGGAAGTATTATTTTTTATCTTTGGCGCTCTCTGATTGCATGGGTTTTAAAGGCTTTGAGAAGCTCTTTAATCTGATCCTTACACAGTGTTTTCCATTGCAGCTATTTTTTTCACATCACAGCAACAAAGGCACCGAAGCAAAAATCCAGTTAAATACACATTACTAAATTGACAATGACACTGATACTGAAGGAGGTGAATTCAACTGCATTGATACATTTGTGGTTTTTAAGATCTCAATGCACTTAACAAGTAAAGGTGATAATTACCACACTTCTGCTTCCTCAGCAGAATATCGACTTTGTCAATATTTGGACTTCTGCATTTTGAGCTTTTCCAGCAACACCTGGGCCACAAACACACATGGCATTGTTTGGTTGGGCTGGGTGCTGATTCACTTTTGATTCCGAGTGCAAGGCACATACGTTCATTTATGGCATCAGTCAAACTGGGTGCCACTTTGGCAGTGTGAAGATTAGGTAGATCTTGACCTCAGTCAGAGCACTTCCAAACTTGAACCCAGTAATGCTGTGCAGAAGATCCAAGTTTTAGTATTAGGGTGCACCACCATAGCTTCTCACTGTGCCCTTCCCCAACAAATCTAGCTTATTTAAATGATCAAGAAGTTGCAAGATAGTTGCCAATTGATTTGCCATGTTTGTTAGAGTAAGAAGTAGCGCTGTCTGCTGTTTCCCGGCTTTGTTAGTTTGCCCAGTCTTGAGGGGGTGTGGGAGAAGCAAGGTTTTATCTTCACCTCTAGGCGTTGGCAAATCTAAGGTTCCTTCCAGACAGGCTGCTTACACTTGGAGTGCAATGGAGTCTGGACAGACTTGAGAACATTTTCAGTGAGCTCAGACTTATACCTTTCAAGCCACAGGCTTCATTTACAGCAAGCATAGTTCCTGTAGCATGTGCACATCTCAGGTCTGCTTGCATAATTTACATCTGTGGCCTTGAAGTCTGGAGTTTGGGTGTACTTGTGCAGACTTGAGGTTTGCAAACCAAGCACACGGGTAACTTTCACAAGTTGTCATAAGTTTGAAGTTAAACCAGAGAGTTGCATTCAGGCAGTAATTCCCCTTTAGCTATCTCAGTGGGAGTAATGTGTGGGACAATTCCATGAAGAGGTCCTCACTGAAATATGCTGTGATTGCTACTGTAGGGCAGGACCAAGACTGCATTACCAGTGGCTGTTAATGTCATGGTGGCCATTAGCTTTTATACCTCTAGCTCTTTCCAGACTGGAGCAGGAGTACCTGCAACTTTTCCCCAATTGCAGCCTACAGATGCATTCAGAAGTTGACAGGTACTTCCTGCTGCAGGGTGTAGAATGCATTGATTTGAGTTCGGCACAACTGCACTCACCTTGCACTGAAGCCATCATATTTAAACCTCTATGATATACCATGATCAGCTGGCATTCCACTCCTTGAATATACATGATAACTACCATCTATTGTCCAGGAGGCAAACATTATACATTCATTTTGGAATATCCATGATGCATTCTCCATGCTAAACTGAAGTGTGGCTAGTTACCACAAAGCCATTCACACCAGTACACTCCCACACTCAGTTGGATAAGCTATGTATAAGGTTTCTACAGAATTTTCCTATAGAATAGAAAATACGTGATAGCACTGGAGACGTTGTAGAGGAGATTCACCAGAACGTTCTGATGAAGGATCTCAGCCCAAAACGTCAACTGTTCATTTCCCTCCATAGATGCTGCCTGACTTGCTGAGTTCCTCCAGCATTTTGTGTGTGTTGCTCCAGATTTCCAGCATCTGCAGTCTCTCTTGTGTTACCAGAACATTGCCTGGGATGGAGCATTTCAATTGCGAGGAGAGACTGGTGAGGCTGGGTCTGTTTTCCCTGGAGCAGAGGAGTATAAGAGAGGACATGATTGAATATATAAGGTTATGAGGGGTATAGATGGGATAGGCTGCAGGAAAGTATTTCCCATATCAGAGGTAGGTAAAGCTAGAGGAGTTAGATTAGGGTAAGGGGGAAAAGATTTTGAGGCGATCTGAGGGGAACTATTTTCACGCAGAGAGTGGTGAGTATCTGGAATACACTGCCTGAGAGAGTGGCAGAAGCAGAGTCGCTAATAGGATTTAAGAAGTGCTTAGACCAGCATTAGAATTACCTAGGCATAGAAGGCTACAGACCAAGTGCTGGAAGATGCAATTAATATGGAAAGGTGTCTACTGTCAGCATAGATATGCTGGGCCGAATGGCCTATCACCATCTTGTATGTCTCTCTGGCTCCATGACTCTATAACTTACCATTGGCAAGCAGAGGCAATGATTCCACTGCTGAGGAACTTAGCTGAGCAGATCTCAATGTTTTTATGGTCTTCTCTTTGTAATACAATTGTGCAATCATGCAGCCTTAGCCCTTGCCACCATGAATACCAGATCCAGGAAGAGGAGGAGGAGTAAGAGGGGAAGGAATATGAGGAAAAGAGGAGAGAATACAGAGACCTCCTTTCTGGCTGGACAGTCAATTTATCAAATACACTTTCAATAAACAACCTCACATTCCCGTTCCATAATAGTTCCCATACTACCTCTGCTCTTGTTTATGACCGTCTCAGTTTACTGCAATGGGAAATTAAACAGCAAACACTGAAGCAACATTCCTGAGCAAAGTTGTACACAACCCTGCACTTCCTCGCCATGAGTCACAGCACTCTGGAATGGTTGGCTGGCAAACAGCAGTTGGGGCACTGGTGAAGTGGGAGTGGTGAGATAAACAAATGCTCTCACTTTGAGATGCAACAGCAGAGTTGTGCTCCATAGATATGCTGCCATTCACCAGGATGGTTTCTTGGCAATCCTAGTGAACAACTGTGGGAGACATTGCTGACTCTGCAGGGCCCTTTGAACATATTCATGCACAGTCATAATGGTAGCAGTCTGAGCTGGCATGGCAATAGTCAGAACTCCTAATAATGCATTCAAGTGACAAGCTCCTTCTATTGTACATCTGTGAAGTGCACTGTGTGTATATTAAAGGCACAATGTGAGGGCTACACTTTTGTGGGAATGTTGGCAATGACACATTGCTGGTCATTTAATTTATCAGAGCTCTTACTTGGGGTAATGTTTGTTCTCTACTCACCTGTGCACTTTACACTAAAAATTATAATATAACCTCATCTCACAACTGGCATGTCTGCATGGAGTAATGGACTGAAAAATGGAGAATCTGGGAACTTAAGTGAGTTTATTCACTCATTAAAAGAAACAGTGTCCTTGGAATGTGCTGTAAATCAGCTTGCACCTAAACAATGTGTTTAACAATGGATTAATATTAAAATTATTTTCATTTTTCATCAGTGTTTCCATCTTTATTTTGCATCTGTTTCGGGACATACTTCCACAAGGTTTAAAGGGACTATGTGCTGCGAGCTGTCCTGAATCATTGAGGGAGTGCAGTCAGCCCATTTTATCCAGGTCTGATGGACAAGGGCAAATTAGACTAATCCCCCTTTCTATATGAAGGCCATAACCCCTGACTACTGATTGGAGTCAATTATAGAAATGATTACAGATTCAAATATGGGAGAACCACAAGCAAGGCGGATCTGACTTTTAGTGGAGGTAACAGATTAGTAGTCAAGAGTGGAACTTAAGGGCACTTGCAGGGGTTGCAAGTCGTAGAGTCATAGAGTAATATATAGTATTGTAACAGACCATTCGGCCCAACTGGTCCATGCTGACCATGGTGCCCACCAAGCTAGTCCCATTTGCTCACATTTGGACCTTCGTGATGAGATCAGGGAAGCCATTAAGTGGTCATCTCCTGTATTAACACACTGTTAAAGGCATATTCCTGCCACTTAATGCACAGTTCAGGACATGTCTGTTTTGTCACTTAATATTCTGGCTATTTGTATATTTAGAGAACTATCCCTCAACACAGGAACAAAAGGGGTATGTTTTGGGTGTCTGGAGTTTATGCTCAGAATGTTGATAGATCCATTTAGGCCTAATTAGGGATAGTCATCTTGTTTTCAGCTGGCTATCTTTTTTGAGGGGATTTTCTTTCTCATTTTGCATCACATGTCTAAGTTCTTTTTTTCTGATTTTGTTTTGTGCAACATTATAAAGAAATGTTGGACAGTATGGCAGGTGGTGGGCTTTCAGCCATTTTTGCTGGGTTTCTGTGTGCTTCTGACAAAGAGACTCCAGGTTGTCAATGCTCCTTCTATACTCTGAGCGGTCATGAGCCAGGGATTCTAATGTACCAGTGGCAGTTTTTCATGCAGCTTTGAGAATATTCTGGAATCCCTTCCTCTGTTTTTTCTGGTTATCTCTTGCCATGACAGAGCTCGAGTGTCTGCCTCAGGAGGTTGGTGTCAGGCATGTGAACAATGTCACCTGACTGAGAGTAATTATTGCCTTGATGCTGGGAGCAGGTGCTTACATTAGGTAGTTTATCTTGCCAATCAATTTGCAGAATTTTGTGGAGACAGTGCTAATGGTATCTCTCCAGTGCCTTGAAGTGCCTGCCATGGGTAGTCCAATTCTCAGAGGCAGAGATCACTGCCGCCTGGTAGACCATGGGACATGTGCCAGAATTCAGGTCTTGATCTTCAAATATTCTTGTCCTCAGTGGGCCAGAGTTATGGTGAATTTCATTATCAATATCTACTTTCACTGAGAGATGGCTTCTAGATATGAGAAGTGATCTATGTTTTCCAGAGTCGTTTGCTGTTGGAGGGCAACGTGGTGCAGCAGGAGCAGGTTGGTGGAGGACCTTTGTTTGCTGACGTTGGATGTAAGGCCACCCTTTTTCATGCTTCAGTGATGACTTGGAGTTTGCCCTCAGTGCCATGTACTGCAGCTCAGTGACTGATCTTGGGGTGATCTTAGTTCTTGGGTGGAGGTTGAACAACTTCCCATTTTTCCTGTAGATTAGCTCCATTCCAGCAGGAAGTTTCTTGAAGGCGAGGTGCAGCATTGCAGTGAGAAGGACTGAGAAAAAAAGTTTTGGGGTGACCACACTGCCTTGCCTGAAAGCAATTTGCAATGAGGCTGGCAATATTGTTTGTGCATTGGTTAGGATCATGACTTGTCTGCCATTATGTAGCAGACATAAGATAAAGAGGAGTTTCTGTGTGCAGTCAAATTTAAGAAGGATGCCTGTTGTTCTCCGAATTGCCTGAGTCCAAGGCTTGAGCAGAGTTAAAAAAGATCATGCATCGTGGTTGGTGCTACTCCCTGCATTTCTCCTGGAGTTGTCATGATGTGAGTATTGTTTTCACTCTGCATCTATACAGGCAGAATCCACATTGATTTTCAGAATCAGCCCATTGGCCACCAGAATTAGGGAGATGAAGAGGGTCCTGACGACGAGCTTCCCCGTGACAAAGAGCAGGGAGTCCCCTCTGCAGGAATCACAATCGAATTTGTCTCCTTCCTGAAAAATGACAGAAGTTGCAATTAGGTGTGCATTGCCGGGTGTTAGAAGCCATCACTAATATCTGGTGCCCTCCTTCCATTAATGCATGGGGTGCATGGAATAGCTGAAAGGATAACTGTAGAATTTGACCTTGCAAGTCCCTGTATTTTCTAAATGATTATGTTTATGTTGAAATTGTATCGGGTGGCACACATTAAGTTGTATTATGTGATAACGTTTCCAGTTCTGTTTCAGAGAGTGTAATAGAGTCAGAGTAATTGAATGATACAGGATGGCCTTTCGGCCCACCATATCCATGCTGGCCATCAAGTACCTATCTGTACTAATCATATTCGGCCCATTAACTACTGGGAGAAACTGACATTGTCTGCACTCAATTTAATTGAGGTGTAAATTGAAGCAATGTATAATCTCATGTATTAGACCCTCTAAGTGGGTGATTTCCTTGGATACTGCTGATTGTACATGGGAAAATTATGTAACCACTCTGGAAAGCTGTTTATTACATTTTATTTCATGGTATGCATGGTATTCTTCAGTCACCAAGGAAACTGTCCTATTCAATTTACTGTCCCACCAATTAATTTTTACAAATAGAAGATTAAAGGAAAAGATTGCAGTGCCCCATAAACATTGCCAAATTAAGATACAGTTCAAGAGCAGTTTTAAAAAAAAATGTACATAAAATTCTTTAAGTGAGGGAAGAGGAGTAATATAGCATTGATGAACATAATTTCACTGAAATTAGTGTAGGAGCAAAATTCTAAATAAATGTGACCACTCCCCCTCTGCAATGATGAGACCAGACTGAGACAGTGACACTGTTACACCGGCAGTACCACCCACACACCATATGCAAAGATAGCCTACAGCCACAGCCACCATACTTTCATGTTCACAGACAGTAAACCAGACAAGATGTCACCCTTCTTTAACAGGGCATGGTGCCAGCTCCCACACACATGACTTCATTAGCTTATACATTCATACATCTGGCATCAGGTCAGAAGACTCTACCCTGAATTCATGCCAACATCTCATCAGCACTCACATTCCCCCAAACCTTGCCAATATTAGCAAATGCAGAAAATAATTACACTCATTTTTTTCACTATTTTAATTTCCATTTATTAGTTTGTGGTAAAAGGACAGCAACAGATGTAACCGGAAGCGTACATCTAAAAAAAAACATAATCTGTTACAAAATATACTGTACAGAAATATCTACCGATAAGATGTGTTTGAGGAAAATATTTTTATTTGAAATGAGCAATTTGAATTCTGTTAAAGGGATATTCTTCTATTGTTGGCTTGTAAAGAAGAAACATTTACATTTATATTGCACCTTTTCGTTTTCTTCCCAGGGCATTCCAAAATGCTCGATAGCCAATGAAGTTCTAATGTTATAATGTAGGAGAAAGCAGCAGCCAATTTGCGCACAGCAAGCTACGATGATTAGCAAAATAATAATGTCCATATATTCTATTTTAGTAATGTTGATTGCACGGAAAATATTGGCGAGGATGATCCAGTGAAGTGTGAAATTAAGTAATACATTTCAATTTCAGAGTGCGATTTTCTTTTAAACATTATCATTCAAACATAATGTCACATGTGGATAATCTTACAACTGTCAGGAAATTGAGTAAGTAGAAACCATGTAGATTTGGCAGAGAAGATGCTGTGACTATTACATTTTAAGGGACACAGGAAAAAGAATGTAGATATCTACTAATTGTCCAAACAGGTATCTGATACTGACATCAAAATCTCTGTGGATTTAGTTGAGTATCCAGAAGTTAATTTGCAGTCACGTAATTAATGAGTTTCTCAGTTCTGTTTGATTTGGAATTGACAGATTTCATCACACCGCCCAAGGACAATAATATTTTCACTTTTGCACTCTGGTTCTTTAAGCTGAGTGGTCTTACTCTGTACTTCTCGATGCAGAACTGAAAACATGACAATGTTCAGTGTTGCCCATTGGTCTAGGTGACATTTGCATGAATATTGCAGCAACTGAGAGCAGATATACCGTATATCCTAGAGGTAACAAAATAAGGACAGCAGAAAACATAACTAAATACAAATTACTTCCAGGATGCCACTTCTAAAGAAGGTAAGAACACTCATGTGTTTATTTGCTGCATTCAATTATTTAAGACTTTGTTAGCTTCATTTTCTTGATGGACTTGGATTAAAATATCAACAAATTCAATACATTGTGAATGTAAAGTTCATCAGCCCCAACATCAACAACTCCCCCCATCAGATACAGCCCAAACTACCATGAATTAAAAACGTAACACTTGCTGCAGCACAAGCACATTGCAGATCCATTCAGTTTTGAAAATCACAGATCAACACCTTTCATAATATATGGCACAGTACATAATTATTTTATTGGCAGTTAAAATCTCATTGACCAACTGCATTTATGCATCTTGAACAAATACAATAACTAAAGGCTCTGATTACACAGTTCTTCATTTGCTTCATTTTGTCCAAATCCTACTGGTTTCTACACTTCAATAAAGTGAAATCTTAATTTTGAAAACTCTTCACAGATTATAAAATCCCCATTAAAAGAGTGGATGGTAATACCAGATTTCTGTTGATAATGTGTTGTGGCCAGCAACTGAAAGATAAGCAAGGGTTCTCCGTGCATATAATTTTTTTCTTCTTTCCTTCATGTTCTAACATTGTTCACTTGAATGTTGGAATTCAAACTGAAAAGTGGCATGTTGTACATTGTCACCTTTTACCTTCAAAATTTTTAGAAAGTAACTTTTGTAGTTTTTCATAAAGCTTAATAATTAGGCTTCACAGAGAAATTGCAAAAACCAATACAATATTTTTGACATAGTCATATTAACATGAATTCCACCAGATGATGGCACTGCTGTACAAGTTGACAGCACGTCTAAAATTTACAGCCCCCTAAAGTGATTGAACAGGAAGGAAAGTTAATATTTGTTCGTGTCATAGTTCTGAAAAAATGTTATGCACAACCGATTGCTATTGTTTAGAGGACAGCGAACAATCCAGTCACATTCAATTTAGTCTATTTCCAGTTGTAGACAATGTGCTACATGAAAGCCATATCGGATTGAAAGGCTAGGTGCAGAAGGTGCAGACAAAGGGTTATGGCAATGTGTTTGTCTCCCATGGAAACCTAATTCCATAGTAACGCTGATAGAGACATCAGATGTAACTGTATAAACAGTACTTTTTTCCCCCAGTTTGCTTTTGTGATTGCCACAAGTCTCAAACCGCCATTATCCTTTGTTGAACAAATGTTACATTTGTTTTGCATAATGAAATACACAGCACAGTCCCAGCAGGTATTCAATTTGCCTTTATTACAATATGTTTAGCATATGAATAAAAGAAAAAGAAAGGCTGTCACTGAAAGAGACAGCTCCATGCAACAGCAGATCAGGCATAATTTCACAGGAACATTTTACAGCAAAATGTTAATATTTAATTAATTACTTTACATTTGGGTTCTTTTTATTGTGCCTAAACCTCAATGACTATATCCTCAAATAAATTAGGGGATCCTAGGGGACCAAAATTTTAAATTTGTATATTGCAGTTGGGTAGATTTATTTAGCTAAGTGATTGACTTAATATTTAAATTTGACTGGATTTCTGTGCATCTACCATCAAGTTGAGGCTTCAGATGGTGTTGTGGAGTACCTCGTCCTATAGTAAAAACATGTATTTCTTCAATATTCTCCATCTCAGTTAGTTCCCTGCTGTGCATCATCCATGTGCCAGTGTGTAATCACTCAATGACAATTCTTTTTTTGATAGACTAGCAAAAAAAATCTTGTGATGACATTCTCAGCTACATAAGATAATCAAGCCTCTCTGAGCAATTATTTACAGAAAGAATCATAAACTGCAACCAAAATGTTAATCCATTAAATTAATGACCTTTAAGCAAGACAATGGCAATGTTCATGATGCTGCCATTTTGTCAGATGACTGTAAAAATCTTTGCAGTGAAAACAGTTTTGCAAACCCTATAGTTGATTACAAATAACTCATGTACAATACATTCATGTCACTTATTTCAGTCCTCTGTTTTTCTATTTCGAACTGGTTTTGGGAAATTTGATAATGAGAAGCCTCTTGGAAAGTGGGACAGGTTGGGATAGTTAAGATATATTAATTTTCCTCATTTTTTAGGCCTATCATCAACAGAAAATATTAACCAGCTACTAAAATTGCATATGTCTGTATGCCAACATTCAAGAAGGTGCATCCATCAACATTGGTCAGGCCTTGGCACAGTGCAAGTGGAGCGAGTCAGCTTCTTTTATCATGAGGTGGAATTTCCCTGTTTGTTATCTCCTCCTATCCTGTAGCTTGGCCAATAACCAGTCCTATGGCTGGAGTGTGAGATTGAAACAGTATTCAAACAAAAAGTCATGACATTCTGGATATACTGATAAGGGCCTGAATTTGTATCTTCAGGAAATGTCAAATGCTTTCCAGACAATAAACAAGATTTGCTGTGGTTGGAATAACCGCAGGTCAGAAACAGAAAATGAAATGAATGATCAAGCCTTGATTGCTTTGGTTGAGGAAAGAATATTGGCTGGCACACTTGGAACCTCTCCTATCTTCATCAAACAAGTACAGGCCTACAAGATAAGTAACACAAACTCAAAATCTCATTATTTATACATCCTTCCTGCAAAATCAGCAAAATAGAAAGCTTTGCATAGCATACAAAATTGTTACCAGCAGTTCCATACACATGACGTGCTCATGTTCAGAGGCCACTTGGCATGCAGAGATGGTACATGATACTTGTTTGAAGTAACAGGCAAAATTCTACTACGTAAATGTTGTGGAACTTAAACACTGAAGCAGGTTGACGGCTGCTTTGGAATTAATAAAGAGTCCAACCCTACCTGGGCAATGCAAGGGAGTTTAATGCATCCATCATTCTCCAGGTAGGTTCTTTCTTGCCACCACCAATACCCTGGTCATCTCCCCACCCAAGCAGGTACAGTAGTGTAGCGGTTAGCTTAACATTTTATAGTGCCAGCAACCCCGGTCCAATTCCGGCCACTGTCTGTAAGGAGTTTGTATGTTCTCCCCGTGACTGCGTGGATTTCCTCTGGGTGCTCGGGTTTCCTCCCACATTCCAAAAATGTGTGGGTTAGGAAGTTGTGGGCATGCTATGTTGACGCCAGGAGCATGGTGACACTTGCAGGCTGCCCCCAGCACACTCTATGCAAAAGAGATGCATTTCACTGTGTGTTTCGATGTACATGTGACTAATAAAATATCTTGTCTTATCTTATCAATGACCTCGTCAATCATCTCTTCAAATGACCCCATATGATCGACTCCTGACTCATCCTCCTACAGTCTCTCCAGTCATCTCCATGATCCATCCCTGAGTAATCTCTCCACTTGTCTCCTTATCGAATCGCCAATCACCTCACTGATCCATCACCTAATGATTTCCCTGAATGACCCCTGCAATTATTTGCCCAATCATTTTGCAGACCACCCCATCAATCACCTTCTCAATCACCTTCCCTGTTGCTTCTCCAATCAACTCCCTTACCCATTCCCACACTTATCATATGTGACTCCAGTCCAACTGTGTACATTAGAGGCATTAATCTGAAGCACAACAAATTAATAGTGCTACTTGTGCTCTACATTAACAGCTCACCTATGGGAGATAGAATTTGGCAATAATTCCAACTGAGGATAACATATTTTATGAGATTTTATACTTGCATGTGATGTTATGTCTATGTATGAATATTAGTGTCTGTGCCTGGGTTCCTAAGAGGAGTCATAACCTGTTTGGTTATGTCATTGGTTTTCAAAACTGATGAGCATACTAAGATTAGAAGGACATGAGGTCATTGATTACAATTAGTGCAGAGATTGGAGTGAGGGAGAGACAGAAAGAACAAAGTTCTCAGAAAAAAAACTCGGAACCACTGTCTTGTCAACCTCCCTACCATTACCGCACACGCACCCCCTCCCTCCACTGACCCGCCCGATGGTGTGGGTGGAATAGGAAAGTTTATTGGGAATTGTGCGGTGTGAAAACATCATGACCACTACCAGGGAATCAGCCATTGGCCAGTATCGGCCTGTGAGTAAGTGGAAGCCTTTACTACTGGTCATCATAGCTCGTTCACGTGTCTAAGAGGGCAATGCGAACTTATGCATCTTGCCAGCTAGCAAGCCTGTTTGCCTGGCATAAGAACAGTATTCTACATTCAAATGAATGGGAGGAATAGGTTGTTGGGAAAAAGGTAAATACTTGTGTTATTTATTTAAGATAACTTCAATGTTCTCAATTGATTTTCAGCTTCTAGTATTTTAAATGCAAAACAAAACAAATATTTTAAAATTTTAACAATATTTTTTACTTTTTAATAGGTTGTAAGTGTTACTGACTGAACGTCAAAGGCATTCAGAAACAGTCGGTGATACAGACATCTTTGACAGCTAATGGGCCAGTGGCATGATCTCACTGTCTGTTAAAGCCATTCTGTGAATACAGCATTGAGATAATCCCCATGCTGCATTAACCCATAGTAACTGAATGCTCAACTGGGAACAAGTTCTAGGGCAGATACATATGGGGATCAGATAAGGACAAGGCACCCTCCCTTGTAAATAAGCAGTTATAAGACGTTTAGTATCTCTCAGCTTACATATGATGAATGGTCATCTGGGCAATTGACTGTGGAAATGTGCCCTGGTGTGAGTCATTGTCTTCAGGCAGGAGAGGGAACATCAATTAAAAAAAACCTTTTTCCAGTTTTCTTTTCAGCTAAAGCCACAGTCAGTGAGAGATAAAAAAATACAGTATCAGTCCAATCCTCAATAGAAGAATCAAGATAAAAATAGTCCCTGGGCTAATTATATTTGGTGGGGATAGGGGCTGATGGTATTAGTATCTTATGTTGCAGATATCGAAGGATGTATAATACTTCAGATTACAACATAGATCTCTGTTTTTACCTTAATACAACATATACTTCACAAACGCAAAACAGGCACAAAAACCCAATACCGCTTTGGAATCAAATTTTACCCAGGACTGAAATTTAAAACAGGAGCTAAACAACACTGGATTGAAAGGCAGCACTTTCACCCAGGAGTATATTTTCTGTAAGCTAATAGCAATAGACACAATGCTGTTGCAGCAAGAGCAGAAATGAAAGAACATGAATAAAACATGTCGTATAGAATAAGGAAGCATTTAAAAAAATTACACATGGGCCTCATGATTTGGTGAGGCAGTGAAGCTGAGAAAAATGGTGAGATAAAGGAGCTTCTATTGCAACAAAGAGCAAGCTGGAATATAGAAATATGAAAAATTCTTGGATAATAGTCAAGCAACTATAAAGGGATGAATGATGATAAGTGTCCTCCACTGTGTTACAATTTACTGCTGAATGGAATTTGTTGAAAATGAATACTTAAATTATAGCGCACAAACTCTTTTTTTTAAATCTTGTGCTATATGGTGTGGGTTATACAGGCGTGATGTGAACACAATCTGTGATTTGTATTCCAGTTTCACTTTTATTCTCACCTTCATCCCTGAGGAAAGCCACAAGACAAATTCACAGGACATTTCTAATTTCTTTTGCCTGCTGCATAGTACATCCTTTTTATCAAAAGAGTTTTAGTTAATCATCACAACATCAGGTTATCTTGAATTTATACTCTGAAGAAAAAGTTGGAAGGTTTTGTCAGTGCATTCTCATACAAATTAGTTTCTTCCTAAGATAGTTTTTGTTTGAATAACAACCAATTAGAAATAAAAGGAGGGAATACTCAAGGCAAGCAGGAAAAAAGAAATACGCTCTTAAGTTATTGCCTGCATTTCCTTCAATAAATACTTATCCATAGAGAGGAAAAAATATAGTAACATTGTGATTAGTCCCCACATCTATGGTGCTAATTAACACAGCTGTCACTGGTGAAGAAAGACAAGGTGAATAGCTCCACATGTGTGCGTTCAGGTTTTCAGCTGCTTTGTATCTATGCACCTAGGTTTTAATTTGTGTTTTTCTCATAGTCAGTCCATTAAGTTGCAGGATCATAGGAAAGTATCACAGGCTAGCTAGGCAGTATTCAGGGCTGTTTCAGTAGAAAAACACCAGGAAGGAGATTCCATCATAAAAGGTAGCAGTATGCTCTGATTAAATCAGGTCATTATGTAGAACATTACAGAAATTGGTATATTCAGTTTAAAAGAAATCCTGCTCAGCCAAGAATCGAGCATTCAAATTGTGTCCATGTATCAATCATGAGTATCCATGTTTGAAGTGGACCTCCTTTCAATAAATGTATATTTTCAACTTTTAAGCTTGATTCGGAGCTTGGTGAACACCACAAAGTTCAATAAAAAGGAAGTATTAAAGAATTAATTCTTGAATGCAAATCTGTTGTTTCGATTATGATATTGCAGTTATAGATCAACAACTAAATAGGATTCTTAGTGAGAATATGTTATCGGCACCAGAAGCCACACATTCTGCCACTCATGGAGTTAACTGATGGAGTTAAAGGAACCAGGCACAAATGCAAAAAAAACTGCAGTGGCAGTTTAAATAAACTAATTGGCTATCCTTCATTATCTGCATTCCTCTGAGGTTCACTAAGCTTCAAGAATTGATTGCAAGATAGTGACAGGTGAGGGGGAAAGTTGATTTCTGTTTGCAAAAACATTGCTGAGTTTGTGTGCTGGTATCGCTTCTGAAAGCAGTGAGCTCAAGGAGACCACAACAACAGAGAACCCTGATATCAGACTTGGTAACAGGTACAAATAAATCTCTTGCAATATTATTGGTGTCCAACCATCCATTCTTCTGACTTTTCAAAAGGAAGAACACTAAATGGCAGGGCCAATGCAAAACAGGTATGGAAAAAGGCAAGACATGCTGGAAGTAAATGGACAAAGAAAATATATGCAGGTAGATTTTCATCCTCACTACTTGGGTGCAATAATTTAGTTGCAGCTATCTGTAGTATTTTACAGAATCCACCTAATTGTATTTCTCTTAAATGCAATGAATAGAACTTAGCCTGTAATAGACAAGGTTAACCTGCTGCAGTATTGCTATATCCAGTCCGTCATGGTAGTGGCCAATGAACCAGCTATGAAGAGGAGTCGGTTCCAAGGACATCCTCAACTTCAACAATAGTGGGCACAGTATATCAGTTCTAAATACATGAGTGAAGTCTTCACAACCATGTTCATGAAGAGGTGCAGGGTAGATGATCCATCTCAGGTTTCTCGTGAGATGCCCCCCATCACAGAATCAATTTAGCAGCCAATTTGATTCAATCCATAGGTGATATCAAGAAACAGCTGAGAGCACTGGATACGGCAAAGGCTATGGAATCAGAAATCACATCAGCTGTAATACTGAAGACCTGTGCCTCTTGCCAAGCTATTCTAGTACAGTTGCAACACCAACGGCTATTGGACAATGTGGAAAATTGGAAGACAGTGAGCATTTCCAGCAAGGGAGAGTCTAACCACTTTTCCTTGACATTCAAATGCACTGTCATCGCTGAGTCCTCCACTATCGATACCCTGGCGGTCATAATTAGTCGAGCTGCATAAATACAGTGGCTGTTGGAACCGGTTGGAGACTGTGTGTCCTGTGGAGCACAACTCTGCTCCTGACACCCTAAAGCTTTTCCATCATCAACAAGGCGTGTCAGGAGCATGATGGAATGCTCTCCATTTACCTGCATGTGTGCTGCTCTAACAACTCAGAAAAAGACTTGATACTATCCCGACAAAGCAGCCTGTTTGATTGGCATCCTGTCGACCATTCTAAACATTCATTTCCTCCACAACAGACCAACAGCTGTTTACCAACTACAAAGTGCACTGTAGTTACTCACCCAGGCCACTCCAAGTGTCATTCCCAAACCCACAAGCTCTACCGCCAGAAAGACAAGAGCTTAAGACATATGGGAACATTGCCACCTATAGTTTCCCTCCAATCCAGACTTGGAAATATATCACCCGTCATTCATTATTGCTTGGTCAAAATCCTGGCATTCCCTACTCAACAGAACCACTTGAGCACATTCACCAGAAGGACCACAGTTATTCAAAAGGGTGCCCTACCATCACTTCTCAAAGCAATTAGGGGTAGGCAATAAATGCTGGACTCACTAATAATACCTGGGTTCCATAAAGTGAATAATAAAAACAAAAAGCAGCCGAGTTCCATCAAGTGAGATCACACCAGATTATGTTTCCAGTTATGAAATCAGGAATCAACCTCCTTTAGTATCCATACAATCACACTGCAAATTCAAGAACATTTCTTCAGTTCAACCGCCTTTTGCTTATTCAATTGTGAACAAAAATGTGCAATAGCCGCATTTCAAAGATTCACTTCCCATAGGGTGAGGAAATTTCTCCTCATTTCAGTCCCAATGGCATTACCCTTTTTCTGGGACTCTGATCCCTAGTTCTACATTTCTTTGTCAGGGGAAACCTCCTCCTCGCATCTACCCTGTCAAGCCTTCTAAGAATTTTGCATATCTCAATGAGGTCAACTCTCATTTTTCTAGACACTAGAGAACAGAAGCCTTGCCTACTGGATTTCTCTCTATATGACCAACTTGTTATCCCAGGAGCTGGTATGGTGAATCTTCACTACACTCCATCGATAACAAGTGTGTCTTTTTTTTAGGCAAGGAAGTCAAAACTACATATAATACTCCAGCTGTGGTCTCACCAAGGCCCCAAATTATTGTAGCAAGGTGTCTTTACTCTTGTTCTCAAAGCTTCTTGCAATAACAACCAACATATCATTTGTCCTCCTAATTGCTTGTTGAACCTGCAGGTTAGATTTCAGTGACTTGTGTACGTGGGCACCTGCACCCATTTGAACATCAGGAATTCTCAATCTCTCACCATGTAGAAAATTCAGCATTTCTGCTTTTTCTAAAGGGATAACCTCACATCTACCATTTCATTATACACTCACTCAGCTCTACTATATTCCCTTTTAAAATCCCCACCACAGCTCACATGTGTCAATGGTTGATATAAATTATGAATAGTTAAGGTCCAAACACTGATCCCTGTCTATCCTGCTAATCAGATTCTGCCAACCTGGAAGGACCCATCTACTCATAGTCTTTGTTTTCTTTCTGCCAGCCAGCTCTTGGTTCATGCTCATCTCTGTTGACAAAGGCTTGAGTACGCCTGTGTTGCTTTTCTGCCATGCCTGGGCAGCTGCTGTGTTACAATGTTCCCACTACTGGAGTGGAAGCTGGTATAACTCTGCAACCTCTATACAGTGTATTCCCAGACTTCCTCATATTTTACATTTTCTTATGACCTAAAAGAAGGCCATTCAACCCATCAAATCCATGCTGATTCTCGGAGTATTCCCATCAGTCCCATCCCCTGACTTATTTTCTTATGATCTATTTTCTCTCACATGCTCATCAACTTCCCCTACCTCTCCTGCAACACACCTGGACTAGGGACAATTTTTGGTGAGCAATGAACCTACCAGCATGTCTTTGGGGTGCAGGGGAAACCCATACAGACACAGGGAGAATGTGCAAACTCTGCACAGTTAGCAGCTGAGGTCAGGAGTTGCAGGAGTTGTGAGGCAACAGTGCTAATTGCTGCACCACTGTACCATCTTCTGCCTCATCTCAGCAATACAGAAACAGCAACAACTGTGGAAATTAAATACAAAAGTAGGAAGGTTATGCTTCAATTATGTAGGGTATTGGGAGACTAAATTTGGAGTACTTTGTAGGGTATTGGATTCCTTATTTAAGAAAGAATGTAAATGCATTGGAGGAGTTCAGAAAAAGTTTACTAGACTATTTTTTATATGATTAGAGTAATACCTAGAATGGATGGATTGTTGAAAGAGGAAAGGATGGACAGGCTAATCTTTTTCCACAGTAGTCCAGAAGACACGTATGTCTTGACAGGGTGCATGTGGAGAAGTGGTCACTGTTTATAAACTGGGGTTGGCTATTTAGAGGAGGTGAAGCTTGAGAGTCTTTGGAACTCAGCTTCAAAGTGGATGGAAGCAGACTGGTTGAGTATTTTTAAGGCTGAGGTAAAGAAACACTGGATAAGCAAGGGGATGAAAGTTACTGCCAGTAAACAGATCAGCCACAATCTTATTTAATGATGAATCAGGTGAGACGTGCCGAGTGACCTACTCCTGCTCTTATTTCATATGTTGATACGTAACTTGTGTTTACAAAGCATGTTTAACATGGTGAAACATCCTAAAGATCTTCACAAGAGCATTGTTGATTCAAATATAACACCAAGCTACAGAAAAAGACATTAGGACAGGTGATCAAAAGTTTGGTCAAAGAGGTAGGTTTAAGGAGAGTTAAAGAAAGAGATTTGGCAGCGAGGATTAGGGAAAGAATTCTTGAGTTTGGGACGCCTGCCCATTTTTTGCAGACAGTGATGACGTTTACTCGGAAGCTGAGTTACACATGGACCAACAACACAGTCGACCTGATTCTACAGCTATTCCCTATGAGTGCATATCTTATTGTAGATGGTGGCCTTTTACGCACATACATCAAAACTGAGACTGGCTAGATATTATCCACATGGTTACAGCCAAGTTAAAACTGTTACCAAATTGATCTGGGCTGCACTCAAATCCAAGTCATGGGTTCAAAGGCAAGTACGACTAATTCCCTGGGTGTTTGGATCATTCAGTTCAATTAATGAATGCAATATCAGGGTCTGCAGTTCCTTAGGTAATGTTACTTGTGACAGCAGCTTCTTGCCTAAAGCTGCTGATCTCAACCCATCACAGGATATTGTCCCCAGTGCAGAGATTTGTTAAATCTTTCATCAATTCAAACATCTTTCAATGTGTGGCAGGGTTGTGCTGCTCAGTTATTTTGTGGAACCCAATTCCAAACACTTTTGAATCCATAAACTATTTGGGGCAATGAGGCATCCAGATTATTTAATCAGACAGCCCAACAAAAATTGGCTCATACCACATCAAGATGTTATGAAAGGGTCAATGTCAACTAATCCAGCTCCCCAGGGAATTTTAAAACAGAAAGTGCCTTTTTGGTCTAATCACATGCATTTTAATCATTGAAAAATCTTCCTGCAGAGTCATACAGCAGAGAAACTGGTTCTTTCACCCACCATGTCCATGCCAACCATCAAGTACCCATCCATTCTAATCCCATTTACAAGCACTTGGTCTGTAGCCATCTTTGTAAGTGACTCAAGTGCTCATCCAGATATTTTTAAAATGTTGTGAGAGTATCTTTCTCCACTACCTTCTCAGACAGTACTCGTCAAATTTTAATTATCCTCGGAGTGAAAAAATTCTACCTCAGATCCCCTCACTTTAAACCTATGCCTTCTGGTTTTAGATGCTTTTGTTCTGGGGTAAAGGTTCCATCCTATCTATGTCCCTCATAATTTTGATTACCTCCATCAGGGCCCCTTCAGGCTCCTCTGCTCTGAAGAAAACAAACACAGCCTATCCAGTCACTCCTCATAACTGGGACATTCCATTGAGGCAACATCCCGCTAAATCTCCTCTCTACCCTTTCCAATGGGTGGTGAATCTCCGGAATTTGCTACCTGGAGGTTGGATCATTGCAGATATTTAAGGAGGAAGTAGATAAATTTTTGAAATATCACAGAACTGAGGGTTATGGCAATTGGCACAGAAGAGAAGATGAGGCCTGGGCAGTTCAGCAATGATAATATTGAACAGGAGACAAGCCTGAGGGGTCAAATGGCCTACTCCTGCTTCTACTTTATTATTTTACATTTTCTGATGGAGAAAAATTGTATAAATAAATAATAATGCCTATTATTATGTTTTAAAGACATATTTCAATTTCCCCAGTGTTTTATCTTCAAAGTACTTCTATTATAGCAAAATCATTTGCACCAATACAAGTTAATATCTCCACTTTCTTCATGTAATTTGGTTTACACATCACATTCTGTTAATAGATTGTGACTTAATTGTGATAAGACCTGCAACATTTTAGGAAACTTGCAGCTTTTCACAAGAACCAAATTGTGATCAGTTCCCAGTTAGAAGCTACTTTCAGTAACAAATTTCTGTCTCTGACTTGGACCACTGCTTTATGTTTCTTTTTCTTATTTTTGGAACAGCTTGAGGTTAGTCACCTCCATTAGCCTGGGGAAATTACTGCCAGCAAAACGAGACACATTCTTCCCTCCAGCCCTCAGGACTGGCTGAAAAGCATAATCACTAATTATCAAACCCGTTCTCTTCAATAACATTCTACAATTATGACTTTTGGTCTGTTTCACACAGTCACCTTAGTGCTTCAGTAAAAGAAAATTAGTTTTTGGAAAGTGACAAAAATGTACTTGATAATCCTCAATATAACACATTCATGTGATACATGTACTAGTCAAAGCAGAATGTTGAGCATGAAAACTATATTTGGTGTGTGGTGATTTAGAAATATGTAAACTTCTATCTGAATGTTAATTGCACTATTTTTAAATTAGACTCTTTGATCCAATACTGGCACCATTTGTTCACCAACATATGCCAAGATTAACCATTTATTAAATTGTGCTGATAGTTTTTGGAAGGTGTAGGATGTATGATAGACTCTCATATCTGTACTTATATGTGTGCAGAGAATCTGATTTGTTTACTTCTCTACTATTTCAATTTTATGAGAACTGACTTGGAGTCTCGTCAGTTCTTTTTAGTTGGATAACATAGGTGTGTGGCCTTTAGAGTAAGATGTGAAAAGGAAAATGTTAAGTTGGATAGTACTGTCATTTTCTTGGTTACCAAGCACCTTTGACAATGTTATCGATGTCTATAACGGCATCATTTGGCATCATAATTTGCATCCAGTATTGATCATTGTTCCTCGATTCACAGAAAATGTCTTTTATAGAATTCAACATTTAATGTGGCATATAAAAATATTTGATGCCTTATTGGACCTGTGGACTGAATTTACCAAATTCACAAATTGCAACTAAAATGCAACCAGTGGATTAAAAAGTAGCAAAATTGAGACACAAGAGACTGCAGATGCTGGAATCTGGAGCAACACACAATGCTTATATACTGATATACTGGCTATCTCCCTTCTATCTTTCAGTCCAGGTGAAGGGTCTTGACCTGAAACGTCGACTGTCCATTTCCCTCCCTGGATGCTGCCTGACCCGCTGGGTTCCTTTTTGTATGTTGTAACAAAATTGAGCTCCGGAGTCTCAAACTGGCATGTGCATCGGCATGCAGGAAGTGAATGCCCACTTTAAACTGTGGAGTATTCAGATAATAAACCCAATCAGTGAAAAACACTGTTGAAACTAAAATGCCACATTGGAGCTCAACACTTTCAGCAACATCCTTTCTTAAACAAGTGAAGTTGCACATTCACATGTGCTCAGCAGGAGGAAGTAGCTCCAAACAGCTCTACTTAAATGAGGTACTTGATTGGTAAGGGGGGTTAAGTTGATTGGTAAGGGGGCTTAAGTTGATTGGTAAGGGGGTTTAGGGTTACGGGGAGAAGGCGGGAGAATGGCGTTGTAAAAGAAAATCAGCCGTGATCGAATGATGGAACAGACTTGATGGGCTGAATGGCCTAATTCTGCTCCTATATCTTATGACATCAGGTTATTCCGCTATTCTTTATGCTCTCTAGAATTGGTTCAAGTTGTAGAGGTATATCCAGAGTAACACAGCAGGTGTTGAAATCAGGGTCCCATATATGAAGCATTAATATGGTACATGTGGACTGAAGAAACTGAAACAGGAGAAGGCCACTTGGCCCTTTGTGCCTGCTTCACCATTCGATAAGATAACGGCTGATGTCTTATATCAGCCCTAATCCCATATTCCTTAATTGCCTTAGTATCTAAAGATCTATCCAAGGATATTGAGTAGTGGGCGCACAGAGCAGGATAAACTGCTGGAAGAGGGAGGAGGAGGAGGGGATGAAGGTCACTCAGCAGGAGGCTGTTTCTACCCAGCGTATCCAGGGACCTGTTTCAGATGGTGGTGCTTCCAAAAGGATGGGTCCTGGAAATTTGTCACCTGTTGCAGAAAAGTGCAGGGTAGGGCAAGTGCCACATCATCACTTGTTATGTATGCCTGTGGCTCTGAGGTTGGAGCTGGAGATAATTCCAACATTTCACAGTTTGCCATCAGCCTTTGCATATGGGATGCCATTGTGTCTCTTTATTTACGGAAAGTCCACTTTATTTCATTCTCTCTTGCCTGAGACCAGATACAGAGGAACTGCATGGTTTTGGAAGGATTGTAGGTTTCGCAATGGAGCAGGGTGATATTGAATGCACATATATTGCTTTATGGGTCCTGCAGAGGGGGATCTTCAATCCATTAATGTGTAACAAGCATGCGTCTGTAGGCAATACATCAATGTGGGGTACGAGGGCTGCAGATGTGATGCCTTTTTCCGAGACAGTCCATGATGCCAATTTCATTTGAGTCACTCACCAAACAGAAGGGTGGCTGCTGGGCTATGATGGCTGTCTGCTGAAACCCAAAATTTAAAGGCAAGAATGTTTAAAATCAGTTAAAAGTATTGACACAAGCTCAGCTAATTTAAGAAGTTGTAAATATCTCACGACTTTTCTCTCAGAGACACTATCTGAATTTGGTGGCATTTCCCTGTAACAGTGTAATAATAAAAAGAGAAAATCTTGGACATACTCAGCAGGTGAGGCAGCATCTGAGGAATGAGAAGCAGAGTTAACGTTTCAAATCAATGAACTTTCACCAGAACGAGAAAAAGTCAGAGATAAATGAGGTTTAAAATGGAGCCGGGTGGGTGGGGGGTGGGGGGGGGTGGCCGGTGAAGGAGGTGGAGGAAGTGTCTGTGGTAGGGTAGAATGGGGTAGAATGTAGGAAAGGTGAACTGACAAGAGATAATAGTGTAAACTGCGTTTGAATATAATACTATAAACATATACTCAGCAGCCAGCTACTGATTCTCAATTCAGAAATGCCTTTTTTTCAAATTAATTTTCAATAATTTAATATTATTGCTCAAGGTCTATGGGTTAGCTGTGATTTTAAATTTTTATATGATATGAGAAATCCTTAAATATATCAAGCAATATTTTAAAAGTAATAGTTTATTATACAGAACTGTATTTTAAAATACTACCTGAACATGCTGCTGGTTTACAACATGTAATGTCGTGGCTGTTATACAAATGTTGCGTGAGCAGGAAGTTGAAGGGAAAAATGAACCCCTCAAAGTGAGTCAATTCACAGAACAATTTGCACTGGATTGTCAATTGCATTGAAAATGAAAGCTCAACACAAATTGCTTATGGCCAAGGAAACATTTATATTATATGTAAAAACATTTAAATTATATTTATCTTTTGAAACAATATCAAAAGGACATAAAGCAAAAAACTGCAAACGTTGGCAATCTGAAATCTAAGTAGACAATAACAATGGAAGGTTCTCCATCTGAAAAATTTCTCTCCTGAAATGCTGCCTGACCTGCCAAGAATTTCCAGTATTCTCTACTTTTCTTTCTAAACAAGACATATTTCATGATAAAAATTAAAATTAACTAAATATTTTGGAGGTTTGAATAACTTCCTGTTTACTTCATGTCCTGCCTAAAGCTCAATCTTAGACTAGATATTCTTAGCAGAATCCATGGCCCTGTTAGTTAAAGACAGTTTCTTCAGTCTGAGCATGTACAGTGGTCCAGTTCCCAGGATGCATCGGTAACAGTTTGCCAGACCTTGTGGAAAACTGTTTGTGTTTGTCACATACTGCATTATTTTGGAGTATTTTCAAATTTACTTCAAAGGATTTATCCAGGCAATGACTATATTCAGTGAGTAATGAGTATTGCAAGTTGGTAGCCTGTCGGAGATTAAGGGCAAACATGCAGAATAATGATCAGTTCACAAGTGATGGGATATTGCTCATATTGCACTGTCACCCAGGAATAATTGGCTCTCCTGACCTGGAGTTTGAGTACTGTCTCTATTTCATAATGTCTGAGATTTTCTTTAATATTGTTGCAAGCATAGAAAATTGGACCCAGGTAAAGCTAAACCACAATTCCCCTAATTGAAGACAAAATATCTCAGCTGAACTGCAGTGTTGGGGTACAACTATATATTAGAATGTTACCATGTGATGCATACCAGTTCTTAAAGGTACCCTGCCAAACACAAACACACGTGTGCATGCACGCGTGCACACGCGCACACACACACACACACACACACACACACACACACACACACACACACACACACACACACACACACACACACACACACACACACACACACACAATTCCCTGCTTCTCCTTTAAAAAGGAAACAAACTCAAACAATCAATGAAACTTTTTTTTTGTATGAAGTAAACAATTGGTTAATTGGTTACACTAATACACAGCTAAAAACTTAACCATTTATGAATTCACATAATCTCTTGATTATCTTGTTGATTAAATCTTGATGGCCAACTGCTCATCACACCTCTCAGGTGCCCATTCAGGGCATTGGTGCTTTCAGCAGGTCTCCTCTCAATCTGAGTGATTTAATCCTCTCCACTTCTGTGTTTGGCTGTGCACGTTCACAGTCCATGACCATATTAGGCATCCAGAGACTTTATCAGCAACATAAAAGTTCATTTCACTGATAGTTCTGAGGATCTCACCTTAGTAGGCACCCAGCGCTGGCTTGCTCCATCTCAGTGGAAGGTGATGGAGATATTTTGAGAACATGACCCAGCCTATGACAGACTGATTTATACAGTAATATTGATGAGCATATTTGTGGTTACTTCTTCAATCAGCAATCTCCTCAATGTGTGATATTCTCATTTCCACTTCTGCATCTTCTGACTCCACAAGATGTGCGGTACCCTCATGGTCTGTTATTTTGCTTCTCCCGCTTCTGATGCATTTAGGCACTACCATTTCTATAAGCTGCTACTTTCTCAGAGACCTCTGTACAAAGTGCTCTTCCTGTTCCAAATTAACATTGCTCCATCTTGAACAGGCTTTCTGAGTCCTGGTGGCTCCCATAAGATCCTTGAAAAAGTCTCCTTTTTTTCTTCATTTGATCTCGTAGTTTCCCACCAAACTCACATGACTTGACAGTGAAGAAGAAGTGAATATCATTACTGTTCTCTGGATTTGTTCCATTCTTGCTGCTTAGAATTGTGTCCTGAGTGAAACTGCCTCCAATTCTTAAATGCCTTTTCTATACTGATGACATCCTTTGAGCATTAGGTCCTCTGTGTTACACAATATTACCTGAATTCCTTCATCAGTCATTCCACACAATACTCAACTTCACAATGCCAAATCTAGTCACAGATCTTTGTCAGTGTCGTTAACCCAACCACATATTCACTATCTATTTTCTCTAGTTGCACATGCAAAATTCGTAATTCAAAAATCTCCACTGCTATACTATCCCTTCCAGTCCTGCACTGTGTCCTTGGCAGCAGTTCATGATGTTTAAAGAATTACCAATGCTACCTCTATCTCCAATCTTTCTTAGGCAGTCTCTTGGGATTGAAGATGACTAGCTGGTTTTGTTGGATCTGAGGACAATACAGGAATCGCAGGTTTTTTCATAGATGGGGCACATAGTGGCCAGTAGGAACGGGAGGTGGGGAGAGCAGGTTAGTTTGTGAGGTTGTCTGCTTCCTCCACTGCTTACATAAGGCCTCTGTGCACTCCCAATATACAGACTCGATGTTCTCAAAACCATCCCGAATGACATAATGACTTTCAATTGAATTGTAGTGTCTGGGTACAACAGTATATTAGAGTCATATCATGCGACAGAAACCAATTTTTCATGGTACCCTGCATATATACAACATTGGTCTAATTGTTCTCAAGGTCAGAAGCAAAAAGGATAAATGGCAAAAGAACAAAAAAAAAGAGAAACCAAGAGAAATAAGAGACTGCAAAGTAAGGCAGTGAAACAAAACAGTGCAGAAAACTAAATGTTAATCAACAAAGGAAGGAGTGCAAGAAACAGGAACACAAAGAGTGTGAGAGAGAGAGAGAGTGTGAGAGAGAGGGTGTGAGGGAGAGAGAGTGAGAGAGTGAGAGAGAGAATGAGAGAGAGAGTGTAAGAGAGAGAGTGTGTGTGAGAATGAGAGAGAGAGAGTGAGAGAGAGAGAGAGAGAATATCCTGCAAATTATGAGGAGGAAACTGTGACAGATCCACTCATTTGGAAGAAGTGGATCTATTATGTCTATCCATTAATAGTCTTCTCCCATCCACTTCAAATCCTCTTTCATCCCAAAGCTTCACTTCCTTATCACCATTTTACTGCACTTCCATTTCTTTCTGTCGACACCCTGCAATTTACCATATGCAAATCATGAGATTGACAATACCTTGAGTGCTGTATTGAAGATACTCATTGTTTCAGTCCAGCAAAAAAAATCTGAGCAAGAAAGTGGAGTATCTGCAATTGGCTAAAAATGACATATGATGAGGCTTTATGAGTAAAGTTAAAAATAAAAAAATGCATTATGGTTTGACAAAACATTTAGAGTTTCTCTCTTCTGTACTGTCACTTGGTACAGTATTGCAAGTCTGTACTAATACAGGTCAGTGGATGTAGCTCTCTAAACCATAGCCAGTGTGCTAATGGGACACAGGTTACTTTGAGGAAAATAATAAGGAAGAACAGAGCTGTCAATTGCCCATAGCTTCAAACAGAGACAAACAAAGCAACTGCTCCATTGATAATGATGACATTTAATGGCATTCAAGTCCTATTAATGTCTTTCACTTCTGGGGTGAATTTTCTGCATGCAAATGCTATTAACACACATCAGAATTCCACATGGACAGGAGAATTTGTACTGAATGTAATGGAATTCAAAGGAACTGAGACAAAGGAACTAAAAACTTTTATAGAATATACAAGGGATATACAAGGTGTCCAGACAAGAAGTCATTAACAGAGTTAATTGGGAAGTGTTACTGGGAAACATCAAACTATTTACTGATGCTCAAAATAACACATTACTCACAAATTAATCATTGAAATTTTAGAAGGAAAGTGATTTAACCAAGTCAATGCAGGATTCCATCAACGTTATCAGTTTTAACTCTGAAGAAACGAGTTTTAATCAGGGTGTGATATGAAAATTATTTTTAAAAACTCGATCTTATTCCCCACCTGCTTGCCTCTGGTTTAAGTATCTTCAGGTGGGGACCCTGACCTGAAATACTGACCTGCAGCTTCCTTGATAACCTGACTTGACCCTTGAGGTCCTGATTCTAATCCCCATTCCTCCCCAGACTAATACTATCTCTCTCCCTCAGGGCCCCTCGCCTCTCCACCCTCCCTCTGAAAACACAATCTGGACCAATCTGGACCCTGTGTATCTTTGTCCTTGCCTGTTCTAATGTTTCTGCCACTCCCCCACCCCTTGCACCCAAAGCCTAGGATCTCAGACACCTTAGGATCTTGCAGTGGCAGGCGCTGGAGGAAGTGCTGTTAGTCCGCCACGCATCAGTGAATTAATGCACCTCTCCAAGCACCAGATGATTTCTAGGTCAATGTACCTCAGTTGAGAATTCTCTACTCCAGCACAGCAGCAGAAGGGTCTAATCCTAGAAAGTGTAGGAAGGAAGAGTGCTCAGCTATTGGCTTCAGTGCAAGTACAACAAGATTTGATAAATAATAATGGTGAAATATTACTTCAGTTGTTTAAATGCAATCTTTACATTCACGATGGTGAAGGATATGTGCATTAATCTGTTAAAATAACACTTTGTGGAGAATAACACTTCAAGATGGCCAGACGAGGTTTTGTGTGAGGCATGTTGATGGATAAGAGATCCTGCGATGAAAGGCTTTTAACATTTTGTAAGGAAAAGGAACAACACAATTTTCATTGAAATCTCTTTACCACAGGATGCCTTTAAAGCTGTCATACTATTAAATAGAGCATATACTAATTCATGACAGTTTATGCAGATTAGATTAGTATTAGATTTTTTTTGGTTTCTCTTTATTTTTTTCAGTATGGTTCACGGTTTTTCCAATGGGTTACTGCCAGAGAGCTCTTGCTTTCTTTTATATTTGTGGAAAATACTAAATGTGTTTGAAATGAAATAAAAATCCATGAGAAGTGGTAGAAGTAACTGAAGGCTAACCAGGGCCATTTTCTCTGGGGCTTGGATATTATAGAAAAAGAACAATTAAATAGCACTTTCCCAACCTCATGATGTCCCAGAGCACTTTACAACCAAAGAATTTCCCTTGAAGTGTAATCACTTTTGTAATGCAGAATCAGGGTTAAATGGAAAATGTAAGGCTGTGGAGAGTTCAGGCTGGATTGGGATTTCAGAAAACAAAATTGCCATCGGCTGTAAATTAGATGAATATGAAACAAGAAGCTCAACAGCATAACGGCTGAAACAATCAACCTTGGTACTACCTTACCACTGATTCAGTCCCCTGTTCAGCATTTTCCCAGGATAAACTGGACCTTTCAGAATCTTAAAGCTCTACTTGAACACAAACTGACATTTAAATTCCCCATCTGACCCCAGAACAACATTCCACCTCTTCTACAGTTTGGTTCTTTCAGCATTGAAACTCTTTCATGATCTTTTCTGCCCCTAAACCTGACAATTACTGTCTCATCCTGCTCTAAGTACTGTTCACCCATAAATTATGTTAATCTGCATTGTTGCCCTGTTTGTCTAATATATTAAATTTAAATTCTTTGTCCTCATTTGAGAATGTCTAATAGGAACAGAAAAAAATAGGAGCAGGAGTAGGCCATAGAAATTTATCAATTCCTTCTTGAGTATGTTCAGCTAAACTCTCTGTGGTAGTGAATCCACAGGTACACCACCCTCTGAATGAAGATATTGCTCCTCATCCCAGTTCTAAACGTCTTCCCCATATCCTGAATCTGTGACCACTCATTCTAGACATCCAAGCCTTGGAAAGCATCCTCCCTGCATCCAGTCTGTCTGGCTTTGAACAGAAGTTTGTTAAGTTTCAATGAGATCCCCTCTCATTCTTTTAAACTGTAGTCAATTTCAAACCTTGCCAACTTAATTTTTCCTCAAACAGAAGGTATCAGTGTGGTGAACTTTCACTGCAATATTTTTCTAGCAAGTGTATCCTGTTTTAGATAAGATCAAAACTGCACACAATATTCCAGGGGTGGCATCACCAAAGCCCTGTGTAATTGTATCAAGACATCTTTGTTCCTGTAATCCTCTTGCTATGGAGGCCAAGATACCACTTACTTTCTTAACTATATGCTACATTGCATGTTTGCTTTCAATGATTGATGTACAAAAACACCAGGTTTCTTTGTACATCAACATTTCCCAACCTAACACCATTTAAGATTAAGATTAATTAAGATTAAGATCTTTATTAGTCACATGTACATCGAAACACACAGTGAAATGCATCTTTGCGTAGAGTTCTGGGAGCAGCCTGCAAGTGTCGCCATGCTTTCAGTGCCAACATAGCATGCCCACAACTTCCTAACCCGTACGTCTTTGGAATGTGGGAGGAAACCGGAGCACCCGGAGGAAACCCACGCAGACACAGGAAGAATGTACAAACTCCTTACAGACAGCGGCCGGAATTGAACCCAGGTCGCTGGCGCTAAAATAGTGTTACACGAACTGCTACACTACCGTGCCTGCCCCTACTGTTTCTGTTCTTTTCTTCCAAAATAGTATTATTATTCATGTTATACTGCTTTTGCCAAGATTTTTCCCACTCATTCAACCTGTCTAAATCTATTTGAACCTGTCTAAATCTATTTGTTCCCTTCTCGTACTTCACAATTCCACCCAGTTTCCCAAGATTACTCATAATATCCATACACCCTTTCAATCTTACACATTCCTTGAACACTCCTGTTCTACCATCTTTCCTTTACCTCACTATTAATGGCTGCTTCAGCCCCTTTGATTCCTTCTTTGAATCGCTGCCTCTGACTTTTCCACCTCACTTTTCCCCCAGTGGCTATCACTATAACTCAGCCTCGGTAACTGCTAATGGTCTTTCCCCTCCTGAACCAGATTTCACGTATTCTCTAGTTGTTAGTGAAACTGCAAGGAACAATTCTTTTTTATAATAGTTTTTTTAAAAAAATATCCTTCTTGACAGGTTGTCTCTCAGGATCGAGGATGATTTGATTACACTCTGGTTTTTTGAGTTCTGAGGTGATCAATGAGACCAGTGTAGAAACTACAGACTCTTCCGTTCATGGCAAAGGTGGTGTCTGAGTGGATGGGGGATGGCTGGTTTATGAGGTTTTCCGTTTGTGGGTTTTTGTGTACTCCCAGCTTGAGATTCTCAATACCATCCCAAACATTCCTCCACTTTGAGGGTCATAGGACAGAGATTCCCAGGAGTCAGTCAGGACGTTGCATTTTTTTCAAGCAGGCTTTGAGCACCTTCTTATATTGTTCCACATTCCATTCTATGCGCCATGCCCTCATCCATACACTCAGTCTATACCCTCCTGAAGCCTCGATGCACCATCCTCAGAAATCTGCCACCAAGCTTTGTATCATCTGGAAACTAGGACACATTCCCTCATCCAAATCATTGATATGGATTGTGAACAGCTGAGGTCAGCACCTACCTCTGTGAAATCCTACTGCTGATATCCAGACTTGATCGTCACCCATTTATTCCTTTTTATTTTCTGTCCATTAACCTATGTTCAATTCAATAGTATTTACCCTAAATAAATGTCATACCTTCTAATTTTATTTATCAATCCCTAATGACAGCCTTCCGTAAGTCCAAATGTACCACAACTGGTTCCCTCATTACATCTTCATAAAATGCTAACATATTTGACAAACGTAACTGCACAAATTCATCTAGAGTTAGACCAATCCTATTGTTAGTTTCTACATGCCTTGTTCCCTAATAATAAATTAGTGATAATAACATATCTCCTGCTTCTGATATCATGCTAAGTGATTCCCTGTTTCCTCTCTCCCTTCTTGGATATTGTCACACAGATTCTTGAGAATGGCTATAGAATTACACAGAAAGAAATAATGGAAGCTCAAAGAAAAACAGTTAATCAACCTGAAACATTAACTCTGTTTTCCTCTCTCCCCAGATGCTACTGGACCCACTGAATATTTCCAGTATTCACTTTTTTATTTCAATTTTCCGGCATCTGCAGTTTTTTGTTCACTTTTCAAAATTGAGGGCTGCTTGCCTGCTACTCTCTTAGAAGAATGAAAATGCAGTGCATTCAGAAAAAAAAGCAAGAAAGCACAGAGAACAAAAAAGAATTCAAGTAAGGCATTGGAAAAATAAATGAAGGAAAAGAATTGTGTTCTTAGATTTGGGAAAATTTGAACACCTTGCAATACTGTAACATTGGAAGTAACCTACCAGTTGGAACCTTCAGAATCAGAATCAGTTTTATTATCACTGACATATGTTGTGAAATTTGTTGTTTTGCGGCAGCAGTACAGTGCAAGACATAAAAATTACTACAAGTTACAAAAATAAATAAATAGTGCAAAAGAGGAATATCAAGGTTGTGTTCATGGGTTCATGGACTGTTCAGAAATCTGATGGAGGAGGGGAAGAAGCTGTTCCTGAAATGCGGAGTGTTGGCCTTCAGGCTCCTGTACCTCCTCCCCGATGGTAGTAATGTGAAGAGGGCGTATCCCGGATGGTGAGGATCCTTAATGATGGATGCCGCCTTCTTGAGGCACCGCCTCTTGAAGATGTCCTCGATGGTGGGGAGGGTTGTGCCCATGATGGAGCTGGCTGAGTCTACAACCCTCTGCAGCCTTTTTCGATCCTGTGCATTGGAGCGTCTATACCAGGCAGTGATGCAACCAGTCAGAATGCTCTCCACTGTACATCTGTAGAAATTTGCAAGAGTCTTTGGTGACATACCAAATCTCCTCAAACTCCTACTGAAGTAGAACCACTGAGATGCCTTCTTCATGAATGCATCAATGTGTTGGGCCCAAGATAGATCCTCTGAGATGTTGACGCCCAGGAACTTGAAGCTGCTCACCCTTTCCCCCGCTGACCCTCAATAAGGATTGGGGTGTGTTCTCCCAACTTCCCCTTCCTGAAGTCCACAGTCAATTCCTTGGTCTTGCTGACGTTGAGTGCGAGGTTGTCATTGCGACACCACTCAATCAGCTGATCTATCTCACTCCTGTACGCCACTTCATCGCCATCTGAGATTCTGCCAACAACAGTGGTGTCATCAGTGAACTTATAGTCGGCGTTTGAACTGTGCCTAGCCACACAGTCATGAGTGTAGAGAGAGTAGAGCAGTGGGCTAAGCACACACCCTTGAGGTGCGTCTGTGTTGATTGTCAACAAAGAGATGTTACTACCGATCTGTACTGACTGTGGTCTCCTGATAAGGAAGTCAAGGATCTAGTTGCAGAGGCCCAGGTTTTGAAGCTTGTTGATTAGTACTGAGGGATGATGGTGTTGAATACCAAGCTGTAATCAATAAACAGCAGCCTGACATACGTCTTGCTGTTGTCTAGGTGTTCCAAAGCTGAGTGGAAAACCAGTAAGATTTCGTACGCTGTAGACCTGTTGTGGCAGTAGGCAAATTGCTGCGGGTCCAGGTCCTTGCTCAGGCAGGAGTCATGACCAACCCCTCAAACCTTCATTAGCTACCAGACAAGGAACGCATTGTCATTGGAGGCAATAGCATGATCCGAGCTCCAAAATAACCGAGAGTGACATTAGTCCTATAGAGATTCTGTGATGATCTTTCAAGTAAAAATACATATTAATCTGCTTAAGTAAAAGAGAAGAGTGAAATCAACATAATTCCTACCACTTAGCAATTCAAAACATTAAATTTAGTTCATGTTAATATCTGTAATTGTAATGAAGCAGGCATTGCATTAGTTGGCTAGGAAGTAAAATACTGTAAATTAAGCCCAAGGATCTGTTTATCTCATTCTATTAAAGTGAAGGGAATTGAAGAAGAAACAGGACAAAATGTCATCTCACTTATATTTATAGTTTGGAAATGTTGATTCTGTAACAGAATTAATCTGTATATTGATGAAGTGAAGACATATCTTTCACTCCTGGGATAACTGTGGATATGTTTTAACATGTGCAAATTTACTGGACTGAGTCCAACAAATGTAATGATGATCCTTCCTTCCTTTATGCAGTTGCTGTGTCCTTACTAACAAATGATTTATTCAGAGTAAAATTTGAAACAAGTTGTAGTTTTATAGTTCAGCGCATATCAATGATATAAAGATGTAAAATACTTTCAAGCCTTGGAATAGCAGACAAGTGCCCACATAGGGTAACACTTGGGAACACTGGTGAGGCTAACACTGCATAGATTAACATGAAATTGTTTTCAAAAATAAACATGAATTTTCTTTGCTGTAAATCAGAAAAAAGCAACTGTTAATAATACATGATTCTGGCAGTCGGTGCTGAAATTAATAGTCACCTCTGACTCAAGTTTCCTAGGGGAAATTTACCACCATGAATTCGTCTTTGAAACAGATTTAAACATATTGGCCAGGATTTTGCAGCTGTAATGATGGCAAGCTGTTTGTGCCTGTCACTGTTATACTGTGAAAGTGAGAGCAAGTTCTGGAGTACACGCATGTATATCTAAACATGGAAATCCAGAAGCTGCTGTCAGTGATATCCTACTCCCCCCTCAAATCCCCACCACCTCAAGGATGTCCTCTGGAGCTCATGCAGATAAAAATCTTTTCAAAATCACCATTTTTGCTATATAAACTTTGGTAAATGTTAAGCTTTATTAAGTTATGTGCAACAGGACTTTTAACTGTGCATTAAGTAATAAATACTGATCACTTCTCCAGCCCTGAATAATTAATTTCATGTGTGGAGTCTGATTTACTTTCAGAATCACAGAATCACATGGCACTGTATGGCTCTCTATGTCCACACCGAACACCAAGCACCCGTTTACACCAATTCTACATTAATCCCATTTTTAAACATTCTACCCACATTCCATCAAATTCCATGAATTTACATGCCAGCAGAAATTATTTTTTGACATAATGCTTCATACATGTTATCGAAAACAATTGGAACATTGCTGATATACTTAAGTATCCAGTTTTTCTCTTAATCCTTGCAACCCAGAATAGATGAATGAGAATAAACTGGTGTTCTGTCTAGACTTACTTAGCCCCAGTTTGTCCCTTGATCCCTGTGAATCTGTTAGTATTAGTTTGTTCTATGGGCTTGAACTTCAATATTTTTGTACCTGGAAATCTTTCTCACCTAGCAGACAGAGCTATGCTCGAAGTTTGTTGTACGTGGTGTGCATTCTGACTTTTTGAAGATCAGTCTTTGTTTTGTTTGAAATTAGGAAACAGGCTTCAGCTTGAAAAGGAAACATGGAACAAAATAAAATCACAGAACAGGGCACGAGTACAATTAAACAATGCACAAAAATATACACAATAGAAATATAAATATTGTCAAGCAGTTAATAAAGTTAACTTCTGAAGAAGTTATTCTCAACTTGCTCACAACGATACCTCAGTTTCTTCATGAATTTTGTGTGATTTTGTTGTCACTGTTCTTTTGCTTAGTGTAGTTTGTGTGTTGACGCTATCACTAGCACTGTCCCATTGTGGTCAATTTGGCCCGAGCCTTTTGCCCTCCTTCTGTACTATCCTGCAGTTCTACATGACATGAACCAGCTATGGCTGATGTAAGGCTGAGGGGCCAGATGGGAAGTGCACCCAGCCTCTCAGAATATATTTGTGCTCGATTGCTGAGTGAAGAAATTTCTTCTTATCCTTGATAAACAAGAATGGAAGCTGAATTTCAGTGTGCTCAAGTTTACATGAAGTAGAATATGGGAGACTGGTCAGAAGTGTTTGGAAACAGTCAAGCCTGGAGACAATCTGCTTTTGAGTCTTATTTGCTTTGAAGGTATGAATCTGAAAAAAAAGTCTAAGAGATCAGGATGGTACAGAAGCAATATTCCTGCATGTGTTACTTGATTAAAAACATAGGCTACATTTCTTGGGCTTTGATAGTTAGAGTAGTTGAGAAAACTAACAGAGGAAATGCTTGTACAGTAACTGCTGAAAAAGGGTCTTTTAATGGCCTGGGAACATGCTTCAATGCAAAGCCTGGCGGCAATAACTTCAGCGCAATTTCCATTATTGATTGTCACAGCTGCTGATTTTGTTGGCATGATAGGAAAGGTGCCAGAGCATGCCACTTTCTCACTTGCTGGACATGTGCCGAGTCAGCACACTGAAGTCTTTCTATTGTGGATTGAAAGGCTTTGGCACCTCATGGAGAGATCCCATCTCTCTTTCCTTTTACCTCCCAATAGGGGCCCTGAGGCAGTACTGGAAAAATATGGAACCTGCACTCTCCCTTGTTGTGCCATGTATGTTTAACCAACTGCTTTCTCCGCCACAGTCACTTCCACCATAAGGAACTTCCCTCTGAAGAGCTGGAGGCTGGAATATTAAGTAGAGCAAGCTCACTTCAATTGTTGCAATTGCAATAGGGGACTCTTGCTGACGTGCCAATCAAGGCAAGACCACAGTCACTACTTCTTCATGCAACAAACATGCACATTGTCTTAACTGGGTCAAATGGACATGGGTTAACAGTGAAGTCAATTTCCAGCATTACCATTGGAGCCTTCAATGTACTTAGTTTGATGACTGTATACCACATCTTCAAAACATATAAACATCTATGCTGCCATTTAATTATCAATCCATATTGGGTCCAAAGTGGATGAGTTCTCATTTGCCAATTGCTGAAATTCATTTGCTGCATTCCTGGCCATTTTGAGGCTCTAGTAATATCCCTCTGCTTCCAATGCTTCCATCATCACTGCTTACAATGCCACCTATCTTTGTGTCATTAGTAAACTTGAATATCTGACTTTCTATCTTATCACACAGGCCAATTATAAATACAGTGAATGGCGGCAGCTACAATACAAATCCTGGTCACATCCTGTCTGCCTGAGTACCTGACCCTTTTTACTACTCTATCCACGTCAGCCAGCTATATCCTAACCAGGTCAATAATTTGACTTCAGCTCCATGAAGTTCAGCTTTAGCTATCAATTGTTTATCAGATCTGCTTTGGAAGTCCACATAAATAACATTTTCCCAACTTTGTCCATCCATCTATTCTATCAACTCATCAAAAAAAAAATTCAATCTGTCCTTAATTATAGACTGAGGTATTTTCCCAATGATGTTAGACCTTCTGGACAGTAGTTCCCTGGTTTCCCTTCCACCATCTTCCAGTCTAAAGCTATTGACTGCACTTTGGATGATGACTGAACAGTGGCTACAGTTAAATAAAAAACTCATTGAGACATCCCAAGCATGACATTTTATAAACACTTGTTTTGTCTTTTCTGGGTATGACATCTTTGATAGCACAGCATGTTTATCCAGTGGATCTCAGCCTCAGCTGAAATTAGGACTGCCATTATTGACCTCAGTACCTTTTGGCTCAGTAGGGGAACTTGGCCAGGTATCTCACTCCTTGTTACCATTGAGTTGTATCTGCTCAAACTCTGCTCAGATTATTGACATGGTTGGGAAATTGGCTGACTGACAGTGGACAGAATAGTAAAACTATGTACTCAGGTAGACAGGATGTAAACAGGATCTGTGTTTAGATACAGACATTCACAATATTTATAAATGTCTTAGGCGATGAGATAGAAAGCTACAGGTTTACTAGTGACATAAAGATAGGTGGTGTTTCAAGCAGTATAGATGGAAATACTAAATTATGGAGAGATATTAAGAGTGTCTGGAAATGATGAGGAATGGTGCTTGGATGAAGGCAAGAACTACATTATGACATGCATATTAACAAGTAGTCTGCTTTCCTCAAGGGTCAAGCACAAATAATAGCTTGGAGTAGTGATTCTACAATGTGAAGTAGAACCAAGGGATATATTCATAAAGACAGTACTTAGTGACAATGATATTGCCAGGCAGAGTGGAGATGATTGAGTAATTCTGCTGTCAATCAAGCTTGATGACTATATGGTTGTAAAAAGCTGAGATTAATTTTATGCTCTTAATTTATGTGTAACTATCCTCCATTCACTGCATTTTTCAAGAGAAATGATCCTGCTTTAGTGGGAGAAATTGAGGCATGGTAGTGTAGGGCAGGCATGGTAAAGTAGCGGTTAGTGTAACGCTTTACAGCACCAGTGACCAGGGTTTGATTCCGGCCGCTGTTTTATCTTATCTTAGTTTCTGATTCCTCTGCTCTTTAAATAGACTCTAATTTATTTGCAAATTTACTTTGTTTGCTACATAATATTGAATTGAATTTAGGAGCCGAGAGGTAATGTTGCAGCTATATAGGACCCTGGTCAGACCCCACTTGGAGTACTGCGCTCAGTTCTGGTCACCTCACCACAGGAAGGATGTGGAAGCCATAGAAAGGGTGCAGAGGAGATTTACAAGGATGTTGCCTGGATTGGGGAGCACGCCTTATGCAAACAGGTTGAGTGAAATCAGCCTTTTCTCCTTGGAGCAACGGAGTCTGAGAGGTGACCTGACAGAGGTGTATAAGATGATAAGAGGTATTGGTCGTGTGGATAGTCAAAGGCTTTTTCCCAGGGCTGAAATGGTTGCCACAAGAGGACACAGGTTTAAGGTGCTGGGGAGTAGGTACAGAGGAGATGTCGGGGGGTAAGTTTTTTACTCAGAGAGTGATGAGTGCGTGGAATGGGCTGCTGGCAACGGTGGTGGAGGCGGATCCGATAGGGTCATTTAAGAGACTTTTGGATAGGTACATGGAGCTTAGTAAAATCGAGGGCTATGGGTAAGCCTAGTAATTTCTAAGGTGGGGACATGTTTGGCACAGCTTTGTGGGCTGAAGGTCCTGTACTGTGCTGTAGGTTTTCTATGTTTCTATAATAGACTGTGTGCTGTGAGCCATACACTCAATCCCCCCTCCCCCCCCCCCCCCCCCCCCCCCCCCCACTCTCCAGCTTGTTGGCTTGAGTAGTGACGCCAATAAAATCCCCTTCTTGTTCCCTAAACACTGGCAAATTTCTTAGTGATCCCATAGATTCAGCAAAACTATAAACTCAATAAAACGTGACAGAATCACAGCCCCTGGGAAAGTATTGTGTCAGAAAAATGAAAATCGACTTATTCCCTCAGTGTAAATGAATAGCCATGATAATGACTTCTTGCATTAGGTGTCCCTGATCATGGCGAACTGTATGCCTGTTATATTTGGAAATGGGGAGAAAATTGATGAGATAATTTAAAACCTTTCATAAATTAAAGTTCCAAATTTATGGCAACTTTAGTGGTAATTGCATGCCTTCTTAATAATGATTAGCTTTTTTAACATTAAGATTTACAATGTCTTGTTAAAACCAACATATTCTGAAAATTATTTAGGTAAATAATGAAAGATTATTGTTCATTTCCTTCCATTCTAAATAAGAAGCATTGAACAAAATGGTGGATTGAGTTGTTTGTCATATGTCTGGTATTTTTTAAGCTTTGTTCCTTTTAGATCAGTTTCATACGAAGGCAGATAAAGGCAGTACTAGTTAGGGAGATTTCAGAAATTCCAGGGAGCATGACTTAGACTTAAACTGCTTTGACATTGGAGAAGGAACCTAGTAGGAAAGCTGATAAAATAATAGAGTCTGTACAGAGTTAAGAATACATGACGTAATTGTTGGAATTCATTATAAGCACTTCTCAAAAAAGTGACATTTCTAACCTGTAAATCTGACGCAGGAAGGATCGGGTAGATTGCTACTTGCATGGTAATTTGGAATCTTCTCAAATTGATATGTGATTGAGGTTGTGGGAGTATTGCATGTAATAATGACTGAGGTTCAAGCATGCAACTAAGGCTCGGAAAGTGCAAAGCAGATTTGATTAGTATGCAACACTTGGTAGAAAAAGAATCAGATGAGTAACCAGGATAAGAAAATATAAAGTTATTAAAATAAAATAAGTATCATCTAAAAATTTATGGGAATATTTGTGATTCAGACTTCAGAGTTTCTCAGTAAGTGTTAGCTGAATAAGAGCCCCTTTGGCTATTGTTAGTGTGTCATTGATGATCTATTGTCAAAAACACCATTCTGTCAACAACATGAAGTAGTGGTGTGCCAAAAATATCAACAGCAAATAACCATCATCAATATTAAACACATTTTAGCACAAATAACCCCAATTTACAATGAACAGCATCATTATTTCTGGTGATGCTGCAATAGATGGGGGAACATACTGAGGAAGCTGATGACACGTGCCACTGGGGAAAACATTTCGAGCTGGTTCTTACTGAAAAGTGTTTGACAACATATTTCAAAGGAAGGAGTACAAATACAGCTTCTGATTCCTAAACAAGTTCTGCTTCAAATTCCTTGATGCTATCATGGCTTGTGGAATGCAATAAACTGAAGGTGCAAATGAAGAAGGAACAAAGTTGTCACAGTCTTAATTATTGTCTTGGATACTTCAGGCATCGCACAAACTTTACTGTCACAGCAGTGTACCAACACTACTAGCTTAGTTGTTAGAAGGAAAACAGCAATTATGAACAAAAAAAGAACAAAATTAACATTCTGCTTACGGTGTAGTGAATCGCTTAAACAATTAAGTCTGATGACTTGTCAGCACAAAATGTGGTTTTAAACATACACTCATCCACTAATCAGGGGATGAAGGCAGATGGAATTACAAACTCCTGGTTTTGTTCACGCAATATTATGTGGATGCACTTTAAATAAAAAGACAGTGTGACGTTCATTCAGATATAATGGAAATTACATATTCAGGCCAAGGTGCGCAAAACAATCTCCTGTTGAATGTCTGTGAAGTGCAAGGACATTCCTTATTAGGTGTGATGACATTTATAGCAAGATCCATTAGCAGTACTAAATAAACTTCAGAATAATTAATAATGTTGCAAAATGTGGTGCCACTCACAGGATAAAACAGAATATAGAACTTGCAGCTCAGAATAGGATACAAACAAATTGAATTAGTATACTATAGATCTGTGATTAGTTAGTTTACAAATCAGGTATACCATAGGTGGTTTCTTGAGTTACATTTCCTGTAATTAAATCTATGTCCCTTAGATGCCAGCATAGTTTCACACTGCTTGCTAGCTATTTGCACAACAGTATAAACCAGGATTAATAATATCATATATTAATAATATAATATGTAATAATATCATATTAATAATAATAAGTCCTGATGAAGAGTCTTGACCTGAAACATTGACTGTTTATTTCCCTCCGTAGATGCTGCCTAACCTGCTGGGCTCTTCCAGCAGTTTGTGTGTGTTGCTCCAGATTCCAGCCTCTGCAGATTCTCTTGTGTCTTAATAATATCAGTAATGTGAACCAAATAGCTATCTTTTTTACATGTTACCACATGTGCTCCTCTAGTCTTTTCACCAGGTATTCACAAAGGTGAAGTCAGATGTAAAATTTGGAAGTGTTTATTTCACAGGAAGTGCATTATATATAGTAGCATTTTTAATTGAGCTTACTTAAGTCTTTAGCCACCACATGTATTTACATAATAGTGCAAAGTAATGAACATGCTGCACTTTCCACATCAGTGGGTTGTCTTGTTTGATTAAGATGTCCTGCATTCTCCTTCCGAAACAGAACAAAACCAGTTCTTGCAGTTTTTTTGCTTTTTTTAAAAAAACTTATTGGTTGCCTATGGCTTTGGCTTTTATTTTATTCCTCAGTGTTAACAGCCAAAAAGCATGATTGGTCAGACAATCCTTACTGGGCATATTGGACCAAAGACTTCCCAGGACAATGAGCACATATCAATTGTCTGATAGGCTAATTCCATCAATTACAATCTTACAAGACCTTGAGAAAAGAATCAGGCATAGAAATTCAGTGGAGCTGATCCCCTTCTGCAGGTTAAATGGGCACCTGAACCTCCTTTTATTTTTGGAGCCACCTTGGAATCCACACAGGTTGTAACATATGTTTGCATATTGGTTTGTGCCACCTGCCATGGACAAACAAGCAGATGACATGGACACTTGCCTAAAAGAGGTTAAATCCTTTGCACTTGAAAATATGACCTAATACCAGCTTGATGGTTATTGCAAAATATTTGGTTACCCTGAATGGGCTGGTGCTGGGCTAACTCAGTTCAGGAAAACGAGGTCTATGGTCTTTAAAAGAGTGCTGCTATTAAAAGGGTGGATTTGTAAAAATTAATTATTAGTAATAAACCATTAAACATATTTTTTAATTAACAAGTGACATAGTTCAATATGAGAGAGAGAGTCAGAGAGAAAGAGAGAGAGGGACAGAGAGAGAGAGACAGAGAGGGACAGAGAGGGAGAGAGACAGAGAGAGGGAGAGAGACAGAGAGAGGGAGAGACCTGCATCCAACAGGACATAGACAGACAAAGAGTCCAACACTATATCCACAGAGGGCGAGCCTCTGGGGTTCAGAGGGGCAGAGTCTGGATATCGTGGAGCCAAGAGAAGCAAGTTGGCCTTGGAAAGATGGTGCTACATCTTAAACAACCCAAATTTGTGTTGAATTTGTTCTCACAGATTTTCATAGATTTTTAGATATTAAAGGAATTGGGGAGATGAGGTTATTTTCGAAGGTGATGCTGAGGTAAAAGTTTAGCTGTCGTCTTGTTGGGTGATGGAGAGTGCATGAAGGCTGAATGGATGACTCCTGTTTCTATTTCTTATGTCCTCATGTTCAGAGCTACTTGTTGAAGAGTACCAGGATTTTAATGCAGCTACAGAGAAAGTGTTATAGGTCCTATGTGGGCTGGTGGGTGACACGGCAGAAATGGAATTCCTGAGTACCTGCTGTCCCTGCTCTCATAGATGTTGGCTGTTGTGGGATTGGAGGGGACATCGGTAAACTGCTGCTGTATATCGTGGATAATGCCACAGGTTTAGGGTGTTAGGTGGAAAAGCAAAACTTACCAAAGACGATAACCAGACTCTGCCCCTCTGAACTCTAGAGGCTCACCCTCTCGCCCTATGTGAATGTAGCGTTGGACTCTTCGTCTTACTATGTCCTGTTGGTTGCCGGGCATTTTCTCTCTCTCTCTCCCTCTCTCTCTCTCTCTCATATTGAACTATCTCACTCATGTTAATTTAAAAATATGTTTTATGGTTTATTACTAGATTGGTCAACACAACAAAGGCGTATCTCAAGGATGCGTGCTTAGCCCACTGCTCTACTTTCTCTACACTCATGACTGTGTGGCTAGATACAGCTCAAACACCATCTATAAATTTGCCGATGACACCACTGTCATTCGTAAAACCTTAGAAGGCGATGAGGAGGCGTACAGGAGTGAGATAGATCAGATGGTTGAGTGGTGTCACAACAACAACCTCGCACTCAACGCCAGCAAGACCAAGGAATTGATTGTGGACATCAGGAAGGGGAAGTCGGGAGAACACACCCCAGTCCTCATTGAGGGGTCAGCGGTGGAAAGGGTGAGCAGCTTCAAGTTCCTGGGCGTCAACATCTCAGAGGATCTATCTTGGGCCAAACACATTGATGCAATCACGGAGAAGGCATGCTAACGGCTCTACTTCGTTCGAGGAAATTCAGTACGTCATCACAGACTCTTGCAAATTTCTATAGATCTACAGTGGAAAGCATTTTGATTGGTTGCATCACTGCCTGGAATGGAGGCTCCAATGCACAGGATTGCAAGAGGCTGCAGAGGGTTGTAAACACAGCCAGCTCCATCACAGGCATAACTCTCCCCACCACTGAGGACATCTTCAAGAGGCAATGCCTCAAGAAGGCAGTATTCATCACTAAGGACCCTCACCACCCAGGACATACCCTCTTTGCGTTACTACCATCAGGGAGGAGGCACAGGAGCCTGAAGACTGGCATTCAATGATTTAGGAACAGCTTCTTCCCCTCTGCCATCAGATTTCTGAACAGTCCATGAACACTACCCCCATATTCCTTTTTTATGTGTCATTTATTTATTTTGTAATTTATGGTAATTTTTATGTCTTTGCACTGTACTGCTGCTGCAAAACAACAAATTTCATGTTATATAAGTCAATGATAAAAAACCTCATTCTGATTCTGATTCTGCTCTCTTGTAGACTGAGCTTCTCCTTGAAGAGGACCTTCACAGTAATTCTGTCAAGTTGTTATTTGTTCCAGTAACATGGTCCTTTGGATGTTTCAAGCCCTTCTTTGTTCTCTCCAACCTTTCATTAGCATTCTATCCTTAACTTACTTATTTAATGTATCATCAGTTATTAACATATTCCTGCTATATTTAGTGTGCTTGCCCTATCCAGGTTGTTTCCTGTTGACATAGGCACTGATATCAGGGACTGTGGAAATTCTGTTGAGACGAATGCGACCCTTCCTTTTCACATTGCACCCGCTCTCTGTGGATTGTGTTGGTGGTGTCCTTTGTGGTATCTTGGGATGGTTCAGTTGATAATGGGCACAGCATTTTGCTGTCCCGGCCCCAGAAACTGACTGTCTGCATCTTGAAATATGCAAATTATTGTGTTTGTCCTGATGGCAGGATTCACATAATTAAAACTTCATTTCTCAATGCAGATAGTGGAGGGAAAAAAAAGCTTCAAATTGTAAATTAATGAAATCACACAAATGAATGTACACATCTTGATGCATGACCTAGAAAATTAAAAATTTACTTTTCAACGTGTAGGCACTAAAACAGATATCAGCGGCTGGTAAATGTAAATGATTAAAGCCACACGTGGATGTATGCACGTTAGTAGTATGACCCAGTAAATGTAACTTCAGATATTGGGTGGTCCCAGAGGATTCTAAAATGTACATCCTTGGCCTGAATCATACTCATCTTTGACTGCAGTTCCTGTATGTTGCAGTGCAGAGGTCAGAGAGGAGCTGGAGGTCAGCTGCCTGCACATCTGAACTCCTGCTCCACTGCTGGACTCAGAACTGAATTCAGGGCCAGGGCACAAACACGGTTAGCTGAGGAGATGGATGCACTTTCCATTACTCTGGGGAATTGTCTAGCAGTTCCTGCATGAGGTTGGACTTGGTCCTGGATCTGAGACAACATTGATTTCAATGGAAATTGTCGGAGAAATGATGAGTGGCAAAAGGGAAGATAGATTACAATTTTAATTCTTATACTTCAAAATTTTAATTTTTTATATATATGTTTGATATTTTAATTTAATATCTTTTATTTACATTTATAATAAATTTTAGTTTTTTGAAACGATAAAAAATATTTCATTGTTTTTAACTGTGGAACACTGTGCAGGTATGTCCTGTTTGCATGGAAAAAAAAGAAAGGAGAAAATCCCATGGTAGTGTATCAAAAACAAGAGGACATAGGTTTAGGGTGAGAGGAAGATGTTTTAAAGGAGATCTGAAGGGAAAGTTTTTCTTAAACACAGTGAGTGGTTAATATCCAGAACTTGTTAACAGAAGATGTGGTGGAATCAGATGCAATCATATTTAAGAAACATTTAGATAAACACTTGAATCGGCAAGGCATGGAAGAATATGGACCTAATGCAGGCATATGGGATTAGTGTAGATGGGCAAAAAGGTGAGCACAGATGTAGTGGGCTGAAGGACCTGTTTCTGCGCTGTGTGACTCTGACTCTATGACCAGAAGCAGGGCAAATCCATTTCAGCTAATTACCACTCAATCAGCAGCAAATGATGGAAGGTGTTGTCAAAAATGCTGTTAAAAAAAAGCATTTATTCTCTGATAACCTCCTCCCCAATGCCTAATTTGGTTTTTGCCAAGTCCACTGCAACAGAACTCAAAGACTTTTGACCAAAGATAGATCAAAGAGCTGACTTCCGGAGGCAAAGTGATACTGAGTGCCCTTTACATTAATGCACCACTTGACCAACTGTGGAATCAAGGATCCTTGGTAAAGCAGAAGTCAATGAACGTCAATGGAAGGAACCTAGGAAATAATGAGGAACAGTGGGACCTTGGTATACGTATCTAAGGATCCCTGGGAGTAGCAGTGCACATAGAGAAGGTAGCTAAGAAGGCAAATAGACGATATTTGCAGATTAGAAATTTTTAAAAAACTACTATACCCTCTTTTCCGACACCTTACAAAATTGAAACTATGGAAAAAAATTTAGGTTTTAATCCTTATCAGAAGGGCTTGATAGCGATAATTTATGATTTAATTATGAAAATACGTCTAGAATCATTAGACAAAATTAAGAATGAATGGGAAAGTGAACTCCAGACATCTCTACCTATAGAGACTTGGAAGAAAATTCTTCATTTAGTCAATACATCTTCAATGTGTGCCAGACACTCGTTGATATAGTTTAAGGTAGTCCACAGGGCCCATATGTCCAAAGATAAGTTAGCTTGTTTCTATAACCATGTAAATCCTATATGTGATAGATGTAAATTGAATGTGGCTTCTTTGACACATATGTTTGTGTCCTGTCCTCTTCTGGAAAAATATTGGAAAGACATTTTTAACATTATTTCAAACATATTGAAGATTGATTTACACCATCACCCTATCACTGCAATTTTTGGACTACCAAGGATAGAGTTTGGCCATTTACCTCCTTCTGCTAACCGTATGATTGCTTTTGTTACATTAATGGCCAAACAATCCATTTTGCTTAAATGGAAGGATCCGATACCCCCTACTACTCTTCAATGGTTTTCTCAAACTATATCATGTTTAAACTTGGAAAAAATTAGGAGTGGTACTGTTGATCCTTCGCTTAAATTTGAAGATATTTGGAGTCCATTTATTCAATATTTTCACATGATGTAGATCCCCTTTCAATAACTTTCCAACTTGGAGGAACGGACTTGACGACATAATATTGTTCTGTTTCTACTGAGAAAGTTTAGCCCAGTTTTTTTTTCCTTTTTTTTGTTGTTTGCTTTTCTTTTGAAAAGTTTTTTTTTGTTTACTTATATTGTTTATAATTTTTTTTCTATTGATTTGGGTTTTTTAAAATTTATATAATAAATCTTTCCCTTTCCTTTCTTCTATATTATATTCATTTACTAAGAGATCATTGGATCTACAGATTTTTTAAAATATTTTTTTGTTCTTCATGATTATATATACTATGATTGTTATCCTGATCTCTTTGTATTACATGTATAAATATTGATGCTATATATCAATCTGTATTAATTTGAAAACTAATAAAAAGATTGGAAAAAAAAGGCAAATAGGATTCTTGCCTTTATTATAATACGAGAGCAGGAAGGTTATGGTACAATCACATGTATCGTTAGTTAGACCACAGCTAGAGCAGTTCTGGTCACCACATTATTGGACAGATGTGATTGCGCTGGAGTGGGTATAGAGGAGAGTCACCAGGATGTTGCCTGGGATAGAACATTTCAGTTGAAGAAAGACTGGTTAGGCTGCGTTTGTTTATTTTGGAGTGAAGAAGATTGAGGGGTGACTTGATGGAGATTATCAAAATTATGTGGGGCACAGATAGGGTAGATAGTGAGAAACTTTCCCCCTTAGCAGAGGTGAATGTAACCAGAAAGCATAGGTTTAAGGTAGAGGTAGAAGATTTAGATGATATTTGAGGAAGGAGGTGGTTGAAATCTGGACAACACTACCCGAGGAGGTGGTGGAGGTAGGTATTCTCACAACATTTAATAACTAATTAGATGAACACTTGAAATGTCAGCGTATATTAGGCTACAGGTTGAGCATTGGGAAATGTGATTAGTATAAGTAGGTACTTGATGGCTGGCACAGACATAGTGGGCTGAAGGGTCTGTTTCCTTGCTGTATGAATCTCTATATCTCTATGAATCCAATGGCTGGAGTCATACTTTGCACAAAGGAAGAAGGTTCTGGTTGTTGCCGGTCAATCATCCCAGTTCAGGAGCTCCTCAGAACATTTCCAAGGCACAGCCATTGCCAGCAACTTCATCAATGAATTTTCTTCCGTCATGAGGTCAGAAGTGGTAATGATTGCATATTCTTCAAATCCATTTGCAGTTCCTCAGAAAATGAAGCAACCTAAGCGTGCATCCATCAAGACCTAGACCCCATTCAGGCAAGGGCTGACAAGTGATGTGACGTTCATGCTATGCAAGTGCCAGGCAATGACCATCTTCAACAGGAGTTTAACTATCTGCATTTAACATTCAATGGCATTACCATTACAGTGTCCCCCACCATCGACATTTGGGTATCACCACTGACCAGAAACACAACTGCATCGCTCACATAAACACTGAGGCTCCAAGAGCAGGTCAGAGGCTTGATACCTCGCAGCAAGTTACTCACCTTCTGACACACCAAAACCTTTCCACGATCTACAAGCCATGCCAGAACTGTGATAGAATATTCTCTAATTGCCTGAATGAGTGCAGCTCTAACAACTCTCAAGAAGGTTAACACCATCCTGGCCCAAAGCAACCTACTTGGTTGGCATCCGATTTATCACACTGATCATCCGTTACCTCGACAACTGGTGCAAAGTGGCTGCAGTACGTACCATCTACACTCCTCAGCTACTCTGACAGCATCTCCTGAGCCCCTGAACTCTACCACCAAGAGAGAAAGGGAAGCAGGTTCAAGGGAGTGCCAGCCCCTGCAGCTTCCTCTCCAAGCTGTCCACCTTGGAAACTTTTTGGTGTCTTTCATCATTGCTGGACCCAAGTGCTGGAACACCCTGCCTCTGACAGCATTGTACCTTCTCCAGAAAGACTAGAGTGGATCAAGGAGGTGGCTCAAGGCCAAGAAATGTTGGCCTTGCCAGTGACACCCAAATTCCAACAGATGAATTAATTGAAAAGAAAACTCTTTTCTCTGTATATCAGTCACAGCCAGTGCATCTGAAAGCAGAGCTGCATTGGCTTTCAAAGGCTTCACTGCACTGCCTTTTGTGATTTTGATCTTCAAACCCAGCATTGGTGTCCACAGCCATGATGACAGCAGTCTAATCTTGTTAGCCAGCTGTCCGAGTCATAAACATTCTTGTCCCAACACTGAAATGAAACCACTCATGTTTTCTCCTTCCCCATCCCCTTTCCAGTTGCCTGCAATCTCCACACACTTGGCTCCCGCCCCCAGAACACTATGCAAAAAGATGTGTTTCACTGTGTGTTTCGATGTACATGTGACTAATAAAGATACCTTATCTTATCCTTCATCTCCATGGCAGCCTCTTTAAAAACACTGACTCGCTTCCCGTCAACTGTGAGTTGCACAGGTCAGGTTTTATCACTCTTATTAGTGAGCAAATCAGGATGGTGATTTAATGGAAGAATGTCCGAATTTTTGATCTGCCTCTGATGTCCAACTTTCTGCCAGTAGTACACACAATGCCCAAAAATATTCAAATCCAATTTCTAGGCATGAGCTTGGCAAAATGCCTTCGGCTTCCACAAGAGCAGCTTTTTAAAATCTACAGCTTTGTCCCAGCTTCTATCTCACCCCAGCCATTTTATTTCTACCTTAGGTTTGGGTGATGATTTACCGGAATGGGTAACCTCGCGATCTTTAGCCACCCTCTGATGCTTTACCCTACTACTGTCATTGCTCTATTTTTCAGCTTTCGTGCCTATAAACAACAGTGGAATTAAAAAAAAACTGCAAAAGATCTGCAGTCTGGGAATGCCTATGGAGTGTGACAATGTTCTAAATGATTCCAAAAGACCATCTGAAATCTGTCCTGTAGGTCACAATTTTTGTGGTCTTGAGTTGAGAAAATATTAACGGAAGAACATCAGGTCTGTTACCAGAACCCTCTGGCTAGTACTACCCATGTTGATTCAGTTACAGCAATGTGTATAATTTCCAGCAGTGGAATCACTGTTGAGATGTAATGGTCATGCAGCATATTATGCTGCAGTGTTAGAACTAACATTGAACTGAACCCAGCTGTGTCTGCCCGCAGCAACGTTTGTAATTACTTCTGCTTTGTGCTTTTATGTTGAAAAAAAATGCCTGTTATTTTAAATCAATGAATGATAGAGGTCTGCTCCTTCACAAAAACATTTCAAAACGGTGGCACAATCTGTTAACAATTTTCTTTAGCACTGATGACAACATGAATACAGATTCAGATTCATGCTTCTCATATTTAAATTTTGATTTTATCTTCATTTATTCCAAAAACAATAAAATTATTTTAAAAAATTAGAATTTATATAGCAATTTTAAGAAAAGAAATCCCAATGTGCAACTACTATTTATGAACTGAATAGTCTGGACTATAACCTCAGAATACAGGACGCTTGAAGACAGATGTAATATTCTCTAGAAATTTTCAATTAGACTTCACATTACTTGCTGATATCATTGCACTATTTTAATCATTGTTTAGGATCAAATGGGACATAGCTCACTAGTTGGCCCCTTTAGGATCATTATCTGGTTGAGCTTCCTGTTTTACTGCAAGACTCACATTCTTACATCATTTGCTGAAAGTGTCATGTATGTGATCTGAGCACCTTTGAGTCTTGAGCTCGGACAGGATGAAACACATGCAGACAAAACTGCTGATTTACCCCGGTTCTGAAACAGAGGAAACTTCAGGGCAAGGAGTCAGGGCAGGGGAGTCACTTTAGGTTCGTTGCAGCATCTGCTTTCTTCTGCACCCTTTGGATTGTGAATGACTTGCTTCCTGTCCAGTTCTGTGGTCTGTGAGGTGGCTTGTGAGGCCAATGTGGGACCCACAGATCCTGTCACAAATGGGGCTGCAGGTGCTTGACGGGATTGGTTGGCAGTCTGTGAGGCGGAGCTCTCCTTCTGCCCTTTAAACTGGGCTTTTGATTTTTTCCCAAATGCACATTCTGACCTCACCAGTGCAAATTTTTCATGTGCAGGGTCAGTGTCACACACCCGTGGCTGCCTTTGTATCCTTTGTATTTTTTTTAAGGGCCTGGCCTTCTCTGTTCTGATACAGGGAAGTACCAAGATAGCCAGCATCATTAGGTAGTTTCTCCTTTAAATCCACTTCCATAGAACCATAGAACAATACGGCACAATACAGGCCCTTCAGCCCACCATGTTGTGCCGTCCTTCAAACCACACCTAAGACTATCTAACCTCTTCCTCCCACATATCCCTCTATCTTAAATTCCTCCATATGCTTATCTAACAATCTCTTGAACTTGTCCAATGTATCAGCCTCCACCACCACCCAAGGCAGCGCATTCCATGCACCAACCACTCTCTGGGTGAAAAACTTTCCTCTGACATATCCCTTGAACTTCCCACCCTTTACCTTAAAGCCATCTCTTCTTGTTTTGAGCATTGGTGCCCTGGGAAAGAGGCACTGGCTGTCCATTCTATCTATTCCTCTCAATATCTTGTATACCTCTATCATGTCTCCCCTCATCCTCCTGCTCTCCAATGAGAACAGCCCTAGCTCCTTTAGTCTCTCCTCATAATCCATACTCTCTAATCCAGGCAGCATCCTGGTAAATCTCCTCTGCACCCTTTCCAACGCCTCCACATCCTTCCTATAATGAGGCGACCAGAACTGGACACAGTACTCTAAGTGTGGTCTAACCAGAGTTTTGTAAATCTGCATCATCACTTCGCGGCTCTTAAACTCGATCCCCCGACTTATGAAAGATAACATCCCATAAGCTTTCTTAACTACCCTATCTACCTGTGAGGTGACTTTCAGTGTTCTGTGGATATGAACCCCCAGATCCCTCTGCTCCTCCACATTGCCCAGAGTCCTGCCATTTACCTTGTACTCTGCCTTGGAGTTTGTCCTTCCAAAGTGTACTACCTCACACTTCTCTGGATTGAATTCCATCTGCCACTTGTCAGCCCAGCTCTGGCATCCTATCAATATCCCTCTGCAAGCTTCTACAGCCCTCCACACCATCCACAACACCACCAATCTTTGTGTCATCTGCAAACTTGCTAACCCAGCCTTCCACCCCCTCATCTAAGTCGTTAATAAATATCACAAAAAGTAGAGGTCCCAGAACCAATCCCTGTGGGACACCACTAGTCACAGCCCTCCAATCTGAATGCACTCCCTCCACCACAACCCTCTGCTTTCTACAGGCAAGCCAATTCTGAATCCACATGACCAAGCCTCCCTCGACCCCTTGGCCTCTGACCTTCTGAAGAAGCCTACCATGCAGAACCTTGTCAAACGCCTTACTAAAATCCATGTAGACCACATCCACTGCACTACCCTCATCAATCTTCCTAGCCACTTCCTCAAAGAACCCTATCAGGCTTGTGAGGCAAGATCTTCCCTTCACAAAGCCATGCTGGCTGTCCCTAATCAGTCCATGATTCCCTAAATGCTCATAGATCCTATCTCTTAGAATCCTTTCTAACAGCTTACCCACCACAGATGTAAGGCTCACCAGCCTGTAATTCCCTGGACTATCCCTACTACCTTTTTTGAATTAGGGGACAACATTCGCCACCCTCCAATCCTCCGGTACCATTCCCGTGGACAACGAGGACTCAAAGATCCTGACCAACGGTTCAGCAATCTCCTGCCTCGCCTCACAAAGCAGCCTGGGGAATATTCCGTCAGGCCCCGGGGACTTACCTGTCCTAATATTTTCTAACAACTCCAACACATCCTCTCTCTTAATATCTACATACTCTAGAATATTACCCTCACCAACACTGTTCTCAGCATCATCAAGACCCCTCTCCTTGGTGAATACTGAAGAGAAATATTAATTGAGAACCTCACCCACTTCCACAGCTTCCAGGCACAGCTTCCCACCTTCGTCTTTAATCGGACCTACCTTTACCCTAGCCATCCTTCTGCTCTTTATGTATGAGAAAAAAGCCTTGGGATTCTCCTTAACCCTACTCGCCAAAGCCTCTTCATGTCCCCTTCTCACTTTCCTCAGCCCTTTCTTAAGTTCCTTCCTCGCTACTCTATATTCCTCAAGAGCCCTGTCCGATCCTTGCTGCTTACACCTTATGTATGCTACCTTCTTCTTCCTAACTAGTTGTTCCACCACTCTCGTCACCCACGGTTCCTTCACCCTACCATTCCTTCTCTGCCTCACCGGGACAAATTTATCCCTAACATCCTGCAAAAGATCCCTGAACATCGACCACATCTCCATAGTACATTTTCCTTCAAAAATGTCATCCCAATTTACACTCCCCAGTTCTCGCCTTATAGCCTCATAATTCGCCTTTCCCCAATTAAATATCTTCCTGTCCTCTTTGCTCCTATCCCTGTCCATGACAATTCTAAAGGTTATGGAGCAGTGGTCACTGTCCCCCAAATGCTCACTCACCGATAGATCTGTCACCTGTCCCGGTTCATTACCTAAAACTTGATCTAATATGGCATTTCCTTTAGTCGACCTGTCAACATACTGTGTCAGGAATCCGTCCTGGACACACTTAACAAACTGCACCCCATCTAAATCCTTGGCACTAAGTAGGTGCCAATCAATATTTGGAAAGTTGAAGTCTCCCATTATAATAACCCTGTTATTTTCACATCTTTCCAAAAACTGCCTCCCAATCTGCTCCTCAGTATCCCTACTACTACCGGGGGGCCTGTAGAATACTCCCAGGAGGGTAACTGCCACTTACTTGTTCCTAACTTCCACCCATATTGACTCTAGAGCAGATCCTTCTACATTATCTACCCTTTCTGCAGCTGTAACAGTGTCCCTGACCAGTATCGCCACCCCTCCTCCTCTTCTCCCCCCCTCCCTATCCCTTTTAAAACACTGAAAACCAGGAATATTCAATATCCATTCCCGCCCTGATGTCAGCCATATCTCTGTAATAGCCACAATATCATAGTCCCATGTACTTATCCAAGCTCTCAGTTCATCTCCCTTATTCCTGATGCTTCTCGCATTTAAGTAAATGCACTTTAGCCCATCCACCTTACTACTTTTGTAGCCTGTACTCTGCTTCTCCTTCCTCAAAGCCTCTCTACCTGTCAGATCTGACTTCCCTGTCCCCTCCTTCCTCTGACCTACTCCTCCGGTTCCCTTCCCCCTCGCAATCTAGTTTAAACCCTCCTGAACCACCATAGTAAACCTGGCCGCAAGGATATTGGCCCCCCTCAGGTTTGGGTGTAACCTGTCCTCTCTGTACAGGTCCCACCTTCCCCAGAAGAGATCTCAATGATCCAAAAATCTAAAACCCTCACCCCTGCACTAACTTCTCAGCCACTCATTTATTTGCTATCTCCTCCTGTTCCTACCTTCACTATCACGTGGCACTGGCAGCAATCCCGAGATCGCTACCCTCGAGGTCCTGTTCTTCAGCCTTCTGCCTACCTCGCTAAACTCACTTTTCAGGACCTCATCCCTCTTCCCACCTATGTCGTTGGTACCGATATGAACGACGACTTCTAGCTGTTCTCCCTCCCGCTCTAGAATCCTGTGGACCCGATCAGTGACATCCCGGACCCTGGCACCTGGGAGGCAACATACCATCCGGGAATCATGCTCACTGCCACAGAACCTCCTATCTGTTTCCCTGACTATCGAGTCCCCTATCACTACTGCCTTCCTCTTCTCCTCCCTTCCCTTCTGAGCAGCAGTCCCAGTGCCATAGACCTGGCTACTGCTGCTAGGCCCCGGCAGGTCATCTCCCTCAAAGTGGAAAACCTGTTACTGAGAGGAACAGCCTCCGGGGTCCTCTGCTCTATCTGCCTGTTTGTTTTCTTTTTCCTTTTCCCTCCCCTGACAGTCACCATTCTATCTACTTCCTGGGCTCCAGTAGTACCTGCTCTAAGGGGGGTGACCGTCTCCTTATGTACAGTATCTACAAAACTCTCCCCCTCCCTGATGCTGAGCAGTGTGAGCTGAAGTTCCTCCAGCCTCAAGCACTTACTGCAGATGTGGCCATCGTGGACCGCAGCAAGGTCCACTAGCTCCCACATCCCACTTCCTGATCTTCACTTCCATCACTGCTCTCAAGACACCTCTGGGTCTTCACCACCACCCTACTTCCTCCTCATTACCAAAATGTCTCCCCCCACTGATGGCCTCATACCTCATGTTTGCCTCTCTGACTGATTAGCTCCATCCTGGACCAATCCTCTCTACCCCAGCCCCCTGTCTTTGACCCTCCATCAATCCCTTACCACAATTTTCTCTCTGCATTACAATCTGCATTCCAACTTAAGTCCTCCATGACGTCCACAATGGTGGGATACAGCAGATAAAAGACCACCATTCTGATGTTATGCAAGCCTGCTCTAATGCATTTTCTAATTCAGTGACTTTGATAGTGTGAGACTACCAAATCAAATTTCAACTAACAATACCCTGGGCTAACCCACATCAGCTACTGTGCTGGCAATTTTCACAAGATCACAAGATCACAAGACAAGGGAGCAGAAGCAGGCCATTCGGCCCATCGAGTCTGCTCCAAGGAAAGGGAAAAAAGAAATGAGAAATGGGGAATGGGGGAAGAAAAAAAAACTTATTCTAATCCCAATTTCCAGCCTTATCCCCATATCCCTTGATATCCTGACTATTTAGATATCTATCTATCTCCTCCTTGAACACCCCCACTGATCTGGCCTCCACTGCTGTACGTGGCAAGGAGTTCCACAAATTCACCACCCTCTGGCTAAAGAAATTTTTCCTCATCTCTGTTTTGAAATTGTACCCTCTAATTCTAAGGTTGTGCCCTCTGGTCCTGGACTCACCCACCAAGGGAAACAGCCTAGCCACATCTACTCTGTCCTTTCTTATCAATATTTTAAATGTTGCTATGAGGTCCCCTCTCATTCTCCTGTACTCCAGTGAGTACAGTCCAAGAGCCGACAAATGCTCATCATATGTAAGCCCTTTCATTCCTGGAATCATCCTCGTAAATCTCCTCTGAACCCTCTCCAACGTCAGCGCATCCTTCCTACGATGTGGGGCCCAAAACTGCGCACAATATTCCAAATGAGGCCTCACTAGTGCCCCGTAGAGCCTCATCAACACTTCCTTACTTTTATACACTATACCTCTCGAAATGAATACCAACATAGCATTCGCTTTCTTTACCACCGATCCGACCTGGTGGTTAACCTTTAAGGTATTCTACACGAGTACCCCCAAGTCCCTTTGTACTTCCGTACTTTGAATTTTCTCTCCTCCTAGATAATAATTTGCCCACTTATTTCTGCTTCTAAAGTGTACAACTGCACATTTCTCAACATTGAATCTCATCTGCCATTTCCTTGCCCATTCTCCTAAACTGTCTAGGTCCCTCTGCAACCTTCCTATCTCTTCAATACTCCCTACTCCTCCACCTATCTTGGTGTCATCCTCAAACTTAGCCATGAATTTTGTCTGATGTTTGAAAGCAGTTGTTTTATTTGACCCAGTGCATGTGTACCACAGAGATAAATAAACCAACTGCTTCCAATACTATTTTTCTAGGGTTTGGCAGAGTAATTGCAGGTTAATTGCAGGGCACATTAACCTGCAACCCCCTGGCTGTGGTGTTCTGAGATCACAACCTCAAACTACCACGATGGCCATTTAGGACAGAGCCCAGAAAAATTTCTTCTACTAGACAGTAACAAACCTTTGCTATTCTCACCCAAGAGGGCTGTGGAGACTCAGTTACTGAGTATATTTAAGACAGCAATTGATATTCAAGGGAATACTGGGGTAAAGGATTATTTCAGGAAAGTGGAACTCAGGTAAAAGGTCAGCTGTGATCTTACTGAATGGCAGAGCAGGCTTGAGAAGCTGACTGGCCTACTTCTACTTATGTTTTTATGTGCTTAGTTCAATTTTTTTTTTACAAATATGGCATTCCATTATTTTGACCAAGGTGCCAATTCTGTTCAAATATTGGAAAGTTGTTCTCTCCTTTTACTGAGGATCTCAGTTTCCACCATCTTTAAACATAATTCCTCCAGAACTGGGGGTGCATAATTCTAAGCCCCTATAGCAGGCAGGCTTTGAGAAGGAGACTATAAAATCTGAAGCAGCAATCTAACCAGCCTCAGGTACGTCCTGTTAGGGTTTTTACAGAGCAGGTACATGAGGTAATAGCTCTGGGGAGGTTGTTGATCATTGAAATCTGTCAATGAGTCTGCATAACAAACAAGAATACTACTTTTAACCACAGCTGGATGGGCCTCCCTGCCTTGGTGAGTGCCTTTACTGCATTATTTGAGGGTCAGGAGGAGCTTGGACCCAGACCTAATCTATCCATTAACTTGCTGTCCATTCCCCCGCCTCCTAATTGATGACTCTGCTCCCTGACCATCACCCCACCCCCATCCACGCATTGGAGCCTCCTGAGCTTCGATGCAGCCTTCCTTTGCAGGTTTTCCTCTTTGGTTTGTTGCCACCCTGTCAATCAGGTCAGAGGTTTGGCGGTAAATCCAAATGAACAAAAATTCAAAGACATTTGGCAGGACATTTAGGAAGCTCATGCCTCTGGGTTTGCCTTTCTGAACTTCATCCTCATCCTGCAATATGCACCCTGGAGATAAGATTGGGACTGTTGTCTTCCAATGATGTAATTATCTTTATACACAGATGGTATTGATACATATTTGAACATTGAACTTTGATCTTTTGTTGTTCCTGAGAAGTTATCTTTTGGGTTAATCCAAGGCTCAAGTTAGTCAACATAATTTGTCTTGGAAACCTCTTATCCAAAAGGGTTGCAAATTCAGTTCAAACTATTTGACAACATAGTGGTTAATCCAGATCAGATTTTAAATCATTGCATCTAATCCACCACTAGAACGTCATTTTGAAAATAATTATTTTTGAGACCCTGATTTCTCCATTTGTGAAATAAAATTGGATTTTGCAAACAACAGTACACATATAATGGAAAACTACACGATTCAGTTTTTAATTTAGAATATTTGGATAAGACTCTTAACAAAAGTAGGTAATGCTGCATTAATTCAATAAGCCAAATCAAAAATTGGCATTAGGATGCACACAGATGAAAAATGGTCTACTATTGAGTATGGTCGGTGCACTTTTGAATCTTGGAAGACTTTATTAGATTTACAAGCAAATGGGATTGAATTAGGTAATTTGCAGTGCTTTGTAAAGTTTGAAATCCTTGTACCACTTAATTATGGAGCTGTCAGCACTTTTTGGTCAAAGTTCAAAACATTTCATATCATTGCTTGATGGAAGTAGACAAATTGTGCTTGTATTATGATGGGCAGGATTGTATAATGTTCAGTGCTACAGTACGAATCTTATCCTGATCCCAATTGCAAAATGTATTTGTATATATTAGTAAATGGAACTGATGGTGAGATATTGTGGAAACTAAATTGGACAGTTCCTGAAAATGGGCATGGGTACTGTGAAACTGATTAACCCACGGATGTTCCACTGTATTAATGCTGCCTGCTCATTATAATAATTTCAGTGTTCAGCCAGTGCTGGCCCACACTATTTACTTCATGAGTTAGCAAGGGGTCTAATTTTATGAGTGGCTAACACCAGATAAACTGGCCTGCACCATTTAAAGCCAACCTGAAGCCCTTAAAGAGGAAGCAACACCAATGCTGTGTGTGGTTTAGAAGTTGGCCTGAAGCCAGAAAACTGACCAACCTGTCCCCTCCATGGGTGTCATCATTAGCACCCCTGCTTGCCTCCTTAGAGGTAACCAGTGCTGCCTCAGCTGGAGTTGGAGAGGAGAGTAGGATGCCAATGAATGTTATGCTGTGTTTTGTTGATATGACCATCATGGTGAATCATTGGGAGTGTTGCAACAGGGAGATGTGGGTGGGAGGTTTGTAGCAGTGTAGAGGAGGCATACATGAATGATAGATGCAAGTCCTGATTTATAGTTTACTTTCTCTCTGTTTCGCTTTCCACAAATGATGCCTAACCTGCTGTGTATTTCCAGCATTTTTGTTTTTATTTGAAATTCCTTGGTGTGTACTTCCATTCAAATTAAATCAAGAAAATAAATGACATCTTCTGGATTCTGCCGGATATAATTAACTTACAGGTGTTTCAGTGAGATTATCTGTAAGGGCATTAAATAAAAAGAAAATTCTTTTAAAATCTCAACTTCATTATATAATTGAAATTATATAGTTTGCCACAGGAACTAGCGATGGGTCCACTGTCATCTACATTAACGATTTGAATGAGAATATCGTCGGCATGGTTTGTAAGCTTGTGGATGACACCAAAGTTAGTGGTGTAGTGGACAGTAAAAAAGGTTATCTGAGATTACAACAGGGTCTAGATCAACTGGGAAAGTGGGCCAAACTTCTGGCCTGATTGATAGGGTGGCAACAAGCAAAAGAGGAAAACCTGCAAAGGAAGGCTGCATCGAAAGGTGGAATTTAACTTGGACAAGTGCGAAGTGTTGCATTTTGGTAAGTTAAACCAGGGCAAGACTTACACAGTAAATAGTAGGCCCCTTGAGAGTATTGTAGAACGGAGAGACCTAGGGGTACAGATACATAGTTCCCTGAAAGACAGGGTGGTGAAGAAGACATTTGGCACACTTACCTTTATTGGTCAAGGCATTGAGTACAAGAATTGGGGCATCATGTTACAACTGCAGAAGATGTTTTGTGAGACTACACTTGGAGTACTATGTGCAGTTCTGGTTGCCTAGCTATAGAAAGGATGTTATTAAGCTGGAAAGAGTACAGAAGGACGTTACTGGGACTGGAGGGCTTGAGTTCTAAGAAGGGACTGGATAGGCTGGGCCTTTATTCAATAGAGCATAGGAGATCAAGGAGTGACCTTATAGAGGTATATAAAGTCATGAGGGTCATAGATAAGGTGAATGGCTACAGTCTTTTTCCTAGGGTAGGAGAGTCTAAGACCAGAGGGCATAGATTTAAGGTGAGAGGGGAAAAATTTAAAGGGGACGTTAGGAGCAAGTTTTTCCACACAGAGGGTGGTGGGTACGTGGAATGAGCTGCCAGAGGAAGTGGTAGAGGATGGTATAATTATAATGTTTAAAAGACATTTAGATAGGTGTATGAATTGGAATTAGAGGGATATGGGCCAAGCACAGGCAAATGGGACTAGCTCAATTAGGCAACTTGGTTGGCGTGGATGAGTTGGGCTGTAGGGCCTGTTTCTGTGATGTATAACTCTATATTTTGTATTATTCCTACATTACGTTAATTGAAGCAGAGCCTTGGTAAAGTGAGTGATAATGGGGACAATTGTTTTTACAGCTGTCTTATTTAGATATTTAGTCTTCAAAGTCTATTTTCTCTTTGACAATGAAGTAGTTTGGGCAAGAAAACGATGGTGTTTAGCTGAACAAAGAATAATGCAATATCACTTTTAACTGGCCATTATTGATTTTGATCACTGATTTTTTTCCCATTAAAGAACATAGGTACAGTTTATTTAACCTACAGTATATTTATTTCTCAGTTTGTTAATAGTGACAACCTAATAGTTCACCCCATGCATGTGTTAAATAACATACTGCAATAAAACCCTATGAAGGCTTTGTGTTTTGCTGAGCAAATGGGTTCCAAGGGCTGAAGAGATCTTTCCTCAATCTGTATCCTCAAGTTTTTGTAAGACTTTTCAAAATGGTGATTGAATCATGTGATATGACACCTTCTTTTAAAAGGTGCAACACAAGTTGGAGCCATTTGTCTTCAGAAGTGATTAGGCTTTCATCATGTTAAAAACCAGGTTTACACTCAATGCGATCTTTCCTTAATTGCAGAGGGAACAAAAAAACAAGGGACTTAGCTTTAAAGTAATTGGTAAAGGATTAGAAGGGAGATGAGGATTTATATATACACACTCAGAAGGTGGGGAAGGTCTGGAACACTCTGCTCAAAAGGTGGCAGAGGCAGAAACAGTCGCCACTTTTAAACAGTATTTGGATGTGTACTTCAAGAACTGGGATCTGTGGGGCTCAAGACTTGGTGTTGGAAGGTGGTATTAGGCTGGGTAGCACTTTTCCTACTGACACAGATGCAATGGGCTGAATGGCCTTCTGTGTTGTAAATTTTCTACGGTTGTATGACCCTTCGGTGTGCTTTTAATGGCGTAGATCCATTTCTATATCATGGTCTCTGTAACAAATATTTTTGCAGAGAAAGCATTCAAATAGAAAGGATGTGGTGAAAGCTTGTATGTGCCACATGTAGAATGAGACTTATTAATGAATGCAGCTTTGTGATGACTGTGTAAATGTGCCACCACAAACTATAAACAATGCGATGATATCTCTGCTTCAGTTTGTAACTAATCATTCCATTCCCCATATAACTACAGCAGCTTTTTGCTAGTTGTTTTTGAAGTTATGACTACTGGGCTGAGGAAGCCTAAAAAGTCCTCAGTACAATGAAATCATTAAATAAATAATGGTTGTTAGACCAAGGCTTCAGTCAAAAGCACTTCACAACAGTGTGAAGCATTCAAATGTCTTCTTTAATTGAAGATAACTCAACCAAGTGGAAGAATTTCCTTACTTCACCCTGTCATGCTATAGAGGTTTAAATAATACGATTACTACATCAGTGCTTCAGACTTCAAAGCTGAATGCCTCATTTCTCTGCCACTAAAATTGCACCCTATCAATTGTTAAATTGTTATCATGAACGTAAGTATTGGCATTAAAACGCGTACAAACATTGATTTATCAATCCTTTAAATACTCATCAAGATGTTTGTTGTCTACGTGTGTGAGAATCTTATTTACTTCAGCACAATAATGGTTAATAATTTTACAATGCTTTGAGATGCTGACAATTTTACAGATTTAAATTCAACCATTTGAAATATGTGCTTTATCTAATGATAACCTTATACTTCTTGTTTGAAGTCTTTTTTTAAGGTACGATAAAACAATCAATTCCTTTTCATTTAAAATCCCTTTGTTTCAGGTTTGTAATATTATCTCTCTATTGGCCACAATTAGCTTCATCTAACTAATTCATATTTAATTCATTTTTTATTCATGATCTTTGGGGAACAATAAGGCATAACACATATTATGTAGTGTGAGGGTGTTTTCCTTTAAATGTGTTTCAATAAATCAAACCAAATTATTGCTTAACTTGATGTGATGCCTTTAGCTTGAGGTTTTCCCCACAAGACTTGAATAATACTCTAATGCAAGGTTTAAGAGTGTGTTTATTTTCCTTTGTGTAACTGTACTAGTTAATTTAAGTGGATTGCCTCTAATGTATCCTAATACACAGCTCCAAGAACAGCTGGGACCATTAATAATATAAAAGTTATGTTATGCTCTCTTGGTCTCTGTTTGGTGAGGAACAATCATCATAAAAATATAAACAGGGTTTAACAATGTTTGAATTCTCAGTGTTTGATTATACTGGTTTTCAAGTATTTGTTTCATCCATCTCTCTGCTCAGAAATCTATAGTAAACAGACAATGTTTACAAGAACAAGGGGATTTTGATTTATTCAATGAAAGAAGGCAGGCATCTTCAAGCTGCTTCTTTATGCAGAACAAAAGTACCTAGTGTAAAGTGCTAAAGATGGGCGACATTTCATTATTCCATGTTGCATATAGAATTAGATTGCATGTGAATTGAAAATAATGCAATTACATGTTTTGGATGGTTGCATGTAAATTAACCATACTAAAAATGAATATGTTTTATTAAAACAGATAAGATATGCTTTCATTCATGTGTGGGAGTTTGGTACAAAAGGCAGACAGGCAATCTGTGCACTTTGCTCTTAATCTGGATGATCCCAAGGAAGGAGTGAAATTTAGCAGAACTGCCTGCTTTACCAGTCAAACATTGTGCTTTGCCTTGTCTAGCTCTCTCTGAATTAGACCAAATTATACCAGATGCGATATTGGCTTCAGCAACTTTTAATTCTCCAGAGAGTGCACATGGAACAGGTGTTAGGGTTCTTAAATATACAAATTGAAGTCCTAAACCAATTGTCATATCCCAAAAGAGAACACAGATAGACCAAGCTTGAGGCATGAACACTCTGACAGGTTGGACCAGGCAATGAGTAGCCACACTAACTGTCTTTAATGGAACCAGCAGAATCATTTAAAAGATGGCCCAGGAAATCTCCAAATATCTCTTCACAAAAACATCTTAGAGTTGTCACAGAAACTTCTGAGGGACTGCAGGACCACATCCTCCTCATCTTCCCATGCTCAGTGTAGAAGCAACTAATTTTCTGATGCCCCCAACCCTCCGAGTAGTAGCAGGGAACCTACGTGCTTTTCTTAGCTGAGCAACTGTATTCAAGCAGGCGGCTAATCCCCAAAATCTGGCTTGAGTCCCAACGTGTCCCGATTAGTGTACCCTTGCCCTGCTGGCATTCACTCCATTTAGACAGCCCACATTTCTCAGCCCCAATTCTATTCTTTCCAATTGCAATGATAAAAGTAAGAGAGACATCCTTTTTTTCCCTTAGAATGATGAAACTGAGAAATTACAGGACAGAAGGTGTCCACTTTGCCCATTGTGCATGTGCCTGCTCTCTGGAAGGGTGAGGAAGCAGTCTCCGCTTTCCTGGGAACAGTCCTTATCCTCTTTTTATCTCCATAATCTCCTTAGCATCACCACCTCCCTTCCCAAACTCTTCATCCTACTACTTCCAGCTTCTTTTTCCTTATTCCTCTCCTCCTCACTGTTGCTGGCTCTGCCTTAAGCTGTCTGTGCCTTATTTCCTTTCCTAAATCTCCATCTCTTCATCCCCTTGTTCTTAACAAAGATGCTACGTAACCACCCACCTGCCAACAAAGACCAAACTTCTGTTGCCTGTTCATCTTTGGCTTGGCATCCATTTTGTGTTGATTCAACAGTTGGGATGTTTTATTTCAACACTAAAGGACATAATGCAAATGGAAATTGTTGTTGTTGATAAAATAATTTAACACTGCAGTCAAAGAAGCATCAGAACCTGGTCCACAAAGTGGGATATTACAATCAACCTTGGCAAAGATAGCAGCAATTATTGCTCTTTATTCTTGGCAGTTACGCTTTATCACCAGTGATCTACTGCTGAATTTGCTTCTAAACATTTGGTTCACTTAATTTCTGGATGGGATCTGATATCATTTTTGCAAATAAATAGTTTTACCAGTGCTTTAAAAGCACTATGTGAGATTGCAATTCTCCTCTAATCATTAACACAAAGCCAATTTTCTCAACTTAACACTATAATGCATAGTGCAGTGGGAGATAAATTGGAACTGTCATAAATAAATATAGATTTGATGTCTAATTTTCCCATTAATGGAAGTGTTAGTGCTTGACAATTGGAAGAGATGCTGAACAGATTTGCTTTCTCCAAAAGTACCTAACATCTGTCCACTTTGTTTGTTTTGCTGACAGCCAGAATGAATCATTCACATCTGGAAAAAGAACTGACGAAATGAAACATTTCCTCAAATGCCGTTCCAGTGCCGCCCTCTTTCACCATATCTGTGAATCATCTGTTTAACACAATTCATCTGTTTTAACACTATTGAAGCTGTTCATATTCTGGGCCAAATGGGAGGAAGCCTTCTGGTGGCTAACGCACCAATCATGATAAATTGTGTGAAACAGTGGAGCAGGCCATGTTTACTGTCATCAGAGTCAGGTCAAAGCTTATAGCAAAATTAAGATGGCAAAGTGAGTAGGACGAATGCATTGCAAAAGAAGGAGCAAGAATGCACAACAAAGAGAGGAGGCAGGATTTATGGTTTGAAGAAAATAGAAGGAAGCAGAAGCGAAAGAGACAGAGAAGGGGAAGAAATTGACAGAAATGGAGAGAAATAGCTTTAAGTTGGGAGTGGTCCTCTGGAGCAGGGACTGAGAATGCCTTTGTGATTCAGGATGAAATGGAGAGGTTTCCAACAGGATCCCCGAAATGAGGTTTGGAGTTCACGTGCTGAGACAGGAGAGTGGATGAGATGTGGCAACATAACAAGGCTAGAGGGCAGGCAGGGAAAAATTCAGAACCATTACTGAAACAAATGGGCTTGAAACTAAGGATGAAGGTGTGGAGAAAATAGTTAAACTTCAGAATGATGTACTTCCTCTGAATATCTCATGAGACTGTGGTACCAGTAAATAAGGCCCACAATTCGCCATTCTCCACCAGTCCCATAATCAACTACTGGGACAATGCACCTTCCTTTGAGAGATGGAGATCAGCACAAAGTGGAATTACTGACTCAAAAACTTGGATTCCCAGCTGTGGTCTGCAGCCAATGAACAGGATGGTGAGTGCTGGCTGTACATAGCAGCCATGAACATGTACAGGCAGCACAATGTTGGTGTGCTATCCGAAATGGAAGCAGAGGACATAGGTTAATTGCACATTATGACTCCCTGTGCCAATTTGCAGGAAATATTCCAACAACAAACATACAAGAGAAACTTTCAGGGAGAATGAGTGGATCCTGGGAGTTTTTAAAGAGTTGTTTGGTTTACAGTGTGGTCTAGGGAGAGGGGAAGTGTTACAACTGCTGACCAGAGGAATCAAGTGAATGTGTCCATTATTATCCTGTGGTCTTGATAGAAGGCTGCAAGGCATCCTCTAACTCCCTCCTCCATCTCTTTTCTTCCCTACGAGGTACCTCTACCAACAGCAGAGGCACAGTGTAACTGAAACCTGGCTGGAAAGCAGGCCTGTTTACTGCAGTATCACTTTATTTGGAGCTGAATTTGCCCAAACACAATGGCTCAATCATATGCCGTTTTCCCACAAGTTCTTCTCTCATCCATCAGCTTAAACAATAGTGCTCTGGAAGTAGGAACTGATAATGGGCAGCAAAGTCAATGGGCCTTCTGATGAACTAGCAACTAATGCACCACTACTCGGTCTTCTTAACTGTGGAAATTCAAGGATTGAGGGAGAGACTGAAGTTGCAGTATTGGATGAATTTGAGTCAAGTCTGGGATGGAAAGGAAATGAAATGAGGGGAAGAAAGTTTAGATTAAAGGAGAGTAAAGAAACAAAGAAAAAAGAAAACAAATTAGGAAAATTTATAACAGATCTCCTTCAACAATTTACTGCTGAACGGATTGAGACTCCAGAGTTCAAATTTTTCATTTTATTGAGCAGAGGTCAAGTAACATAAAAGGAACAAAACTCAGCTTATTCAAAAGATATTTTCAGTGTTAAATGCCAGCCTTAACTTCCTGCGTTGAGTTTAATTGGCATCTATTGTACAAATAGCACAAACCCTTGAATTTCACAGGAAGGTTGCAAGCAAATAGCCATGTTCATGAGGCTACAGGCAGTGCTCAGCAAATCTTGATGATTTGCAACCTATGGAGTAATTCTTATTTGCCACAATTTCACGTTAACACGGCAAGTACAATTAATTTTGGTATAAGTGTGGCAGCAAATCTGGACCAGTGAATGGTGCAGTGGGACTGCATTAATGTGACTCCTCCTTTAAATCATCAGCTATATTCCCTGTAAACTACATGCTCCCTTTCACCATATGTTCAGCATTGCATTTAAAGGATTACGTACTATTGAGAAACAACCAGGCATTGAAGAGCAACTCCACAGAGTTTCAGCGAGAGCACTTAAGTGAAGCAAATGTTTAACAGATGTGTTCATGGCACTGGGCAGGAAGTTCTTCATGGAGTGTATTCATATTTGGCTGTATTCTGCACTTGCACTGAATGTGAGGTAATATTTCAATTTTAAGCCACTAGTGTTTGGGTATTATTTTAAATGAAATTTTGACAAAGATGTTGTTTATCTCCTTTCAGGGCTCGCAGTAATTTTTTGTTTGTTTGGACACACGAGCCTGCAGATGCTGGAATCTGGAGCAAAAATCACACTACTCAGCGAGTCGAGCAGCATCTGTTGGGGAAAAGTATTTGTCGACGTTTTGATTCAAGACCCTGACTCAGGACTGAGTGCAGAGAGTGAAGAGAGCCGGTATAAAGAGGAAAGGGGGAGGGGTGAGACAGGGGGATAAGTGAGATAAGTGGACTGAGGAGGGGTGAGGGATGATGGGCAGAAGAAGGAACCAGGTGGGGAGAGGGAGACGTGGAGTTGGGAGACAAAGGGAGGTGGCTGATAGGTGGAAGTAGACATGGGAAAAAGAAGAGAGGCAGATGGAGCCAGATGGGGAGATCGGAGCGTGAAGGTGGAGACAGAGGCTGGAGGGTGACAAGTGGGGACATAAAGGCCACAAGTGCAAGAATCTGATAACTCAGGAAGGTGATAATGGGAACCATTTAAGGGAAAGATGAAGGTCAGATGAAACCAGACGGAGGGGGAGATGTGTGTGGGTAGTAGTGGATGGAGCCAGGAGTGGGAATGGGATAGAAAAAAAAGGGTGATGGGGGCTGCAGGGAGGTTGTGGGAAAAGGAAAAAAACATGAGAGAACTGGAGGTGGATTGGATGGAGATAGAGAGGGAAACACAGGAGGTAAGTGTGTTATTATGTGTTATTATCTAGTTATAATAAAGAACTACAGTTCCCAGTGGGCAATGCAAGGGGTCACATGGGGGAACAGGAAGTGGCTGTGAAGGAGCGGGAAGGCCAGCCAGTCTGTTGTTATTATTTTAATAAATATTCAGATGTAAAACCCACGCGAAGTTTGTCTCTTGATGAAGAACAAACGTAACAGTAAGGGTTACCTGAAAATGGAAAATTCAATGTGTATGCTATTGGGTTGTAGACCGCCCAGCTGGATTATGAGGTGTTGTTCTTCTGGTTTGTATTGGGCCTCACCCTGGCAGTGGAGAAGGCCGAGGATGGACGGGTCAGTATGGGAAGGGGAAGGGGAGTGGCAGTGGCATGTAGCCAGGGGCTTGGGAGTCTTCGTTATGTTAATGGTTTAAGTAAGTTGAGGCTGTTGTCACAAAAAACATTAAAAACAGCAAAAAGATTTTTTTAAGGACAGACTTAAAATTAGTGAGACATCTTTCATCTTTCACAAATCCAAGAGCTAAAAATTCAAAATTCATTCCAAAAGTTTGCAAAAATCCTGAAAACTCTGCTGCAAGTTTTGTTCATGAAAGGAACAGCTGCTTGATCTAAATCAATGGCAAATTTATTGAAATTCAAGACCCATTTGTAGATAACTCCGGTGAGATATTTATGCCATATCCAAACACAAATTTGATTTGAGATCACAACTATGTTTCACTCCATGGGGCTTGTAAGCACAATAAAACCTTTGGATTCTTCAGTCTGCACAGTTTATAAATCCAAAGATTACCTACAGAAAACAGCAGTCCTCTCATCAGGTTTTTAAGTCACTCTTTCTGAAGCTGAAACAAGCATATTTAGTTACAAATTCACACAAAATGCAAAAAATATTTTAATCAGCAAAGTTGGTTAAAGATACAAGCCCATAAGATGAAAAAAAAGTTGTTATGTAAATCAGCCAGGGGTGATTAGGTGTATGAGACAGAGGGACAATGAATAAAAATGAATCAGCTGCTCTGGGTAGCATTCAAATACTGCAATATCTATGAATAGCAATAAGGGTCATCACACCAGGAATAGCCAGATGATGCAGGTCAATTTACCCAAAAGATACTGTCCTTTTCTTTTGATAAGGGAGGACAGTTCTCTAAATTACAGTTTTTAAGCTATATCTCTTACAACAGTTTCCATCAGTGGGCATTGTTCTCTCCCAATGCAGACATTTTCTAAGGGTAATGTGAACCTGAGGACTGAACAATTGCTTCAGTTGCATTAACACACAGTTGATTTTTCTTCAACACAGACCACAATTTACATATTGAAACAGCTAAATATTAATGTTCACAATTAAAAATTAATGTGAAGCTCACAAAGCAGAATATACTGAAAGTGCATATATTATATACATTAATGGAATTAAATCAGCAAGCTTAACAATGCCTTTAGTTAGAAGTTTTTTCTTACAAATTTTATTTACAGCGTGGTAACAGGTCCTTCTGGCCCAACGAGTCCGCACTGCCCATTTTAAACCCAATTCACCTACCTGTACGTCTTTGCAATGTGGGAGGAAACCGGAGCACCTGGAGGAAACCCACGCAGACACGGGAGAACGTACAAACTCCTTACGGACAGCGACGGGAATCGAACCCCGATCCCTGGTGCTGTAATAGCGTTGCGCTAACCGCTATGCTACCGTGCCATAAATTTTGCTCTTTTCGACTGGCAGTAAAACAAATTTACATGGCTGTCCCAGAAAAAGATATGAATATTTTTCATGTCCATGTCATCATACCAATCCATACCATCATAATCCAATTAAATCAACATTCTTTCACATCAAGTAACATTTTTCCCAATTAAATCAACAGAAATTAACCTCCATAATTTGTAAAGTAAATGAAAGAAGCAGTATAAACTCTACCACACTGTACCTGGCCAGACAAATGCTTGTTATCAAGAAACATGTTAATAGGGGAAGGCAATAAACCTCTCCAGTTGTGTTTGCTTATTTTTGCATCCTCAATGATTGCAAAAATAAGCAAAAAGATTGCTGCTGGAGTCAGTTGTAGTACTGTTTAACCAGGTTGACTGGATCTGCCTTTGCCTTATACTGAAATGGCACTGGCTTTCACCCGACTACATGGAAAATTGCCCAAAAATGTAATGTCCACAAAAAGCAGGACAAATCTAATCTAGCTAATTACAGTCCAACTGGTCTCCTCTCAATGAAGGTGTTGTTAACAGTGCTATAAGGATGGAAGGTGTTGTTAACAGTGCTATCAAGTCACCATTAATCAGCGTACTGACGCTCATTTAGATTCTACCAGGACAACTTGGCTCCAAACCTCATTGCAGTCTTGGCCTAAACATGATCAAATTCTATTGGTGGCATGAGAGTGGCTGCCCTTACCATCAAGGCAACATTTGACTGAGCGTGGCAATACTGACCTTAGTATAGGGGAAAAGATTCCAATGGATTTTTATCTCATTTAAAGGAGAATTGTTGTGCTTGTTGAGGGTCAATCATCCCAATCCCAGGACATCACTGCAATGTCTTAGACCAGGCTGCTATATCAGTGAGCTTCCTCTTTTCATAAGGTCAGCAGTAGGAACACATGCTCATAATTGCACAATGTTGAATTTCATTTGCAACTCCTTGGCAAATAGAGCAGTTCATACTTACATGCAACAAGATATAGGCAACCTTCAGCAATACGCTGATAAGTGGCATAACATTGTCATGGAACAAGTACCAGGCAATAGTCAGCTACAAAAACAAAGATCCCAACTACCTATCCTTAATAGCATTACCTTAGTTGACTACCTTATAAACAACATTTTGGGAATCATCATCAGCTAGAACTTCAACTGGATCTATTGGGTTTACAAGAGAAACTACTGACATCTCAAAACCTTTTCATCAACTATAAGACATGGGCCAGGAACACAATGGATTACGTTCTCTTGCCTGGATGAGTGAAGATCCATAACTGTGGGAGTACCTTCCATATTAGGACTGCAGCAGCGCAAGGTGGCAGCTCACCAACCCTTTCTCAAGGGTAAGGGATTGACAATTATTGTGGGCTTTACTAGTGACACACAAACTCCATAAATGAATATATTTTAAAAAATGTAAGGTGTATAAATAACAGATCTGAATGAAGTAATGTAAACTACAAAAAGATGTGAGGTTGCCATTATCTTCCTGGGTGAACATGTGTACAATTTCCTATAAATGGTGCTGAGTCAGGTTTAGATACCTCATACTCAAAGTGAACAGGTCTTCAGCTGTCATTGTGGTCTTTTGAAGGACTGTCATAATAAATGGCTCAAAGTTTCCTATAAATTTGTTCCAGCAAAGTAATGAAAAGATTTTGCAACACCCCTTAAGCAAAGATTCAATGCTAGAAACTTGATCACATAGCACCAAATTTTGGGTGCTCTTTGTTTACACCTCAGCTTTACCCAGAGTAGATTGCACTTGGGATCATTTCTGGATGACAGTATTCCAAAATGTGAAAACGGATGGGCACTATTCATATTCATGTGACTAGCATTTTTTTCTTTGTCAGGCTTGCACTAAGTGATGTTTATTTCCATTGATGGCCTAAGTATACAAGGAAAACAATATGCTTAGTTGTTTTTTTTATGTCTTCTAAAGGTACCCTCTGCTGACATCAGGAAACCTATTTGAACAGCTTCAGAACTGACTGCAGACTGCTTACACATCTTCCAAAGTGCATAGAGTCCTCGTTGCAGCATTTAGCTGCTGATAGACTCATTCAAAGGGTGCTTCAATGGTGACACCACAGGCAGTGCTCCATTGCTGGAGGCGTCATTATGGCCATGGCTGCCAATTCAGGTCAGGGACCTTATGGCAGGAGGCAAAGTTGTGCCCATCAGTGAAGAACCTACTTCCATAGAGTCTTCAAAGGCCCCCTATTCTCCCTGGACATCTTTGATGAGCAATATTTTGGCAGACTATAATTTTAAGATAACGGTCACTGAGATAATGTGATATTCTGTGGACAACCTTGGCACACACGTTCTTGGAGCTGGACTGCTCTCTCTGTGGAGATTAGGGATTAGAGACAGGGATCATTCCAATATACTGCAGCAGATGTCTGACTCATCTCCTAATCTGCTGCTCGCCACTGCATGAGAGAAGATATGCAGGCATTGTACTTACAGTGAAATAATTCCAGAGTTTTTGGTTTCAATGAGAAATGCCTGGCCTCTCTGGCACTGGGATTTGCCAACATTGCTGGCTTCTCATGACTTCAGGCAGCCATTGACTGCACTCTTGTGCCAATAAGGGCTCCCATTATTAACCCAGGTCTTCTTAAAGCAGACAACATTTCCACTCCCTCAATATGCAAATGGCTGTGGATCATGAGAAGAATTTCTCCGTGGTGAATGCCCTGTTTCTGGGAAGCACTTATGACTCTTTTAACCTGAGGAAATTTACACTTTCAGATGTTTTCAATGGTCAGCACTGCCCAGAGGGACGGACCCTTGGGGACAGGGCTACTCTCTGCTCTTTTTGTTCTGCACATCAGTGTAACCTCCAACCAGAGAGGCCAAGTGCAGATACAACAAGAGCCACAGAAGTACCAAAACAGTAGTAGAATATTGCAAATGTCTCCTTGCACTCAGATTTGCATCAGTGCAGACTCACCCTGCAGTGCCTGCCAAGTATGTGGAGGCTTCATTACAATGAGCTGCAAGCTGCAACATCTAGCAAATGGTAGGCAGCAACTGGGGCTAGAGGAAGAGCAGCAAAGAGACTCAACATCAAAGTCAAAGTTGAGTTTTTGTCATATGCACAAGTATAGACACGACATCCATAAGAAAAACATAAATTAAACATAAATTATACAAAATTATGCAAGAAAGAACACAATTAGAACAAAAAAAAAACAAAGTCCATTGTAGTGCAAAGTGGTCACAGTGGTCATGGTGTTGCTATACTGAGGTTGTGATTAGGGTTGTGCAGGTTGGTTCAAGAACTGAATGGTTGAAGGGAAGCAGCTGCTCTTGAACCTGATGGTTAGGGACTTCAGGCTTCTGTACCTCCTGCCTGATGTTAGCTGTGAGAAGATGGCATGGCCCGGATGGTGGGGATCTTTGATGATGGATATTGCCTTCTTAAGGCAGCGCCTCATGTAGATACTTTCGATGGTGGGGAGGGATGAGGTGAAAAAAGGGGCTAGCAGGGCTACGACTCTCCACAGCCTCACCTCTCTCCCAGCTGAGCAGAGGAAGCAGGCACTAGCTGCATAGGATATAAGCAACTCCCAAACAGAGACATAATGTATAGATGTAGCCTGGGAAACAAAATCCTCCAATGCAAATTCACACTACAATCCTTAACAGTAACGTACAACCTCAATAATCAGCTGGTAGAGCTGAAGGTGATTCATAAAATCCCCTTATCACTCACACCCTGCTGGGCAGGTCCATCTGCACTGAATATAGCACATGAATGATTGAATCCCTTCCTGTATATTTGTATTTCTGGTTGAATGACACCTTGCTAAAAACAAACCTCAGACCTCTGCTTGAAAAAACATTGTCTATGAAGATCTCCATTCTGCAACAAAGGTGTGCAGGTAACCTTGACGTTCCTTGTGAGATCATGACATTTGTTTCAGCATTGCCCCATGGTCTGGGATTCCCACTCCTGGAGTAGACTTCTCTCGTTGCCTTTTACCAGGTTCTTCTTGTAGTGTAACTGGTGGGACTTGCGGCACATAAGACCATTCACCTAGCATCTATCTCATTAACGAGGAGCTGTATGTCCCTGAGTGAATGTGGGAATTGTCTGGCTTTTCCCCGCAGTGTCTGTCTTCTACGTGGTAACCAACGTATGTGTTACTGTTATGTGGTTGTTATGTGGAATGTACCTTTAAGGGCTGAGGCCCTTCATTGAATGCCGTGCAGTGAAGTGTCTGGACAAGCACGTGACTATTTTAATATGTGTTTGTTGTTGGAAATCAGCCTTATACCATTTTATACAGGGTTTTGACCAATTTCACTATTCTTTGCAGTGGACTTGATTATTAATGCTACACACACTATAAAGTAGCAACCTGATCTTTAGACAATGTTATTTGAAGTTGTTCTGAAATGTACTGTTAAATTCTGCATACTTATAGAAAAATACAGCAGTCATTTGCTGCTTGAGTTCTTCATTAAGCTGTTATCTGGATAAACTCTCACTTACGGCTATTTGACTGTCTTGCCTGGTCGCTTATTTATTTCCATCGCTATTTGGAGGCAACTTATCCAGAGGGTAAAGCAAAGAATCATACTTTCTTTTCTAACTGCAAGGATAAAGAAGTCATTCAGAATTTTAAGTACTGAATATATTTGCATTCTACTGGTCAAGGCACTGTATACTTGTTCTATTGTCAACTGTAATTATCTCTATTTTTAATTAAAAGCAGAAACCATATGTTTGATGAAGAATCCACAGCTGAATTCTGAACCTGCACCTGCAAAGAGCCCAGCCAAGGTGCTCTTTTCCCTATTTTGGTCACAAGAACATCACTTCCTACATTCTAACATGCTGTGGGAATCCAGAATTTATATTTTTTGCTTTCTTCATCAATGAGATTTTATGTTGTTTCTTGTTTGAGAGGGGAAATGGGTCACCCCATTAAATACATTTGATCTGGCTGATGAAGAGTAATCTGCAAAGAAGGAGGGTGACTAATCCCTCCACCTATCCTTCCTCATGCTCTACACGGCCACAGTACCAGATCAATTTTAACCAGCCATGGGAAATTTGGGCAGCAGGAGGCCACTGGCCAGTGCACTGAACACTCCTGTTCCTGCCACTTCTCCAGATTATTTCACAGCCTTCAACTGGCATGAAGCCACAATGGGTCCCTGCTTAAAATCCTGTCCTGTGATGACCTAATGCTTTGATCTGCATACTTAAACAACACCTGGTGATGTCATAATGTCCTAATCTACTCACTTAAATGGCGCCTGGTGACAGTGAAGATGGTTATCAGGATTTGCAGGGAGATTTTGATCAGCTGACTAAATGAGCCGGGGAATGGCAAATGGAGTTTAATTTGGATAAGTGTGAGGTATTGCATTTTGTGAAGACAGATAAGGGTCGGACTTCCACAGTGGAAAGTAGGGCCCCAGGGAGTGTTGTAGGACAGAGGAACCTAGGAGTACAAGTAAATAGCTCCATGAAAGTGGTGTCGCAGGTAGACGGGGTGGTGAAGAAGGCTTCTGGCACGCTGGCCTTCAATATCTTGATGGAGTATCGAAGTTGGGATGTTCTGTTGGAGCTGTACAAGACGTCGGTGAGGCTGCGTTTGGAATATTGTGTTCAGCTTTGGTCACCCTGCTGTAGGAAAGATACCAAGCTAGAAAGAGTACAGAGGAGATTTACGAGGATGTTGCCAGGACTCAAGGGACTGAGTTATGGAGAGAGGCTGAGCAGGCTGGGACTTCATTCATTGGAGCATAGGAGAATGAGGGGTGATCTTATAGAGGTGTATAAAATCATGAGAGGCACAGATAGGGTGAATGCACTCTGTCCTTTTTCCCAGGGTTGGGAAATCAAGAATGAAAGGGCATAGCTTTAGGTTGAGAGGGGAGAGATTTAATAGAAAAATGAGAGGCAACTTATTCACCAAGAGGGTGGTTCGCATATGGAATGAGCTGCCAGAGGAAATGGTTGAGGCAAGTACATTAACAACATTTAAAAGGCACTTGGACAGGTACATGGATAGGAAAGGTTTAGAGGGATACAGGCCAAACATGGGCAAATGAGAGCAGCTTAGATGGGTGTCTTGGTCGGTATGGACCAGTTAGCCTGTTTCCATGCTGTATGACTCTATGACCTGGTGATGTCATAATGTCCTGATCTGCATCCTGAGATGACATCACTGGACTTCAATAAATGTCTTTCCAATTTGATCGGGAGAGCAGATTAAAATTAAGGACAGTCGCTTGGCATGGAACACTGTCAGGTAAGCGACCTGGCCATTTTAACTGTCCAATGTATCATGAAGTATCTTGCTTAAATACACTGCTCAGATTAATGAGAATTTTCATGTTTCACTGTAGACTGGTAAAGTCATCCATTTAATATTAACAGCTATATAATTGGACCCATTCACAAGCTTTAGTCAAAGTTCAGAATGTTGAAGAAAGTTTATTTTTGTAATATTCCAGTCAAACACTTAGATCCAAATCGGCAGCTTTTTAAAAAGCAAACCTTTTAGAAACTATTTGATTAATTTTGACATCTCAGATGCAACTGTTAATTCAAATTGCATTGACAGTCCATTTTTATTTTGCCTCCAATGGAATGTTTGAAATTCTGAAGGAACCTTTCGAACATATTAATAAACATTTCAGTTTATATTGTCGCACCCATCTGGATGTATTCTATCCTCACCATATCTCAGGAGTAGATTTATAAATTCTTGAAGTTCTATGTATAAACAGTTCATATGCAAGTGATCATTGAGAGAGTTGTCATTTTTCCAGTGAGTTTGGTGTCTGGGCTTGTAAAGAAGCCAGAATTGGAACTGATTTGAGATAGAAATTCTGGATGGCTAAACTGAACAAAATTTGGGGTTACATTGGGTTAAAGCTTTGGGAAAGTGGGCAGGCATGGTTGCTTTCAGTGGCTCTGCTGTGGTGCTGCTTAATGGCAGAGCTGCAATGTCATATTTTCTGTTCCTGACCTGTGTTGCTCAATAATCTCTATTCTGTAATAGAAGCAGAAGTCAGTTACCTCAGCTAGTCTTTGTGCTGCTCTGTGCTGACTTTTCAACTCACTAGTCAGACAAAAATAGCAGTGGGGGAGGGGGAGAGGGAGGAACTGAAGGATCACAGAAAGACATGTCTCTCTTTCCTCTATTTACAGCCACTGGGGTTTAATGCGATCTATAAACTCATCTGTCTGTTTACATACCAGCAAATGATATGTCTCTCTGATCCACTTACATCTTCAAGCCTAATGTATACACAGAGCACTGGCACTGTGTATACAAGACACAAAGATAGCTGCGGGCTGTGTGCTGTCCCTGCTTTCACAGCAGACTGTCACTCTAATAAATAAAGCATTCGTTTAGGCAGAGGGGTCTTGGAGAGCTGAAGAGCCACATTGCGTGCAAATCCAGCTCAGCGATCGGGCTTCCTTGTGGTTGAGGATAATTCTAACTGACATGTTACAGTAAAAGTACTTTATCAAATCAATATTAAATTCACAGCCTTTGACATCCTGGGACATCTAAGATAAAGGTGAAATAAGGCATGGAGTAAATAGTCCTACAGCTATGTCAGTAGCTCAAGCATTCAGCTGAGGAAGACACTGGGGACTGTGGAGTAAATTAGAGCAGCGCTAATCATATTTTATACCAGGGTCTTGACATCAATGAAAACATTAAAAAACTGCACGCAAGCTCTTACAGCACAGAAAGGAATTGCTGAGCAAAAGACCCAGTGGGTATTTGATATCGCCCTTCTTTTATACCTCATAAGGTTCATTTACTGAAGTACTTACATTTGACAAAACATTGTAGAGTACATTATTTTTTGACATTTAATAAAGTAGACTTTAAGTCTATTTCTGGATAATTCATGGGACTGGTTTTCTTAAGCATTTGTTCTAAATAAAATTAATGATTATAGGACTTTGTAAGGCAAGAGTCATGAATGATAAAGCAATGGGATAATATATCAGAGGCTATGATTAGGTTGAATCCAGCAACACACCTGTCATTGAACCAGCTCCTTCAGGTCAGGAAGCAGAGTGGAAGTGTGATGCCAATGCCAATTACATTTACTGTCCTCACTTCCAGCCTAATACCACATGGTATTCCTGGCCTTCAAACCAGACAAGGCCACATCAAGCACTATTTAAATGAATATTCAGCTTCTTTTGATTGAAGTGGTACAGCTTGAGGTGGAATTTCTCTTGTTGCAGTTTGCATATTCTTGAAAGAATTTGAAAACGCTCGTAGGTTTTAAATATTAAAAGGGCTCCTGACATTGCAATAGTTATTTGCTGAGTTTCCTGTTGGGAATTCCATGCTGGGAGGAGGAAGAGGAACAAACAGCTGCAGCTAAGTGGAAGACCAAATATAAAATGGCACATCCAGGGATACTTGCACTCTCAAAAAAAAAGAGTACAGGCTCAGGACAACATACCTGTGGTTTTCCAAGGACCTGTGTATGAGATGACTTTGACAGGAATCAATGAAAGCATGCAACAAGACTTGCTGCTCAGTGTCACAAGCTAGCATTGTTTACTTGCCAAGATCATCAATGGCCGAGGATTTTTGATCCCAACTCCTTCCAGGCTACCACAGGGGATTTTAACCTCGTTAGTTTCTCTGCAGTCCATGCTTGTTTAGTTTTGTTGGATGAAGCAAATGTCTTTTTCATTTAACCCATAGGCACCTGGAATTATCAGCAGGGGGAGGTAGAGTTGGTATAGGTTGCAGGGTTCTCCCAAGTCCAGGGTCTCATTGTCTCCTCCATGACACTCTGCGACTGCCTCCTACAACATGGACTTTCTTTGGGGATTGCAAAATCTTCCACTTTAATACCATGCACTCGGTATGTATTTACCAGTAAATCATTGCATTCATTCTGTACAATTTTCACAATTCATCAGGTGCCCACTCTGCCATCCCACCTCCATCCCCTTGGTTGCTAAAGGTTGGACGAATTCCTGGAGTCCAACCACTCGCCCCACTTAGTGGTTGTCCAACACTTTCATCTTCAAGATGCACTGCTTCCGTTACCCAATTGGATGATTTTCAGTCAAACAGCCCTGTTCCCCACCTCCATTACAAATTAAAGTGTTCAAAGAAAATACATCTATATTTTTTGTCCCTGGGCACTCACAGCAAGGTTCTGAAGATTAATCTTTAATTCCAGGAGACTCAGAACCAGGTCAGGAAGCAACAAGTGATTAGCAAACCTAATAACACAATCACAGAATTGTCTAACAGAGAAGGTGCCACTTGGACTGTCAAACCTATAGCAGCTCTTTCAGCCATGGAGGTCATTTAGTCATCAAGTCATGGACCCATGGAGTCAGAGAGTCATACCACACAGAAACAGGCCCTTCGGCCCACCGTATCAGTACCAACTATCAAGCATCGCACTAATCCCATTTACAAGCACTTGGTCCATAGTCTGGTATGCCTTGGCGATTTGTTTGCTCGTATGGATACTTCTAAAATGCTGTGAGAGTCTCTGCCTCCAGTACCCACTCTGACAATGCATTCCATAGTCCAACAACTTTCTGGGTGAAAGAATTCTTCCTTAGGTCTCCTCTAAACCTTTCACTCCTTATTCTGAACCTAAGCTCCCTTGTTTTAAACACCTCGAGTTATTTCTTTGAGGTAGTCTTGTCCCCCAGTTCTTCCCTATTGCCATGCATTTTCTTCTCCTTGGAGTGTTTATTTATTCAGTTCTCTTTCAAAAAGAACTATTGATGCTGTACAGGGACTCCCTGGGTGAGGAATGACCTGACTTATGGAAATAGTCATTCCAGTGAAATTCTTCAAAATTCTCCAAAGCTTTCACATCCTTGAGTTCGGTGCTGTGTTTGGCTGCTGAAGATCTCCATGGCTATTAAATGCAGAAGCACCTTATCGGTCAGACCTCTCAAGTTCTCAAGCAACTGTTCAGATGTCCCATTGTTTTGTGTAATAAACCCAGATAACAGCTCAGTCGTATTCCATACAATGGGCACCAACATGGACTATCATCACAGGAGGACAGTCAGCACAAACAGGAGAAGAATTCTGTTAACATAGAGCATGGTGAGGACGCTCTTACCGACAGCTGTAGCATACATCATCTCACCCAGTCCTCTCACTCTGAAATAAATTGCATTAAACTCAAACACCCATGTACAATTAAGGAGTCAAACACTCGCCACACCATCTCCCCCAGCAACTCCAGAATGGCAGGTGGATGGCAGGAGAAATGCCAAAACAGAATCAGAATCAGGTTTATTATCACTGACATACGTCATGAAATTTGTTGTTGTTTGTCAGCAGTGCGGTGCAAGACATAAAGACATAAAAACTATGATAAGTTACAAAACTAAATAAATAGTGCAAAAAAGGAATAACGAGGTAGTTTTCATGGGTTCATGGACCATTCATAAATTTGATGGCGGAGGGGAAGAAGCTGTTCCCAAAACGTTGAGTGTGGGTCTTCAGGCTCCTGTTCCTCCTCCACAATGGTAGTAACGTGAAGAGGGCATGTCCTGGAAGGTGAAGGTCCTTAATGATGGATGCTGCCTTCTTGAGGCACCGACTCTTGAAGATGTCCTCGATGGTGGGGAGGGTTGTGCGCATGATGGAGCTGGCTGAGTCTACAACCCTCTGCAGCCTCTTGATCCTGCGCATTGGAGCCCTCATACCAGACGGTGATGCATTAGTCAGAATGCTCTCCACTGTACATCTGTAGAAATATGCAAGAGTCTTTGGTGATGTACCAAATCTCCTCAAACTCCTAATGAAGTAGAGCCACTGACATTTCTACTTCATGATTGCATCAATGTGTTGGGCCCAAAATAGATCCTCTGAGATGTTGACACCCAGGAACTTGAAGCTGCTCACCCTTTCCCCCCGCTGACCCCTCAATGAGGACTGGTGTGTGTTCTCCCAACTTCCCCTACCTGAAGTCTGCAATCAATTCCTTGGTCTTGCTGACGTTGAGTGTGAGGTTGTTGTTGTGACACCGCTCAACCAGCCGATCTATTTCACTCCTGTACGCCGCCTCATCGCCATCTGAGGTTCTGCCAACAACTGTGGTGTCATCGGCAAATTTATAGATGGCGTTTGAGCTGTGTCTAGCCACACAGTCATGAGTGTAGAGAAAGTAGGGAAATGGGCCAAGAACGCATCTTTGAGGTGTGCCTGTGTTGATTGTCAGTGAGGAGATGTTACTACTGATCCACACTGACTGTGGTCTCCCGATAAGGAAGTCGAGGATCCAGTTGCAGAGGGAGGTACAGAGGCCCAGGTTTTGAAGTTTGTTGATTAGTACTGAGGGGATAATGGTGTTGAATGCTGAGCTGTAATCGATAAACAGCAGCCTGCTGTATATTTTGCTGTTGTCTAGGTGCTCCATAGCCGAGTGGAGAGCCAGTGAGATTGTGTCTGCTGTAGGCCTGTTGTGGCAGTAGGCAAATTGCAGTAGGTTCAGGTCCTTGCCCAGGCAGGAGTTAATTCTAGCCATAACCAACCTGTCAAAGCACTTCATCACAGTAGATGTGAGTGCTACAGGGCGATAGTTGTTGAGGCAGCTCACCCTACTCCTCTTAGGCAGCAGTGTGACTGATACCCTTTTGAAGCAAGTGGGAATCTCAGACTACAGCAGTAAGAGGTTGAAGATGTCCTTGACCGCTCCAGCCAGTTGGTTGGCACAGGTTTTCAGTACCTGGACAGTACCATCGGGGCCTGACGCCATGCGAGGGTTCACCCTCTTGAAGGATGTTCTGACGTTGGCCTCCGAGACAGAGGTCACAGGGTCACCAGATGCTGTGGGGATTCACACAGGTGTAGTATTATTCTCCCTTTCAAACAGTGCATAAAAAATGTTGAGCTCATCAGGGAGTGAAGCATCAGTGTCATATATGCTGTTAGATTTCGCCTTTTAAGAAGTAATGGCATGCAAACCCTGCCACAGCTATCGTGTGTCCGATTGTGTCTCTAACTTCACACAGAATTGCCTTTTTGCTCTCACGATAGCCTTCCGTAGGTCATACCTGGATTTCTTGTAGGCTTCTGTATTGCCAGTATTGAATGCCGCAGATTTAGCCCTCAGCAGACTGTGAATCTCCTGGTTCATCCAGGGCTTCTGGTTTGGGAAAACTTGGTCTGTTCTTAACTGTAGACACTCATCCACGCAGGTCTTGAAGTCGGTGACAGCTGTGGCATATTCATTCAGATCTGAAGATGATTCCCTGAATATGGTCCAGTCCAACAATTCAAAGCAGTCCTGCAAACGTTCCTCCGTCTCCCTTGACCATACCTTTGTGGTCCTCACACTAGTGCTGCGGTCCTCAGTCTCTGCCTATGTGCCAGGAGTAGAAGTACAGCCAGGTGATCAGACTTGCCAAAATGCGGGTGGGGGATGGCACAGTAAGCGTTCTTGATGGAGGTGTAACTGTGATCGGGTGTGTTGGCTTGATCCTGAGCTTTACCCTTGGCCGCCAGCATTGCAATTTTTCATTTGTAGCCAATGACGTTGATTGCTGCATCTTAAATGATGCCAGGGTTTGGACAGTGGCAAGACCATAGTCAACTTTCCAGTACAGAGGGTTTGCCCTCCTGATGTCAGATGGCATTGAACCAAGGTTTCACCTCTCTCAGATCAACATGAAATACCTCATTGCATTACTTTCAGTGAAGAACAAATGAATTCCACCCAGGTTCTTGTGTAATATTTATTATTCAGCCACTATAATCACTTGAAGGATCTGATCATTACATTGCTGTTTGTGGGAGCTCCTCAAGCACAAATTTAGTGCCATGTTTCCTATATTGCAATGGTGATATCTTCAAAGGTACTTAAAGCACTTTGGGTTGTGAAGTGGTAGGTGCTACATTAATGCAGTCTTTCTCTCTTGTCCTCCCACCTGATTCTTGATCTTCCATCTAAATAGATAAACTCAGACAAGTTTTTTCATAGGTTCTTGGGAATGAGTGAGTGAGACACAAAATGGAAAATCAGAATCTTCACAAAATATTTTTAAAATTAACTTCAATTAATTTTGACCGGGTGCCAATTAACTACTGAGCAAGTCTGTAAAATCTGTCATTAACTTTTTATGAAAAATGAACAAATGCACAGGAAATCTGGAAGAGATTACACCTAAGAATAAACTGCATAACAGTAATCAAGCAGCCATTTGGGACTCTTATTAAGTTTCTACACTTTAGGAATGTGTTAAATTGGCCCACGTCCTGCTGGTTCACTGTCTGGTCCACAAAGAACTGATTCACAGATGGGATAGAATAATGAGCTGGCACCAGCAGAGACACATCATCAATGAAGTAAAACTGATTGCCAGAGCCTCCCTTCCCTTCCACCTTTCATCACTTTGCAAAGGTCAGATAATCATTCTAAGTCATATGGCCGCCAGTTCGTTTTTCCAGCGCTTATGAGGCTCCTGGCTGTTTGAATTTTGAGAATAATCTTCCTTCTTCATAATTGTTTTTCCTCATGTACTGCAGACGTTGTGTACTGCAGACGTTGTTCACCATCCCCCAACTGAGCAGACAGAGAGGTGACTAAAACTACGTCAACATCAATCTGCAACCTTTCCTTTGCTACCCAATCCATCCCTCAGTGAGTGAGGGTGGAATTTCATCCTTACTGGCTCAGTAAATATGTGGGAATATCACTGAGATTGAAGAGGTATTGAGGATGATTTATTGCAGACTCCCTGAACACATGGCGAGGCTTCTTCATACCATCCAACCACCAAACAAACCCCTCCAAACAAACACCCTCAGTCCCCAAGGACCCTCATCCAACTGTCTTGCCACCACCAAATTTAGGAAACCCTGTTTACTGGTAGGAAGGATGGGAACAGAACTGCAACGGGACATTTCAGAGAATCAGATCACGAAGAATTTGCAAAAAGCTCAGACCATCGAAGTGCTAAGAGCTGTTGTCAAGGCTATTGAATGTAAAGTCACAGTGGGATTCCACTACCACAAGAACTCATTGGCCAATACATTCATGAAACGAAACAAGATATCAAGACTTTTGCTAAAATGGGTTAAGGAAAAGGATTGGGAAGTTGCAGTGGGGGAGGGGAGGGGTGGTGGGGGTGGTGCGGGCAGGGGGAGATGACACAAAGCAGCAAAGGCAATTAGCTAAGAGAAAGAGAGAATTCGTGATAAGGAAAAAGAGAGGGTGGCAAAAAGGCTGCAAAACTAGGTGAGAAAGGATTAAATCATTAATGAAAAGGTCAGGTCTGTTCTCGATTTAATGTGTTTATAACAATCTTCATGGAGTTATCACATTGCCACTCGTGCTGGGTGTGAAAAGGTTTAGGTAGATCGAGCTACTGTTGCAATGTGGAATGGCACAACTTTAAAGCATTGTGAAAGTTAACCCATAATTAAAACTAAACAAACTACTCAGAATGTGAATTTGAAACAGTAGTTCAAAAATAATAGAAGTTTAATGTTCTAATTATCATAGAATCATAGAACAGTACAGCACAATACAGGCCCTTTGGCCCACAACATCGTGCTGACCTTTAAACCTCGCCTAAGACTATCTAACCCCTTCCTCCCACATATCCCTCTATTTTAAATTCCTCCATATGCTTATCTAGCAATCTCTTGAATTTGACCAATGTACCTGCCTCCACCACCGCCCCAGGCAGCGCATTCCATGCCCCAACCACTCTCTGGATAAAAAACCTCCCTCTGATATCTCTCTTGAAATTCCCACCTATTACTTTAAAGCCATGTCCTCTTGTATTGAGCATTGGTGCCCTGGGAAAGAGACGCTGGCTGTCTACTCTATCTATTCCTCTTAATAGTTTGTATACCTCTATCATGTCTCCTCTCATCCTCCTTCTTTCCAAAGAGTAAAGCCCTAGCTCCCTTAGTCTCTCCACATAATGCGTACTCTCTAAACCAGGCAGCATCCTGGTAAATCTCCTCTGCACCCTTTCCAATGCTTCCACATCCTTCCTATAATGAGGCAACCAGAACTGGACACAGTACTCTAAGTGTGGTCTAACCAGAGTTTTGTAGAGCTGCATCATTACCTCGCAGCTCTTAAACTCGATCCCACAATTTATGAAAGCTAACATCCCATAAGCTTTCTTAACTACCCTATCCACCTGTGAGGCAACTTTCAGGGATCTGTTGAAATGAATTTTGTAATTGGTTAATAAAAAGGCTTGGGTGGCAGCTGTGACTCTGGTTAACACCCTTGTACCCAGATCAGAAGGTTGTGAGCTCTTCTGCTCCAGAGAAGTCTGCACATAATTCGGGTCGATACTCTGATGTGGTATTGGGGGAGTGTTGCACTGTCAGTGATGCTGTTTTTCTGATCAAATTTTAAATGGAAGCCTTATGTTGCCCTTGATTGGAGGTAAAAAATTCTCTGGTACTTTGAAGCAGAGCAGGAGAGTTCCATCCTGGCCAATAATTTTCCTGCACCATAGGAACAGATTATCTGGTTATTATCACATTGCTTTCATGGAATCACACTGTACATAAACTGGCTGCTGCATGTCGTGGGGCTGTGGAAGGCATTCTGCAAACCCTTGGCTTTTTATTGGCTTTTCATATCAGCTGCCAAAATTACTAAAATGTTTGGAGATTTCCATTACAGTCAGACACAACACAGCCCAGCTTCAGGATCAAAACAAAAGGCTTTCTTTATCCCTTTGTCATCACCCTGGGTTTTATTTTAACACCCGAGTTAAGGAGTGGTGCATGGAGATTTGAATGAAGATGAGATTGCAAAAGGTTGCCAAGTAATTGCAGACAGTTGTGAAGAATGTTTCCTTAAAAGAGAACAAATGTGTGTCTGGAAATTCCAGCTGGAAAAGGCACACACTGATGCCTTGGGTGGTGTAATGAAGACAGTGATCTGGCTATCAGCTTAGTTACAACTGATGCAGCTGACACCCTGGACTTACAGTGAAGCCTCAGACAACAGTCCGGAGGAACCTGCAGTTCTGACATCATCTGGACCTCTACGTACTTGTTCAGCCAGTCGGTTCTTACCCAAAGAGCCCTCCTTTACTGAAAGAGGCAATCATTGTAGTTTTAATTTGGTCTGTGGATATCTTCAGCAACTGTCAATTTGACTGGAATTCTCAAGAAAATTGGAACACAAAGAGTAAGAAATTGGGCTGGATACACCTGTTTGTTAGGGGTTTCTAATGATCTAAAATGAGATACAAGCCAAACCGACATTTCTGATGGAAAACATGCGGTAGAGCAGCCTGGTAAGTGACAACTGGTAGCAAGCAGAGCTGACAGGTTACCCTGCCTTGATGCCAGGACTGCCATCTCCAAACTCCAGACTCCAGCTTGCGCAGTTGCACTTCCAAGAAAAAAGGAAAAAAAGGATCAAAGGACCTTCAAGTGGGACCTTTTAACCTGGACTACTTATAACTTAAGTACGTGAGAAATAGGAGCAGAGCCTGTTGCGCCATTCGGTAAGGTCGTGGCTGATCTAATTATTGGCCTCAACTCCACTTTACTATCTGATCACCATAAACGTTCATTCCCCCTACATTTCAAAATTTGACTCAGCCTTCAGTAGACTTAAACATACTCCAAGCGCCTCTGGAATATGGTGTTCTAAAGCTCCATGATACTAAAAGAGAAGAAATCCCTCTTCCTCTTTGCTGCTGGGTTATTTCTTTGGGCTGCTGGATCCAGTGTATGTTGCTTTGTCCTTTTGCCCTTGTCTAAAGTTTCAACAATAAACATGAACTGCAGCTGACTACCTTTTTGTTGAAGAGGTTGCCTCCAACCTCCAGACATGAGTGCCTTAGTGGGCCTTACACTGGGAACTGAACATGATCGGGAGACTGAAACCCAAATAGGGTAGGACAAGCTGTAGGAAGGGCAAAGAGGACGGTGAGATGAGGGGTTTGTAATGGAAGGACAAACCATCATTTAGGGAGGAAATCCCTTAAACCCAATGAAGACAAATACCTGGGAGACTCTTGCATCACAGAAGAGGACCTGGCTGAAATCAGCTGTATCCATTCCAGCAACTTCGAAGCAGGGCAAGGTTAGAATTACCATGGTTGGCCAGGACAGTGTGGCTCATAACATTTAAGCATCTGGCTCCTTCCAGGCTGCTGCTGATTGTGACTGGAAGAATGAAGAATAAACACACAGCAGGACAAGCAACTAGAAAAGGGAAGAGGAGGGGGAGCTGAATGTTTCTGGATTGAAGGCCAAGTTCAGGGGTCACAGGTTAGATTAGACAAGAAGTAGGAGGGAAAGAAGGAAATGTAACAGGAGCTGGAGAAGAATGAAGAAGGAGGAAGACTACACAGAAGGTCGTTCCTTTCTGCACCATCACATAGTTCATGAGTGATAGGAAGTGCCTCAGATGCACCATCCACTCACTGGTGCTCCCACACTTCTTATCCCTTCCCAATCAATGATTTTCACATATTTCTCATAACACAAAAATGAAAACTCCACAAAATCCACTTTCAATTCTATTTGATAAGTTCATTCATAAGATAACACATACAACATTAGCTGGAGGATTTTGTATGTGTCAGTCGTGGGTAAGTTATTGGAAGATATTCTAAAGGACAGGATATATAAGTATTTGGATAGACAGGGCCTGATTAGGGATACCCAACATGGCTTTATGCATGGTAGGTCATGTCTAACAATGTTATAGAGTTTGTCAAGGAGGTTACCAAGAAGGTTGATGAGGGAAAGGCAGTGGACATTGTCTACATGGACTTAGCAAGGCCTTTGACAAAGTCCCACATGGGAGGCTGGTCCAGAAGGTTAAGTCGCTTGGCATTCAAGATGAAGTAGTCAATTGGATTCAACATTGGCTTAGCAGGCAAAGCCAGAGAGTGGTAGTATATGGTTGTCTCTCTGACTGGAAGCCTGTGTCTAGTGGTGTACTACAGGGATTGGTGCCGGGTCCATTGTTGTTTATCATCTATACTAATGATTTAGATGATAACATGGTAAACTGGATCAGCAAATTTGCGGATGACACCAAGATTGGGTGCATAGTGGACAGTGAGGAAGGCTAACAAAGCTTGCAGTGTGATCTTGACCAGCTAGGAATATGGGCTGAGAAATGGCAAATGGAATTTAATGCAGACAATTGTGAAGTGTTGCACTTTGGGAGGACAAACCAGGGTAAGACTTACACAGTGAACGGTAGGGCTCTGAGGTGTGCGGTAGAACAAAGGGAACTGGGAATACAGATCCATAGTTCCTTGAAAGTGGCATCATGGGTAGATAGGGTTGTAAAGAGAGCTTTTGGCACTTTGGCCTTCATAAATCAGGGCATTGAGTACAGGAGTTGGGATGTTATGTTGAAGTTGTACAAGACATTGGTGAGGCCAAATTTGGAGTATTGTGTGCAGTTCTGGTCACTTACCTACAGGAAAGATATCAATAGGCTTGAAAGAATGCAGAGAAAATTTACAAGGATGTTGCCAGGACTCGAGGGCCTGGGTTATAGGGAAAGATTGCATAAGTTAGGATTTTATTCCTTGGAGTGCAGGAGAATGAGGGGAGACCTTATAGAGGAATACAAAATTATGAGGGATATAGACAGGGTGAATGCATGCAGGCTTTTTCCCCTCAGGTTGGGTGAGACTAGAACTGGAGGACATAGGTTTAGGGTGAAAGATGAAGTATTTAAGGGGAATCTGAGGGGAAACTTCTTCACTCAGAGGGTGGTGCAAGTGTGGAACGCGCTGCCAGCAGAAGTGGTAGATGCGGGTTCAATTGTAACATTTAAGAGAAGTTTGGATTGGTACATGGACGGGAGAGGTTTGGAGGGATATGGTCCGGGTGCAGGTAGATGGGACCAGGCAGATCAAGTGGCATGGACTAGATGGGCCAAAGGGCCTGTTTCTGTGCTGTAGTGCTCTATGACTCTATAAAAGCCTCCAGCCTTCTCCTGCAGCCTACTCCATCAATATCTTCATTTCAGACCTCTCTTGTGGGACTTTAGCGCAGTTACAATCCAAAGAACTGCTATTCCAGTGACATTTCCCCAGCCCTGGCTTCTACATACTGTGTGCAGATCCCTTCTCTGTCCTATCTTCTGAAAGAGCACAGTGTCAGGTGTCAGAGCTGCTGGATGCAGCTGTAAGATTGAGTGGCAGCATCAAGTTTTCCTCTTCCTCAATTAACTAGGCAGCTTTCTGTTCTTGAAATGAAAAGAGGCATTGGATTGGGATGTAGTGAGCAAACAGGAGAGTAGGCAAGGAGTGTGTTATTCTCAGATGAGGTTGTGGACTGAGAAATGATGATTTGTTACACTGATTGTTGTTTGCTACAGCCCTGCCATTGGCTTCACCCATGCCCTCTCCCATGATGTGCAGCAATGCATCACCAGTATGGTTAAGTCATGAGTGATCTGATCCTCCAGTTAATTTCTGCTTCTTCCTGTTACGCCCTCATCAACAGCAAAAGAGAAGGAAGTGTGTTGATGGGGCTGCCACAGGAGGTTTAATGTGGCTACCCTGTTTGAATAGTTGCCAGCAGGCCCAAGTTGTGAGGTGTCAGTGTGAGGCTTGAAAAAATGCTGAGTTAGTGAGGATGGACTAAATTGTATGCATTATTATGCTTGTAGAAAGTGAATGGTGTTGATAGGCTCTGCCATTGGCGTATGAACTCACTGGCCTTGATAAGCAACATTAGATCACCAACCTTTTCCTGTACTGCATTATGTTCTTACAGAAACATTCCTGGCATCAACCTCAGTCACTATTTGTTCCCATCACCTCTTGACCATATGTCTGGTGTGGCCCTTGTCCCCACTGTTCTTTCTAGTTCAATCACCCAGCCTCTGGAGCTCTGCCTGAAAACCTTGGTGCTCATACTTGTGTTTGTTTGGCTCTTTCTCGAAGTGTCACAGCCTAAATAGACTTGAAAAGGCTTGTGCCACTTCTTGCAGCCATAATTCAATGCCCCATGAAGAGAGGCAGGCTCCCTTTAAGTAGTGCTGGCAGGTGGTGGGTTCAGACCCCCAGCTGATGCATCCAATAGATAGCATAGGGAACACAGAGGGTATGTTCCAACCATTTAAAAATGCAGGCAACACCAATTTGCAGCGTAATTACTGGCACGGGTTCATTCTGTTCTATCAACACCATGCCTATTTTTGGCGGTTAACCAAGTCGTTCCCACCCAAAACCATCAGAATTTTCATCAAAACTCAAAAAACACAATAGAACTGAAAGGGCTCGCCTGGTCTAAAGGAATTCTACAATGCTGGCTGGAATTTCTATTGCATGGTGCTGACTTTATGTGCACAAAGTGCTTGAATGAAGAGCACAGCCTCAGACAATGAAGCAGGACTTAACTGCAGGACTGAAGCCTACTTCAGTGTTAGTTTAAGGGCCTGGCCCTCACTGGGCGTTCCGTGTCCACCCTTCTGCTTAAAGTTTCTATTGCTATGGAACTGTTTCCAGGCAGCACCCAAATAGCAACTTGACCAGCCCCCAGTTAGCTCTCAACCTCACCTCAAACAACTGCCAACTCATACCCCACCCTAATCTATTTGATGGACCTTACCTCAATCATCTCCCCTCCCATCACGATCCCACATACCTCATTAATCATCCCCAGGACTAACCCAGATGCCATTCCCTTTTTCATGCCCCTAAACCATTCTTGCAACCCTCCAGCCTTCCATCATAATCTTCTTCCCCTCCCACAGCAATCCTCTACTCACCTTGTTACTTATCCAACACCCACGCCCCCCCCACACACACACACATACACACACACAGAAAATCATCTCCCCTGTGCTTTGTGATATTCTTTCAATATTTAATTGTAATTTCAAACATTTCAGTTATTTTACTTCATCCTCACTGATATATTAGTTTAAAATGGTGCTAAAATTGAATGCTCACATTGCTCAGAAAGAGGCAGAGGTCCTCCAATGGTCACTGTAAATGAGAAGGCTCCCTGCCTCCCATGTGTCAAATTGTCTATTTAATAATGGTGACTCTTCACACCAATGAACAAGGTCTCAGCTGATGGGAATCCTCCAGCTTGAGCTTTTGTGTTTATTTCAGAGACAACCCATGCTATATTGATTATATTGATTCAACTCTTTTCACCTGTACCAATGCTAGATTACTGTCTGTGTGAAAATAATCCTGAATCCGCCAACACAAAAGTCTATAAAGGCATGGTTGTTGTCCCTATATAATAAACACGCTGATGCAATTAAATTGAGAAGGATTCAACTGAAGCAGATATTAGCAGTTTTTCCCTCAGTATCTCAAAAGGGAAAGCTAAAACATAACTCTGGCAATTTTTGGACAGGCATAAAAAATGATGAAGGTTCCTTAGCCACTCAGCTAACATACTCTGAAGGATAGCTTTTGGACTCAGGCTCTACATTCAAAATCCTATAGTCAAGGCTTACCTTGAAATGGTATTCCAGATTTATGCTACCTCCACATTTAATGTTACATACTTGTGTGAACTACTCTCATAGCCATCCTGCTTCAGCACTTAAAGCCATGGTCTCCCGAACTGTCCAATATAACTAAATCCATTGCAATAAGATGAACATTCTGGTTCTTCTCTGCACTGTCTCCAGGTATTTAGTGTCTTGATTCATAAAACTAGACACAGTATTCTGGTCAGAGTGATATTCAATTTCAGTATAAGACCCTTTCATTCAAATCCGACTGACTGAGTGAAAGAAGTAACTCGAATTCTGGATTGATTTCTACCCTACAGTAACTTGACCCGATAAATGTATAATCTACTGAGACCCACCAATTTCCGTCAGCCTCATTGCTAGCTAATTCTATATTGTTCATTGAGCATTATGCCTTTTATTTCTTTTTCCAACGTAGAGTGTGTTACTTTTAACTTCTTTGCCGTTGGTTTGTTTACCTACTCATTCAATTTAACTTCACATGCAGAAACTTGATTGTTTCCTTGAGTAAAATATATATCTCCCTACCCTGTTATCACTTAAATACATGAACACTATGAATAAAGTTTCTGAATCTGAAGTTATTTGTTTTGAGCCCTTTAGGTAGGTCTAAAGATGCCAGCTCATTAAAACCCTTGAGCAGATTGGATTATTTTCTTTTGTGGAAGGCATCATACTCAGGTCTTCTTCAGTTGTTACTCCAAGTAATAGCCAATATATATTTAATCATTTTGTTGTTCATTCTCAGCCAGTCCCTGTCAACAGCCTTCAGGCTTTTCTCTTACTTGCTGGAAATGTCTTATTATCTTCTTAATCTGCAGCTCTATTTATTTTTCAGACTCTTCTTTACCTTTTTAAATAAGATTTTAAATGTTCTGGTAGAACCATCCCTTTCCTACCCACAAAGTTTGGAAACATCATTTAGCTTTTTCATTTTACTTTCAAGACACCATTTATTTGCAGATTGTGTTCAAACCCAGTTGCATATTTTCCTTGAAATGATTTCAATATTTCCTCAAGCTTTCCTTTTTTAAGTTACAGAGCCAAGACTGAGGTAAAAGCAGGGCCTGGTTTATAATCACTCTTGTACACTGTAGCTGTGGGATGGGTCATCTACAAAGTGCACTGGATTCACTCACTTTGGCTATGCTGACAGCACCTCTCAAACTCACGACCTCTACTACCAAGAAGCACAGGGGCAGCAGATGTATGGGAACCTCCTGCTGGTTCCCCTCCAAGTCACACACCATCCTGACTTGGAAATATATTGCCATTTCTTCATTGTAGCTCCTTACCCCATAGAACTACCTTTAAAAGAAGGCTCACAGGGGCAATGGGAAATAAATACCAGCCTTGCGAATGATGCCCACATCCTGAAAAATGAATAAATAAAGAAAAATTGTGATTCAATCCCCCACTATCATTCCACTTTTTTGAAAAGATTGTGGCTTCCTAGCAAAATATGTCAATTTAAAAACTGTAGCGAAGATACCTTTTACGACAGTGAAAAATTAAGATTCCAATGGAATTAATGCATTTCTAAATTCCTTCTTTCCTTTCTGAAGTAAAATAAGCCACAATGATGGAAAATGCTGCAGAATGAATAGACATTACTTCTCATAGCTCTGATTATGTTTGTCTTAGGTGCACTCACGTCTTTTCTCTCTCATTTGGGTGGATTAATATCCTCAGAGCAACTTCCCCATTTCTCCATCACAGTTGGATTGTCCAAGATCCAGCATGCTGAGTTTTCACTTATCCCCCCTTCAAGTCCTCACTGCTGGCTTACCTTATGTGACCAAGTTATACAATTGTGAGTGACAGCTCAGGGCTCCTTTCTTAGCACTACCTGCCTGCATTATTGTGCTTTTCTTATTCATGCTGTTTACCATGCCTTGTCATTTTTGTTATGACACTTGCAATTTAAATAGAAAAAGCATTCATGCAAGGAAACAGAAACATGATTACACATTTATGCAGAGGAGCTAAACAATTTTAAAATGTAAGGCTGTTAAAATATTAACTGCGTAAAGCACTGCATTAACACCAAATGTTTACATAAATGTGATGATTTGCTTACCTACTGTGTAAACTAATTTTTTGAAAAAATATACCATACAAATAAGAGTACGTAAATATGAAAAACATTTTCAAATTCAGTCCTTAGCTAATGTTTGCAATGTTCTGAAACAATTTGCTGGTAAAATATTACATTTTATTTAAGGGTCATATTCTATAACATGAAGTGAAGTGTTTTCAAATGTCATGATGTGTCTAAGTGATGTGATATCACAACAGTAGCCTTTCAGGAGACACAGTGAGTGCACAAATGGCATTGGCAGAGTCATCCATCGTATACAACAGTGGTCTTCTAAGTTTTCTTTTAGAGGACACCCTGTAAAGGGAGACATGAATCCCAAAAATCCTCAGGAAAATCTGGAGACACACCCATCCTCCACCTTACAGGATGAACCACAGGCAGGAACTTATTTTTTATTACAGCAGCAAAACTACAATGAGATTAAGTGAAAGTGTCTGCATTTTATTCCGCTGGGTTCACATCACCAAGGAATGTGCATTCACCTTTGGTCTCCTTCCCTTCTGAAGGGAAGTAGAGCACATTCACACTCTATATCCTCCTCTGGGAGGAGAATGGCACTCTTGCCAGCAATGGCAATGGATAGCCAAAGCTTTGTCCTCCCCCTCCTACTGATGCTCTGGAACTGTTCAACCTGCAACAAGATCCTGTCATCTCCTGCCATCTCCTGCCATTTAAATGTAATGCCATTTCATCATTAATTTGTTAACATTCAGCCTTCCATTTCTGCAAGTCCTTTGCTTGTTTAGGATTCAGCAACTATAACCAACCTCTCCCCATTTTGCTTCCTTCTACGAAACCTCAGTGGGGTAGCAGTGTGAGGAGGACGTACTCCTTTTCCCATTGTACTTATTACCCACCTCAATCATGCTTTGCATCCTTCTAGGAATTTGGCCAGTGATACCTAGTCAGGGTAAAAGCACATACATCGAGAGCTTCAAACTCAAGATTACAAGTGGGATCCATGATTGGGCTCAGACAGGGGCAGCACAGTGGCACAGTAGTTAGCATTGGTACCTCCAGGTTGGTAGGTTCAATCCTGGTGTCGGATATTCTCTGTGTGGAGTTTGTGCATTCTCCTTGTGATTGTGCGGGTTTTCTCTGGGTGCCCCAGCTTTCTCCCAAATCCCAAAACATGCCAGGAGTAAAATGCCCCTCAGTGTGGGTAAATGGCAAAGAATCAAAAGGAGGAGTCGATAGTTCTCTGAGAGGGTATAAGTTGCAAGGCTACTAGGGAGTAAGACAAGGGGGTATTGAACTGATGAGATTGCTCTGCTGGGAGCCAGCATGGACCCAATGAGCTGAATTGTCTCTTTCTGTGTCATAATAAGTTTGTTATTTTATGTGTCAGAAGGGTCCATCTGTCAAATTAATGGTATCGTGAGGGATGCATACAAACATAGCCGTTTCACTGTCCTCTAGTCATTACATTAATGTTGAAACGTATGGTAGAAAGATCTGCAGCAAGAGCCCCCATTTCTGAACCACTGATGTGCCTTGTCAGCCTTCCAGTCACATCCAAGGCTATTCAATTAATCTTCTCCCTTAAATTTATCCACTTTCCTTTGCACCTCTACTTTCTTTTGCCCATTTTCTTTCTTCCCAGCAACATAAGAAGGATTTACATGGGGATAGTAATTGTGTTAAGGTGGACAATGATAGCAAAGAAGTTTAACTCAAAATCATCTGAAAAAAATCTTTATTAACAAGAACACTGAGGAGAATTTGACAGATTCAGTAAATTTCAAGATTGCTGCTGGAATTTCTATCCTGGTTCTGGTGAAGGGTCTCTGACCTGACCTCTAACTCTGATTCTCTTTCCACTCACTGGCTGAGTATTTCCAGCATTGCCTGTGTCTATTTCAGATTTTTGGCATCTGCAGTCATTTTGTTTTATTTTCATTTACAGCCAGAATCTGCTAGCTCCTTCTTTAAAATATTTTGATTGGAGGATTGGAGCCTAGTGATTTAAACTCTCCACATGGGTGAAATTATCAATCCCAGGACGAAATGCCTGAAAAAATATGCAGAATTTATGATGGTGTTAGTTTCATGCTATTAGCACATAATCATGTTGTTGTCTATGTCGGACAAACTTCCTTTGGATGGCCCAATCACAATGGGATGGAGATGGGTGAGCCAATATTAATCCCTGCCTCTTTTTTTCTGTGGTCACCAATCCACAAGCAGTGTTATTTAAAATTACTCTCCATAGCCTGGATATTCTGCAGGTTACTGCCATACAAAACTGGTGAAAATAGCAAGGCCTGGAAAATAAATTCCCAATTTCAGATGAAGAAACAGAGCAGGAATAATTCAGATCATCTCATACCAGCATTGCTTCTCACAGGTAGACAGTACCTTTAGTCACTGGGATGCTTTAGCTGCTGGGTTTGTTTGTCATCTTGTGTATGGAAACACTTCATTTCTTTGTATATAACTGAGGAACTGTGGCTGCTTGGTCCCACTGATTAAGGAAGACCTAGTACTCTCCTCATAGCGGAAACTAGCAGCAGTACATTTTAACCAACTGGATAGTAATATGGCACCATATGCTACTAATCTACTGCTAAAATAGGCTATTTGTTCCATTCCGTTCAATGTTCAAATCCGATAATACATTTCAAATCAGGTATCAGTGTGACAGAAAATAATGAACAAGAAAGCAGAACCAACTCATTGCTTCCCATTGGAGTCTAATTGGTTCAGGTAATAGTGTTGCCTCTCAACAAGAGCTTCAAAATAATGTTTTTTCCCCTTTCTGCATTTGCAGATCACTGAACAGCTTCTTGCCTGACCACACAAAGAGCTACCTGGATGTTATAATCAGTTGCAGAGAAAGGAACTGAATCAAGCACATCATCTGGTTCCATAATTTAGCCAGGAGAAGCAATAATGAGGAATACTATAACTTGTCCTGAATAGGCTGTGCTTTAAAAAGAATTTTAAAAAATCACAACACAGTTCATTGAAACGTAAAATGCATGAGTAAGACTTCTTACTGCAGCTCCAGCTTGTGGGTTTAATAGGTTTTGACATTGCAAGCTCTATAAACAGCCACTTTACTGTCAAAGGGGAAAGAAATATTAGCAGTTGGCCCAACTGACATTTGATGCATATAAAACACTGGCACGCAATAGGCACAGCAGACATGGAGATATTAAACATGACAAATTGCTGCTTGTGCAGCTGGAAGATTTGTAACGAGGGACAAGTGTGTTTGAGCTAGGCACCAATAAGACTTAATACAGAAGACTAAACCGAGATTAATATGTTGTGATTGAGAAGCATGGAAGATACATTTATTATTGTACTTGAAACATTAACATGGTAAAAGATTATCTTGAAATTCCGTGAAAGCATTAAGATTAATGTCAGATTAAAGGAAGTGCTTGCTGTCACTAAGACCTGAGAGGCACGAATGTTCCAGAAGAACTGCTGCACAGTTCCAGTAAAATTCTCCATAATTAATGCCAGACTCAAATAATACCAGGCAAAGTTTGTTTTGATCATGCATTTACCTATGAATTCAGTCAGTAAGTACAATGTTCACACAATATCTCACATTTTGATATTTTAACATTTGAATGTGTTTTCTAAAAGTTCAAGTTATTTCCCACAGAAAGAGAATGAAAGCAAACATTTTGGAAACATCATATGTTACATATATACCAAGATTCAGAATATCCAAATTATTTTACAATATTAAAATTCTTCACAGTAGAGATTGGAATACTGTGAAGTTAGTCTGGTTAATAAAAGTAATTGGGCTCCGCTAAGATAATTTCCATGGTAGCACAGTAGATAGGTTAAAACCTGAAGTGAAGAAAGCAAAGACACAAGTTCAAACCTTCTTCTTGCGCAGTCCGTCGGGATCGAGGATGCCTTGCTTCCACTCTGGACTTATGGGTTCTGAGGTGGCCAACGAGGCCAATGTGGGAACTGTGGACTCTTTCAGAGACCGGTCAGGGGATGTCTGATGGAGTGGTCCATTTGGGAGATGGTCCATTCCTCTCATTGCTAACATAGGGTTTCTGTTTTTGTGATGCATGTCCTTATTCTGAATATCATCCTGAATACTCCTCCACTTTGAGCAGTCTTGAGCCAGAAGTTCCCAGGAGTCAGTGGGGATGTTGCACTTCTTCAAGGAGGTTTTGAGCACATCCTTGAAAGTTTTTCTCTACGTGCCTGGCGATTTCCTCCCATGACAGAACTTGGAACAGAGTGCCTGTTTGGGGAGTCTGGTGTCAGACTGGTGAATATCGTGACACGCCCAACGCAACCGACTCAGTGTAACAAGACTCTGACAGCTCGGGATATAAGCCTGGGAGAGGACACACGCATTGACTCACTTAATCTGCAGGATTTTATGGAGTATTTTTCCAGTGCTTTAAGGTGCCTTCCTTAGGCGTGGAAGGTCTCAGGAGCATATAAATGGGCAGGGAATGCTGCTGTCCTGTAGATCATGAACTTTATGCCAGGTCTGAGGTCTTGATCTGCAAACACCCATTTCCTTAATTGATCAAAGGCCTTGCTGACACATTGAAGGTGCTGGTGAATTTACCATGGTCGGACCTATCTCACTTATGAAGACACAGTAGACTGCAGATGCTGGAATCTGGAGCAACACACTAAAGTGCTGGAGGAACTCAATGAGTCAGGCAGCATCTATGGAGGGAAATGTACAGTCCATTTATGAAGATAGATTATGGCATCTCTATCATGGCAGCTGTCAGATTTAAAATTTAGCTATTTAAATAATCTGGAATTAAAAAGCTTGTATCTGTAACAGTGAACATCAAAGTACTAGATTGTCATGAAAAACCCTTCTGGTTCATTAATGTCTTTTAGGTAGGAAATCTGTTACCCTTGGGTCTGGCCTTTATGTGACTCCAATCCCACAGCAACATGGCTTACTGCCCTCCGAAGTAGTCCAGCAAGCTGCTTGTTTGCACCAAATCACTGTGACAAAACAGGAACAAAACCAAAGGCAGCTTCACAAGGAACAGAAATGGTAACTGGTGGCTCATTGCTCTCCCATGGCCAAGTAAGTCTGGGCACTTAAGGCACCATCGTCATCCTATAATTGAATAACATGCATTTGGTGGTTCAGGTAATGAATGAAAGTGAGGATTATTACTTAATGCTACTGGCAATAGATGTGCTATGGTAGATGTTCATTCTCTCTTCACCATTGTGCCAGATTAAGCTGATATAGACTGATCAACACAACATTAAGAAATGGATATACTTAAATTGGTCAGGTTTGAGCATTTGGCTATTGCTTGAGAAAGTGAAGCTTTCCCATTCTGCTGCAGATCTGAGTACTTCCCCTGGCTACCATCCTTACACATCAGAATGAGAGTTGTATTGATCCAGTTAGATCTGGGTCAGCCCAGAACAGCAGCTCATGCCTACTTAGCTCAACTCTCAGCACTCCGACAGGGATACTGTAACATGTATTAAAAATATTCATGTCTGCTGACATTCAGTTAGAAAAAAACTACATTTAAAATTTCATGGATGAGCAGATCAGTGAATATGATGAATTTTGAAAACTTTGGAAAAACTGTATGGTCAAAAAAAAATACTGACATTCTGGAGAGAAATACCAGAACTACAAAGCCACTACTAAATGAAAGATTTGAGTCATTGTTTGGGCATTGCAATTAAGGGGATGAGTTCTCATTTACATCAGTCTTTCACTGTTTTGTTTTCTGCTTCGAAGCTCACTGCCCTTTCCCTTCTCTGTTCCCTGCGTTCTGCTTTTCAATTGCTTTGGTGCGAAGCAGATCACCGTTTGAAATAGTTCGTACACATGTTAAAATCGAATCTCCTTCACTCCTTGTTGCTGCTTTGGCTTACCAGGCAACTCCACAGAGAGAAAATATTTGGTTTTAATGCACATCAACTGTTCCGAGCGCTACTGGCACTTTGCTCTGAGATGCGTCTATGTGCGAGAGAGAAAATCAACAGCCAAAGAGAGAGTTACAGCAAAAAGCAAAGAGAAGAATTAGAAGGGGGGGGGGGGGGGAGGGAGAAAGAGAGGGAGGGAGGAAGGGAGAGAGAGAGAGAAAGAAAGAAGGGGAGAGAGGGAGGGATTGAGAGAGAGGGAGGAGAGAGAGAGATGCTTTGACTATTATTTTAATGACTTAACCTTTAAAATAAATAGAATGTCATCAGTACTGGATCAGAGATTCAGAAAAGCAGTGACAGAGGAAGAAAGCATAGAAAGCAGGGACAGACACAGAGAAACCGAAAGTGATTGGGTCCAAATCCTGACACTCGGAATTTATTGTTAAATTGAGATTTCCAGCATATAGTTGAACGTACTGTTGTTGAAGTCAGTCCGATGCAATTTGGAAGATTCTCCTCCATTAGGGAGAGCGTATTTACGCATGAGTGTTACATCTTTACTGGAGAAGGAATTGGAACTGCTGCCAATCTCAGAGTGGGCACACTAAAACCAAGTCAGTCACTACTACTTCAGTTTTCAACAAGTCCCATTACAAAGGAATTTTAGCCAGGAAACAGACTAATGCAGGAGGGAGCTGAGGTGGGTGAAGCTGGTGAGGCCCATGGAGATCTCAGCTTCTAGACTTCATTCAGTGCCTGAACACAAGGTGAGAATCACTGCTTGACCAGCGGGAGGGGCTGTTTGTAATTGGGTTGGGGCACTTTATGGTGATCATGGCGGGAGGTGGGGCTGAGAGTGGGGTGGTGGTTTTGGGATTCCTGCCCCTACAGCAACACACACCAATCCACAAAATTTAAATTTAACCTTTTGGCCTATGATCCAACTCCCATCTGCTTTGCTCTGGTCAGGAATCCTAGCCCTGCTGAGAACTCAGGTTAATGTCTCAGTCAGGTGCTCATGACCTCATCAAAGCCTAATCTGCATATTTAAAGTGGACCTTCAAGGCAGGAGAGCAATAGAAAATCTGAACTTCCTTCTAGGCGGTGAGGGATAGTGTGGGATGGGGTGGGATGGGGTGGGGTGGGTTGGGTTGGGGAAGAGGTTATGGCTATCAAAGATTTTCACATCACCACCCAACGGCACACTTTTAAGTGAAGGATAAATGGGATGGAGGGGAGGGGTTTGGTGGGGTTGTGGAGAGAGGATGTAAGGCTTCAAGGGAATATGGACAAGCTGAGCAAATGGGCAAGAACATGACAGGTGGAATATAATGAGGAAAACTGCAGTAAATAATTTTGGAGCAGAAAACAGATTATTTTAAAATAACGATAGATAATGTTGATGTTCCAAGAGACCTAGGTGTCCTTGTACGCAAGTCACTGAAAGCCAGCGTTCAGGTGCAACGAGAAATTAGGAATGTAAATAGTATATTGGTGTATATTATGAAAGGGTTTGAGTTCAGGAGTAAAGATATCTTACCACAATTATGAAGAACCTCTATGCTACAAAAAGGTGAATGTATGATCTAATCTGGAAATGGTTCTCTCAAACTTCAATTTAGTGGAAAGTTTATAAAATTCTCATCCCATAGCTACATGTATTTTCACCTGTGCAATAAAATTGAACTGTCTGCAAGCTTCTTCTCCAATCTCAAAATCTAGCAGTTTTTATTAAGTATTCCTTTGAAGTGACCATTCATTAACTCCATATAAACTAAAACAAATAAAACAGAATTTGGGATTGGATGTCTTCTCTCTTGATTGTCTCTGCCTGCTCTAGGTTCAAGGAGAGACAATATTTTGTTTCCCTGTTGGCCTATTTTTTGTCATTTGGATCAAAGGTTTGTGAATGGAATATTGTTTCTGGGTTAATTTTGCCTATATCTGTAATGATTGCACTAACTCTCCTCAATAGCAGCTGTGGTATAAAAGTTTTGTATTGCTATCTATGATACATGTAAGTACATTGACACAATACAAATTCTCATTTTGAATCTCTGTAGTGTAAGTAAAATCACTGCTGTAGGTCACCTTGAAACATAGGTTGACACAGTCTGTGCCTGTGCCCCGTAAATATAACCTGATCATCTTCTGGGTACAAGACAGCATTCCCTGTGATCTGCTCCTAACAACTTCATAAAATGAATCTGCTGTACTAACCTGTAGAGCATTGTAGAGGTTGATCAGAGCTCAGGAAAGAACTGAAAATTGGATAAAAGTCCAGATGTGACAGAGGCTGAATTTTGTTTCTGCTCAGCAATAACTGTTTTCTCTATGGCTTAGACCAAACCCAAACCAATCCTGAATATTGGAGCAATGCTCAAGAAGGTGGCCTAGTGTCAGCCTGAGGTGATGGCATTTCACAGTATTTAAGTGATCTAGATTTATCCAATAATCTTGAATCATCTAAAATGCTTTTACACTTGACCTTTAGAAACTTGGTTATTTGGAAATCTGACTATGAAGCAGCTGGGAGTCAGTTTGCAGATTGCAATCTCAATGGCTGTGAGGCACAGAGGATCCAAATGAAATGGAGGAAAAAGGTACATTTAAATAAAATAATTTCCCATTCACTGTTTGATTACTCTGCAAGTGTTGAATTATAATAAGAAAAGAAAAAAATTGTGCAGAATCTGTGGGAAAAAAAACAAGAGTTAATATGTGAGTCTGATTAGTTTTCATCTGAGCAGTTTAATGAAAGGTTGTTGATCTGAACCTGAACTCTGTTTCTCTCTCTATAGATGCCATCTGGGGTGCTGAGTATTTCTAGCGTTTTTTGCTTTTATTTCAGATTTCCAGCATCTGCAGTATTTTGCACTTAGAGTGATGCATTAAAGTGCCTTTCTTAAGCTTACTGTTTTTGATTTACTGTGACAACCACTTTATTGTGCCGTAAGACAGTACAGCAGACATGACATTAACCATTATTATAAATACCATGTGATTGTGAAGCATTTGGTTTAACCTTTGAAGCCTGGCAACTAGCCACTATTAGTTCAATTCCTACTGAATTTTTCCCACTTTTAACAAAGATAAAAGGCAATGTCAAGATTGCTCTGAGAATATTTCATTTAGAAGGTTTATAAAATGCTAATTGGCTTTGGCTAGAGCAGAATGTCTTTAGTTTGCCTTCCTTCCCCAGAAGCTCTCAATGAAGTCAACCTTTATTGAAAAGGCTGCAAGGACACCTTAAATGTCTGTCGAGCTCGAAGGTCGTGGTTCTGACAGGAGGTGGACAACATTCTGTCAGACCACTTCACCTGCCTAGGGCAAAATTCTACACTTTTGCTATATAATATAGCTGGCCACATGGTTACATCAGTGACACTTGTCAAGTGTGGCTGTTTCCTGGTTCAAAAACCTGAGAAATTTATTCTTCTATAATAGAGGTACAAAGTGGCATCTTACATGTCATGCCTTCACTGCCCTTCTGTCACTTTAAGTTTTTGTTTATGATTTTTATTGATTGTGTAATGTTGCTGTGATTGGCAGATAGATGAGGAGACTCTGAGAACTTGTGCTTTGTAGAGATTATGCTGTCAGCCAAGAAACTGTTATAGGGTCAATGAGATATATCCTATTGCGTGGCTGTTTTGTTGTTATTTAGGCTGTTGTTAATTTTCTCAATATGTACCGTACATAAATTACTGTGTACTGACTTTAAACTCTGAATCTTTCAACAAACCCTTATTCATCCTGTCACTAACATCATGGAGCTTACCAGAAAAACACAATACAAAATCTCTGTGCTTCAAACCCCCGCTCTGTTTCACCAAGCTAAGTTCAAAAGTTCAGATGATTTAGAAATACAAACAGATGGAAAAAGTTAATTGCTTCTTCTATTTGCTTTATGATATAACAAGATGCTTACATTTCTGTACTTCTTATTTAATGCATATACTTATTTGACATTTTTTCCATTATAATATACTCCTTTCCATTCCCTTTTGAAATGAAAAGACCTCATCTTTCTTAAGCCTCTTAAATGGTGGTTTTTCCTGTCCGACATTCATTTTTATCTATTTTCCCCCAATTTTGTAATTATGTTCACCATTATTAAATATTCTTCCTGATTTTACAAACACATTTTGTTATCCTTCAAGAAAACAGTTTATTGTATCTGTGACACCAAATCTGAGACACTTCAATATAATACAAAGTTTTACAAATACTAAAAAGAGTACTTTTGACAAAAGAAAGGATTATATTGCTGTATATTTTTGACTAAGGGAGATCTGCAGACATATTGTAACTCCCAGCATATGGAAAGGAATGTTGTATGCTGATGAATTTAACACAAAGTAGAAGTCTGATCAACCTCTACTGCTGACTGCCTCATGGGTACTCTCTAACACCTGATCTAGAAGCTCACTCCACTCCCTACTTCCCTCAAAGTAAGTAATGGTGAGCAATCTGATATTGTCAGAATGAAAAAATTCAGCGATTGGGAGCTGTAAAATCATGAGCTATTTGTATTATTTGGTGATTTGTGCATATTTTGTAAACGTAATTTTAAACATCTCTATCAAAGTCCACCTGATTCAAGAAGAAGCTAATCCTAGACTAAAAGTCCAAGATGTGGAAATTGTGCATGACTTTATTTACCTAAAGAAATTTTTATACAGAAGAACGGCTGATGAAAAATGAATTGCTCTGCCAAAGCTCTCTTGTCCACTGGGAATTTCCCAATTGTCTTACCAGCATCTTGGAGCTGGGTGATATATCTCTGGAAATTTCAAAGTAATAGAGGTGAAAGAAAATTCCTAACTTTGTGGTGCCCAAGGAATTAGTCAGAGATTTAAAAATACTTAAAAATATGTTCATGTCACTGCACCAAAAACTTACATTTTTAAATTGAAATTCTACCCTCTCCAGTTTTATATATGGGTGCTTCAGCTCTTCATTCATAAAGTAAATGACCAGAACTTATAAATGAAGGCCGATTTATTCTAATAATTCTTTGCTTAACTTAGATTTAAGACTTCTTTAAGCATAGAATTTAGCTGACACTGCACAGGATTTCACACAGCAAGATTCTTCACAATATCCTGACTGAGAACAGATGCAACTCACTCTCTGGTCCAGAGGGAGTTGCAAAGAGAAGGCACTCCTAGATTTCAAATGCTTTACCAGCTGGTCGAGAAGAAGACGATCTGCTGTTTGCTCCACAGTCCTGTTTTTCTGACGCTGATGACTAATTTTTAACACTCGCCACTTCCCTATGTACAAATTATGGACTAATTCATCTAGACATAAGCTTTGACATGCATGTATTCCTTCCAGTTACAATATAACATTTGTACTAATCTATACCAATCCACAGTTAATGAAAGAAACTCTAATATAGTATCAATAGATCATGAATTGGTTAAAGTAGTAAAAAAAAGCTGTATAATTATTGCTTTGCACTTAATTTGCTCCTTAATCTGTTGATAAATTAAAGATGATTACAACTATCAATTACTTTTAATATTGAAATGATTTTAGGAGTGATTCAGCCAATGTAAATTTGGTAGAAGTCGCAGCTGACGTGTAACTTTTAAAATCTATTTTAATCCCCCTCCAGTTTGCACGCTTAAAAGCTTCCACTGCTCTTCATAAAATGAAATGTGTTGCAATTTGGTCACTAGGCTCACTTATTAATCACAGCCCTCCCATAAGGTCCAAGCAGAACAACCTTCTTGACTGACACTTACCTGATGCTGCCAGAGACCAATAGACCCCACCGTTATAGCTGGAGGTGAACCTGTCACAAGGACAGGGAGGTAGCCAGGCCGGATTTCTACAGCAGAGAGTATTTACAGCTCACTTCAACCATCTATAGGTGACAGGATAGGGAGTCATTATATGGGGAAGATATAATTCTACTAGCTAGTCTTGACTATAGTACATGAAAATATGAAAACTGCCTGTGCGGGTTTTTTGATTTGAAATGGTGACTCAGATAACGTGAATGTGAAATTTGATTCTCTGAAATGTCTTCTCTTTCCACAGATGCTCCCTGGCCAGATGTGTGTTTGTGGCATTTTCTGTGTTTTTTTAAGAACAAGTTGTCTTCCTCAATGGCTGAGTTGAATAAGACTTGGGGGTTAAAGCAGAACAAAGGAGTACTCCCTTTGGAGGTATTGCACATAATGGAACTGCTTGGAGATTAATGAAGGTAGAAAAATTTGGATACATATAGAGATGTCTGAAGGTTGAGTGGTCCTGTCCCATCCTCCTGACTGAAATGTGCAGAGGGTAAACTTGGACAGCAGGACCAAACAGAGGGAGTATGATTATTGATTTGGATGAGGAATTTTTCTGGTCTCAGGAAAAATTCTAAAAATGGATAAAGACTTCTACATTTTCTAAACTGTTGATTTCTGCAAATAGTTGCTACTCAATGAGTTTGTTTAGTGTACTCAAACCACCTAAGCAGTACTTTATGAAGGAGTGTGTTTCTCCAATAAGTAGCAGAAGGTTCATTCTGCATTTGGTAGAGGGGAAAGAACCAATAACCAGGGTTACCCAGTCAAGAAAGTTAACAAGAAAATAAAATCTGCCTATTTACTGTATTTTGAAAATCTTTGAAACCTTTTTTTAATTTTTTTTAAATTGAAGTGATACCGATATAATACTGATATAACGATACTAATGAATTTCTACAAGGTCAAAAATAGAACAAATATTAATGAAGGAACTTGAAACTCACTAAATCTTTGTTACCACAGACCTTAGGGAGTTAATACAGTCCTGTAGTGTGATTCATTTCTTTCATATCTACCCAGGGTCAATAATGATAGCGTACATAAAGCTGACAAATAAATGAGGTTCAACATTAAGTGTGGCTGTGCTCCTTGCTGCAACCAATGATCACAAAGCACACTTGTAAAATGCTAGGAAACAACAGTTACCATAGCAACTGTCACTTTTTTTTAGGCGATTCAAGCCTCCATATAATGTCTGATAAGATATTCAGGATGATCGAAAATTTTGGAGAATGGGGACTACATATCAGAGATATTACATATTATTGAAAAATTGGCATTCCAGTCACCTTTGCTAAAATACAAAATTGGATCACAGGCAGGCGGGTGCTTGAGAATGAAGGAGGCACCGTTACACATGTGGAATGCTAATGAACCAGTTCTTAAAGCTGCTGTCGAAGCCTGTATCTCTAGGGATGCCACTGCCATATACAGACTGTAAAACTAAATATCTAAATATATTCACACTGCAAATATTTTGTAATCAGTAAATCGCACTAATGTGCTTCTAATGCCTGCAATTTCACTCCACACTCCAGATCACATTGATGAGTATGCAGGAATTCTAAATTATTCACAACCTCTTTCCCATACAATATTGAAAGTTGTTTAGCTAACAATACTTACACCAATAGTTATTAGATTGATATTTTGTTCCATATGTTCATTATAAACACATTACTTCAAATTATGCAGCTCTACCTTACTCTGCCAAATCATTTTCAGCTTCAAATGACATAGACTTTGAAATGATAAGTAAGTTTTAACTAAGCTGACAAATACTCGTTGGTGTGAAATGATATTCATTCACATGCTGCTACAGTAAAAAGTTGGAATAACATATCAGGACAGATCAAGTGGGTTCTCAGTCAAATGTTGAAGATAATTCACATCTTCTGTATTCGGCATAATTTGCCATTACAAGCAAGAAACTCTTTCATTCAGTATGGCTACAATATAATTTGGTAAGTGTGTGTGTGTATGACATAGAGGTGGTATCATTGAAATGGTAGGTATAATAATTATGGACTGGGTGAAAGAGCAGAGGGTACTGGGACTCAATCTCTTTATCAGCCAATACCTAGGTCAGCTGGAATAATCTAAACAACACTGGGCATCGAACTTATGACAGGCTGTCAAACATCTGGGGATTTACCAGGGTGATGCCTGCAATGGAAGGAATTCAAAAAATGAAAGAATGAAGAAGTTGAGACTGATAACCTTATCAACAAGATGTGGCTAAAGAAAGAGAGTTTTGGTGAATTAACAATTAACACAAAAATACACACAAGAAAATAGGAGCAGGAGTAGGCCACTTGGCACCTTAAATCTGCCTGCCATTCAATATGATATGGCTCAATTCCTCATTTCCCCAACCTTTCAAAAATGTATCCATCTGCTCTATAAAAACCTCCAGTGATCCCGCCTCTGCTACTCCTTGAGGGTGGAGAATTCCAGAGATTCACCACCTTCTGCAAGAAGTTGTTCCTTTGTACCTTGTTTTTGAACAAAGACGGGGATGAGGATGAAGATGGCACAATGATGCAGCTAGTGGAGCCACCTCCTCACAGTGCCAAAGATCCAGGTTCAATCCTGACCTCCAGTGCTATCTGTGTAGAATCTGTTCATTCTCCCTGTGACCACATGTGTTTCCCTGAGTGTTCCTGTTTCCTCCCACATTCTTCAAGAGGCAATGCCTCAAGAAGGTGGCATCCATCATTAAGGACCCTCACCATCTGGGACATGCCCGCTTCTCATCACTACCATCAGGGAGGAGGTACAGGAGCCTGAAGAACCACACTCGACATTTCAGGAACAGTTTCTTCCCCTCCGCCATCAGACTTCTGAACAATACATGAATATTCCTCTTTTCCACTATTTTATTTATTTATTTTTTGGTAACTTACAGTAATTTTTACGTCTTGCACTGTACTGCTGCCACAGAACAACAAATTTCACGACGTACGTCAGTGATAATAAACCCGATTCTGATTCTCGTTCTGATTCCAAATCATGTGGGTTGGCAGGTTAATTGGCTACAGTCAATGGCTCCTATTGTGTTGGTGAGTGGTAGAACCTGAGGGGAGTTGATGGTTAAGTGGGAGAATAAAAAATGGGATCAAGGTAGGATTGGCATAATTGGGTAGTTGATGGTTGGTGTGGACTTGATGGGCAGAAGGTCCGGTTTCCATACTGTATCTATCCATGACTATGACTCGAGGATAAGGAAGAGCATGAGGACAAGGACAATGAGTAAGAGAAGGAGGTGGATAAGGAGGAGAGGATGATCAGGAGATTTTTTTTTTCCTCTGAACCTTCTTTCCACTCCACTTTTCCCAGCTTCTTGCTACTTAGAAAATAGATTCATCTTTGTTTGGTTCAAAGTGGATTCCCTCACATTGAACTCCATCTACCACAGTTTTGCCTACTCAATCCATCTCTTGCCCTTGACAACTCTTTCCTCCAACTTGCACTATTTGTTATGCTTGGATGTTTCAATGTTTGAGTTGATAGTTATCCCTCAACCAGCATGTAAAAACCAGGTAAGGTATCCCATTCCTGAGGTTCCTTATGTGTGCTTGGAGGACATATGGGTCATGTCTGACCAATCCTATCTTTTATCCATTCCCTTTGCCTTTCACTTCTTACCAATGGCTTCCCTGTGAATTGATTGCTTCTTCTTACACGTGCTCTCATTTTTATTAACAGTCCCTCTGGTGAATGACATCTGGGTGTCCCAATGAGTAACATCCACAAACTCCATTATTAGCTTCTCAAGAAGTCCTTAACTGGTCTTGTGAGAAGTAGTCCACCCTTCATAAATCCCCAATGACTTTCTCTAATCAGCTCAAATTTGTTCATCTACCCCATGTAATAAATTCGAACAATTTCATCCCAAAATTTGTTAGAATTACCTGCTACAAAACAGAAGGAGGCCATTCAGCCCATGAGGTGATGCCAGCTTCAATCAGCCCCATTACCCCACCTCCACCCCTTTGATTCTTTTTCCACTTATTTGTACTAGGAATAACTTTCAGAGGCCAATTAATTTATCAACACATCTCTGGGATGTGGGAGGAAACCACAGCACCCGGGAGAAACCTACGCAGTCACAGGGAGAACATGCAAGCTCTACACAGACAACAGTCAAGGTCAGATCAAAGCCATATCCCAGGAGTTGCGAGGCAAAAGCATGAACCGCTGCCCCACTGTGCCACTTCAGTTTATTAGTTTATGTCCTCATTTTCTTAAATAATAGAATGACATTGGTAGTTTTGCAGTCCAGGGTTTCAACTTCTGTACCAGTTCACTTTTGTAATATATGACCAAGGCATCTGCAATCTCTTTGCCTTTTTATACCAAGGGGAAACCCTTGTGCCCTGGATATCTGTCCACATTTGGCCTTATTACCTACTTCTTACTGAAATTAAATCTAGAATACTTCCTCCTCTTGCTTTAACTGTAGTTTTCCTCATACTTCCAGTAGTTTATCCATATCCTTGTACTGTGACCAATGCAGACTGCCGTTTCCTGACATTAAATTTTTAAATTACAATATCACCAGTGCCTAGCTTTAAGGGGCACACATTATCCTTAGAACAGCTCTTGCAAGTCGACAGCATCATACATCTGACTCTGGTAGAATGTATTGTGAGAAACAACCAAATCAACAGTGACCTGCAGGCCAGAGCAGTGTGTTGTTATAATGTGTGAATAAATGGTTTTGTGCTACTGGCTCTATTGCCATGGTTACAGTGATTTTTCACTTGTATATGTTAGAGAACTTAGAGCTGTTGACACTGTCACAGCACCTTTGCAAGCAATTGGAGAACCCTATGAGTTAGTTGTGATGCTTTTAAACATACCTGCGGGAACAGGCAGATTTGTTGCATAGGTTTATAAATTGAGTGGCCTGTTTACTATTCCAAGATGGGATTTAATATGCATGGAACTTTGAATATTGATCATCACTAACTCATCAACTCTTTCAAGCCTTATAAGGCTTTACTAATTTTGCCAGTTAGAAGTCACTGCCCCTCACCCACCCCGGATGTTCTCAGAATTCCATGGTGGTATATTACTGATGTGCTGCTGTTTGGATATCAAGTCAAGATATCTCATGTAGAATAAAAAGATAATTAAAACAAAGATGTCTTGTAGTTAATCATTCTCTGTGCACAACAAAAATAGAGATAAACCTTGTCCGAGAGTGTTGGCCGGGAGTTGGGAGGTAGAAGAGACACCTTCCTGTCAGAATCTTAGACCTAATGAATTGATGTATATCAATAGTGTAAACCAAACCCCTTGCCAGCAAGTGCCACCTCTCTCATGTACGTCAATAGTCACCCTAATTTGCATGTAAACTTCCCCCGTACTCAAATGAAAGTTCTGCTGGAATTAAATTACTGGCTATGATGTTTTTGCTCTGAATATATATAACTGAACAATCACTGTAACCATAGCAATAGAATAATACTGCATCAAACTGCTTCTAGACTGAACAGATATTTTATCAGCCAGTGTGAACATTGACATCTTATTTGAATATGGATTCCAACAAATCTGATCTTGGTTTAAATACTGAATCAAGCAAGAAGCATGATTTTCTAAAATGAATTTGCCAAGTGCTGCTCTCAGAAGACTCCATGTGCTGATTTCCACAACCAATTTTAAACATGAAAGTTATCAAGTATGTTTGGGGGTGTTTCAACAAAGTAGTGTTGTTTGTCTTATGTGCATGACAGTTCTCCTCAGGTGTAAGAGAATCCTAGAACCCCACATGACTGGTAACCAAACTGGAATGGCCATTTTGTCCATTTGCATTTTGCTGTAACTTGAAAGTTACCAAAGGTGAAGCTGGAAATTCAAGGATGAGTGGCTTATCTGATTTCACAAAATGAAAAAGAAAACAATGTTGTAGTCTGTCTGTACAACTGGTGCAGCTTTTCATATTATTGCAAGCATTTTCACCATTCTTGATCGATGTGGCTTGCCATAGCTGTGGGGATGGTGCCCAATGAAATTGCCTGAAGGGTCATTATTAAACATTGGCATGCCACAACCAGTACATGAGATCTTTTCTCAGGACTGCCCCAGATGACTGATTCGGCAGTTACATCTGGTGGACAAGAGGCTCAGCTTCCTTCTGTGTGGTTGTCAAATTTTTAACACTCTAAGCTAACACAGCATATCTTGTAACTAACTAGCCCTGGGAGCAGGCCAGCTTGTAATCGCCATATCATCAATACTGATTGGCAGCAGAATGGTTTTTAGACCATTCAGCTTCACATCTTTCAATTACTCAGTGACTGTGCGATGTTTGTATTGGTTCTTTATCTACATATAATTACCTGAAAAGAACAGCAATAGATTAATAACCATCAACTCCTTTTTTGTTGAACCAGAGATCCAAGACATTGTCCGAGCAAAGAATAAAATCTGTGGTGCTAGATAGTGCATGGATCATCACAGACAATTTGAGAAAGTCTCGAGTAGAAGCTAGGAGACAATCTTTAGCCCACTCATCGAGGTATGTAAGGTATGGAGTGTTATTTATCAAACATCAAACAAGGGAAAGATGCAAATTGAAATCAATTCCTCTACTTTCTCTTTCCATATTCCCAGCCTTGGAATACTTGGGGCATGGTTTGACACATAATGTTGGGAATTTCTTAGGGATAGGTGCAGAGGTTGTGACAGCCACCTCAATGTCTACGGAAGTACCATTTACAGTCTGGGAGAAATTCTTTGATTTATTTTTATTATGTAAAGGAGGTCCTGTATTTGTCAGGGTAAATGTCTAACACCCCCTTTGGACCTGCGGATCTACTGGTGCTCTTCTGGAGTCAGATGCTTGAATTTTAGTTCAACTCCATCAGTAGCCCTGTGCATATTTGGTGTCCTTCTTCTGCCAACCTCTGTGCAAACTCACTGGAATAAGTTTAGAAAACTTATAAATTGACCGGGTGGAGGGGTAGTGGTGCAGGGCAGGTCTAGTTCCACATTTCCTCATGACAAAGAAGGTGCCATTTGACCCATGGAGCCTACACTGGCTGCAAAGCAATGAATATTTTAAAAACAACAATGAGATGCCCTTTGGAAATACTGAGTGTCCAGGACTGACGAAAGCGAAAAAAAAATTGATTTGAAATAAATTAAGCCTTTCTATATACAAAATCATGTCATAATTCATTGCCATTATTGACTTGTTATTTAAGTGGTGGCATGGTAGTGTAGCGGTTAGTGTAACGCTATTACAGCGCCAGTGACCCAGGTTCAATTCCTGCTGCTGTCTGTAAGGAGTTTGTACGTTCTCCCCGTGTCTGCGTGGGTTTCCTCCAGGTGCTCCGGTTTCCTCCCACATTCCAAAGACGTACAGGTTAGGAGCTGTGGGCACGCTATGTTGACGCCGGATGCGTGGCGACACTTGCAGGCTGCCCCCAGCACATTCTCAGTAATGCAAAAAGATGCATTTCACTGTGTGTTTCGATGTACATGTGACTAATGAATAAACATCTTGAACAGAAACAAGACTGTTAATAAACATCAGCATTTTTGTTTAAAAGTATCAGTATTGGATTTTATATCTATTAAAATAAAGCATGCGTCACACAAGTGGATCTCGCAGGTGATTTGGAATGTCAGTCTGGACCTCTCCAAAAAAGTTGTGCACCAAGGCAATTGTAATTCACCAGGGAACTATCACTGAGCTACCTGTGGGTAGCCTTACAATGGAGATTTCAGTTGTTGAACAATGTGCATGGAAGAAAACAGTGAATGCACCCTTTTAATCAATGTCATTATCACTGGCTCAGATCCAGGGAAGAGAAACATTGTGAGTCATAAATAATTTCATATTTCTACCGGTTTCATTGTTAAAATTAAAGTCAAAAGGCAAAGTGGTATAAAAGTGAAGCAGGGCCCTGTTGGAAGTCTGTGCTTCAGTACTGACTTGTTGGAGATGAACGATACGAAGGGAGTGCTCAGGGACACGTGGGACACTTAGAAGCCAGATATCCTTTGTCTTTGGCAGAGGTTGTAAACTTTCTTCGTCTGTGTGTATAACCTCCTCTGTAAGAACTTTTATCGATCATCTTTAAGGAGGTATCCCTTACCCATTCAAGGTATTTTTAAAGATAGTCTGGATTGGAAGTTAATTGTCACTTAATATCAAGAAGGCCAAAAAAAAAGCCAACTCAGATACCATCGCTTGTAAAGTGGGTTCAATGCAGAAATCAAAATCCAAGTAAAACAAACATCACTGCTGTCAAAGGATTTAATGATTCAGTACTCTGGAAGCTAGGTTCTGTGTTGCACCGAATGCAGGAGACTGAGTCATCCCCATCACTCGCATCAGTTACTTGCAGCCTTACACTTGAGCTATATGACACAAAAGGTATTTTCTTGGCATTAAAGAGTTGTCATAAACACATCAATTTATAAACTCTGACTTGGGTCACTAGTGTAGATCATATTCAATCATCATTTGCAAATGGAGCACTTGCACAAAGTAATCATTTTGTTAGAGAGCTCTGTCCATTAATGATTCACTATTCAAGCTCGAGGTAACTTTGATGTATTTATGAATGCCATGCGGTCTGGCCTCTCCTCAATGATCTGACAAAGAAGGCTTTACTCAGTCTGCAGTTTAAAGCCAACTAATCAAGGTAAATGAATTAAATGGTGAACCATGCCAGGTTAAGTTTACAAATGGAGGCATTCTATGGTGCCCAGTTATCAGGAGACTGAAACCCATCTTTCTGAAAAAGCCTCTTCCAAATCTAACCATTCACCATTAAAGGAAGGTTTGCTTAATTTCAGCTAAAACACTCCAGAATTTTCTGTTCATGAATGGTAATGAAGAAAATCTGACTGTTGCTTTTAGTGTGTGCTGTAGCATGTTCATGGCTGAGCTTCAATCTATTGTTGACTCACAAACTGAAGTATATAAGAGGATGGGCCTTACACTCAACATCCACAGGACCGAGGTCTTCCAACCTACCTAGCCTACACCACCGCTGCCCTTTAATAATGGCACACAGCGGAACTTTGGAAAACATGAACCACTTCCAGTATCTTGGGAGCTTCTTGGTGAAGGCAGGCATTGATGATGAAATTCATTGGTACCTTCAATGTGTCATCACAGCCTTTGGGCACTTGAAGAAAAGGGTCTTTGAAGATCAAGACCTCAGACTTGGCAGAAGACTCATTGTCTACTTGGCAGCAGTGATCCCTGCCCTTCTATTGCTTCTGAGACCTAGACTAGTTACAGTACTAGAAAATACCAATGCTGTCCCAACAAACTCCTCTAAATTTACTGGAACAATAAGCCTCCCAATAGTGTCCTCTCCTATGCCAACGTCCCAAGAACTGAGGCCCCAACTGCACTCAATTGGTTACATTGGGTCGGCCACATCATTCGCATGCCTGACACCAGACTACTGAAATAGACTCCATTCCAACCTCTGTTATGGGAAGAAATAGTAGGTGGACAGAGGAAAAAGATTCAAGCATGTGGTTGAAGTATTCTTGAAGAAATGCAACATCCCCTCTGACTCTTGGGAGTCTCTGGCACACAACCATTCAAAGTGAAGTAGGTGCATTTGAGGTGGTATTCAGAACCTCAGGCCCTGCATCAGGAGCATGCAGAGGCCCTGCGTAAGTGGTGGAAGGAGTGGAGCATCTCACAATCTGCTCATCCACTCACGCCATCAGGTGTCTCTTGTCCCATCTATGGAAAAGTCACACAACTGAACCCACAAAATCAGAGAGGAAGCTGGTCAGGGACTGCCTAAGGTGAAGATTCTTAAACATCATGTGTTGTGGAGTGCAATGGAAGTACAAACAAAATTTTGGCATGTGATGATTTCAGAATTTCTCCTGAATAACTTGATGTCTCACAGCTCCAGTAGCTCAAAGGAAGAGCTTAGCTGCTGAGCTAAGCTCTCCCTTGACACTCTCAAAAACTGGATACGTTTTAAGCAGAAAAAATGACCTCACACTTAAAGGTGGGATTGACCAACCTTAACCAGTGCCAGAGTTATCTCCTGACTAACTATGATTACCTAAAAGGGGTCAGAAAGGAACTTCCCTAATTCTTCCTCACAAATGTGACCTGTGTTTCCACCAGTTTTGTTTCCTTTCCCAGGCTGCCACATGGTGAGACAGGGAGTGTAGGAATTATGATTCATCTTGATGTGGAATAGCTTGGATATGGCAGGGTTATTACTAGTCCATAATTGCTCATAACTTTCAGTTCCTTCTCCCCTTCTTTGTCTCCTTATTCCATTGCTTCCTCCTTAAACAGCTCCAAGGAAACTCCCAGTGAGATTGTAGAACAACAGCAAATGATAGAGAACGTTGATAAGTGCTCCGTACTGCAGTGCAGGGGACTCCCGTGTTGTCCAGATAGTGAATCTGTTGTTTCAGGAGGCCAGTGGCTCATTCAATCAGAATCCTTGTCACCTCCTGGCTCTCATTATATTGGTTCTTTGGTGTCTCTATGCGGATTCCAGAGAGGAGACATGAGCCGGATGGTGAGGGAAAGGTGTTGCTCACAGCAGCCAGGCTTCTAGCTGATGCTCTGGATGCAGAGGTGTCATAGATATTCACCCGGAATGAGAGTGAACTCAGGAACCAGGAAAAGTCTTGGATGAATGGGTGATTGCTCTGAGAGCTCTGAATGGACCAAATGGCCTCCATCAATGTCATGAGGAAATACCACACACCATTGCCTGTGGTACAAATATGCTGACTATTTAGCAAATGCAAGCCCTTGGTATTGAGAATGCTGGTTTGATGCCAATTAACGGGCCTGCAGTTAATAGTACCTGGCCACACACAAATGACTGATGTGGCAAAATCCCTGATTTTTCTTCTCATTTAGCAACCTTCATAATATCTTTGAAGAGATATCTTGGTGAAGGTGAGGGTCCCATTGAATATTGCTGCCTGTTTACTGATTGCTCCCTCATGATTTGCTGGGCAGGTTTAGAGCATCCAATCAAGACTCCCAACTTCAGAAGAGAATCCTGATTCAGCACCACAGGATTAACTAAATATTTAAATATTGCTGCGCTTGGGATCTCCCATCAAACACCCGAGGCTAGATAGCATTGTATTTACTGCTGGTGTCCTTCAAATGCAGAAAGTCATGCTGGATAAATTGACCTTCCTTTTCAGATCCAGCATACATGTAAGCATACGCCTGTGAACTCTTGCACTAATGGTGCACACAACAGCCCTACATTCACAGCTGCTGACTGCCTATCTAGGTCAAGGTCTGGATGTGGGGCTGGTGAGTGAGAACAAAAACACTCTCTGACAACCCGTCTGGTGTGAGCATTGGCAGGTCTCCCCCTGCTGGTGCCACCAATCTATTTTGCCATTTGCAACAGTGCACTTGGCTGTAATGAAGTATTGTGGGATTATATAGAGATTGCTTTTGTTAGTTGAAAGCAAGGAAACAATTTTATATTTTCTCAAATCATATATAATTTGAAGAATTAATAGTACATAAATGTATTGCATCTTGTGGTGGAGGAGGGGAATAAGTGGCTCCCCAAACAATTTTCTCCCCATATATTTATGTTGGATGTATGTGAGTGTTGAATTTAGCAAAGTAACTCTCTGTGCCAAACCAGCCACTTAACCCACAGGCATCATCAATATGAAAATGTCTGGTCGCAAACAAGTTTACACAATTATTTCGCTGTACATATTCTGCTTGTGCAATGTGTTAAATTTGAAAATTAATTAAGAGTTGCTTGATTTTCCTCTGATTAGAGGCATTGATTGCAAATTTCAAGAGTTGCTGTAGTGGCAGAATGAAGTGACCTAAAATTCTGAGGGAAAATTTTGAAAAGATTCTTCCAAAAAAAAATAGCATGACAAAAGAACAACCAGGTAACAGGGGTTACAAGGGGGAAAATATCCTGAAAATTGCTGTACACACTTTGCACCATGTCCAATATCATGATTGTACTTGCTTCCTAATTGGAAGATGTTACCCTTGAGGTCATAGCTCTGTTTATGTCACATCACATTTAATTTAGTCCAGCATTTCTGCTGCACACTTAGATTTTAGTTGCTCACTGCATGCAACAACTAAATGTGGAGTTGCATTAAACTGTAGACAAAGTGCTTGGCACTTTCCACTAAGCATCCCCTAAACATAAGGCCCCATCAGTGGAGAATTGCCCTGGACAGTCACATCCAGAAATGACATCTCAGCAGACTCCTCGGTATTTTGAACAGCTAAGCAGTACTCAACTCAAAATGCTGGTTTTGATGGAGAGCTGCTTGTTCTCATTTGGACAAGAGAAATAAAGGCACTAGTACTTTTAAGTATGAACATTTTGTGCAGCAAATCCATGCACTGAGCATTTATTACTTCAGGGATTGAATGACTTGCCAACATCCAGGATGCAGGATTTAGAGCATAATGAAAAATGGAGACCCATTTCCGAAAGAAGAGTAGAAAAAGCAAATGACACCTGAGAAATAACACTGCTCCATAAGTCAAGTGATTGGAGATGAAATGGATTTCATTCAAAGAAAAATATGCTGTTCAAAAATACAAAAGAATGATATTCAATGTGAACATTTGATTCAGATGGACACATTTCATGATTTGATCACCAAGATAAGTATTCTTCATGATCTTATTTTTTCTAGACATTGCATCATTTGCACTCAGCTGTGGTATTAATTTTCTCATGATTACCAAAAAGAAATTATTTCTACATGCAAGAGAATGGCATTAACAAAAGCATACAAAAGTACAAGTTATTTCCCCTTTTCAGAATGGCGGCTTCGGCAGCTGAATATTTCTCCCTGAACCATCCTCAGTGGATAGGATGGGGTTACTGATGACTCCAGGTTGATCTGATAGGAACATACAGCTCATCCCTGCAGAGCACAAATCTTTAACTTACACAATGGTTTGCTTTCCAGTTTTTGTAAGCTATCACTAGATGTCAGCCCTGTTCACAAAGTAAAAACAGTGCTTGAAAATAGACCAAAGTCAATGAAATTATAAGTGGGAATAAATGCAGGTTGCAATAGTGTTGCCCTCTTGGGCAAATCCCAACATTTTCCACATCTGCCATACTGAAATCTTAATACTGGTGTATCAAACAGCTTCCCAAATGGCAAAAAATGGGGAGCAGATCTAAATGATATGTGATGCACTGTATTAAATATGAAATGAACTATATCAATACAAAAATATAAACCATTGGACATTAATCCAAGGAAATTATCACACACCCTCAGATTTCCACACTCATATACCTGGTTCATTCAATACAAGTGCTTCTTCTTAAGCAGTCCCTCAGGATCAAGGATAAAGTACTTCCATTTGTGTGTTCTGAGGTGGCTAATGTGGGAATCACAGACCATTCCACAGATGGGCAGGAGCTGACTGAATGAAGGGGTGGGTTGGTAAGTAGTGAGGAGGTCTTTTTCCACTGCTTTCGGGCTCCTGATGCATGGACAAGGCTCTAAGTGCCATCCCAAATACTCTTTCTCCACTTTGAATGATCATGGGCCAGAGGTGCCCAGGGGTTAAGGGGCTGTTGCTTTATTCAAGGAGTTTTTGAGCACATGCTCGAATATTTTCCTCTGTTCACCAAGTAATCTCCTCCCATGACAGAGCTTGGAATAGAGTACCTGTTTCAGGAGACTGGGGTTGGGCAAGCAAACATTGTTGTACACAATGGAGGGTAACTAAGGTCTCTCAGTACTGGACTGGGAGAGGACATCAACATTGGTTTGCTGTCCTTTGTCAGTTTGGAGGACACCGCAGACGGTGGTATCTCTCCTTGAGATGCTGGCTGTAGATAGCCCAGATCTCAGGAACATGTAGGAGGACAGCAATCACTGCTGTCTGGTAGACCATAATCTTTGTGCCAGTCTGAGATTATGATCTTGAAATGCACTTGTCCTCAATCGCTCAAAGGCTGTGCTGACACATTGAAGGGGGTTAAGTTTGTAGGTTGAACAGCTTCCCCTTAGTTCTGAAGATTAGTCCGTTCCCACAGTAGTTTGTTGGAGGTGAGATGCAACACCATGGCAGGAAAGATTGAGAGAAGTGTTGAGGAAACACTACCTTGTTTGACACTGGTCTTCACGGACAATGGTTCTGTCATAGACCTATTGGTTAATTTCACAGTTTGCATGCTCTCGAGCAGCAAGAATAGAGTGCAGATACATTTCTATGAGCATTTGAACTTGAAGAGCAAAACAAGTACAGTATGCCATTAAAGCCAAACATTTTCAGTCTCTTTCTGCCCAGGAACTGACAGAATGTTGCACACCACTTAAAGTGTCAACACACCAGACCTTTTGAAATGATATACATTCATGTGTGGTGTATAGCTGTTAAATGAAGGTCAATCAAAGTACAATTTACTTCACAGAAATATTTATATTGGAATGTGTTGCCATAGACATCTCAGTTGATAAAATGGTTATTGATCAGCACAGAATTACTCAGCTCTGTTTTAACATAACCCAAAGGTTTAGAACATTTACCCAAACTTTTTTTGCTGCACCCCTCTTTAGTCAGATGTGTTTTTTATTGCTTTCCATTCTCTATCATTCTAATTATAGGCATTAGCTAAAAAACCACTCTGTTTTATACTTGCCCCCCTCCCCCAATCTAACTTTACCATGGGACCTCCAAACCATACTATTTGAAAACCTAGCATTTAAAGTACTGATTTTTAAAAAACTGTCTCCATCCTACATATACACTTACTTTGTGACTGGAAAGTGAATAATAAGATGCTTTCGGAAATACAGATTTCTTTCTTAAAGGTATAATTGCCTAAGAATAAATTCAATTTGATGGAAGGCATTTTAAAAAAGGTAACATATTGAACATCGTGCTATTGCTGCAATGTTTTAATGAATTATCACGTCAAGAAAAGTAACAGCACTAAAAAGATTACTCGGTCCTAAATGTTTGTAAAATACTTGCTTTGCATTTTGTGAAGTGAAATATTCCTTTTATTTTATAAGCAAAAAATTGCAACATTTTAATTGAGGCATCATTTGACATATGTAATAAAATGTTAAGATGACTGTGTTAGCCTGTGGGACACTACTAATTACACAGAGGCTGTTTGTCATAAATTATCTGTTTCAGCTTCTGGCTGTCATGCTAAGCTTAAATAGGTACAGAGAAGTATTATTTTATCACATTTTGCCTCTAGAATTTTGTAATAGTATTTACACCCATAAATTTGCACAACATCATCAAATTGTTGGAGTATCAGCACTTCTTGAATCCATAGTGCTTATTTTGCTTGAAGGGATGAAAAGAATAAAAGTTCTTGAAATATATTTTTATAAAATGTTTCTGCAAAGACGGAGTTGCAAATTGTATACCTTTCTCTTACAAGTGTTAAAGAGAATTTTACTCTGTGGATTATATGTATTGAAATTACAAGTGGTATAGAATTACACAGTGTAGGCATGAGTCTTTCAACCTATTGTGGCATTATGCAGCTATCCATTTACTCCCACTTTATCCCCCACGTTGCTTCATGTTCCCCTTTTCAAGCATACATCTAGTTCCCTTTTAAAGTTACCATTGAATCTGCTGCCACCACCCTTTCTGACAGTGCCTTTCAGTAGATATTAATTTTCTGCCAAAAATGCTACATTTTCTGACTAACTTCTTTTGCTATTTTGCCAATTATGTTAACTCTGTGCCCTGTAATCATTAACCTTCCCTTCTTCCCATCAACTTGATCAGAAATCTTTTTATGAATACCTTGATAATCATTTTCCCCAACATGTTAAAGATATTATCCAGCAAGGCTTACAGTTACATCTAGTTTGCCTATCTGAAGAGCTGCATGGTTTTTACATTCATTGCTGCATTTATATGGATTTTGTAAATATGATGGATTTTATATATCTCAAATCAATGCCATTTAGATATTGGCTTTATATTGGTGACTATCTCAAAATCATTTTTTAAATAGGAGACAAACTGCAGACTGCAACGTCAATAGAAGCCAATATTATTTAAACTTTTTCAAAAATATTCAAAAACCATGGCTGTCAAAAATGGCAGCTAGCAATGCACATCAAGTTTTGATTATCACCAGGATTCATTTCCTCTAAAACACCCTTCAACTTAATGTCTCTTTACAAAGGATAATGAGCATCATGTAGAGGTTAATCGCTTCTCTTTATTCATCTGTGAAAGTAAAAGAGACTTTTGCAATTAAAATTAATTTATCTTTTCTTACACACAGACTATTTCTGCATGCAGGAGTGTGAGTTGGGAGCCTCTTTGACAGGTCCTGCTACAGCCTCTTATTCTGCTACTAAATAAGTTGCATCATGTGTCAATTTTCTCTCCAATTCTCCATCTCACCCTCACTGTCTCTGGCCTCCTACATTATTCCGAATAAGTCCAAAGTAAGCTCAAGGAACAGCACTTCATTTGTTGCCTCGGCATGTTGCATCCACAGGAGTATTAAATTCAACAATTTCAGTAACTGCTATTTCCTGTTTGTGTCAGAACTGAACAGTTCTGACGTAAAGTCATCTACTTGTAACATTACCTCAGTTTTTCTCTCTCCACAGATGCTGCCTGATTTTTTATTTCTGAGTTCCACCAATTGCTGCATTCTGCATCTCACAGTTCCAGCACATTTTGTTTTCTAATTGCCCTCATTCATTTTCCTCTATGTTCACTCCTCCCAGCAGATCAGCTATGGTTAACCAGCATCCATATCCCTCCCTTAGATAGCACTTAAACAATTGTGTCACCTGATAACCTTGGTCTTTTTTACCTTTCCCCATCACTGCAACTTAAAACACTTGTTTTCTCACTTTTCTAGTTCTGATGAAAAGTTGGCCTGAAACATTAACTCTGTTTTGCTCCTTACAGGTGATGCTTGGCCAGCTGAGTATCTCCAGCATGTTCTGTTTTTATTTCAGATTTCCAGCATCTGCAATTTTTTAGTTTTAAATTCCTCTCCTTGTCTAAGATTGAACACCACACCTATGCTATAATTTGCAAACTGACCACCAATTCCCATGATGACCTTCTTGCAGGTTCTTAAACCAGCATGTGGCTATGAGAGCAGCTGTAATCTTGAGCACCATCTACCCCTGATGACAATTAGTCCACCAAACCCTACTTCAACCTGTTTCTGTTCCAAGATGTAGAACTAAACATTATTGATGCAAACTTGAGGAATTCAGAGCAATGAAAGAAGCTACATACATTCCCAAGAAGAAAAAAATCTTTATGAAGAATAACTCTGGTATTAACTGTAAGTTTATCTATTAATCATTTTAGGCCTAATTATTAAAGTTGAACTGAGAAAAAGGGAGTCTCAGTTGCTTCCCCCATTTTATATATAACATTGGTAACTAAATTTCATTGCATCTTGATAAGATGCTTGTTTCCTATACCAATATTCCACACTGTATTTGAAAAATACTTTGCTCAATATAGGGGGCACGATTAAGTTATTAGTGGTTAAAAAGTGAACCGTTAGTGTTGCAGCATTAGGCTGCGCCATCCTGTCAGAGTTCATGGAAATATGTCCCATTGGCTTGGTATACCCATGAATATCGCTGAGAGTAGCACTGTGTTTACTCCAGTTATTCGCCTGTAAAGACTTTCTGCAGACCAGAAATGTCCAGACCACAGCTGGAGAACCACAGTCAACCTCCTAGCCCTGGGATTCCAGCCAAGGAGCCCTCAAACTCCCTATTACAGACACTGAAAGTATTATTGTTAATTTCAGAAAGGTCTAGAAAGAAATGATCTGTGTACTGTTGCCCCATTGATGAATAATTCCTAAATCAGAATTTCAAACTGGATTAACCTCAGCATTTACGTAAATAGGATCATTGATTTAAAAATAACAAGTGGCCCGCCGACAATAGGCAGGTACGGTACCAAGATTTAACCATTTTGTGCATTTTTCTGAATATTTCTCCCAAGTTGGTCTACCCAGAAATTGACAAGCAATAGCCTTTCTTTATTTAAATAAAACTCTTATTATATCAAATGCGATTCCGATTGCTTTTAGAGCAGCCAGATAATCTTCACAGAAAACGTGTCATTCCTCACGCAGTCGGTTGAAACTAATTGATGGCTAATGCCCATAACATTGGTAACAGCTGGTTATTTACTGGCTGACCAAACCAACAGGCTGAAAGCAAAAAGATTCACAGAAGACTGGTTAATTTAATGAATAAAGGAACGAGTATTTAAAAAGAAAATCAGCTCGCTGGAAAATTAAAGAAGCAATTGTAGTGATTATTGATGGCGGTCGCAATCACAGCAAAACACGCTAGGAATTAAACGGGAATCTATTATTGAATTACACAACATCATTTTAATAGTACGTGATCTTTTAATGAGAGTGGAACATCAAATTCATTATGTGGAGCACGTACTCTGAGAACTGCCTGACCCAATTGCATAAATACACCAGTAAAATCTTATGTCTTCTCTCCAAATCACCCAGAAGATGCACGCGATCCACGAGGAGCAGACAATAAGTTTGAAGTCTCCCTGACAGCCCTGAACTAGATCCAGTTACTTACACGTTGATCAGAACGAAACAAACCCAAACAGATATTTGTGGCACATAACATGGTTTATTGCCGTAAGACCATGGCTAATGTGCTTTTGCTAATACGATGGCGAATCTTTTCTTTTAAAAAAAAGTAAATCGGGCCAAGTATTAGAATTGTACTCTTTCTTAATGTTTTTTTAAAGCTTTTTCGTGCATGAACGAATGATTCCCTCTCGATGAGGCGAGGCTTTGTCTTTAACTCTGTACAATGGTGGATGATAGATCGGAGGCAACACCGTGAAAGGATGTCTGTTTCCTCGTGGTACACTAGAAGGACAACATTTCCATCGCCATTCCCGTTCCTTGTTTTTTTTTTGTTTTGTTTAACACAATGCACGGTGCGGAACAGTGAAGGATAGAGCCCGTTCAGAGCCAGAGGATTGCGACGCCCCCTTCCACAACCCGAATATTATTCCCGGAGAGGGTCAGCTCTCCGTGGTACAGCAGTTGCTCGGGCTAACAAACATATAAAATCTTTGTTTGACAAATTATACGTGGGTGTATCTCTGCTCTGACAGCTAGGGAAGTAACCCTTTCTAGACCTATTGTGTTCCGGGCCCTCGATAAACCACATAGAAGCTATTTCTCTGCGTTTACTCGAGACTTCTGCAGCTAATAATACCAACACTCTCGTGTTTGTCAAGATATTTTGATGTGTGCAGAGCACACAGATATAACACGCTAGTAATCGCCCGCTCATTTACAATTTGTTTAGCTTGTGCGGTAGGCTAGATGAGAACATTTAATGAGCACAGCTTCTTGTGGTAATTAGTGGAACAGTGGTGCCTCACAGATGATTTACAGCAAGTAAAATTAAGACACGTCGTTCTGAGCTGCAAAGATTTGAAGCATAATTTTAAAAAAAAACCAGCAGCAGCTTTTGGAAACATGTCTGGACAATTGAAATGCCAACAATAAGATGGCTGTGGGGAAATGAAGGTTACAGGCAGGACTTTCCCCTTGGAGGTGTTCGCCCTTCTCAGCAAGTGAGGGTGGTCGGCTTGATGCACGTGGCAGTTATAGCAAGGGACGAGTGGTGTTTCCCTCCCACTCTTCACTATTTAATGTCGGCAGAGTGAGGTGAGGAGTGTGGAATGGGATGCGGAGAGGATAGGGGTGCCTGTTGTTTTTACACACCGTAAGTGGAGGGTACCGGGAATAGGCTGCCAGGGTTAGTGGTGGAAGCAGGTACAATAGTGACATTTAAGAGGCTTTTAGACGGACACGTGAAGATGGAGGGACATGGATTATGTGCAGGCAGTGGAGATTTAGTTTAATTTGGCATTGCGTTCAGCACAGACATTGTGGGCTGAAGGCCTGTTCCTGTGCTGTACTGTCCTATGAGTAGGAGCTCTGCGTGGGGTCAAATGAGAGAGGTGTGATTGGGGTGAGGATGAATGGGAGCTCTGAGTGAGAGGGGTGGAATTCAAGGTGTGCTGGGGGTGTGGAGGGGAGAGAGGTAAGAGTTGAAGTTGGGTAAAGTGAGATGGTGAAAGAGAGGTGGGAATTGGGTTGGGCTAGAGTAGGAAGCAGAATGGAATGTGTCTGTCAGAGGATATAAAGGTGGAGAAAAATTGCATGGATCTTCTGTCCATGTGACCAATAATGGATTGGCAGACTGATGCAAATTAACAGATTCACATACTCTGTGTCTCAGCTATGGATGAGTAACAAGCAAAGGCACTTCGAAAAAGAGAGGAGTAGCAACAAAGTGAAAGCACAAAACTGCCCATACTGAGCACAGCCCATTTACATCATATTTGATAGTCATTTTCAATAGAATGCAAATTGGGTGACTTGAGGAAAAGTTGGTCAACGAGTGGGTGAATGTCAGACAAATTTGAATAAATTATCTTTCAGTTACTTTGTTTCAAAATTGACATCAGGTACACTGGTAAGACTGTTAATGTGATTATCCTTGCCCTCCAGGTGCTCTATGTGGAACAAACAGCATTAGATAATTCTGCTTGCGTACAATGTAAAACAGCAGCTTCGTTGTTTAGATCAGACCAGAAATCATAGCCTTTGACAGTGAAGATCCAAAACTCATAAAGTAACTCCACTGAAAATTACTCAGGTTACAACATTTCCAACAATGCTTGCAATCCAGGATTATACCTCCAATGATGTTCCATATGAAGGAAGACTGCACATTTATCTTGATATCCAAGGTAAACCACAGAATGAGATAAATGGTCAACATCGTCTCCTCCACCTGCACGTGATCTGTGTCCCTCCATTCCCTGCACATTTATGTGTCTATCTAAAAGCCTCTTAAACGTCACTATCGCACCTGCTTCCACCACTAACCCTGGCAGCCCATTCCAGGAATGAGATAAAGAGTTTCAGATGCTGGAATTCTGGAGCAACAAAGGAGCTGGAGGAACTCAGCGGGTCAGGCAGCATCTATGGAGGGAAATGGATAGTCGACGTTTTGGGTCAAGACCCTTCATCAGAACTAAATAAATGTTTGATTTGAGAGAGGAAGCAAGAGTTGTTATTTACTGGAGTTGTATCAGAATATGGAGATAATCATGGGGCAAAGCCCCACATGTAAGTGGGAGTTACCTTATTCATTTCAGGCTACGTAAAAGGCTTGGATTCTGAACCTCATGGTAAATGGATCAGATTTGCAACATCATTGTTCAGGATCTAGAACATTTGCAATCCCATTATGTGCAAAGTGGAAGAGAGACAAAAGTGTGAACTTAAAGAATGGAATTGACATTTCTAGGGAAGGCGCTGAAAGATTCTAAATTTAACGTTGATCAAGGCCAGAATTAAAATGACAAAGAACGTTATACTTTTTTGACTTGTTGTTGGTGTAGATGTTTCTAGAAATGTTGACGTTATTGTCCAGCCGTGATTGCTCCTGACCAAAGAGGCAAATAAGAGTCAACCACATTGCTGAGAGTCTTGAACCACATTTAGGGCAGCCTGTGTGTGAAGGTAGATTTCCTTCCCTCAAAGTTTTCAGTAATGGCTGGGGTTTTATGACAATGGTTATGTTACTGAAACCAGGTTTTTAACTTTTTTATTTAATAGTGATAACTCATAGGCCCCCATGCTGAAACTACTTGGTCATTTTGTCAAGGCTGCAACATGACAAAAAATTCAATAACTGGACACAATTAGTGACTGAAAGAGATATGAAATCTGCCCAAGGAGTAAATGGCTTTAGACCTAATGTTGCTCCTGAGAACTATATTATATGGAAGCTCCACAGGAGAGGAAGATATGGGTACACTTTGGGAAAGGCAAGTTCACAGTTGAAGTTGGGAAGCATTCCTACCCAGATTGGCCAGTTTAAGGAAGATTACAAAGGAAAACATTGAAAATTATTGAAAAGAAAGAGGGAGTCGCATGGAATGGAATCAGGCCCTTTAGCTCACAATGTCCATGCTGACCATCAACCATACATTTACACTAATCCGATTTTTCCTCTTGTATCCCCATTAACGACCCATCCCCCAATGCTCTGCCACACACCTACACTAAGGACAATATATGGTAGCCAATTAATCTACCAACCAGCATATCTTTGGCATATGGGAGAAAACCAGACCATCCAGGAGAAACCCATAAGGTCAAAGGGAGAACAAATAAGGACTGAACCACTGCACCACAGTGATGAAAAGAACATTGTGAATCCTGGAAATAAGAGAAAATATAGAAAGAGATATGAAGAAAAATTCACATTTATTCAGCACTTTTCTCACCATGGGATGCGTTCAAGTATTTCACAGCAAATGAATGTATAAACAATCTACCCATGTTGATAAATTAAGAACTGTTTAAATAATGCTCTTTATTTCAAACAATTTAGTTTTATAATATTAAGTACAAATTTAGTTCATTTGATTTTAGTTTGTACTTCAGATTAAGTTATTGCAGACTGTAATAAATTATTTCATCAGGAAAAGAGTCTTTCCTGTTTGTAAATTCACCAGTAAATGTAAGTATACAAATTGTGTAGTGGACTGGGAGTTTCAGTGAAGCAAAAGTTTTGGGTTTATTGACAGTCCATTAGTTTAGGAAAAATTGCATGAAATTATCCTTCAATGAGATTATTATATCTGTTTGCCACAGAGCTTTGTAGAGCAACCAAGTATAATATTTTGTATTTGAACGAAGAGTGTTACTGGCTCTAAAAGATTTTACCAGCCACATCCTGAATTTTAAAAAAATATGCATTAATGCTCTGCATGTGTCTGGTAATTTTGATGCAAATAGCAGCTTTCAAAAGGTTGCTTTGAGGGTGGCTCAGTAGCTCAAGTGATTGAGTGCTTGACTCTCAATTGGACTATTGTCAATTCAAGTTCTGGGCTGCTGTCACTCAAAGTCCCCTGACAGTTTGGAGCTTCTTGGCTTTACCCATTCAACTGCTAGAATGGCAAGCAAACCAGTTGCGAATTCTGCCGTCATTTGTGATATAAGTAGTGTCACTTAATCGGTGACTAAAAGAGAGACAGTATCTGCCCAGGGGGTAAATGGTTTTAAATCTAAAGTGGGATATTGCACCTTGATCGGGCACTTTGCCGAGCACTCCTTTCTGATGAAACATTAACTGCTCTATTCCTTTATCTGGTGAAGGTCTGAATGTATTCACTTCTCAGGTCTGAATGTCTGTAATTTGCAATGTAATATTTTGCAATTATCTGCTCTGCAAACTTCTGTGATGAGCTCATCCTGAGACCCCTCAGATTGTGAGATTCAATCTGGCACGTGCAGCTGCAGTATTGGGTGGGTACATGCAGCTCTAGGGAACAAGCTGTTCTTCCCATATTGATCCAGGGTTTGCTCCAAAATTCCAGAGCCCTGGAAATTTTCATAAGTAAGGTAAAATCCTTTGGTTGTTCTTGGATCACATATACTAAAATATTTTAAAGTAATTTTAAAAAAAACTTATTCTTTCACCTCTTCCTTCTGCAAGGCACTTCATGCCACACACATTTCTAAGCCAGCAAGTAGTCTATCTCCCAGTGGTACTGGAAACTAGGTCTATTACAGTTCGACAAGCAGACTATTGGCTTAGATTCCCCCATTACTATGGGTATCTATAGGTTTTGCCCAATACATCCTGGTTGATGTTCTAACTCACAGTAATGTATCAAGAGTGCAAATTTACCTTCAAATAATTCACTGCAGAGCAAATTGTTGGATAGGAGGCCCAATCTACTACTGCACCAATCTATTGCTTTTATTTCTCCCAGGGTGGAATTTTCACCAATGTTTTTGTACTAATTCCTTTGAAGTTATGTGAAGATCCCTTATTGTTCCCTTCTGAAACATTTAGGTATAGTTATGTATACACATTATTTATCTACACCTGGTACAAATCGAGCTGGGGGACCTAATATATAACTGCTCTTAATCATGATGCCTTGGTGAGGCACCAATCTGTATAAAAAATACAGTCCATCAGATTTTTACATGGAAGTTAATTGGAGCTGTGATCCTACCGATAAAGGTCATACCTAAGTTATGGGATGATCTTCAAAAGATTGTGCAGAAAAGGCATATAAATTTGCAGGGAAGTGTCACTCACATTCTATTAATTGTGGTAAGAGCACTTAGGTGCGGAATTGGGGGGATGGAGTTGAGCCTTGGGAGCAGCCAAGGAGGAAGACAGAAGCTCTGGAGGTGAGAGTCTCAATGATCTTCCAAAATGTAGGGCTGTCAAATCAGACAATATGACCCATTGTGGGAACTGCAATTTTCAAAAATCACAATTTCTGATCTGTTTCGGCTAAGATGGTTTCAATAAAAAAGCCTTTGCAGCCAGATATATCAATAAGTAAAATGACCCTGATGTTGTCTGGTTATGAATTGCAATGTTTTTATAAATTAGTCTCTTAGTTTTGCTGCACTTAACACTTTTTGCCCATTGCCTTTCAAAATAAGATTATGTTTAATCTCAGTTTAGTCCTGAAGAAGGGTCCTGACCCGAAACATTGACTGCCTGCTTTTCTCCACAGATGTTGCCTGGCCTGCTGAGTTCCTCCAGCATCATCGTGTTTTTATGTTTAATCTCATTCCCAGTAAGACTACTCATCTCATAACTTCAATTTGCAACAATTGACAGAAAGGAAGAAATTATGAGGAGAGACTGGATAAATTGGGACTGTTTTTCCCTAGAAGTGAAGGAGGCTAGCGGGTGACCTCATAGAGGTTTATAAAATTATGACTGGCATTTTTTAAGGTAGATGGTCACAGTCTTTTTTCCCAGGGTAGGGGAGTCTAAAACTGGAGGGCATAGATTTAAGGTGAGAGGGGAAAGATTTAAAGGGGATCTGAGTGGCAAATTTTTCACACAGAGGATGGTAGATACATGGAATGAGTGAGAAAGTGATAGAGGTGGATACCGTTACAACATTTAAAAGACATTTGGACAGGTGCATGGATAGAAGAAGTTTTGAGAGATACGGGTCAAACGCAGGCAAATGGGATTAGAGTAGATAAGCATCTTGGTCAGCATGGATGAGTTGGACCGAAGTCTATGAATCTACATCTCTATGAGTTAGTAAACAAATTAAATTTTTTGTGAGGATTGATCTGTGATAATCAGGCAATGCTAAATAAAATAAAACTCAGTATTCCTGGGTGTCCAGCAATAATCACATTCCAAAAATGCTGTGGGTTAGGTTTCATCTTTCTTTGGCAGGCAGTGAAATGTGCACTTCATATCTGCCATTCTCTAAACACACATCCTAATTTTCCTTCCTATTGAAAGTTTAAAATCTATGGCTACATCTGCCAGCAATTGAAGTTGATAGTAGCAGAGACAAAGTAATGTGTTTATCATTGAGCAACCCTCTGTATAAAAGATTATCACTAAATCACAGCAAGGAAGATCATTGTATGGTGCCAGTCATCCATTACTGAAATTATTTATGTTCCATGAATGTCCTTGGCTAAGCCACTATGGAGAGGTTACTCAGGGCTTTGGGACAATCTCATTTAAAGTACAGGTAGTTCTGCTGTAAGGCGTGTTTCCATAATGTGAATTGGTTATAACGTGACTGATGGATTAGGGAATACTATTTGCATTATGCAGGCCACATCGGTTGTAACGCGATCATGATCAGGAAAACCTTTTTAAATCTGTGCTTTGGAAGCAACTATAGCCTGTTCTGCTATAATGCAACTTTCTATAACATGAGGTTTCTTGGGAAGGTAAGTATCATGTTATAGCAGAACTACCTGTATTGTATGCATTGTGTCACAACCACCCACCCCAAGCCCTCACCTCAGAAATGATTTGCAGCTGCAGAGGAGGTGGAAAGAAGGGTAACATGCATGAAAAGGGAGCGTGCCTCACAACATTCAGCACTGAAGGTAGGCCTGATGCCTTGGATTTCTACTTGTTGGAAAAAAGGAGTCAAAAGAGCTGATTGTTTTTAGCTGTGTATAGCAGGGAGGTTTGTCACTGAGTGGCATACAATGTATTTTAGTGGTGTGGCTTTTATGGTTTAGTAGCTGATGGTGAGTAACAATGAGATGCAGGCATGAGGCTTGCAGTGGTGCCAAGTGTGTGTGGGTGCAGCAATGTGTATAAATGTTAGGTATGTGTTCCAATTGTTAGAGATTTTTGGTATATGAGCAAGGAGATGTGGTGAATGGAGCAGTGTTTGAGGCTGTCGCTACAGTTGTGGAATAAATGTTTGAAGAACCATTCATTAACACTGGTTGTGCATTTAAGATTGAAGTTCTTGCATCCATCTCCTGAGGACTGACTTCTTGCCTTGCCTTCCTGGCTTATTTGCCTTCACTGTGTGTATCTGGAGTGCTTCCTGCACATACGAGGTATCTCTTCTCCTTTCCATCTCCTCAATCACAGCCTCTCGTACAGCGTCAGAAAATGATGGCACTGAACTCTTTCCCATGATTGGTCATTCTTTAATGTCTCCAAAGTCATACCCTCTTGTAGAATCCCTGGCATTGCCTCCTGCAGCACAATGCCCCACACCTTTGAGAGGTGCAGACCAATCTGAACTGGTCCTGTTGCTAATGATATTGACCCATACCCCTACTGATTTGTCCAGCCAATGAGCAGGACTGTTGGGGCTGGCTGGATGCTGCAGTCATTGTAATGAGAGACAGGACAAAGTTGGCATGCTGCCTGTATTCCACTCAATGAGTGGTTAATTGTGCATTGCAATCCCTGCACCTGTATTTGGGGGGTACTGAATATAATCACCGTAGTCCTTCCCATCAGGAGATTTTCAGGCAGAGCTTTCAGGTTTTATGTTGGAGCAGTTGAAAGATTGAACATTAACAAAGGTAAATGTTACAGCGTACAAGGGGTCACCACATCTATACAGTTGACCAATGTGTGATCCACCACCTTTATTCAACAATGTTCTATTTTATGCTATTCCCCAAAATTTAAATGGAATATTTTAGAATGCATGGTTTCTTTTTGACATTTTTGAGGACATCTACTGTTTCAGCCTATAAACAGAATCTACAAACACTGTATACTGCTGAGCCCTACAAAGGATAACAACAAAGGATAGAAAAGGATTTAAACTGTTGCAGAATAAATGGAAATTGACAGCATCTTCCCGATGGTTCCTGTAGTGAACTTGACAGAACACTATGTCACTGGATGGAACATTTTAGAATTACAATAAAATAGAATTAAGATTACTGCCCATTCTCTATTTTTTTAACAAAATAAAAGCAGTATTTCTCTGCAACGATGACTTCCATACATAAGGTATGCAGTAAGATGGTGTGCTGAATGTCAATATCTGATTATCATGTTAATATCTTGATAGAATGTTACCATCACATCTTGATGACAGCAACACTAAACCACCTCTTGTTTCCTCTTCATGAGTAAGTGGTGACAAGCAAATATTGTTTCTTGATCTTTCCGATGAGCATCATAATCTTTAGGGAGTCCAATTCATCATTGACCGCTTATTTCTTCACTACCTTATTTTGAACAAAGGCTTTAGTTCCTTCACTGAAAGGTCTGGCAGTTACCATGAGCCAGATGGAACATAGAACAGTACAGCACAGGAACAGGCCCTTCAGCTTGCTGTGGTCGTGCCGACCATGATGCCAAATTAAACTGCACATTTGCCTGCATGTGGTCTATATCCCTCCATTCCCTGCCTGTTCATGTGTCTGTCTAAATGCCTCTTAAACATTGCTATTATATCCGCTTCCACCACCTCCCCTGGCAGCACGTTCCAGGCACCTACCACTCCGTGTAAATAAAACTTGCCTCGTAAATCTCCTTTAAGATTGCTCTGCTCATTTTAAAACTATGCCTTCTTGTATTTGACATTTCCATCCATCCTGGGAAAATGACACTGAATATCTGCACTCTCTACGCCTCTCATAATTTTATATGCTTCTATAAGGTAATTCCAGAGAAAACAATTCATGTTTGTCCAGCCTCCATATTCTCTAATCCAGGCAACAGCCTGGTGAATCTGTTTTGCACCCTCTTCAAAGCCTCGACATCCTTCCTGTAATGTGGTGACCAGAACTGCACACAATACTCCAAATGTGGCCTAACCAAAGTTTTATACAGCTGCAATATGACTTCCTGACTCTTACACTCAACATCTCAACTGATGAAGACCAGCGTGTTGTATGCCTTCTTTACCACCCAATCTACTTGTGTTTCCACTTTCAGGGAGTTATGAACTTGCACCCCAAGATCCCCTTCATGTACATTCATGCTCCTAAGGGTCCTACCATTTACTGTATACTGCACAGAGCACTCAATACTGTTCTCAAACCAGCCACAGGTAATGCCTGACCTAGATCCGGTTGACTGGCCATATAATTTTCCTGCCGTCCCTGTTCACTACCCAGTCTTTTGTCAGGGCTAAGGTTGGGGACCTCAACTTGTGGGAGACCTATGGGTGTGAATACAATTCACTGATTCAAGGTATAACATCTTGTGTTATCACATTACACCAGTTCAACCTTATAGAAAACTTTGAAATTACAGAACTGACTTGTATTTTGTGATATAATTCTGAATTTTGAAGAGGAAACTAACACATAAATACTTTGTGCTGCTTTTTATCTCATTTCTGTGTGTGAGTTTCCTTATGCTCAGTGCCTAGTTCAGTCCCACTTCTGCCAAACCCCCTGGTGCTCATTTATATAATACACCCTCATACAACAGAGAGACAGGCACAAATTTCTTGCTTTCATGCCACCAAACTACAGTTGTTAATTATGCCCTGATAACAGGAACTCCATTACCTAATATTTGATGTTGAAATTTCTTTGCTCATAATAAATCTCATTGCTATTTTCTTAATTATTGAAGTTAGATAATTGGGAATGCTGATTGCAAGGCATTTCATGAACACCATAGTGCAAATTGGAAGCATGCAACCCCATGAATGTTATAATATGCAAACTACAGCACATTCAGCCCAACTGTTTATGCTGCACATTAGCCTTTTCCATCCTACTGCATCCAACGACTTCTGTACATCGTCTCTTCTGTTTTCCCTAATTCCTTTATACTAACTACTCACCTCAAGTACTTTTGGCTGTGGGTTCCATGCTCTTACGTCTTTCTGAGCTCAGTGGATATTAGTGATTATGTTGTACTTTTTGACCGCTGGTCTTGAACTCCACTATGTTGGACTTTGTATTGACCTTATCAAGCCCCTTAAAGTTTTAAGCTAAGTTAAAATAAAGTTATCCTCCCTGGCATTTGTGCAGTCTCACATTGCAATTATAGCCTGGGGATTGGCTCCAATGAATTCTGAGACTGGTTAACCAAATAGCCTGGGCTTTACTCTTCTTATGCCAGGAGGAACGAATGGGATCTCTGCCCATTCGCCTTAGCATGCCATGACCACAACTCAGTTTCCTCGTGTGGGAGTTGAGTCAACCGGTCTGTTGGTTGGATTTCCCATCAACAGGTAGGAACTCACCACTGCACTGAAGGGAAATTCTAGCAATTCTAATGCTTTTAGTCACAGCAAATAAAATGTGATCGAGGTGTCCAAAATATCAAGGAGAGACTTTAGTTGGACTCTCCTCAGGGATCAACTGAATCCTTTGGATTACAGCTTCCCCCTAAGTTCAGAGGCGTCTTCAGTGGGAGGCATAGGGTTGGAGTAGCTTGCTTTTCCCTTGCCTGTGTTTGCAGTCAATGATCATTCAGTGATCGAGGGCGAGTGGAAGAACGTCAAGTATAGAAAGGAGGAAGGCATAATAAAGTTACTGTCAACGTTATACTTCCCTTCCACACCAGCCAGTTTGGAATAGACTAGCAAAGGCAGATACAGATAACATTGATGAGACACACGTGCAAAGAATGAATCAGAATCAGGTTTATTATCACTGACATATGTCATGAAATTTGTTGTTTTGTAGCAGCAGTACAGTGCAAGACATAAAGACATAAAAATTACCATAAGTTACAAAAATAAATAAATAGTGTAACAGGGGAACAACGAGGTCGTGTTCATGGGTTCATGGACCATTCAGAAATCTGATGGCGGAGGGGAAGAAGGTGTTCTTGAAACTTTGAGTGTGGGTCTTCAGGCTCTTGTACCTTCTCCTCGATGGCAGTAGTGTGAAGAGTGCATGTCCTGGGAGGTGAGGGTCCTTAATGATGGATGCCACCTTCTAGAGGCACTGCCTTTTGAAGATGTCCTTGATGGCAGGGTGGGTTGTGCCTGTGATGGAGCTGGCTGAGTCTACAGTCTCCTGCAGCCTCTTTCAATCCTGTACATTGGAACCTCCACATCAGGTGGTGGTGCAACCAGTCAGAATGCTCTCCACTGTACATCTGTAGAAATTTGCAAATGGTCTGCAATAAACTTTGGAGAAAATATGCAGTTTCAATCGCAACTATTGAGTGACTACAGATAAAGGGTTGAAATTGGAAATGATAAAGCATTTTTAAAGGTACTACTTTGTATTGGTATTGGTTTATTATTGTCACTTGTACCGAGGTACAGTGAAAAGCTTGTCTTACAAACCGATCGTACAGGTCAATTCATTACACAGTGCAGTTACATTGAGTTAGTACAAAGTGCATTGATGTAGTACAGGTAGAAACAGTAACAGTACAGAGTAAAGTGTCACAGCTACAGAGAAAGTGCAGTGCAATAAGGTGCAAGGTCACAACAAGGTAGATCGTGAGGTCATATACAATGAGATGGACTAAGGGAACCGTTCAATAGTCTTATCACAGTGGGGTAGAAGCTGTCCTTAAGTCTGGTGGTACGTGCCCTCAGGTTCCTGTATTTTCTATCCGATGGAAGAGGAGAGAAGAGAGAATGTCCCGGGTGGGTGGGATCTTTGATTATGCTGGCTGCTACAACAAGACAACGAGAGGTAAAGACAGAATCCAAGGAGGGAAGGCTGCTGTCTGTGATTCACTGGGTTGTGTCCACAACTCTCTGCAGCTTCTTGTGGTCCTGAGCAGAGCAGTTGCTGTACCAAACTGTGATACATCCAGATAGGATGCGTTCAATGGTGCATCGGTAAAAGTTGGTGAGAGTCAAAGGGGACAAACCAAATTTCTTTAGCATCCTGAGGAAGTAGAGGCACTGGTGAGCTTTCTTGGCTGTGGCATCTACGTGATTTGACCAGGACAGGCTGTTGGTGATGTTCACTCCCAGGAACTTGAAGCTCTCAACCCTCTTGACCTCAGCACCATTGATTTAGACAGGTGCATGTACACCGCCCCCTTTCCTTTCCCTTTCCTTTACTGCCCATGTGATACAGTAAACCATACACAAACAAACTGCATTTTTCAATATAGAGGCCAACTCGTGGCACTACCCTCAAGTATTTGCCATTTAATTAAGTAAGTAACAATACAGTGCAATTGCCATTTGATGGGATCCATCAGCCAGACATGTATTATTAGATTTTAAGAATTTGTACCAGCATTAGAAATGTTATTGGAACTCTTGTAGCGTAAGTAACACACCAGAAATTACATAGAAAAATTAAGTAATTTACTACATGCACATAATTCAATACTAGGCATACAGACTCATCAGTGTTATTTCATTCTCAGTATTTCTTACACAGATTGCTACAAAATATATTGGTAAATGGTTTTAAAATATCTTCTGCCTGTTCAATTTTGAAAACAGAGGTGCTTTTAGTGATTAATACAAATACTTGTTGCAGACTTTAGGATTAGCAGTGTTTATTTCCTCAATGTTGTTAACTGCCATCTTATAGATTTGCATAGCTGATTCAGATATAATTCAGTTATGTTATGGTCACTACTGATTTACTTTATTCTTTAATCACTCAAATAGCAAGTATTATTGTGGTTTACCAATGAAGTGTCCTGAACACTTGAGGGGTATTGTCATTTACATCCTACAGACTAATTAGTCATTCCTTTGAGAGGGGGGTATCAGGAAGTTCCCATCATTCATTTCCATGCTGCAGGTTTGAGTGCTGCAAGAAGATGCCTTTATAGTGCAAACCTTCCCTACTCTGGAGATGGCTGGCTTGGTGTGAGCTAAATCAGGTCCAAGAAACACAGACAAGAAACTTCTGTCTGCTTCCAATTTGTTCCTTTATTGTACAAAACAGTAAGAATATCAGAAAGAATAACAGTAAGAATGTAGTGCAACAAGAGAAAATCAGGGCAAACAGTGCCTTGTTTGAATGGGTTTGTTAAGATAAATTTGAATCACTCATGAAAGGTCACTATGCTGTTAGCTGCTGAGTCACAAAAGGTTTGTTTGTACATGTATGTTATCCTGCCAACTCTCTTAATTGACCTTAATAGGTCATATCACTGTGTCAGACAACTAGAGGCAGGCCTCACAGCACTACACTGTTACATGCAGAAACTCTGAGATCTGATAGGAAGTCATAATCCTGTTATGACAGGATAAAAAAAATCCTGTTTCTCTGTATAGATACTGAGCATTTCCAGCAAATTCTGTATTTATTAATGTAAGGGTGGGTCTGTTCTGACACACAGTGCTCACCTCCGGGGATATGACTGAAGGAAGCACAATTGATAGTGCCATCTCTCAAGGTGTCACCATATCTGATTGATGTCACCTGTAGCAATATATGTAACATGTAAGAGTAAAAAGGGCAAGTCCCTCACATAAATAGCCAATGTTGTTTGTAGGTGTTTGCAGTGTGTAAATTAGATGGCATGTTTCATAACCACCATTCAAGAGCCATTTATGCTTGTAAAGCACTTTAGGGTATCCTGAGGTTGGGAAAGGGGCTACATAAATGCAAATTCTCTTTTTTTTTGATATTTTCTTTGGCATAACCAAGAGGATTTGGAATTATGGTTGCTTTGTGTCATGGATGCAACATAATGAAATGCAGGAATGATTTTCACAGTCTGAAGATCAGTGCAGCTAATCTGTTGATGACCTTCACCGGCAAATGGAGACAATTGGGAACCAAAGTCTCCCCTCTCTTCCATTGGCTCTGCAGTGCTTTTACTTACAGTGTCAGCTGGAAAAGGTAAGGTTAAGCTGAACTAATCTCAAACTCACATGTTTAATATTTTCTAGAGGTTTAAGTCACCTATTAAAATATTATCTAAAATTTTTATTATTTTTCCCTGTCTTTGCGTACAATTTGTTTGCTTCAACCATGAACAAATAGCCAAAATAATTATCTTCTTACATATCTGACCTACCTTCTCTAAATATCAGTCAAATGATGGGTCTAAACTACTAAAAAGATCATGCAAATTCTCTATTCAAAAGCAATCTTTTAAAACTGTTGTTGAATGTAAAAAAAATCCAGTCTTGTATTAGACATTTGTTTACATCTAAGTCTCAGTTTCCAGTGATTAAAATATCCAGCAATAACTAATGAGACTGCTGTTAAGAAGGTTGTAATTATCCTAACTGCCTATGCCCAGCTACGATCCATAGACCTTTATCTTTCTCTCTGCTAACCATAGACATGCAAACATGAAACATGTAGAAATAATGACCAGTCGATGGCACTAACTGGAATTAATCCCAATACTTTTTTAAATTGGATTGTGACAATATCTTTTACTTAGCAATTAGCAGATTGTGCTGTTTCTTTGGCTTCCTATTACCAAGATATCACTAATCTACAAAAGGCCTTTTTTGTGCCTTTTCCTGAGCCAGACTTTCCTTAATAAACCAATTGATTGTTCCTAGATGTTATTTGATACTAATTAAAGTTGTTTACAATGTAAGCTAAATAATTAAATATGTACTGTGTTATTATCTTCTTCAGGTTTTCTTCATGATATCGTTGCAGTAGTTTCTGTGAACAGAATACTATTTTATGTTTATGGATCAAAACCAATTAACTACGTCTTAACCTCCTTTTATAATATTTTCCTCACATTTAATGTACAATCACAATTGTGCATGTTGTGTGATTACAGTTCCTTCTCCCTTTAGCATTTTCAAATAACTGTTGTGAACACAAAAGGACAATGAGTTAGGCTGAAGCGTTATCTTCATTTTTAATGAGATCAGGACTTAATACTTTCTTTCAGCTCTCAGTTAAGCTTTGAGGAAAGTAAAAGGCAAAACTTTTGGAGCAAGACATCACAAGTATCATCTATTGTTTGAAGTGGAACATTTGTCAGAGTTACTTTTAATTCAACATGTTCCTTTTCTCTGGGGTCTGTTTTGAATGCTGCTTTTTTTCTGTAACAGCCTGCTTTGAGCTGCTCATTACTACCAATGTTATTGGAAATACAACACCAAATATCCAGTTCATTTCAGAATATTATTTGATTCTACTGCATTTTCAATGTCTCCTTGATTTTATCAGCTCCCGTAAACTTAGTATCAAGCTGACACTGTATATCTGTGGATGGTTCCTACTTAATAATTAATTGTATCAGTGTAGAAATACAAATATTTATCAAAATTGCTCATGAATTTTCAATATGGAACAAGAAGCTCTGTGTAACAAATATTTTAATCAGCTTAAGAGTTCATAACTGATTAGAATCAGAACTTCTGGCCTTCTATTGTAGAATATTAAAAGTTGTCTTATTAAAAGGATTGTCAATCCTTGATTTTTAAAATTCTAAATATATATGTGTGTGATTAAGATTTTTAAAAGTAAAGTGTGCTCCGATACAACATGCCATTGACCCTCAGAACTACAGCAATTGCTGCATCACTAAAATTAGCAAAGCATCACATGTTTCCACAGCAGAATACCTGGCCCATTCCCATTTCACCTTCAGAAACCACATGGATTGAAGCATGGTCAGACTCTGCTAGTGGTTTATCTGTCCATCATTGCAAAGGATATGGCATGCACCAGACTGAAAAATAGTGGGAAAAAAAATACAGTAAACACTTGTTTATCTGGTACTTATGCATCAGGCATTCACATGCAACCGACAAACATTTCCAGTAAGCCTAAAGCTCCCCAGCCTTTGTCTTTGACTCACTAAAGTTCTATTGAACCTAATGAAGAGCCATGAGAGTATCCAGAGTACAGCTAATAAATTGCACTGCCCTTTTGACACTTAGAATAAAGTGATTTTACTTTAAGTGGCAACCTAGCCCATACTAGACTATGCATCAATGTCTATGCATAGCCGATACAAGATTATGGAAATAAGCTCAAAGTGAATTTTATTTCAAGTCTTATGCAAAAGAAGTGTAAAAAGACATTTTTAGTTCATTAATGTTGATAGATAAGCACAGTGCAGTTGTAGGCTGATTAGCAGCAACTTCTTCTTTGAAGATTTGGCACTTCGTGTGATTGTGAGTACAGTCATTCATTTGACTTATTTTTGCTATATTTTACATTAATACTGTATAACCTTTAAATATAGAATTGCAGTGTATGATATTGTTACTTAAAAGGGTAAGGACATGACATATTTTTTGGCAACTCATTGAAAGGTTTATGCACAGAATACTAGTGTGTGATGTTGATGTACAGTAATGTTTTTTTGAGCAATTCTCTTGCAAGCGGTATATTCAGGCAACTGGTAACACCCATTCCCAATGGATGCAGGATGGCTGAGAGTATACTATAAATACCTGAAAATAGTGCATTGCATGAGATTACTGATCTTTATTTATAATTTTAATTTGTTGAGGAGTATCATTTAATCTACATTCAGCCAAAATGTCATTCCAATTGCATAACTATTTTTGTTTTAGAGACTATTCATTGAAAGGAATGAAAGTATAAAAAGAGCAATAGACTTATTTGTGTTTGATTGTTCAGCAGGAGAAAAAAAATATTCCTGGGTTCGGACAAAATGTCTTCCATAACAGAGAAATAATCAATGCATTTTTGTAAGATAAGCAGTTGAATAAACCATAAACATGGGGTTGGTGTGTTTCTCACTATCACATGGAACCAACATACTGCAGTCATCATCAGCTCACAGATCTCACACATGGGAAACTGCAGTTGAGGCCAGAGAAGATTTTACACCAACCTTGAGCAATCCCTGCCTGACTCCCAATAGAAGACATATGGATTCTTTTTGGCAAGTTATTTATGGCAGAATTTGTGGGACATGAACCTCTGGAAGGGCTTCTTTGGCAAAGAAGGAGTAGGGGGAAACTATCTTCACGTGACCCTGTCCAGATATTGCCACCTGCAGATTATGTCATTGTCTGAGTGAGAGACAGTGTGGATGTCCACATCAATTGTGCCATGAAGGTGCTGATGACAGCTTGACTGAGTACCTCCCAATCTGGGTGATCACTGAGAAAATCAACTAGCATTTAAACGGTGTCAGTACTGCTACAGGAAAAAGATAAAGGTCCTGTAATGAATGTTCTGCTCAACCAGTGGGTGCTGCAGAGTGTTCCAATGCCTGGTCTGCCCTGAGGTCCACGAGGATCAAAACCTGCGAAGAGACTCTTAGCTTCTGAAACAAAAATAACTGAGGTTGTTTTAATGAGAAGAACCAAAAAATCCAAGAGCTAATTCATCAAAAATGCAAAACTTCCCAGAATCACAGTCATGTCTGAAGGGAAAACAAAACAGATTTATGGACATCTGAAGATCAGGATGAAAAACTCATGATCTACAGTGCAGGTGGTCGGTGGCAAGAGGCCAGGATATCCAGCCACTAGCTGACAACAATAAGATCCTTCAGCACTGCCAAGGCCAACTCTGGCCCAAACAGCCAAAGATCCACCCTGCTAAAAGACTAAACAGGGAAGAGCTTATCAAGCAGTTAGTGATCACAGAAAGGAACTCCTCAAAGAACTCATTCAAGACTTTGTTCTTGACCCCATTCTACAGGTCATCTGGTCCATTCATGCCACCTTCCCGGTCCCACAAACAGCTGAGAAGGTCTTCTAATAGCTGAAAATCAATATGACCTCCAGAACAGGGAAATCCCTGCTGAAGTACTAAACAAGGCAGGGAATTATTCTCACATGAAACCATTATGCCATTTGGGAAGAGGAGAGCATTTCAGGATTTCTCAGAGGTGCCATCTTCAAGAAACTGGACAAACCTGATTGCAGTAATTGCCCTGTTGTCTACCACAGGGAATATCATTGTCAGGATCCTTCACCAATGTTTCCTCCCAGTAGGCAAAAAGCTCTGGCCAGAACTGTAATTGGATCCTGTCCATCAAAGGGTACAATGGACATGTTTTCACCTCGCCTCAAATTCAGGAAATGCATAGATAGCAGCACTAACCATTGTTTTGCCTTTTTGACGAAAACATTCAACTGAGATGGATCATGGAGAATCCTCCTCAAACTTATTCCCATTTTACATCTGCCGCACAATGGAATGCAAGCAAGGATCCAAAACTATGGGTCCAACACAGATCCAATTGCAAACTGGGGCCAGTCATGGAACCAACCCTATTCTCAATCTTCCTCACCGTAATACTGCACCTTTCCTCCGACAAAATTTCCTCTGAAATGATGTTAATGTACAGGGTCAATGGTAAATTGTTGAAACTTCATTGTCTCCATTCCAGAACCAAGACCACCCAAATCTCAGTCATTCATGTAAGGTGCACAGGCAATACTTGCATATGTGTAGAATTGGAGGTGGAACTCCAAGTCTTTGGCTCCTTCACTAATTTCACAGAGACTTTATGTTAGAAATCTGGATGATAAAGCTCTTCCACCAACCTACCCTCACCAAACAACACCACTTCCCCAGAAAAATAAAGATCCATGACAAGCCTCCAGAAAACTGGATTGCTTTCCATATCTTGGGTGCACCGTCTCAGCATAAACAAGTATTACTGACAAAATTTACAACCTCTTACAGTAAACTTGCACAGTTTTTGGCCACCTGAGAGTGTTCAAAGACCAAGCAAACCAACTTGGCAGCAAGCTCATTGTTTACTGAGAAGCTATGATCCCTGAACCAGTACGCTTCTCAGGGACAACCTATGTTGTGGTAATGGAGAGGTATCACCAACACAGGGGTCAGTGTCCTCTCCTAAGCCAACATCCCAGGATTGCGGTTCTGATTAGGTTCAGCCAGCTCTCATGAGCAGGCATCATTGTCCAAATATTTGACACCAGACTCGTGAAGCAAGCACGCTATGCTGAGCTCCATCATGGCAAACAATTTCTAGAAAGACAGAGAAAATATTTCAACTCTATTCTTAAAAATATAACATTCTTATTCATGTGCATCTTGCCCTGTAACTGTTCAAAACAGGAAAATGGCTCATGGTAAACACTGAGCACCTACCCAAGCAACAGCACCTTCCTCCCCCACTCTAAGCACCACCCGCCGCAGAGTCTGTGCATCCTGCAGGGCTCTACAGTTACCTAAGGACCACAAGAACTGGAGTGGAAGCAAATCATCCTGAACTCTGCATAAGAAGAGAAACATTCAAGTCTGAATGAAAATGTTTTATAGCAATGTTACAAAAATGCAGGTTGAGAAATTAAACAGAGATAAGATAAGATATCTTTATTAGTCACATGTACATCGAAACACACAGTGAAATGCACCTTCTGCGTAGAGTGTTGTGGGGGCGGCCAGCTAGTGTCGCCATGCTTCCAGTGCCAACATACCATGCCCACCCACAACTTCCTAACCCGTATGCCCTTGGAATGTGGGAGGAAACTGGAGCACCCGGAGGAAATCCACGCAGACATGGGGAGAACGTACAAACTCCTTACAGACAGTGACTGGAATTGAACCTGGGTCTCTGGCACTGTAATAGCGTGTAATGTGAAAGGTCATGGCTGTCATGTGACACCATCGAGTACGGGTTGAAAGCAACACCACTGTCAATCAAGGTCTGGCTCCACCCACTCATTAGCACACACTTTTGACCATTGGTTCCCATGCACACCTCTTGTACCTGGCCATGACCTATTGGACCTGTTGAATTACCTGACCTAGCTCCACCCAGTTCTCCAGCACTATAAAGAATGCCGCATGTGCATGGCTTTTTCTCTTTTTGATTGCTGCTGGGGTCAAAACGTCGACGGACCACTGGTAAGAGTGTGCGCTTCCACAGGTGTCTAGGAGCGTCTTAAGTAGATTCCCAGTAGTGTAGAGCCAATACTTGTCCAGAGCCAGAGGGTTCAGGCACTGTATTGCATTTTCCCTGATCGTTTGTAACTAGTTCGCTGTGTCTGTGAGTGTGTGTGTGTGTGTGTGTGTGTGTGTGTGTGTGTGTGTGTGTGTGTGCGTGCGTGTGTGTGTGTGTGTGCGTGCGTGTGCGCACTTCACCCCCGTTGCGACTCCCCTCACTTCTCATGATCACCCGAGTGCATGTGTGTGAGTGTGCATCCATTCCTGTTCATTCTGTTCCCACGTTTGTCTTTGTAAATAAATTCCTTTTTTAAAATACAAAGACTGTGTCCAGAGCCCTCTATCTTTGAGACCCAAAGAACCTTACGCTAACCGCTACACTACTGTGCCTGCCTTGAAGAAATGAACTCCAGTTGACTCTAATGGCAGCATTCTGACTTTGGTTCCATTCCAATAGGATATTAATCACAATGTACTCAGACAGGTACAGACAGGTAATGTTGTTTCCATTCACAATCATTTGATGGTCGTATATCTTTGGTGTCTGCTTCTGACGCTGAACGGTTTGCTGAATGTAAAAGTTGGGAACACTGTTTACAGTGACCTCTTTCACAAAATCTGAAGTCTCTAATATTTAGTTCAGTATTAATGCAACTAGTTTGTGCATTTGCCATCTTGCAAGATGCCAATATGATTATCATGAGCATAGAAAGAGAGAAAGAGAGAAGTACAATGTAAATTCCATCCAAGTAACAAGCTGCCATTTAAAAACTGGCAGGTTCAATTGCCTCATCTGAAGGCATTTTGGGATGGTAGAAAATTCTTCAGATATGTAGCTTATATACTTTTATTCACATTTTTCTCATGACATAGAAGGTAGCTATTTGGCCCTTAGATCTTTGCCAGCTGTTAGAGCAGTCCCATTCCCCCATTTATTTCCCTGTAATTCTTCTCTTCGTGTGCCCATCAACTTCACCCATTTCTCCATTCACCCAAATACATTTGGGATAATTTACAGCAGCCAATTAACCTTCCAACCAGAAAATCCTTGAAACACTCAACAGCGCAGGCGGCACCTATGGAAAGAGAAACTTGTTCTGATGAAGGGACATCAACTTAAAATGTGAGCTGCTTCTCTTTCCACATTTGCTGTCTTACCTACTGAGTGTTTTCAGCATTTTCTAGTTTTACTTCAGATTCCCAGCATCTGCAAGTTTTGGGTTCTCTTTATCCACCCAAATAGCATGTCCTTGGGATGTGGGTGAAACCTGGAGCACTCAGGGAATACACACATGGTCACAGGGAGAATGTGCAGACTTGACACTGACAGCACCAGGGGTCAGGATTGAGCGCAGGTCACTGGAGCTGTGAGACAGCCCGCACTACCTGCTGCACCACTGTGCTTCATCAAGGCAGCTGAGACTTTTTACCTATAATGTCAGGCAAAATATTATTGAGTATATTAATTAACTTTATAAAGTGGTAAAGCAGCTTGAACTAAAGGCAGGATTCTATATTTTCTTTTATCTTTAGGTAAAAGCAGACACAAATTACATTAACCCAGTGTTGCTGGGGTCTACAGCATGATGTTTAAACACAACTTCCTGAATAGATTGCTCACGAAGGATACCAGTGAGACCCTTGCGTACTTTGTCTATTCTGCTGGCAAAGGCAGTTGTCCAGGTTAAACAACAAATAAAAACACACATTAAGCAGCTGATGTGACAGTTGAGGGATAATTGAATCAGAATCAATATTATAACAGGTGCTAATACTAATTCAACTTTTGCCAAAAATCTCTTCTTCTAAAATATAAAAAGTGAAAAGTTTGCCAGAAGGCTGTTCATTCAATCCACCTTGCCCATGATATAGATCCATGTTCAGATCCCACTTGACTTGGTACCAGATCCCCTCTTTATCTACATTTTGCTGTGGGAATCAGAAAATACATGCATTTGCTATTGAATATTTTAGCAAATCACCTTACATTTCAGTAGGTGGCAGTCTATTCCACAAGTTGAAATTAGATCGGGAAAAAATATTAATCATTGGCATAGATCTTACCTAAATAAATGAATAAATAAGATATTCAGTTAAGAATGCTGATTCTTGGGGAAGTTTTTGCAAAATAGGACTGATTATGGTAAGAAATTAGAGCAGAGTCAAAGATATTAAAAGTATATCATTGGGGGTTTCATCAGTTTTGCGTCAGTCAGAAACATGGGAAGTTAGACTGTGTCATCCCTGATAACAGCAGATGCAATTTTAACCTGCGCCATTATTTGCTCTCGAGGGCAGGATGCCGACTTCATGCTCGCTGACCATTTCTATCCTGCTGACTCTCCTCACTCTGTTTATTGGCAGCACACATCAGCAGCAGAGCACAACTTATGGACAGCCTGGCTACTTACGGAGGAGGGGCATTTGTGGTAGAACTAAGATCTGTTTGAATATTCTGCTCTGGAACATTTAACAATGGCTGTGTGAGGGCTTGTGCACAAAGGTTTCCACAAGCTCTTGAAGGAGGAAATGGAAAGACTGCTTCCTCATGGGATGGGAGGAGCTGCAGGCGTATACTCAATAGACAGTAGTAGGTGATTGCAGTAGAAAGAGTGTAGACCCAATGATCTTACCACATTGCATCTAGAAGTTTAATTATTTCACATGGGCTCCCAACATGAAGAATGCATCTTCAATACCATACCCTACCAATTGCACCACCAGTCTCATCCACTTCTCAATACATCATCACCCCAACACCACTACTGATGTTCTCTTTCAGGCTAGACTCATATACAACATGTTCCATCATACGGAAGATGCTGGAAATACTAAACAGGTCAGGCAGGATCTGTGAAGAGAAAAACAGAGTTAACATTTCACATCTGAGACCCTTCATCAGAAGTGGAAAATGAGTAAAAAGGTGAGCTTTAAGCTGCACAGAGGTTGGTGGAAGGATGGTTAGGGAAATTCTCTGACAGGGTGAGGCCAGGATCACCATGGTGATACAACCATATTGTGAACATCGAATACAATAGACTAGATTGGAAGAACTGCACAAAACAATCTGGTTGACAGATCAAATTGGAGAGAGACAGAGAATAAAGCAACATGTTAAAGCTGTGAAATGCGGGTCAGAGCCGTTGCAGAGAATGTGAAACCACTGGGGGAATTTTGGAAGCGCCCGATCTATTGGCCTGTGTCTGTGGAGAGAGAAAAACTGCATTAATATTACAGGTGATTAACACTACAGCAGAACTGAAGAGTTCTGACACAAGCTGAGTAACCTGAGATTATTTAATCTGATATTGAGTCCACCCTCACAGCTGCAATGTGGAAGGTTACACTGGGGGCCTCATAGGAGATTACAGGAGGGCACAGGCAGATAGGTCAGAGTAGTACTGGGAAGGAGGATTAGTATAACAGGCAACAGGAAGCTCAGGAACACTCCTGCAGACTGAACAGAGGTGCTCCACAAAGCCGATCACAGTCTACATTTTGTTTCTCCACTGTCGAGGAAACCGCATCATGAACACTGTCTGCAATCCACGAGGTTGGAAGAAGTGCACGTGCACGCGGTTTCACCCGGAGGGACTGTTTGGTTTCGTGGGTGGTCAGCAAGGTCAAGATAAAAGAGCAGACGTGGAATCTGCTATTGAAGGGAAGTGGCTGGTGGAGGTGGAAGAGTGAATTAGGAAGTAGCAAAGGGAATGAACCCTATCAGAGCACTGGGAGGGGTGGGAGCGGGGGATATGTCTGGCCACGAACCCCACTGAAGATGACGAAAACCAACTTGTTCTCTCAATTTTTCGGTTCTGGTGAAAGGTCTTCAACTTGAAATGTTAACGATCCACTTTCCGCAGGTCCTGACCAGCATTTCCTGTTTATGCTGAGCATTAGCGTTTTCTGCTTATGCCTCATCATACCTTCACGTACAAGGGACTGCAGCAATTCCCACGTCAGCTCTCACGTTGACCGCTCTTCCACCATGAAACTTAAATCATCCAGATCCACTGCATGACGTCTTTTAAAATGCATCTCGCTTGGAGGGAAAGGTGGTCAGCAATTGGAGGCAGCTGGAGTTAAAGGTATGGACTTGCCTTCATGTTAGCCACGATAAAGGAGACTGGGGCACCTGCAGTTGGAAGGAAATTGTTAAAAGCTCTTCACTTTTTGCTCCTTCCTCCAACAGCTTCTGCTGTTCTGCGTGATCTCTGTTTACTCTCACAGTCATCCAAAATGTCAACAGGAAGCCCTACAGTGCCACATCTGCAGTTTTTGTAGCTTTGTCCAGACAGCTTTAAATTAAATTATATTTAAGGGACTTCAACTGTTTTCCATTGTGTATATCAAGCGAACATTCAATTCAGGAGCTGCTAATTGGCACTGGTGTCTCACGTTAGATGCCCAGACAAAGGCATCTTAGAAACTTCCCTCGGGAATGATTTAACATTAGAACTATGTCACCTTCGCAGATCCCAAGAAGATCAATCAATATTTGAGTTCATCTTTTTAACAGTTTAACAATTGTTTCTCTGGTTAGATCACATTTAGGGTATTACGTGCAATTCTGGCCACCTCACTATAGGAAGGATGTCGAGGCTTTAGAGAAGGTGCAGAGGAGGTTTACAAGGATGCTGCCTGGATTAGAGGGCATGTGCTATCAGGAGAGGCTGGATAAACTTGGACTCTTTTCTCTGAAGCGGCGGAGGCTGAGGGATGATCTGTTGGAAGTGTATAAAATTATGAGGGGCATAGATAGGGTGAACGAGCAATATCTTTTTCCCATTATTGAGCGATCCAATACCAGAGGGCATGCGTTTAAGGTGAGAGGCAGTAGGTTCAGAAGAGACGTGAGGGGTAAGTTTTTTACTCAGAGAGTGGTGGATGCCTGGAATGCATTGCCTGATAGGTGGTGGAGGCAAATTCACTGGGAGCTTTTAAAGGGGGTTTGGATGGGCACATGAATGAGAGGAAAATGGAGAGATATGGGCATTCTGTAGGTAGGAGGGAATAGCTATGTCAGCACAACATTGTGGGCCGAAGGGCCTGTTCTGTGCTGTACTGTTCTATGTTCTATCTATGATTTTCCTCTCCTTGCATCAGAACCACCCATGTAACTTTACAAACCCAGCTTGTCCCAACCACATATGTTGGCTGGTGGTCTTACCTCAGCCATGCCAGTCATTGTGTGGCTGGAAAACAGCCATTGTTGGAGTGGGGAATATGGTTGGACAGTAATGCATGACTGCCTCACACCCATTGCAGAGTGACCAACGGGAGAACATCTGTCAGAAAGTCTGCCACTTGGAGTAGTTGCTGGCATGACCAGGAGGCAGTGCAGCATCCTTTGGATCATAACTCTTCCTCTGCGAGTTACTTCATTCATGTTCTCAGAAGCATTCATATCATGAGGAACCTAAGCAACTTCAATGCTCTCGCAAATTTTTGGCACTGTATACCAGGAAACTCCATCTACTGAAACCAGTGAAAGAAAGATCGTTGGCTGTGGATGGACAATTCCCCAAGGTGCATTTTCAGTGAGCACTGATCCCCTTCAATTGTTGTTACATTCACTTGCCATTATCATAGGCTGTGTGTTCACATATGGGTTTGATGCAAGCCATAGGTATGATTGATCGTTTGATCCTTTTCAATAAAACCTTTCATCACTTTGCTGCTTATTGAGAGTGGTTTGATTGGAAAGTTAGATGAAGATTCCATGTAAGGTTACACTGAATGTGGATGCAGGATACAATAGGAGTGGAATGCCATGACAAATCCTTAACTTCCCACTTCTAATAATCCCTGCTGTCCACACCTGGGAGATTTACTCTTTTTCCTCGTAGGATATGAAAGATCCCATGTTTGGCAGTCATTTGTTGCCAGTTGTAATAAGTTGCCTTCCCCATGAAAAGGATCAAACAGTAAGATTTATCAACGTGAGAGCTGACAGAGGAACGAGAGAAAACATTATTGAACCTACAAGGTTCAAAACTTGCAGTTCCCGGAAATCACTGCTGGAGTTCCTCAGGTCAGTGTCCTAGGCCCAACCATCATCAGCTCTTCAGCAATGATCTTCCTTCCATCAATAGGTTAGAGGTAGGGATGTTCATTGATGATTGCACAATGTTCAATTCCATTTGCAACTCCTCAGCAAATGAAGCAATCCATACCAGCACGTAGCAAGATCTTAACAGCACTTATGGGCATGGGCTGTTAAGTGACATAGCCTTTGTACTACATCTGCCAAGCAATGGCCACCTCTGTCAAGAGAGCCTAACAACCCAACCTTAACATTCACTGGCATTACCATCACAGTCAGTCTTCCACCATCAACATGCTGGAGTCCCCAATAAATATAAACTTAACTGGCTCTCCCTCATGGTGGCTACAAGAACAGGGGAGAGGCTGGGTATCTTGTGGAGAGTGACTTATCTCCTGATGCCCCAAAGCCTTTCCATTATCCACAAGGCACAAACCAGGATGATGATGGAATACTCTCCATTGCTTGGATAAATGCAGAGCCTACAACATTCAAGAAGCTTAACTCCATCCAGAACACAGCAGCCGACATCATTCACTGCCATAAATATTAATTCCTTCCACGATTGGCACATTACAGCTTCTGTGTGTATACAACTGCACTACAGTTACTTGCCTAGGCTACTGCAACACCATCTTCCAAACCTGTGACCTTTACCACCAAGAAGGACAAGGGTAGCAGCCAAATGGAAATACCACCACATGAAGGCTCCCTCTCAACTGATACAACATCATAAGATGGAAATATATTACCGGTCCCTCATCATCGCTGGATGTAAACCCTGAAATTCCCTCCACAATTCCACTGTGGGAATTCCTTCACCAGAAAGAATGTGGCAGCTTAAGAAAGTGGCTCTCCACCGCCTTCTCAATCGCAGTTAGGGATGGGTAATAAATCTGGCCTCACCAGCTATGTCAACATCCCAAAAAGAATAAATAAAACAGGCCTGTTTTATGTACCTGAGAGGAGAGTTATTTCATTGCCAAGCAGTTCATAGAGCAATGGAGGCAGCCACCTCACCTCTCATGGTCTGTAAATAAGCAGCAGCTGATTAAACTTACAGGCTTTCACCAAAGAGAAGTACAATGGTAAGGAATGTTAAGCACCCAAACACTACAGATCCTTATTAAAACAATGAGGTGTGCATAAACGCTATTCTTGCCAAGGTTGGAAATAACTTTAATAGCTGCCCCATAAACCTGAAATTTTCCAAGAGAAGTTCATTTGTGCCAAAGAGTGGACTCAATGTGTTGGTGTTCAACTGAATGCCAGCTATCAACAGGGAAGTAAGTGAAATGCTATGCATCAGCAACCATTAACCCTGTGACTTCCTTCACATTTCTGTGCAGAGGTGCTGAGCAGTGAGTATGGCATAAGTACCTAGGGAAATTTCAGGGATTGCCAATCCAGTATCGTCAGTGGAGGTGGGCTGCTTGTCAGGTCGTAGCATATGGCATGACTCGGAGATGGCTTCCTTTTCTAAAAGCAGCCTCAGTTCTGTAGTCCATCTGAGGTGGAAGTGTCAGCAAGTCTAATTTGAGAAAGACATGTTTATGAGCCATGGGGGATTTTTATTCTTTAATCTCCCGAGTATACATTAGCCTTACATATCATGATGGAATTGTTGATCAATGTGGGATGACATTTTGACCAGGTTGAGAGTAATGGATTCAATAAATACATCTATTTTTGGAAGTTTGTGCCCACTCTAATAAACACCAAATAATTTTGGATGCACAGCAGAGTTTTGGTCTGCTGGCTGCCAATTTTTACAGTCACTGCTGACGTGAAGTAAATGTGAATCACACCCGAGGGAAGTAAACTCCTTCTGTATTGAGAAGAGAAAGTTGGCAATGCGACCAGATCTCTTCTTCCTCCCATTCCCATTGGAGGTGTGACTGAAAACTTTCTCTGGAATACAGGACTCAAAGCTCTGTCTGAAAGAAGTGGGAAATCTATAACCTTGAAAATGACAATGTGACAATAATCTCAATAAGGATATTTTGTTTGGAACTTGTAAAACATTTAAGCCATTGGTTGTAATTTACCACTGTCAGATTTAGAGGTGGAAGAATTGCTTTATCTGTTGGCAGCTGCTACTATCAAGGAAACAAAATTATCTAATTCAAACAAAGCTTTGTTAAGTTTCATAGTTTAAATTTAGACAATCAGGTTTTCTTAGTCTCCTCTTATACTATGTTATTGAAATTCACCCATTTAATTAAACTTCATCTATGTTTGGAGGTTTAATTTAAAAAAATTCAAATCCAAAGATTTTTTCAACACCAAAAGCTTTTCGAAGGTTTGGACGTTAAGAAGGGTGTTGAAGGAAGGAAAAGAAGGAGTGATGATAGGGGAAATAAGGACTGGAGCACATACAAGTTTAGAGACAGAGTAGAGAATTTAAGGACTGGGCATGACCATGTGCAGTTTAAAAATGCATTACCTCTATTCTTAAATTTGATTTTCATACAAATAGCTTACATTAAAATTACAATCACAAATTGTGATGAGTGAACAGAACATGGTCCTAGATCATTTAGTCCGAACACATTTGCAATTAAAACAGGTTTTGTCTTGGATCTATTCTTAAGAAATCTCAGTTTGGGGAATTTAGTTTTTATCCAGGTGTGATTGAATTCCATTTCCTGATTCCAAACTTTTGGATATTATTCAAACTTGATGACACAGTTTTGGTTTCCTGAAACACTTTCTACTAACTAGAAAGGCTAGTGTCGTTAGCCTCTTATTCTTTGATGTGCTTGTCGATCATAAATGGATATTATTAACTACAATGTTGAAATGGAGGATGGGAACGAGAACAAGAGCATATGAACTTAATTATGTATTTATTTTTATAAATGTTACAAAATTAAGTGTACAATCCTTATGAAGAAAATTAGTCAATAGAAGCAGTTATGAAGTGATAGGAATTTATTTCTTTTTGGCGATCTATTTATTGTATTGAATATTATTTAAGGGATTCAAAAGTAATATAATATCTACTGAAAGATAAGACTTGAAAGTGTTGCTGGTAAAATTGTAGCTGAAACATAAATTATAGAATATTCCACCTTATGTAAAAAAATAATGAAATGGAGACATCCACTTCATATGCTGAGAGGTACGTCTGCCATGCAGTAATCAGTACTCCTGGAGTAGCCTTAACAAGGAAATTGTGGATTACAAGTTTTAAATTGTGACCCTAGAATGTTCTGGGTTGCTCTTCAGTCTGATTACAAGTGGAATATGTTGATCAGTTGTGCATTTCTAACAGCTTTTTAATTCAGTCATAATTTGGAGGACTTTTATTAATCCCAATTTAAAATAAACCCAGCGGCAAAATAAAATGAAGCAAATGAAGATAAATCATGTCTGGAGTAGTGATTTATCACACTGCTCGGCTGATTCACTTGCAAGATGCTAGAAGTTGTTCAGCAGTTATGATTGGAGCTTTTACAGTTTAATAAGGCTGCAGCTGTTTGCCGAACACAGCCACTTTCCCTTAGAAATAATGATTTCAGTTTTGGCTACAACTTCGTGCAAACCAGAAGTTGTTTCATTTAAGATATGGATGACAAACCCAATTTACATAGAGGGCTTAATCTGACATCCTGAGTCTTGACATGGGTCATTTTCAGCAAAGAGTAGAGATTAGTATATTCTTCATCCTACATTTGGATGAATAAAATGGCTGTACTTTATATTAATTCCTGAAATGGAGTTCTGTATCTTTTTTGTTCAGCAGCATATTGAATCAAGCTTACACATAAATATATTAGAAATACTGTTGACTGCCTGAACTCGGAGTTGGATTGACTTTAAAATCAAAAGATGCTGTTTCATAATCTTACTATAAAATGAACTCAAAAATTTGGAGCAAATGCCATGGAAGCTCCAGTTAGCTTGTCTGTTTCTGTAATGGTCTAAACAGTATGCTTTGCAGCTACTGGGAAAATGAGGGAATATGCTTTGTTACTTCGCTTTCTCTGGAGTATATAAAAATAACCTGATGAGGCAATGAGGAGCAGGTGAAGCATAGAGGTCTAAGTGTTGCATGGAAGAGTGGGAGCACTCTGCTTGACATCACTGGTGTGGACCACTGCTGCTCCATTCATGGTTCATGTCCTGTGCACCAGTCAGTCAGTAACGTAAAAACGGGGCATGCAGTTCCAGTATGCATTGTGAATCTTTAGTCTCAGTGACTGCCTGCAACATTTGGATTTGATGGTCACGGTGGGAAACGTTCTAAGACTGTTTCTGCATGCCACTTTACCAATCACAACTTCTCACTACTTGCAATGTCTTAATGGTTGATTATTAATCAATCAATAGCTACAGTTTTTCTTCTTTCCTTCGCATATTTTCCCTTACCAATAAGGTGGCAAAGGTTCTGGTCCCCACTTTGATTTATTTCCCCAATCCTATGCTGGGGAATTGTTTAGCTTTGCTTGTTTGTAACATATTATGTTCCCAAGCAACAGTAATGAGCTTTAGCCAAATGCAAGAATTGTGTAAGAGAGCCTCAGGAAATGGTGTTTCTTTGCAGGGAAAATATTTTTGCAATACAGAAGGAAAAAGTGAAACATAAGGAGAAGTGAAAAACACCTTACCAGGAAAGGGAATGTGGACTATTTAACTCTCTGGAAAAATAACTATTAATTGGGGCTGCAACTTGTCAAGTTATTGCAACACATTATGCCACCATAGTTCACGTTTCTCAAGCTTGAGAACTAAATTCACAGGTACCAAGTGAATGGCATAATTTACCAGACTAAAATTAATTAACAACTCAATCACTGAGTTGAAAATCAATGACTTTCTCACTGCAAAGGAACAATTCCTATGCTGTTTGTGGTCAATGTACTCATTTACGCGTCATCTTGGAGATGTCAAGTCTTGATCCTAGTTAAAGCATTTGTATGCTTTGCCAGCACAATATACAGAGATTCAAGAGCTTAAACAAGCTGTGTCTGTTTATTCAATGTCTCACCCGACTGCTGGCTAAATGACTTTGCAATTATTAATTCAGGATATGGAACTAAAATTATTTTGATGAAGTTTCCTGTGCACAAAGCAGAAAAGCATCTTTCATATGAATTTGTAAACAAAATATTTGGTTAAAAACTTACTCAATTACTTAAATTTCCATAGACATAGATTCAGCTTGGAAATCTTGTAGCATTTCTGAATTAAACAAAGGTGTTTTGGAATGACAAACCTCAAGGTATTTTGCTGTGGCAGTTGTGTTCATATCAATGATACTGCTTAATTCACTTTTCATTTGTCATACAGCATCGATTAGGAATTGCAAAAATATTCTGGAAGTGATTATCAATTACAAACTACAATAATCACCTTCTCGAATTGTAATTTCTTATGTTTAAATTAAACGGTGCCACCTGAATGTTTTGAACAAATTCCCCAATTCATTCATATGTCGTGGATCATTGCTAAGTGTTGGCTTGGTCCTTGGTGAGTACTATTTAGTATGTCTGGTTTGTTCATGGAAAATTATGAAGATATTTAAAGCCCTTTTGAAAGAGACCCACAACATCCCCAAGGCTAAATCTCCAGATTTGAGCTGATATCAACATTTTCTATAATTGTGAGAAACTAAGAATGATGATGTTGTACTGTGACTAACTACAAAACACAAGAGCACCATAAGAAAGTCTTTTTCAGATTGAAATTTACCTTCTCAAATTTTTTCTTTAAACCTTGCCTCCAGTCTTGGAAGTTCTTCAATAACTGTGGCAGAGATGATGATTCGCAATCTGGGGTTATGTCACTGCATCATATTTTAAATGTTGTGTTGAAATAACTTTCTATCTTGTGCATGATGAATACAATATTTTGCAGTGCAGCAATAACAAGAATCAGAGATGCATTAAAACCATTGACTTTGCAATGACCTGACCGGATTTAACAACGGTACTCCACTTCAACTAACAGTGAATAACACCAACAAATTTCTATTCTGCACATTGTTAATTTTTTTTAAGGTGCCATCCAATTTTTCTCAAGCCAGAGGGCCATCCCTATAGAGAAATACAGCTTTCCTTCCCTGCACTGTCTCCTGGAAGTGCACTCAGGCAAAGGAACTGAAGAGTTATGCATTATCTGATGATTCTTTAAAAAGTGCCTCAATTATTTGTTTTACTCATTTCTCCTGGAAAATTGCCTATTTATTTTGTTGTAGCCTGTTGGAGACAATTGGGTGCAAAATTCTATTGCTCCTAAAAATTGATTTGGGCATCATGAAGTGGAATTAACTTGTACTCTTTCCTTTCAATGTAGGCACTGTGCCAACTTTATCCTGCTGGGTCATTTGGTTCATGTAGTCAGTAACATCTGTGCCACATGTTATCTCTATGCCTCAGCAAGAGGGGTCCAGGTTTTTGTGTGGCCCAGTCCATTTCAAGCTCACCTGAAGTTCTTAAAACCAGCCTGCTCCTCATAAAGGCAGCAGGTGTTGGCAGGAGTACCACAACAGAAGCTGACCTGTGAAGCAGTGATGAATAGGAGGAGACGGGTTGACAGACACGTCAAACCTGACCTCTAAACTGTGTCAGTTCCGAGCTGCTGGCTGCCTCAGTGAAACTGAGTGATGGTGGGTTTTCATCCGCCCGATCCTCCAGTGAGGACAGGGCTTCACGCTCTTGGGACTTTGTACTGGTAGGAAGCTGAGGGTGTCCAGGATTCAAAGGCAGTAGGAGGAGATAATTATGGCAATTGGTGTCAGGAGCCAAGCCAGGAGGACCTGAATGCAGTCCCACTAAGAAGTCCTGTGACTTTACCTGTGTGGTTTACCTGTGAATAGACACATCTTCAAATGACATAATAAAACAAATGCACTGCTATCTCCAGGCACTGCTCAATGGACTTCCTTTCAATCTAATTTTCAAATCAAATGAGGAGTAAGCATACTTAGCTAACCCTCCCTTGTCACAATCCTATGCTTGTGCCTTCTTCCTTTTAGACAGTCAAAGAACTGCAAACTGATCAGGTGGTGGTAGATGACAGGGCAGATGAAAATCCACCATCACTCATTCTCACCATGGCAACCACCAGCTCCAAGTTGACACAACGCACAGTCTGGAGGTGAGGTTCAAGGTGCCTCTCAGTGTCCTGCAGCCATTCAGTGGAAAGGAATGGCTCTGGAGGCTCTCCACTTACAAAGAGATTCCTTTATGCTGAGAAGCAATTAGCTGGTTTTTTTTCAGTTTTTTTCCACTTTCCTTTGGATTGTGGATGATATGGTGATGACGTTTGTGAGTGAATTTCCAACTTTGCAAACTCACCTGCAGCAACTGTTGTCCGTAGTCAGTTATAAGCTGGCCTGGAAAACCAAAGCTGACAAACCGAGCCTTCGGCCTGTGATGCATGTTTAGGGAGTAGTTGATTTGAAATAATCCATCTTCAGGAAGTTGTCAAAATAAACAAGCAGTTTCTGGCCTCAACCGTGAAGAGAATCTTCATTCAGGAACCATTGGGCATTGCTTGTCCAAGCACAGGTTACTCTGTTGCCTTGCCTCCATAGCTCTGCACACATCACAGTGTCTGTGTGAAGATTTGAGTTCTGTGTATCCTTGGCAGTACAAACTCTCCTCACACAGCCATTCTCTCCAGTGACGGGTGTATGTGCTCTGACATTTCTCTCCTTATAGAGGTTGGCATCACCACTCCTTCACTTTTGAAGAGCAATCCCTCAGAGGTGCTGAATTCATCTTAAATGTGGGGCAGACTGTGTGGGAGCTCCAATAGCTTCTCCTCTCAGAACAACTGCAGGCAACTTGTGTAGCACCATGTCAAGTGATGTGCCTTGTTGTGGCTTCATCAATGGCTTTGCTATTGGCAGAATCTTCAGCATACTCACATGCTCCAATTCTGCGTGTTTGCAATCTGTCTTTCCTGAAGGAAGATACACACGAATCCGTGTGTCTGCGATATGCATCTTACTGCTGGGATGGTGGGCAATCTGTGCATACGTCTGTAAGCACTGAATCAGTTGCTGTGGTCTCTTTGGGACTTACTAGAATTCTTCATTACAAACACTTCAAGAGGTTTGTGATCAACCTGCACATGGGTATGTCTCCCATATTACCGCTGCAACATCTCAAGCCCAAATGTCACAGCCAATAGCTCTTTTAAGATTTGGGTTTAATGTGTCTCAGAGTCTGTCAGAGATCTGTGCACAATATTGGTTGGCTACCTTGCATGAACGCTGCTCCAGGACCCTTTTCAGAGCCATCTGCTTGTAGTGTCAGCTTCTCTTTGTCTTTGAAGTGGAGTAGCTATGAACATTTCTGTGAGTTGTTGACTGCATATCCATAGATGTCCATGCAGCACTATCTTTGGCCCACACACCTGTATTTGCTTAAGTGGTTGACAAATCCTGGGGAACTCAGGATTTCATTTCTCAGGCTTGGCATTTCCATCACTGCCTTCACTGTTGCTGGATTTCACTAGGCTGCTCTGTGGTGACCACATGACCCTTGAAGGAAGCCACACGGACAGCACTGGTTGGAAATGAGCCCAGGTTGTTGTGGGGCAGCAGCTCCAAAAGCTGTGCCACTGTGTCGCAGCCCTTGCCACAGTCCATCCTCCTCCAAGGGCTAAAGCATCACCTGCTATGATCCTTCAGAGTCCTTCAACCTTCTTATAAGATAAGATAAGATAAGATAAGATAAGATAAGATAAGATAAGATATCTTTATTAGCTGTACGTACATCAAAACACACAGTGAAATACATCTTTTGCGTAGAGTGTTCTGGGGGCAGCCCGCTAGTGTTGCCACGCTTCCAGCGCCAACATAGCATGCCCACAACTTCCTAACCTGTACGTCTTTGGAATGTGGGAGGAAACCGGAGCACCCAGAGGAAACCCACGCATTTGAACCCAGATTTGAAGCCAGGTCGCTGGCACTGTAAAGCGTTATGCTAATTGCTACACTACCATGCCTGCCTCAACATTTATCTAACATTTGCTGAAATTCTTCAGGATGGTGCTGATCCCAGAAGTCATCCTCAGCTATCGATATCCCCCAAAAGCTGTACTGAGGCTCATTGGAAGCAAACTCCCGCTGTGGAGCTCTGTCTGCCAAGATCTATTATTGGCATCCACCAGACTGAACACTTTTGCAAAGCTCAGATCGCAAAGGATATCTTCAATGATTGTCTTCATTGTATAATGGCTCCTCTTCAGACTTTATTCAGATCATTGGATCCAAACACAAGTTCCATTTGTTTGAATTCCACACACACCAAGCTTGATACACAAGGGATCGGAGAGTCTACCGACACAATGATCTCTGCTGCCTTCAGAGTTACAACCCCGGCTTTCAGTTTCTTTTGGATAGCTCCTTGGAGGATGTATGACCAGCTGCTTGCTCATGACCTCTAGTTTTGGACAATGCCAAAACCCTACAGGACCTTTGAAAGGTCTACATCTATTTCTGACAGACTCTCTCACGGTCCCACACCTCGAACTCCACATGCAATTTGTTTAACATCAAGGAGTGCCCCCTTCCAGCTCCAAAGGTACATTTGCAGCAGCAACTACAGGCTGGTCAAGAATGTGTTGAATGTTTCCCCATTTTGTGGAGAAAATTCTATCACTCGATTGTCTCAGTGAATGGATAATTGGAGTAATTCTCAAAGGCTTTGTGAACCTCTTTCAGTGTCTCTCCGGTAGGTCTGACTGCTTGGTGGATCCCTCGGGCTATGTGACCAACCAGAAACAACAACTTCACTTTTATTTTCTCCTTGTGTTAGCTGAAAGATAATTTGATGAAGAGAGAAAATTCCTCCTTCCCTTGGTTTCACTGCTTGCCTCAAAGTTGGGCCACTTAGCTGGCTTTATCTGCTCCATCCTCCAACACACAGGTCAATATTGCACTGTCTATTGCAGGAAAACCAAATCTGGCTTGACTGGTTATTCAACTGCACATCCAGTGTGCATCTGTCTCCTACCTTGTATCCAGCCACACGCCATCAACACTAGGTTCAGGCAAATGAATCCATAATCTGTCTCCTTTAAGCCTCACCAATATGTTCTTTCACCTATAGCGATTTCTAAAGCATTTCCCAAAAGGATGTCTCATTCTGTGGCTTTGTGAATCTTCATAAGATGTCTTTGTGCTGCTTGCAAACCATCAGTGTAGACATTATCCATCTTGGCAATACATCCCTTGACTTTAATGCTTGATGCCTGCAGTTGTTGTGTTACCATTAGATGGTGCTATATCTCTTGCTGATCCATGGAAGCTATCTTATCTGTTTTTTGTATTTCTTTATGGCATAAAATGCTTTTGAGTCCTATGCTTGTTGACAATTTTTAATAAAAATTGAATATCATTTTAAACACCAAAATATTTTGGAAAACATACACCTTTGGGAAGCCAAGCTGCAACTTTATCTCTCTTTTTTCTGGTTTCTCAGCTTCTTCTCAGATGTGCTAGAATCTACTGTCTTGTCTTTTGTTGCATCCAGTTCAACATTTGTGTTCCATCAAATAACATTTTACTATAAGAGAAATGATGGCCTTCAAGAATCAGAATTACAGTTTAAAATAAGCAAGTAAAACTATTCTGTTGTTGGTATTCCCTGAACAACCAAACAATGGAAATTTATAGCAGCAACATTGGTGTTTCTTTTTCTAACAATCTTCATGTACGTTTACTGCAATGCGAAAGAAGGAAAAGCTTTTCCTTCAGAAAAACCACTTAACAGGTTGACTAACAAAATTGCTTCAATAATCTAGAAATCTAGTCACATAGCTCATGTTATTTAAGCACCACAGGACTAAACAGTAGTGTAAAATCAGTTGTGAATTGTGATCGGTATCCTGTTATCCTACTGTGTTCATAATGAGGCATTGAATTGCATTTTATGTGTGTTTGCTATGCACATGTCTATAGCATATATAGAATATGGGGAATATCAATTGTCTTGCAATGCCCATTTGACACCACTGCTGTGAAACTGATTTATGTCTATGCAGCTAATACACAGCCTGGGACCTGCACTTCAAATCGTGTCTGAACAACATGAACAAGCCCTCTGCCTACAAAGTTTAAAAGCATCATCAATTACATGTAGAATTGTTTAGGAGCCAGTTGCCACAGCGATTATTTAAATCAGCCATGCAGAAGTGGGATGTGGAACAATTTGAGATGGCGTCTTTGAGTTGTTAGCAACAAGTGGGTGCTCTAGTTGTGGTCTCACACAAATGACCAGGAACAAAAGGAACTGGGTTGAAAGCAAGATGCACTTTGCAGAGTAGACCAAAGCAGGATTGGGCAAAGGGTTTAGTTAGGCAGGCTTATCCAACAGGTCCAACATCCTGTCTAATTGGTAATGTCTTCAGGAGCCAGAACCTGTCATCGAAGTTCATTGGCAATACTAGGGTTCTATCTTGTCAGGGGGTGGCTGTATCCCAACTTCTCCTGTTAGCCAGAGGGAAGGGAATTCTTGACCACGTGTGGAAAGAGTGCACTGAATGAGTGTGTGTGTGTGTGTGTGTGTGTGTGTGTGTGTGTGTGTGTGTGTGTGTGTATTTATAGTGTATGTGTGTGCTTGTGTCCCTGCCTGCTTGTGCCTGTGTGATTGTGTTTGTGATTGTGACTGTAGAAGGTGTATTGATTGTTAGCAACATGTTGTTAGTCAGGTGATAGGGCTGTGAATTGTGGAGCATGGACTAGTGTGTGAATTCAGCATTGCATTTACTGGCCCTGGAAAGGTTTGGTTATTCTCCCCCTCAGACTACTTCTTTGGTTTGTGGGTCCTCCTGAACTCCTGAACTTAACGACCTCTCGCCAATGGCTCACCTTCTCGACTAGATGAGCCTCAGTATTATGGGGTGCTAACTCCTGGCTCTGTACCACAGTCCATCCTTACAGTTATTCCCAAGCTGCACAATGATCTCCAGCAGTGGTTGAAGTCTGTGCTCACCTGCTCTTTAAGTACGTGTAGGCAAAATGTCAATTAGTGCAGCTTTGATTCAGTTGCTCCTCAGAACCCCTGAACTTATTCCATTACACTGTGCTCTTGGAGAAAGCAATGTGATTGGCGCCTCTTAAGTCCTTTCTTCAATTCAAAAGTATACTTCATTCAAAAAATTGCAAACATATAAGAATCATATGCTACCATTCACAGTAGAATAGATAGTATTCCATTTACTTACAAGATTTACAATAAAGCAGCATGAAATCAAATTTTATTTCATATATATTCCATGAGTGTTAATTTATAAGGTTCTTACATAGGGGCCAGCCACTCAGTGTGAACTGCCAGGAGGCCTAATAGTGTGGCCTTTCTCCATAAAGCCTTTGTGGCAGCTGCACCAAGCTTCAATGAGTTCCTCAGCATGAAATCCTGGACCAGTCTGTAACACTCAGTCAGGGACAGCTTCTTTGACTGGAAGGCCTACACATTTCAGGCGGACTAGAGGGCATCTTTCACAGAGCTGATGATCTTCTAACAGCAGTTAATTTTTGTTTGGGGAGTGTGCATCCCTGGGAATAGCTCATGAGGCATAAGGTTCTGTAGTTCACAGCTGTACCGTTAACTGTGACTTTTTTAAACCCTCTTGGCAATGCACATTCCAGAAATAGATGGGTGATGGTTTCATCCTCACCTTGAGAGCAGTGTGTGATGGTGCTGAGATTCCAGCTACTCAAAAAAGATCTAAAAGGGAGGGTACTTCTCAACCCCAGCAGGCAATGCCTTTGTGCTTGTTTGGAAGTTTTGGTGATGAAACATTCTGCCAAATGACTGGCAGTCTATTTAGGGATCCATTTAATAGGATCCACCATCTTGTTTTGCCACAAGGCCTTGAGGATATTTTATGCAGACTATTTCCTGATTGACTTGTGGTCAGAGGTGTTCTTCTGCACAAATTATTCTTTGAAGGACAGGTCCAACTGTAAGAGACATTCCGTAGCAACGTGACCAGAGGGATAAGGGTAGCAGCTGTGTGAGAACACCACCGCCTGCAGCTTCCCTCCAATTCACACACCATCTTCACCTGGAAATATATTACCAGTCCTTTATCATCACTGCACCTAAATCCTGGAACATCCTCCCCAGTTACACCATGATCAGAAGCACCTATAGTGGTTTAAGAAGGTGGTCCATCACCACCCCCTCAGGGGCTTTTGGGGATGGGCAATAAATGCTGGCCTTGTCAGTGATGCTCACCGATGAAAAATGATTAAGTAAACTTAAAGGAGTGTTGTTACCTGTTGTCGGACAGGTTTTAATGAATCCGTCTATCAGTTCTCAGAACAACAGAGACTCTAGTCCATGTGCAAGGTTCTACATTCAGTGAAGGAATTAGCTTAGAAATGCTGCATTATTTACACTAAGAACAAGATCAGTGGATGGATGACAGTACTAAATGCCAGAATGCAGAGAGAATCTCATTCAATAATTTGCAAACTGCCTATTTTATTAATTAAATCTAATTATATTCTTTCACAACTCTTTTTCTACTGATTTGACCAACACGATGAAATACACCATCAAGCTTAAAGTCAATTATCTGTGATTTTTGTTCTCGGCACTCTGCACATGGACAATCTATTACATATTTTCACAAAAAGGAGATATCAATATGTGTAAGAATCTAATCTTTCACACATTAACACATAGATTCCATTGGAGAATGACTGATTTAATGAGTTAAGGCAAAAACACCATCCGTTTTTTTTGTCATCGCATACAATTCCAATTTTTTTGTAAAATAACGAGGTTGTTGAAATATTATCAGGAGTCATTTTCATTCCTTGTAATATATCCATTCCTTGAAATGGGGAGAAGTCCTTTGTTATTACAGCCTAGCAAGCACAGACAAATCAGTTATCTTTACTGCATGTACCAACAATCCTGAGGTATTATAGTGCTAGCTTCTGTTGTGATTGTCAAAGCAAAAATCGGTAAAGTAGATAGCCCCCAGTGAAAGGATTGTTTATAATAGCATTTCTGTAAAGAAGTGATAAGTGTTTCAGCGCTTTGATAAGTGCAATATAGATTTTACAATAGTAAGGGATTTGAGTTCATACACTGCTCCACTGTCAAGCATGTTCTCAAAGTGCCCTGTTTCATTTCCACTTTTGGGACTTAACAGAATGAAAATAGCATAACTTCTCATCAGAAACATCAGATGAGTTCAACCTTTAGAATGAGAAGATTTCCAGTCCACAACTTAATTTCTATTTTCAAAAATTAGTAAAATTGCTATGTTATGATATAACCTTATTATGATCAGAAAGAGTTGTCTCAGCTATTGATAATAAACACAGCAAATGCTATAAACACTCAGCTGGTCAGATGGTACCTGTGGAAAGAGAAGTAAAGTTAGCATTTCTAGTCAAAGACCCTTTCAGAACTGAACTGGGTGTGCTATTGTTGTTAGCTTATAGAACACTGATGTCACCAAAGTACAGCTACTAATTATAACCACACACAATAGTAGAATTCTCATTTACCTGGTGTGGATGCAGAGGGCCAATCTCACTGGCCCCGTGCGTTCTGGAGCGCCATGCAGGGCCCGCTGTGACGTAGTGAGGAAACCCTGTCCCATAATATCCTGACAACGCTTGACAGTTTAGGGTGGTGGAAGTGCTTGATGGCTGTAAAAGTCGTTAATGATTTTAAATAGGCGTTAAATATCACTTACATTTAGAGACATTTAGAACCTATTTTAATAAATATTGAAGAAAATAATTACAAATCGTTTCTTTACAAGGTGAATTGTTAACAAAAACACTAATAAATAATTTAAAAATCAAACTGAAGTGAAATAATTTTTAATAAGTGACTTACATTCCCCTTTGCTTCCTGATCCTTTGTCCTACAATCCCCACTGAAATCAATGGGGTTGCAGTTTCTGTGCCAGGCCTCATCTGAGGCCTTGCTGTTAATTTCACAGCAGAGCACTGGGGAATCCCAATAAGTCTGGGCTCCATGGCTGAACTCACACCAGAAGACTGGGATTAATTGCAGTTTAGATGGCTAAATGCTCCCAGTACAAATTTTTGTTTCAGGTATGTAAATAATGATTACCCACAGTTGTTTCTTTTTGTGAGATTCTGTGCAGGTTGAATATAGATGACTTGATATGGTTGATGCGACATTTGATGTCATGGAAGATCAGTATCTGATGACAACAACTGAGCAGCTTGGTAAGGTGGAGACAACAGAGATTCTGCAGATGCTGGAATCTGGAGAAACACATACAAAATACTGGAGGAACTCAGCAGGTCGGGCAGCATCCATGGAGGGAAATAAACAGCCAATGTTTCGGGCCGAGACCCTTCATCAGGACTGGAAAGGAAGAGGGCAGAAGCCAGAATGAGGTGGTGGGGGGAGGGGGAGGAGCACAAGCTGGCAGGTGATGGGTGAGTCCAGGTGAGAGGGGGGAAGGGAAGGAGGTGGTTTATTCCATGGTCTACTGTCCTCTCAAACCAGATTCCTTCTTCTTCAGCCCTCTGCCTCTTCCACCTATCACCTTTCAGCTTCTTACATCACTTCCTTTTATCCCTCCTCCCCCTTACCTTCCCCCTCTCACCTGGACTCACCTATCCCCTGCCAGTCTGTGCTCCTCCCCCTCCCCCAACCTTCTTATTCTGGCTTCTGTCCCCTTCCTTTCCAGCCCTGATGAAGGGTCTCGACCCAAGACATTGACTGTTTATTTCCCTCCATGGATGCTGCCTGACCTGCTGAGCTCCTCCAGTATTTTTTGTGTGTAGCTTGGTAGGGTGAAAGCGGAACAGAAGGCAGCGGGGAAAAGTGACAGACAAAACGATTTGATAGTGAAAGTAAGGAGGGGACAAGTCGAGGCCAACTGGGTTTTGAATGTCTGCAAGTAGAAGATAAGTTGGAAAATGATACTTAAATGTAAAGAAAATAATAGTCGGCCAATAGAATCACTGGGCAGGGCTGAAGCCCGAATAATAGCTCTCTAATAGGGCATCTTGTCTCGCACGTGTGTGTGTGTTCAAGTTCACATGTGCATGTAATCTTCTGGGGGCAGGAAGGAAATATATCACTATATCTTCTGGAAGAGTCTATGGATGTATGATAAGGAGAAAGGGACACTGAGACTATGAAGAAAGGAGCAAGTCCAAGCTACAACCTGTAATTTGTTGGAACAGAGTGGGAAAGGAAAATATTGACCTTTAGCTTTGGATGAGAGACGAGGCAGAGAGAGTGGCATACTTTTCGAGTAGGGCTCAGAGAGGGTTAGGATGTGGAGTACTGGGCTTCTCATTTTAGTACATTTGTGGATTATGCTACACAACATGAAAGAATTTTTGATTAAGCAAGAAAGAATAGTTCAAACAAAGGATAATACAAAGGTATGAGCAGTGGAGTGGTTTTGACAGTACAGAGGGAGCTTCATTGAAAGATATGACGATAGCTCAGCAATGACTAACATTCAGGTAACAAATGCAGACAGTTATACATTCTTTCCTGAACCATAAACACAAGAGGAAAAATTACCCAACAAAAGAAGTTAAGAACAGTATTGGATCCAAAAAGGAGTCATATAAAGTTGCCATAAAAAAGTAGAAAGCCTGAGGATTGAGAGCGGTTTGGAATTCATCAAAAATAGAGCAAAACATTGACTAAGAGAGCAAAAGTAGATTATCAAAGTAAACTTGCAAGGAATATGAAAGCAAAGCTGATACCAGGTGGCATAAAGGGGAAAAAAATCCTTAGATTCTACAGATGATGGAACCTTTCCTGCAGTTTGGAAGATGTCAAATGTAACCCTGCTATTTAAAACTGGGTCGAGAGATAAAATGGGGAATTATGTATGGGTTAATCTAATATCAGTGGTGGAGAAAATGTTAGAAATTTTTGTAAAAGATGTGATAACAGGACACTTAGAAAATATGTATGGAAGTAGACAAAGGTAACAATGAATTATGAAAGCAAAATTATGTCTGACAACCCTTTGTGAGATTTTTGAGGACATAACTGATAGAATAAAGGGGTAACCAGTGGATGTAATGTATTTGAATTTTGAGGAGGTCTTTGATCAAGATTGGGATAATATACATGGACTGAGAGATAGGAAACAGAAAGAAGGAAAAAATAGGTCTTCCTCAGCATGATAAGTGTGACAAGTGGGGTACAGCAGGGATCCACGCTTGGGCCCCAGCTATTCACAATATACATCAATGATTTCAATGAGGGAACTGAGGAGGATGCAAAGAGACTTCAAGGTGACTTTGGCAAAGTTGAACGGGTGGACAAAAACATGTCTGGTAATTATAATATGGATTAATGTGAAGTTATCCACTTTGGTAGGAAAAAAAACAGGAAGACAGAGTAGTATTTAAATCATGATTGATTGGGAAATGCTGAAGTACAAAGAGACTTTGTATAACAGTCACTGAAAGCAAACATGAAGATGCAGCAAACAGTACAGAAGGCAAATGGTATGTTTGGCTTCATTCAAAGAAGCTTTGAGTGCATGAGCAAGGATGTCTTGCTACAATTACACAGGACCTTGGTAAGACCACACTAGGAGTATTGAGCATACTTTTGGTCTGAGCAAGAATATACTTGCCATAGAGGAAGTGAAACAAAGATTCACCAAATTGATATCTGGGTTGGCAGGACTATTGTATGATGAGAGAATAGGTCACTGAGCCCTGTATTCATTAGAGTTTAGAAGAGTAAGAAAATATCTTTTGGGCATTTTCTCCAGTGTTTCAATGTACACTGTGTAATATAGAGGAACTTCAAGTGTGGTCCAACTAAGATTCTACATAAATTTAATGTTATGCCCCTGCTTTTCTATTTCTCTAGAAAAGAATCTGTTTGGACCTACTATATCCTTAGCTATAGTGGAATATTACTTGTGATTACTTTCCTTTCAAAAATGAAAGATAAATTTGATGATCAAATCACTAATAATGCAATGAACAAAAATGTATCCTTTCACCTCCCTCCCTCCCTCCCTCTCCACCACCACCACCACCACTCCCTATTGCAAGTTTTAATGTTATGGTTGCAAAATTGATTTTGAAATTTGTGGGTAACAGCATGACAAATTCCAACCCGTCATCTCAGTTTTGAAAAACTTATGAAACGCAGTGTAAGTGGCTGGTGGCAGTAGTGAAGCCACGTCGCCCCACTTCTTACATTGATCACTCTGCTGGCCTTTCCATGCTGTGATGATATTGATGAGTGTGCTGTTAATTGCTGGGTAGATCAGAGTCCAAGGAGACAATCTAAGGTGGAAGTATACAACTGAAACTTGTCACTTCTGACAAGTTGTAATTTGCTATAATTTTATAATAAGTATACATACTTTCTAAAGCATTATTTAACATAATTCATAATTTGAATAATTTCCTGTTACTTTTGACCTGACCAAGCAGATGAGCAAGACTTATTGTCAAATAGGAAATCCCTTAACAAATGTTATCATCATGCTCACGTTACAATTCTATTTTATTGCTCTCAGATTTTAGGTCCGGGCAAGCTTTGATTCTTTGTCCAAAATGAAATTTGTGACAATATTTTCTTTTCAACAAAATTAATGTTAACGATGTTACTGGTTGTTAGTTATTGAGATCTCTGTATCATGCTGAGTCAAAGTTAATACCTGATATATAGTGTGCCAAGTCCGTTTGATTAGCTTGGCAAATGTAAATCAAATAAAGCATAGTTAGGGCATAATATAAATCAAATAAAAGAATATTTTAAAACATCAGCTACATTTTTTTCACATTGAAATGTTGAAGAGATTTCAGCAGAAATGGTCTATTTCTCTGATCTTCAAGGATCTGAAGTCATGTCTGATATATAAATATCTAGAAATTTGGGGTGAATGTTTAAAGTCCTCTCTATCTCATATCCTAAACTTGCCATGACTGAGACAGCTTTAGCCACACCAGATAATTGTTTGCTCTCCATATAAAACACCTTGAACGCAAAGCTGCCCCTTAATAGCTCTTGGTTTCATTTTTTTTAAACTAAGAAAGATTCACATTTTTCAATGCTTTATTGAGCAGAATTGTTTTGGTGATACAACAGCTGTGAAACTGTGTATAGCTTTGGTGCCTCCTTGCCTAAGGAAGGATATACTTGTCTCCAAGGTATGTGACAGAGGTTCACTGGAATGATTCATGAAATGAAAGAGTTGTCCTACATTGACATATTGAGTGGAATGGATATCAGTTCTCTGGAGTTCTGAAAGATAAAGGGACATTTTATTGGAAGGTGTGAAATTCTTATCAGACTTGATAGGATAGATGCTGAGGGATTGTTTGCTCTGACTAGTGAGACTAGAACTAGGGATCTTAATTTCAATATAAGGGATTAACGAATTACAGGGAGATAGGGAGAAACATCATCACTATGAAGATCTTTGAATTTCTTTATGCTAGGGTTAAGTGCTCAGATGATGAGTGCATTTAAGACTGAAATTAATAGATTTTGGGCACAAAAAGAATGAGTGGATATGAAAGCATATGAGACGGTGGAATTGATCATGATGAATAACTACAATGACATTGGATAGTGGAGTAGGCACGAGGGCTTGAGTAGTCATTTTCTGTTCTTATTTCACATCTTCTTATTTCCCAGTTTCTACATGCACATTGCCTTTGACATAAATAGGCAGGGAATGGAGGGCTATAGACTATGTGCAGGCAGATGGAATTAGTTTAAATGGGCATCATGGTCAGCACAGGCATCATGGGCCGAAGGGCCTGTTCCTGTCCTGTACTGTTCTATGTTCCATGTACATTACCAACTCTTCCTGCTTTCCTAACCAGACAAATGATGTCACTCTCAATCTCTTCTTGAATGAATGTAATCAAAGTTCTCATGGAGTTCTTGAGGATAAAATGCCCCTGTAAATTTGATACTAAGTCCTCATTTAAGGGATTTTTCATTTGTAGGAAAGAGTTTGGAAGGAAAGTTAGAAATAAAAACGGAGCTAGCATATGGAATGAACTGGACAGAGAATTTTGACAGAGGGGAACATTGTGGTTGAACAACGAGCTCCACTGCTTGAACAGATGGAGCCAGTGCTCTGACTGGAAGAATGAGATAGTAGGAGATTATTATGGTGGGTAAAACTAAGGCCATTGAGCAATTTGCAAACAAGGAAGAGAAATATGAAACAAACAGCTTGGATGATTAGGAGTCAATGAAACTGAAGGAGCAAGGAGTGAGTATGGAAGTTAGTGCAGGCAAAGCTCTAAGCTAGAAGCAGACACTGTAATGTGGATAGCCTGGATCTTGGTTTCAAAGAAGTTCGTTTATTCTTCACACTTTGAGAACCAAGTGGGTTGGGTGGGATCTGCAGAGAAAACGAGAAGAGGATTTCAGAATTGTTCCACAGTCCAGAGGCATAAAATACAAAATGGGTTTTTGAATTCTCAATAACCATAATGAGATTGAATCAATGTTTTACAAGATAATATTTTAATTGTAAAGATAACATTATGATTCAGAAAAACACTGGAAGTTTGGAAAGAATCATACTTGCTTATTACTTTAGAATTAATTATATTTAGCATGCTATTGGTTATTCTCAGTGTATCAGTTGAGAATTGCGTGCAGTTTTGGTGGTCTTACCTAAAAAAAAGATACACTTTCCAGAGGGGGTGTACAAGAAGATTCACAGGACTAATTCCTAGGATGGTGTGAATGTTGTATGAGGAGATATTGGATCGATTAGGTTTATAGCCATTTGAGGTTAAAAGAACTAAAGGAGGTTTCATTGAAATGTTTAAAATTCTGACAGGTCTTGACAAACTGGATGCAGGGAGAATGTCTCCCCTGGCTGAGCAGGCGTTTCAGAACTGGGGGTCACAGTCTCAGGATAATGGGTAAGAAATTTAGAGCTGAGATGAGGGGAAATTTCTTCACTCGGAGGGTGGTGGAGCTGTCGAATTCACTACTAGAGAGGGCTGTGGAGTCCAAATGGCTGAATGTATTTAAAAAAGAGATTTCTAGACACAAAAAGCACGAAGGAGTATGGGGAGAGAGTGGGACTATGGTATTTAGATAATGGATCAGCCACAATCGCACTGAACAGTGGAGCCAGCTCAAAGGCCAAATGTACTTAATATTCTCGTTTTTTGTACTATGTTTCCATCAGGTTTGCTATCGTGATGTGCAGATGGAAAACTCGTGTCCATGCACTTTATTGACTCATAAAGCCAATGACTCACTGGCTTTATGATGTGAACTATATAACATTAATTATTGTTTTTAAAAATATATACAGCATTTCTGCAAAGCATGCTAAATTTGTCTGAAATGCTTATCAAGGCTCTACAAGGTTTAAATGAGACACATATTGGAAATTACACCTATCAAATACAGGATGCGACTACAGCTATCAAGGAGCTCGATGCCTTTTGGAATAAAGTAGTTTATAGCATCACCTTCAAATTCCTCTCAAAGATCACTGCCTTGTTTATGTACTGACATACCTTTGTTGGCCATGGGCATACAGCTTGAAGTAAATTAGGTAACACCACGGTGAAACATCATCGGTGCAGCCACTGCAGTGGTTTCTCAGGACGACCAGGAACAGGCTGTGATTGTTTCTTTGCCTGTGCCATTCACACTCTGAAAGCAATTTTTAAAAATAATTTAAACTCCACATAAATATTATAAATTGTTAGGGAAAAGGAAAATAAACCTTGAAATTTAAAACTGTTTTTGGAGAAGTCAATAGTAATATTTGAAATTAATAAAGAATTAAGAAACTCAAACCCTTATGAGTTTCAGTTGCCCATGGAGCTTCTCTTAATCCAGATAAATAAAGAGAATGACCTTAAACTGTCCTAAGGAGATGAAAAATTGTCTATGGCTCCTCTCAAATAGTATTTAAATGAAACTAAGTCTTCTCTTTGGAGAGGGCAAAATAGCTGGCCTGAAAGATCTGCTGGAAAATCCTTGAATTAAGCCATATGGAGCAAAACCATTTTTTTTTCACTCAGATCTCCTGTCTTGGCTTTAACTGACCATTAGGTTGTTCATAAATGAACCTCCAACATGTCAGTCAATCCATCCTTTAGTTTCTTTCTTCTAAGGAAAAAATAATCCAAATGCAAATCTTTTAAACAATAAAATGAAACTCTGACACTGGTCCAATGATATCCCAATCCATATCTATACCTAAACAACACACTTATGCCCTCACAGAACACCAGATGGTTAATTGGCAGATTTATTGAGACCATTGATTGTGTCAACTTTCGCAAAGAGAAAGGAAAAATCTGGTGAGGAAAACAGAAACATAGTGTGCTGCCTAAACCCACAAAACTCTCAGTGGCTGGCTCTGTCTGGAGATAGGTCCCAATATCACTCTTCCTACTGTCCATGGTGCTAAAAGAAGGAATGAGAAAAATTAGCACAGGAGGAGGAAAAAGGCCAAAATAAGAGTGAAACAAAAAATAAAAGTCATACGAGAAACATTTAACAGACTTAGCGTGAATGGAAGCAAATTGATAACACAAATGGACCTGAAGACTAGCCTACTAAAGTGCTCCAAAATATCTGCAATAAAAGTGTGTCTTTGCAAAACAATTGCATTGATATATGCTGCAAAGAATGTGGAGTGCAAGGCCAAACTCAATTGCTTTCTTTTCCTGCTTGAGTAATCCTTTATGCTTGTTAGGGTGGGGAACATTAGTGTTCAAAACGAACACATGCCCAGATTATGCAGAATTAATCAGCATCAAGCATTCAAAATTCATGTTAAATTTCATGACACTGGCTCAACATCCGAAATCATTTCCCAATATCAGGCAAAACACCATGGATCCTGCACTAATAGGAAGCTTCCCATTTTAAAAAGTTTCATCTTTATCCTTCTCGAGTGGGCACAGGTCCCCTCTGGATGGGATAGAAGCAACAAACTCATTTCATGTAAGATTCTTACAGAGCATGGAGGAAGCTTCCATCCTATTGATCGAGCTGGATTTGTACATTGGTCCCAAAGGTAAGGGCACAATCCATTAACTCATTGCATCTGATATACTGAAGTATCATTTCAATTTCAATATCTTTTATTGTTATGCTCCCCATCCCCACCACCTTCTCAAGAATAAGAGTGGGTTGGGCGATCAATGCTAGCCTTGTTAAAATCCCAGTTCTCAAAAAATGAATAAATTTTAAAAATGCATAATTTCACAAAAGCAAGAAATACAATTTAATTGGCACTGGTAATACTCTATCATTCTAGAGTAAAATATTTATCTAAATTTAGAACACCTTAAAGAATGCAGCTTTAAATGTATTTAAATATGTTTAATTTATGATAATTGTGATTTTTTTTTGTTACAAGTGTGGTGATTTGTGAATCCACTGATTTTATGCAGTGTAGTCTACACAGACTCAGCATTTAATTAGGATTGAATCTATTTGAAGAGTAGGTTGTACAGAATGTGTGAGGGGATATAAACAAAATTAAAGCAGAAATGCAAACAACCAGGTGAAGGACCAAAAACGATGCATTTTGTTAAACTAGAGGCCTAGAAAAAAAAATCATTGGCTCCACAGCACTTGAATGAAATATGAGATGGCTTTCCAGAAGAAAACTAACCAAGCAATGGCTTTAAAATTAGTTTGAGGCCAAATATAACCTTTTGATAATTCTACTCACTTTCATCATTCTTGATCAGAAAGAAATCATGAACTTCCATTTGCAAATGCCTCTCATGGCTCTAAGGCTGTTCATAATGCGTCACAGCCAATGAAGCACATTTGAAATACAGTTACAGCTGTCATGAAAGCAACTTTAGCAGCTAATATCACAATGCAAAGATCACAAATCTGAAGAGAGAAAAAATACCAGCAAATACTTTGTGATACTGGCTGAATGACACACATTGTTCAGAGCACTGTGCAGCCTTCCTGTTCCCCTTCAAAACAGTGTCATGGAATGCTTCATATGCCTCTGGCAAATCATGGTCTAACATCTGATCCAAAAGGGAACACTTCCTCCATGCCGTATTCTTCAATAATGCATTCGAATTTCCTCAAATCATGGAATGAAATTTGAACCCACAACTATCCAACAGACACACAGGTAACTTCACATTAAACCAGTGGATCATTTTGGAACATTCTTCATTTTCCTCTGGTTAAAAAAAATCCATTTCCATCTTACTTACTGAACTTTGATCAAATCAGAATAATAGATAAAAACAAATTTTATGTGGGCAACATGAAATCAGTAATAATGTTCCATTCACATTGCAGAGAGAATTATGCACCAATCTAGACAGAAGAACTGGAAAGTTGCAGCTTTGAGAAGAGCAATGTTGCCACGGATGTAAAGAAAATCCTGACTTATCCACTTATTCCCATGAAATCCCTGAGCTAATGGAAGATATATCAGCAGGGCCTGATTAGTGGTGGGCTTAAAATGTGTGTGTGTGTGTGTGTGTGTGAGAGAGAGAGAGAGAGAGAGAGAGAGAGAGAGAGAGAGAGACCATCGGTGGGGCAAAAGGATGAAGAAATGCACAAGGTGCCTGGCTTAGAGGGATACAAATCAGCAATACGGAACGCATGAATACACTTAAAGGTGAGGGCAATAATTTTCATTGTCTGCCAAGGAACTAGAAGTCAATGTTTCTCAGCAAGGATGAGAGCAATTGATAAATGAACAACTTTAGATTTATGGATGGCAAGATAAAGGAAGCCAGGAGTGAATTCAAATAGTTGGAGGTGACAAAGATGTCAAGAAAAAATGAAACAAATGGATAGTTTCAACTTACATATGGCCTATATTATGTACTCCAACTCTTTTCCTTTATTATATTATTTAACTTTATAAGTTATGTATCTGCCTTATTTACAAATTTAATTTAACATGGCTTAATAAATTAACAAGCTTTTAATTTTACAGTGGCATTTTTGAAAGTGCAAAGAAATACATTATTTGTATAACCTCTTTACAGCACTGACATAAAAAGCATTTTCCACCTCTTAACCATTTCACTAGGGTGAAACTAAAGTCTCTCCTGGTTATATGCCACCTCCAGCTTTGAATTGTGGACCCACTTTTCATTATTTATATGGCCCTCTGAGTTAACCGCATAAAATGCTCCTGACACTTCTTTACAAATTAAAGTTTGTTTTCATAAGATTTTTGTTTAAGCAGATTCTAGACAGAAATCTGACTTGAGAGAGGGTTGTGCCCAGGAGCCAAGTCTGTGATCACTTCCCACTAGTCTTGCTCATCAGTTTGTTCATGAACACCATTACATCGTAATTAAAACACACAGGCAAGACTCACCTTTGCTGTGCTGCCTCTTTGTTACTGCCTCTTCTGCACACCAAGGGTCCTTACTGTTTAGCAACATATCACATAACATCATGCTTTTTTATGAACAAAAATCAAGGACTTTCAGTGTGGATGACAAAGTCTGCAATTTCTGTTCTTGGTTCCTCCATAGATCTGTCTCACAACACACTGAATACCCCACACATGCTCAGTAGCATCCAACACAAGTAGATGCCACTTATGGAATTTTCTTATGTGTTGGAGTGGACTATGCTGTAGGCAGGCTGCCTCTGCAGAAACAGGCTTTCACCGAGCCAAATAGGTCAGCAGCGTAAAGTAAATGGGCCTTATTGAATAGGTTCCAGGTCAGCTCTAGGAACTCAACCCAGGTAGGTCAGATTCAGATGTGTTTATTGTCATACACACCAGGGTGCAAATCTGTAGAGTGCAGGTTGCATGCAGATTCTTCCTTGAGCTAGAACACCATTGTAGCAAGCCACCACCCATCACTCACAAGTAAGCAATCCTTGCCCAAACATATCTCCCTCAAACACCAACCATTCCATTCCCAGATGAGCGAGTGCAAACATTTAACTCATCCAATGCCTTTGCCTCATCTGGTGATTGCAGGCACCCAATTGGTCCACCATTACCACTACCACCATTTGCCAGTAGCTGACCCTTGGTCTGACCACCTCATGTGATACCTGACCCTTGCCGATGTCCATTAGATGCCCTACACTAGTGCAGTTAATTAAGGAAAGGGCTTGGCCCACATAAGGCTAATTCGGTAATGGCTGATGCCTTAGACCTCAGGGACTATTGAATTTCCAAGTTGTAGGTCAAGCACCAAACCAGTCATGAACCCACGTTGCAGTTACTGTCAGTGGGAGTGAAGAAATTCTTGGCAATCACTCTTAGAAACAAAGCTCGGTCAGAAAAGGTACACCTAGTACAACAACCACCAGAGGAGCTTTTAGCTCCATGTGAGAAATAAATTTCACATAAGTGTTCCCTAAGATGGAAAAGAAACCATGCTCAAGTCTATTAATAATTAAACATGCAGATCAAGTAGAGATCTGTAGCACAAGTGAATATATACAAAGCCCTCTATAATGTATTGGATCACTTATATATAATTATGTGCTACCACAAACACTTGAATTGCCAAAGTATAGAAGGCCATGGACCAAGTGCTAGTAAATGGAATTAATGTAGTGGGTAATTGATGGTTGGCATGGACATGGTGGGCCAAATGGCCTGTTTCTGTACTGTACACAAAATCAGAAGTTGATGGTGAATTTCAATATGATAATGCTTCACATTTTTTCACTTAAAATTTCCACAAGATTCATTATGTATCAGGAAAAAAAAGGCAGCTAATTGTAATTTTATGTGTTGAAGAGATCTAATAAAAAACTAGTGACAAGTTGGCCATTATTTAATACGAAGTTCCAAATTGTTTAGCCAGGTTTCCTTTACGCAAAGACAATGAAAGATTTCACTTTATTGCCAAATCCTCAATTTCCTTAAATTCAGCACTCAGCTTATAAAAACCATGTGGCTACTACCAGTATGTTGGTGTTTGAATTGATAATCTTAGGTTATAATGATATATTTCATTATTAGATCAATTTGTTTTGAAATTATGATATAAATATCACGACAAGCTTTTAAAAAAATTACTTCCAGCATTTAAATAAGAGTTAAAAATGCTTGGAAAAGAACTAACTTGGTTTGCTGCCTCCTTCATGCATAAAATTTGTACCCATGAGCAAAGTTTCCAAGGAATGCGGAAGAATTTGTATCTGAGTGAAACAATAATTTGAAAGGATACAGCCTTGAAGTAGAATTGAGTCAGAAACTTTGTTGACCTTGTTTAAAAATCAAAGTAAGTTATATGAAACTTTTACAAAGATCAGTATTCTTTGTTGTCCGATAAAAGTTATCCTTTTAAATTACTGCCCCATTTTTCTCTTGCTGGCATGGAAACTTCTGATAAAGCTCCTCTCCGCAGCTCAGTAAAGAATATGACAATTTTTGAGACATCCCAGGTAATACCTTAGAATCAACTTGTTTAGCATTCCTGAAAATTCATGGAGTTCATAACTCTCTGACTCAGAGGAAGGTGTGCCATCAAATAAGTCACAACAGACTCTGCAGAAGAACTTAAGAATGAATTTATTCTCTGAACCAGGTGACAGGAAAGTGAAAAATAATTTATCTGAGCCAGTGTGCTGAGAGAGAGAGAGAGAGAGAGAGAGAGAGAGAGAGAGAGAGAGAGAGAGAGAGAGAGAGAGAGAGAGAGAGGGAGAGACCCCCATTGAAGGGAGGAAGTGACACTGTGAATGGGAAGGTAACTGTTTATGTAGTTTTGAGGAAGTCATAATCTACTTTCTTTATTGACAGCAATTGGCCAGATGTCTTGGGCAAATAGGTAACCTGTTAACGTGCCAATGCATATACCTTGTTCATTATCAGGAAGTAGATATCATTGGCAAGGCCTGGATTTATAGTCCATCCTTTATTGAGGAGGTAGTTAAGAGTCAATTACTTTGGTGTGTCTGGAGTCACATACAGGACAGACGCGTAAAGTTGGCAGATTTCCTTCCCCAAAGGGCATAGTGAACCAGATGGGTTTCATGATAATCTGTTAATTTCATGTTTTTGAATATTGATTTATTCCAGTCTTATTTAATTACTTGAATTTAAATTCCCCAGCTACAATGGTGGGATTTGAACTTGTGTCTTTGGATCAATAGTCCAGGACTCTGAGTCCATTATGCTACTGTGCTTTATAAGATGTGTATAGATCAGCATATACTGTAGGTCAGACTGCATCTGACAGTGGTCCCAAAGACAGATTGCTTAGTACCATGGTAACTTCTGCTATTTCAATTAAAGCCTCGCTGGTAATATTCCAGTGCAATGTACTTTGTTAATGTTATAACAATCATCAACTTATTTATTTTGAAATTGATATTCTGAATATGGATACACTTACTTTTCCTCAAATGTAAAATGTAATATTTTCCAATGCCTCTGGAAATGTATATAAAAGAGGTCAGTGGTGGTGCTATTAATTCTCAATCCTCAGAATGGAAGAAACATGGAAGGAAAATATATTGCTTGCTGATATGTAAATTTGTTATCTCACGTGGTGGTGCTAGAAAATACGTTTCACAAATTTAACAACAATGTGACTAAGAATTTGTCCAAAGACCTCGCCTCCTGTACAAATGTATACATATTTCTAACAATTGACCTTAAGGTTTGGTAGATTATGTGATTAAGTTTCCATTGGGGAAATTAAAAGATAAAAAATCTTTAACATATTGAAAGGGATGCAGCTCATTTTTTAATCAGATAGAAAAATTAAATGAAAACAGCACTCAGATCACAAATATCCAAGGTGAGTAGTTTCCTCTGAGCAGTCTCACAATATGAATGGTAACTTTACGAGAAAAATGGCAGAACCTGTGTTTACACACAAAATAGTTTTTTCACAATTTCTAGGAAAGAGCTATTCTAAGGAAATTTCCAGTCAAAATTTACTGCTGCCTCTTCTATATTTCCATTACTACCCACTCATGATAAACAGCCATCTTCTACTGGTTAATTTGCTGAAGATTCAGTATTAGTATCAGAGGACATGTTCTAAGAATTAAAATTACTGTCACATTGTAGCGGCTAGCTACACACTACGAAATGAAGACACAGAGTCGCTGGTTTCGAAATCAGAGGTCAAATGCCGACCGGGGCGTGGTGCGCCTTTAATAGCCGAAAACTTCACACGCTACAGTTCCTGCACTGATGTCACGCGCAGGTCACCTGACCTTCCCGCGCGCGGGCTTTCCCAGCCCAACGCTGGGGAAGGAGGAGGACCCTGCGCCATCTTGGATCGGGGCCTCCGATGATGTCGTGATGTCGGGAGCCAGGTCGATGCCGGTGCGGTGAGTCGCTACAACATCTTCATTGTGACAAGAGTGAATATAGAAGTTCAGATGACTAAGGAGTTGCTCAGAGGTTGTGGTGGCAGATACACACATCAATGTGGATATTAATTTGTAATTTGGGAATTTAAAAATGCCATGAGTTGCAGATCTCTGCACATTCTTGGGGAACTAGTGCAACTCAAGAGTTAGTCTTGTCAGAAGTGAGAAAAGTGTCCTCTTGCCAGGAGTCTCCCTAATTAATTTAATGATAACAGTGAAACTGCTGGTTTTAACTATCAAATGGTATTTGATCCTGCATGAAAAAGACAGCAGTTTTATATGAGGTTCATTCTGTCACAGGCCTGATCCATGATATTACATCACACAAGCCTCTGATGCTGCATGGCACCTCATCTCTAAGGACCAGGCTGGCTTTGAAGTACTTTGACAAAAGCTAAGTTCCTCCTTACCAGTTGATCAAAGATTAGCCACAAGCCCACAGTTCTAGCCCATTACTCCTGACACAACTATGTGGCCTTGCAATTGATTCCCAGAAGAGACTGTGAAAGATGTGTTTTCTGACCCAGATATTACTTTCAGCCCTGGAAATCCACAAAGGATGCAGTGAGGCTGTGGTTTCTCTCTTTAGATGTTAATAAATCGTTCCTGTTTTTTTTCCTCTTGGCTATTTTGATTATGCCAACCTTGCCACCCACATCCTATCAGAAGGCAATAATTTTAAGGACACATGGTTGTTTTATCACTCAGAGGAAAGTTGCTAATTGTAATGCAAATCATATGTATTTTTTTACTAAATAACATTTTGGGATGCCATTTATGAGTAATTTCAGGCACAACGTGTAATAAGTATTGCATGGCTCTGAGGAAAATGTTTAACTATAGTTGCCAAAGCTCTTTGCTGCTGGGAACTTCTCATAATTCCCTGGATAGTTGCAAACTAATTGATAGAGATTGATAGCTGTCATTAGTTATCGACTCCATTATCATTATACTGGAGTGGAACTAATGGGAAACTGTTCAACCTATGTTGCCTCCAGCCCAAAACCAAGGGCACCATGATCTCAACAGGTGAGATGCAGTGTGCATTTCTCATGGATAAGAACATCCTTAAATTTCTTATCTTCTTGGTCTGCTTGGTAATCTTTTGCTCTGACAGAGCTTGAACAGAATGTCTATTATGAAATTCGGGTGTCAGGCAAACAAGGTGACCTACACAATGTGGCCAAATGACTGAAATTAGGGCCTTAATGCTGGGGATGTTGGTCTGGGAGAGGACTTTGACATTGGTTTGCTTATCCTGCCAGTGGATTTTACATTGGTGATTTCTCTCTAGTGCTTTGAGGTACCTGCTGTAGGTAGTCCAGGTCTCAGAAGCACATAGGAGTGCAGGAATCACAATTGCTCAGTGAACCATATATTATCAATGTCAGCCTTTGCAGAGATGTGGCTTCTGAAATATGGGAAGTGCTTTATGTTTCTCAGCGTCGCATCTTGGACCTTTATGTCAGAGGGCAGTACATTACCATTGTACAATGGAATAGGTTGGTACAAGACCTTTGTTTGTGAATATTGAGCGTGAGGCCCATTTTTTCATGTTTCTGTGAACAGATCAGTGATATGTGGGAGATCAGCCTCTAAACGCATGCATATGAAAGCAGCTTCTCTCTCCTTCTCCCTCCTCTCTCTCCCTCCCACTCCTTCTCCCTCTCCTTCCTTACCACTCCCCCTTCCCAAACACCACATCCTCACAGATTCCTGGAAATCATTGACCCATGACTGCTTATACTTGAGAAGGTTCACCTGGGTCAGCACTAAGAAACTTGTCCATGTGGTAGAAGCACATGGGAGCTTATAGAACACCTCACGAACCACCCAAACGTGTAGATCACGAAGTTCTTTTTGCTTCACCTCTGTCAAAATCTGCAGTTAACACATTATCTTCATCACCTCAGAACCACAGGACTGGAGCAAAAGCAAATCACCCTCAACCTTGAGGGACTGGCTAGGACGGAGAAGAATCACTGTGCTTTGTGACCACAAGGAAGGCAGAGATCAACTAATGGGCTGTTTATTCTTTCTGTCCGGCAAATCCTATGGACCCAAGAAAGGAATGCAGTGGTGTACCAACAGGGAATTCCACTGATCCTGATCATGATGGATAGGTCAATTAGTTCCATACTCCAGGTTTAGGAATGTTTGTACAACTTGCACACCAACTGAGCCAGCATTTCTCAAGGAATTGCGGAGTCATTCTCAAACACAATTTTAACTACTATCTACTACTTGCCATTATTTTCTTACTTTTCCCTTTTTCTTTTTACTCGCTTAATCCAATCCCTTTCAGTCTTCCATTATATTTTCACCACATTTCCTTCTCTCCGCTTCTTTATCCTTTTCCTCAGTGGGTCAAATAATATATCCCCAGAAATTCCACCCCAGCAGTACCGGTAAACATGCCAGCCAACCAACCTCATCGGCGCTTTACTCGGCCGCAGAAAGACCTCATTGGAATGAATTTCAAAATACAGTACCACGCATTGTTGCTGCTACATACAGTGCACTGCTACAGTACTAAGCAATAGACTCTTGGCACGATGTTCACCATGTCCCAGATGTGACATTAACAACCTATGCTGCCACTGGATTGACTTTTCAGCAGCTTCTAGTGAAGCAGCCAGGCACACGGCGGAATGGGGGGGCGGTTGTTAAGCATTTAAAGTGCCTACCAGCCGCAGCGATTTTTAGACTGACCTGGCTTGGTATCAATAGTGACCAGTTTACATAAATTGTCACCAAATCTGGCCAGGCAGTCGTTTCTGTCGCATGGTGATTGCATGCCTTGGGGGAGTTTTCATCCAAATACACGCCTATAGCAGGAAACTTTCTGCGAATCCAAACGTTCTGCATTTATCGGAATTAAACACACCAGCAATACATCGTGGCTAGGTTCACTTCTGGTTACACAGTGAAGACATATTAATTCGGATCTGAATGTATATCCGCAGGGAGAGATCTGGGTTTAAATATTGGAGCTCCACGGCCACCCTAACTGTGGCACTCCCTTCGCCAAAAGAACTACAGCTATTCAAAAAGGCAAATTCAAGGGAAATGGAAAATGGTAGGATATGCTGACTTTCCTGGCAATACCACGCCCAGTAAACGAATACAAAGTGTATCCATGCGATAAGTTCTTTGGACTGAACCAGTGTGTAGAGTATGGTTTCTCGGTTCATTCTTACACCAGGTGGACGGGGAACTACAGATGACAACAGTGAGCGGGCACCCTGTAGTCCAAATGACGGGATACACATGTAGTCATATTGTCTGGCTGAAATTCAAACCTAAAGTTTCAAATGAATCCTATTCTCACCTCGACTGCTAGCTGAGCCTGGCTCAGGTACCGTTACACATACACCAGCAGTTCCACGGTGATTTACCAAGCATCCATTCTGGTGGAAGTTGAGATGGCGTGACAGCCAAGCTGTCCACATGTGTACTTTCCACAGGCGTTCCATTTCGGCCAAGGTGAGGAAAAGATAGTGCGCGGAAGCTCAGTCTGATTCTCCCATCTCAGCACGCTCTTAATGTAACACAATATCTGTTTAAGGACAAACAAGTAATCACAGGAAGAGAACTGAACCTCAGATATTTTATCCTGTGCGCCTCAATATCACGCACTGGGATAGATGTACACGGATCACTGGAACTTGGACCAATAATGAGGTCAAATAGGGCGACAGAGTACAAAAGGAAAAGTAAACCGATAAGGTAAAAAGTATGCCGAGCAAAATGGCTTCCTATTATTACATTAAAATACAACGAATTAAAGTAAATATGTTTGAAGGGAGAAAAATCTTATCTCCAATAACTATCAGTCGGAAGGATTTGGTTTGGAACATAATTTGCAACTCTCGCAACGTTCGAAATTCGTAATGGGCAAGTCAGTAATTGGTGGAACTTAGTACATTGTCCACAGGAAATGAAATATGCCAGTATTGTGAACTCCAAACGAAATGCTGAAATCAGGACGTCCAGGCTCGGGTTCCTGTTCTGTGCACCATTAAGGACTCTCCGGCGTGAATCTTTGATGATCACCCACGTGTACAACAAATTGACCTTCATATCCATGCCTGGCTCGGTATTATCATCAGTTCGGGAAAGAACAAAGAGATCTCCCACTAAAGTGTAGCCATACTTGGAAAGGCATAACCTATGACAATCTGCGGTGAGGGTGCGGATGTAGATTTTACAACCGACACAGTGGGTGGTCTGTTCCATTTGTTTTAATTAAATGGACAGTGAGGTAGCGGATATTTGACATCTGGTTCAATATTTAATGTAATACCGATGACAGTAATAGCCAAATTCGTGATTATCGAAAAACAAAAGTTCCCTAGAAGTTATCTTCAGTATTAACCACTACGCAAAGCTCTGAAATCTACCGTAAGTGAGACGATTTTCCCTTGTCACCAGCAGTCCGGTAACGTTGAACGCAGGTAGTTGCGCACCTCTCCCAAGACCGCTTGGAATCCACGAGATGCAAAAGTGGTGTAAACGAGTTAGACACGGGGCATAGAAGACATTCTAAGGTCTCTAGAAGGCAAATATACGGCGGGCGTCGGCAGTCTGAAATAAATTATGCTGGCTGCGGCTCAGACCCTGAGTTACCACACCAATTGCCAGCCCACAAACCGCTCTGACAGCGAAACATATGTAATCGTAGACCGCACTTTGAGCAATGGTTGTTGCAGCAGAGTTACTGAATCGTTCACACTTCAGTACTTAAGTTTCCGAAGATACGCTAAATAGGGAGGTAGTTGCGAGCGTTAGGTCTGCTTTTATTTCTTTGTACAATCATTTGAGAATATTTATGAGAACAGTAATTAAGATAATAATTCTTCTGACTAAAAGTAGAAGGGGCGGAACTGGCTTAGACAATCATCTCAGAATGACAGTTGATGGAATGCATGCGAGAAATGTTGATTATAGCCTTACACTACCCCCAGCCCTGCCCCCCTGGATTTGCAATGCTAATAGACCCACATTGGAAAAGCGGTAATTACGAGGGGGAGCTCCCGTCATTACCAACTCCCGCCCTTCCAAGGGCAGAGAGTGACTGTAGCGGTCTCCAAGTGACAAGTGTCTCACACCCGGGCTGTCCTGAGCCCGAACTACTCACTCTAACAATCTGATTGTCTCCAGAAGTGAAGAAGGGAGCCGCAGTCAGAGAGAGAGACAGAGACAGAGAGAGAGAAAGCGAAAGAAAGGGAAAGGAAGTGAGAAAGAAAGAGAGAGAGCCTATTGTTGTGACAGAGGCTGAGTAAGGGAGGTAAACAAGGGAGGATGGAGAGACAGAGAGCCAGATAGATAGCAATAGAGATAGAAACATACAGGTATATAAAAAAAGTAACAGAAGGTGAAAGGGAAAGTACACAAGCCCAGAACGATATAGATAGGCAGAACTAGAGAGACATACACGGGGGGAAAGAGACGGAGACACATTAGGAACTCCGATAGTTTTGGAGAAAGATACAGAGTAGAGAGAGAGAGAGCGAGAAAGTAGAGAGGGCAGAATTCACCTCCGTCCTATGGGAGCGCTCGAAGGAAGGCAGGAGGCAGCAGCGGGGCGCCGCCTGTGTCTGGTGACCGGCGCTCGGGTCGCCGCCGCCGGGGGATCGGCGCCCCGCTCGGCGCCCTCTCCCACACCCGCTTCCTGTCTGCCTCCTCACCCAGACCAGCCCCGTGTCGCCATCTTCCGCGTTACTGGCCGGCCGCAGAGTGCGGGATAAAGTTCAGCGGGAGAGGGCGAGCGCCTCGCCTCGCCGCCGCCGCCGCCGCTCGCACGGGACGGGCTGATGAACGCGGCTCCGGCTCTGCGGCCGCCGAGTCCCGGCTCGCCCCCGTCGCCGACCTCGGGAGCGCCGCGGCTCTCCGGCCAGGGCATCCCCTTCCACATCCAGATCGGCCTGAGCAGGGAGCCCGTCATCCTCGACTGCAGCGACTTCTCCCTCGCACATGTCCGGGAAATGGCCTGCTCCATCGTGGACCAAAAGGTAACCGGACAAAGTTGGCGCGGTGAGGGAGGGAGGGAAAAGTGTGTGGGGAGAGAGGAGGACGCGAGGAAAGGGAGAGAGTGAGTGACAGAGAACGTGAAGGGAAGAGAAAGCAGGGGGAGGACAGAGGAGTATGAGGAAAGAGAGGGAAAGGAGTAGAGGAGGGGGCGAAGTGGGGAAGTAGAGGAGGGAGGGGAGGAGGGAGAGAAAGGAAGGAGTGGTGAAAGGAGACAGGGAGGAAGGAGGGAGCGGAGTAGGGGAGAAGAGGGCGGATGGAGAGGGAGGGGAGGAGAGGGCGATGGCGGAGAGGAGAGAGTGGGTGAGAAGAAGAGGGAGAGCAGAAAGAGCAGAACGAGAGGTTGGAGGGAAGACGGGAAGGAGGAGGAAGGGGAGGAGAGTGTGGTGAGTTTTGAGTGTAGATGGAGATGAGAGTTGGGGAGTGGAAGGTCAAAGGGAGGGTGGGGGAGAGGATAGAGCTGTAAGGAGGGAGGGATGGGAAGGTAAAGGAGCAGGTAAGCGGAAGGTGGGAGGACATGAGGGGTAAGAGTTGTTGAGGGTGAAGGAGCAGAGGTGAGGGTGTGTGGAGATAATTGGGAGGAGAGGCAGGGCAGATGTGGGGAAAGGAGGGAGGGAGTGAAGATGTGGAAGTTAAGGGATGGAATATATGGAGCTGGGTGAAAGGGGGACGGAGAAAAAGGAAAGGGTCAGGGACGGAGGGAGCATGATGGATGGAGCTAAGGAGAACTGCAAGGGTGGGATGTGACTGGTGAGAAGGGAGGGGGAAGTGATGAATGAGCTGAAGAATTTGGGAAGGAGATGTGAAGGAATGGGGGAAGGTTAGGGCAGGTGGGGTGAGGTCGAAGGCAGTTGAGATAGGAAGATCAAGAGCTGTGACGTTAGTTGGACTGGGATGGGGAAGGGTGCCAGGGGATGGGAGTTGAGAACTGTGAGAGGGATTGATAGAGGGTTGACTGGTGAGTAAGGAGCAGAGAGAGGGCACGCGCGACGAGGAGGAGAGGGGAGGGGAGGGAGGAGAAAAAAAGGGGATGAGACGGGAGCAAGAGGGTAGGGGGCTGAATGGGTTTGAGGGAGGGAGAGGCCAGTAGAGCAGTAGGGAGGAGTGGGTGAGAGGGGAGCAAGGGGGAGCTTTGAGGGAGGGGATGGGAGGGCAGGAGGGAGAAGAAAGGGAATGGCGGGGAAGGTTAGGGCAGGTGGGGTGATGCAGTGGGTGGAACGAGCAGTGGGGTGAAGGAGGGAAGAGAGGACGAGAGGGAGTGAAGGCGGAAGGAGGGAGAAATGGGGGAGGGAGAGAAAAGTGGTTGGCAGAGGAGAAAGAGCGGAGGGATGGAGGGCTGGGGGTGGGGATTTGAGAGGAAGGCATGAGGGAAGGGAGGGTAGGTGGAGGAGAGTGGGGCTGTTTGAGAGTGGGAACAAGGAGAGTGAGGAGGAGGGGGTGGGAGGAGAGGAAGATAGGGGAGTGAATTGGGAGTGGTAGTTAGGAATGGAGGCAGTGGGAGGGGGAGAAGGATGGGGTGAGATGGAAGGGAGAGGAGGGATGTTGGCGGGAGTTGAAGGGAGAAGAATGGGTAGGAAGCAGTGGGTAGGAATGGGGAGGGGTAATGGTGCTGTGGGCTAGAACGGATGTCAGGTTAGAGAGACGTGGCTAATGGGAAAGAGATGGGAATGGGAAGGGAGAGTAGGGAAGGAAGGGGATTGAGTGAGGTTTAGGATGTAGCGAAATGGGGAAGGAGACAGGCAGATGGAGAGGGGGGTTTAAAGAAGGCAGTAGAAGGAGACTGGAGAGAATGATCAGAGTCAGGAGGATGAGACAGACAGGAGGAGAGGGAGGCTGTCAGGGAGGGGGCTGTTGGAGGTACTGGGGGACAGTGAGGGTGATGGGAAAGGGGGACCAGGGGAAGGTGATGGACTGTGGGTTCAGGGTGAGGGACGAGGTGAGTGGAGAGGTGGGCTGAATAGGAGAGGGCAGGGACAGGCTGACGATCACTTTAAAGCTGTTGAAAGCAGCGTAACTCAGGGCAGTAGTTCTCACTGTGAAAGTGACAGCTGGTGAAAAGCAGGTCATGTGGAGACTACACTTAAGATCGCATCTGTTCTTTGCGTATGCTTGAGAATGTCAAGGTGCAGTGCAGTTTGCTGTGTGGGCTGTGGTCATCGTCAAAGCTGAGATCTGCAGCTGTTTGCTGCTTGTGGTATAAGTTCTAGCTATCCAGCTGTTGGTGTGGAGAGGGCTGGCCATCCCAGACATCCCAGTCTGTGGCTAGATGTGCGGTGCTAGCAGTGCACCTCAGCCTGGTAGGGGCTTCGCTTCAGGTCTACTCCATGGCGAGGACATCAGGAGCTTTTTCTATTTACTGAAGAGTTTTGCAGTTAATAGCAAAGATTGCATTTTGAACTCTATCATTGTTCTATCTCTCACAAGGTTTACTGAGTTTTAAATTCCAATGTGAAATTCAAAGACCCTGAACAGCATTCATAAAACATGTGTTTTTTTTTTGCAAGTTTTACCCTGGGGCTAACCTCTTGAGGAAGGTGTACTCTGTTGTGCAGAAATGTTACATAAATCTTAGAATGGGGTTTGAGAATTCAATAAAACCTGTTCTGGAAACTCCACTGGCTCAGCTTTGGGTGAATAGTTGCAAACTGTTGGTGCGTAAGAATTGGAGGACCAATTTTCTGGCAAGTGGAGTGGTAATGTGGCAAATGTGAAATGGTTCATTTTCATCGCAGCATAAAGCAGATTCATCTCATCTGCATGGTAACAATTGCAGAGCTCTGAGATGCAGAGGGATCTGGGTTTCCTCATGAATGATTCCCAAAGGGCTGGTATGTAAGTAGGGGGACTCCCCGGGTTACGAATGACCTGACTTATGGAAATCCAACTTTACCCATATTCTCTCTTACTTTTTTAGAGCATTTTTCAAGCTAGTAATAATAATAATAATAAAATATTTCATGGTATTCATTAGTACTAGGTGCAGTATATATTCAGTTTAATGAAATGAAAGAATTACAAATGTATGTAGAGTGATAAGATAGGGGTACTATAGAAAACTGATGTTTCTGACTTGTGGATAAATTGGCTTCTAGGAATGGAACCCTTCCATATCCCAGGGACTGCCTGTAATTAGGAATGTGAATGGAGTGTTATTGTTGATTACGAGGAGAACTGAATACAAAATTAGGGAGGTTATGCTTCAGTAATATTTGGGATTGGTGAGACCTGGAGTACTGTGTATAGTATTGTGCTGGACACAGTTAAGTGAATGTTTTATAGACTAATACTTGGAATGGGTGGGTTGCCATGGGAGGAAAAGTTGGGCAGGCTAGCCTTACATCCACTTGAGTTTAGAAGGTTGAGAGGGGACTTGAATTGAAATAAGATCCCTTGACAGGGAGCGGATGTTCACCCTTGTGGAGAGGATATTTCCCCCAGTGGGAGAATCTAGAACTAGCGTTTACTATTTAAAAATATGAGTTTGCCCATTTAAGGCAGATATTAGGAGATTTGTTTTTAGTGGGTCATGAAACACTCTTCCCAAATGGGTACTGGAAGCAGAGTCTTTGAAGATTTTGAAGGCAGAAGTAGTTAGGTTCTTGATAAATACAGGGATGAAAGGTTACTGCAGAAAGACAAAAATGCTGAGTTCAGGTTAAAATCAGCCATGATTTTATTACACGGTGAAGCAGATTTAAGAGCCCACTCCTATTTTCTATGTTACCATCTCACCCCTGAAAATAAAAGGAAGTTATTGTTTACAGTATTATTTCAATATTGGCTGTCAACATTCAAGCGTATCAGAAGTTTTGATTGAAACAGTCAGGCATCACCTTCTTGTCAAAGTGTAAATTGACAGATGATTTTGGCCTGCAGTATTGTGCTAATTGGATTACACACTGTCAGCCCTCTGGGGCCAACAGGATAGGTATCACTGTGTTATGTGGAAAACTGTGGCGGTTATCTAATTGGACAACTCAGACTGTTACACTTGATTATATTTTACAAGGTACAAGAGCTAAAAGAACAAAGTAAAATCAGGTTTGATTAATAAAACTTATAAACCACTGATGCCTGTAGGAGGTAGCATGCCTGGCTAGTTTCTGCAGACTAAACATGAACTTCATACAGTGTTTAACTGAACACATAAAAAGGGGAATATTTAAAATATAGCGTCATTTTAGAAACCAAATTTAAGGCATGTTAAATCCTTTGTAGACAGGCTTCATTTCTGATCTAGAGCCTATTGCCGTCATCAACTTGTGGGTGACCTGCCTATCATTGGCAATGACTGAATTACACATTTCAGCCAATGTCTATTGTTGGTACAACCGGTGAACCAAGGTATACAAAGGAGTTTTGTCATTGTACAGACTCTTGACTCTTTAGTAGGTGTGGAAAAAAGATTTCAATGATACAATATGCTGTTTCAACAAATTGTGTAAAGAAAATCATGTATTTTCTTAAAATGCACAAATAAAAATCAAGTACATCCGAATTTAATCCTCTTTGGCTGTGCTGAACTAGGAATGAGATGCAGTGTCAGGATTCAGAGTAATGCAGCTAAAATGAAGAATTGACAGGTAGTTTGTTTTGTGATGTTTGATAGCATTTACTTTTTTCCAGCCTTGTTTTACAGCAAAACGTTGTGAGAGCACAATTGAAGTTGTCAGTTTTAGTCAGCAGCTTGCATGTAAGGCAGTTGTAAAAACATTAGGTGTGTTGTTGTGAAAACAAAAATACACATTTAAAGTGATCAGTAAGCACTGGAAATTGTGGCTAATTATTTCAAATTTTCTCTATGCTGTTTCTGTAGGTAATGTTGAAATCCACAATATAAACATTTACCTATAGCATTCTTCACTATTCATTGGCTGAATTACAAATCCAAATCAATTTTTTTAAGCCTTTGATTTTAAATTTCATTTTTGTCTCCATTCTACCCCACTGTCACTGCAAACCATAACGACATCTTTATCTGTCATGTAACTGCCCATTTGTGTGCATTTTGGCTTCCATTGTAGACTGTATCCTTTGCTTCTGTTTCTCATTTTTCTTTTTTCTTCATTTAACTGTAACTCATCCAGACACACACCAGATGTACTCTTCATTGAAATCTTAAATCCCTTCAGAACACATTGCTTTTCCTCCTTTCCTGCTGCTTTCCCAGACTTTTCCTCTTGAATTATTCTATGGCTTTGCCCTCTGCCTTGCCTGGACTGCTCTGAGCTCGCTATGTATTTGTGACTATTTGCAAATGAACAGTAGCCTCATCCTATTCACTCTCCACTTCACCCATCTTGCAAGTGGCCTGGAGGCAAATCTTGTCAACCTCCATAACATTCTATTTATTGCTCCCAGTCTTGCATGCTTTGCACTTCAAACTTTTTCCGTCTGTACATTTCTCTTCAGATGGTCTGTTCTCTCGTGAACAAGGTTTTTGCCAACCATAAACATGTGATGGATAATGGCTTTGATACCTTAGCCAAGACATAGACATGGTTAAGGGCTGATAATGGCATTACCCTCAACGAGACTGTGCTGTCTGGTTTTATGATTGATCTCTATGCTGTTCAGTTGTCAAGTGTGTAGCCCTCATTTCTAAATCCTGATTTGGTGTGATTCCTAATGGGAACTTCTGTCTCCAAACATTTCACCTTGATCCATTTGCTATACTATTTACTAAAAAACTTTGTACTTTGCACCATTCAAGATATCATTTCAGGTTTCTCAGTGATGCTTCTCTGCTTTCTTCCCTCACTGCCTTCACCGAGTGACTTCTCATCCTTGGTGATTTCAACCTTCAAGTCAAGTTTTCTTTCTCTAATGCCCCTGATTTCATTGCCTTCACTTTCCACTGTACAAAAAAAATCTCCCTCTCTCCCTGGCAATCCATTTGATCATTTCAAGTGACCTTGAACCTCTGATTGTAGCTATCATCACTGATCTTTTTCTTATTTCACAACCCTTTCCACATTCCTTTCGGTATTTGCCTCTGGAAAAATCTTTCTCTCAAATCCCTTACCGCTGAACTTTGAAGTTCCCAACTGTAGCTCACTATTCAACGTGCTCTTTCTTACAGTCTCCCTATTACCTTTTGTGCCCTTGTCACATAATCATTATTCTCTCTCGCCCTCATCATTCCCCATGATATAGCTCTCAACTCTATTTGGATTTGGAATTGGAATTGGTTTATTATTGTCATGTGTACCGAGGTACAGTGGAAAAACTTGTCTTGCATACAATTCATACAGATCAATTCATTACACAAGTGAATTGAGGTATTACAAGGGAAAACAATACAGAATACAGAATAAAGTGTAACAGCTGCAGAGAAAGTGCAGTGCAGGTAGAAAATAAGGTGCAAGGTCATAACGAGGTAGATTGTGAGGTCAAGAGTCCACCTTATCGCATTAGGGAACTGTTCAATAGTCTTATAACAGTGGATAGAAGCTGTCCTTGAGCCTGGTGGTACGTGTTTACAGGCTTTTGTATCTTCTGCCTGACGGGAGAGGGGAGAAGAGAGAATGTCCGGGGTGGGTGGCATCTTTGATTATGTTGGCTGCTTTACCGAGGCAGCAAGAAGTGTAGACAGAGTCCATGAGGGGGAGGCTTTCCGTGATGTGCTGAACTGTGTCCACAACTCTCTGCAGTTTCTTGCTTTAATCCAAGGAACATAGATTTGAGCATCTTTGGAGGAAAACTGGTTTAACCACTATCACCAGGTTTGTCAGGGCATTAACCATCATTTGGTCGTGCTCTCCACATCACTAAAACTGATCAATTTTCAAGTAATAGGGGACAGTCAGGTCTCCCAGCTCAATCACTCCTCCGGGCTCTCAATAGGTATTGGAGCTGTGGCTGCAGGATGTTGGCAGGTCAGATGGAGCACAATCCAGGCCAGTGTAAACTGGAACATTTTAATGAAGCAGAATCAGTATTAAACTGTTAGACTCAAAAAAAACTATTTTTGTGGCTGTGCATTCTGGCCTCCTTGTGCATAATCTTCCAAATGTAAGGGATCTAACTATAAAAAGTAAAGTTTAAATGCCTTTAACCTAATATTGTAATCATGCTGCAACCTTTATTTACCTCGCTATGTAATGTTTATAATGTTAATTAAAAATAGTGCTCACTATTTCTTTGCTTGTTATCTGTGAGAATTCTTGAAGTGATTGTTACCTCCATCAGCTTGATGATGTTGCAGCTCTGGGGGGGGAGGAGAATCCCTTTGAGCTGATACTAGACAACAGCATGTATCAGAATGTGGCAAGTCTCTCCACAGATATTGCTGGGTCCTAATGGGAATCTTTTTCAAGATCAACGTAACGCAGTGCTACTTTGTTTCTGATTGTAAATCCCAGTCCATTAAATAGCTACACAGCGAATCAGCAAAATTGCACTATACCTTCAGCAACAAAAGTCTAAATTGAGCGAACAGGTTTCCAATGCAGTAAATGTTTTGTATAGCTTTTCAACATCTGATGATCACTGTTCCAAACCTGGGAAAATCTTTGTATTGGCCACTGGTACTGGATAGGTGGAAGCGTATTGGGCTACTTCTCCTTGGATTTGGTTCTCTTGAAGTCAATGCAAGTGAACACGCATGGGGATGAATAGAACTGGCTGTTGACACTCTAGCACATATTCAGGGCTGGGGATGAAAGATGAAATCTCCCCTCCGTTATGCTAGCGAGTCACGAATATAAAGGCAGCAAGCTCGCATTTTTCCTTGGAGCTGGTTTTGCCAAAAAAAGTTTCGCCTGGCTTTGGACACAGCACGCAGCAATGCTTTAGCTGCATTTTGTTTAGGAAAATTACATTGGGATTGCAGAGCCCTAGATAGGAAGGACTGCTGAGATATAGTCCCAGTTTTCACTGGGTTCCAGTTGCATCTTTAGGCGAGGAACAGTACAGGAAGCACAGTTCAATATTATTCCCAGGGGCTCCAGAGAGAACATTTTCTAAGCTTGGGATTTCTTGTCTAACTGAGCTCAAAATTCCAATAATGGTTTGACTCTGAGGCACCAACATTTGCAAGTGTTTTTCTTCATTAAATTATATTATGCAATTTTACTAAGATAAATAATATCCTCCAGATTTTAAACTGAGTTATAGCATTGAGTCTCATTTTGCAGGGAATTTCATTGACGAGTCCATAGCAACGACCAGAAGGATTGATTGTGTTCATAAGCACATTCTCTCAAATGCCTGAAAGTGTTTTACACAGCAACAATTAGACCATAAGACAGAGGAGCAGAATTAGGCCATTTGGCCCATTGAGTCTGCTCCGCCATTCAATCATGGCTGATTTATTTTTCCTCTCAACCCCATTCTCCTTCCTTCCTCCCCATAACCTTTGACGCCCTTACTAATCAAGAACCTATCAACCTCCGCTTTAAATATACCCAATGACTTGGCCTCCACAGCCATCTGTGGCAATGAATTAGACAGAGTCACCACCCTCTGGCTAAAGAAATTCCTCCTCATCTCTGTTCTAAAGGGATGTCCTTTTATTCTGAGGCTGTGCCCCCTGGTCCTAGACTCTTCCACTACTGGAAACACCTCCACGTCCACCCTGTCCAGGCCTTTCAATATTTGGTAGGTTTCAAAGAGATCCCCTTCATCCTTCTACACTCCAGCGAGTACAGGCCCACAGCCATCAAATGCTCCTCGTACGTTAACCCTTTCATTCCTAGGATCGTTTCTGTAAACCTCCTCTGGACCCTCTGCAATGCCAGCACATCCTTCCTTAGATATGGGGCCCAAAACTGCTCTCAATACTCAAAATGTGGTCTGACCAATGCCTTAAAAAGCCTCAGCATTACATCCTTGCTTTTAAATTCTAGTTCCCTTGACATGAATGCTAACATTGCATTTGCCTTCCTTTCTAGCGACTCAACCTGCAAGTTAACCTTATTATTGTTATGTAGATAAACACTTTCTGTGTGTTATTTACAGAAACAACTTAGAATTGTTAATAAAATCAATGAGTTATTGGTTGCAAAATTGTTGGTTGGACAAGACATTTTGGCCAAGGCCACTTACAATTCTCCCAAGAAGCAGTGTTATGAGATTTAATATAAGAACTTAAAAATCTGGAGTTTAAAATTAAAAGATACAGTGATAAAACTTCTCCTCACATTCAAATGAGATTATTCTTTCATGGACTACCCTTGCAGACCAGCAAGTTATTCCTACTTTAACTTGTGCTTCTTTCCCTAGCTTTCCATGGGGAGGGTAGTTGGTTGTGGGAAATCCAATGATTTGGCACTCACAGTCCTCCTTCTGATTCAACATTTACCAGTTGCTTTCTAAAATGGTTAACCTAACTGTACAAATGTCAACAATTTAACCTAAATGTTCATTGCATTTATTGAAGTAAATCATTATAGGTAGGCTTCTGGCAGGTGATATCAGAAAGGTAATATTTTACCTTCTGGCAATCCAATATATTTCAGTATTGGATATTCAGCCTAGATTATTATCATCAGTAATGGAGTGGAGCTTCTATAAAACAGCTTCAGAAGTTACCAAATGAGGCAAACCAGCTTTAACATAAAAACCCTCTGCATTTTCATGGCTAAATATAATGATCTACCTGAGTTGATCCTTCACAGGTAAATGTAGATGATGACAGAATAGATATTGAAGTGATTTCCATGTGGACAGAGGAAGAGATTCAAGGATGTGCTTTGAGATACTTTGAACAGATACGGTGTACCTACTGACTTCTTTGAATACCTGGCCCATGACTGCTTAAAGTGGAAAAGGAGCATTTGGGATGAGACTTGAATATTGAGTTGATGCATCAAGAGCACGCTGTAGTCCAACGTAAAATGGCAGAAAGAGTGTGCTACCTCACAAACTACTCACCCACCCATCCCATCTGTGGAAGAATCTGCAATTCCAAAAGTGACTTCACCTGTGGCCCTGGAGCCCACTGAACTGGAAATGCAAATAAATATCCTTGGTCCTGGTGGGCAGCCTAAGAAGGCATTGTGAACAAATGTTTGTACTTGTTACTTGGGAGTGCAACCACTTGGCGTTGACATGTGGCACCGGTAACTTTGTGCAGTTTCCCACCATCAATGTCTTGGGTCACCACTGACCAGAAACTTAATTGGACTGGTCACATTAATAAATGTCTTGCATTACAGAAGCCTCAGACTAATCTAATTTTGCTTATGAGCTTGGCACAGAACTTTAAAGGATATTGTGTTGTAATATTGTCAATTAGTTACAAGTATATCGATAACCTCAGTCTTCATAGGGAAAAAGATTCTGTTCAGACTGGAACAGATTCTGGTCAGTAAGGGGTTCTGCCTTCTTTTCACAAAACTGGTAACCTTGTTACAAATTACAATTTATTTCAGTCATTCTGTCATGAAAAATATAACATCTTTCAGATAACCTATGGAGATATTCTTTTAAAATAGCTCCATAGGTTATCTGGTGTGGTTAGCAGAATCAATAATGCAAACTAAAAGTGGCATGGCAGTGTAGCGGTTAGTGTAACACTATTACAGCGCCAGTGACCCAGGTTCAATTCTGGCCACTGTCTCTAAGGAGTTTCTCCGTGCCTGTGTGGATTTCCTCCGGGTGCTCCGGTTTCCTCCCACATTCCAAAGACATACGGGTTAGGAAGTTGTGGGCATGCTATGTTGGCACCGGAAGAGTGGCGACACTTGCGGGCTGCCCCCAGAACACTCTACGCAAAAGATGTATTTAACTGTGTGTTTCGATGTACATGTGACTAATAAAGATATATTATCTTAGAAGGAACAGAAGGGAAAACTTTTGAGTAATTGCTTAGGCTTCACAAATGACTTTTTTTTAATTCATTTCTGGGATTTTGCTGTCAGCAACAAGGCCAGCATTTAATGGCCCTGCAGTTGTGAAGATGGTTATGAGCTGTCCGCTTGGATGATCGCAGTCCATGTGTTAAGGGTACACCCACAGTGTGTTAGGTCGTCGTTTTACCCTTTTGTCTGAGTGACAATTTTACCAATCAGGATGGTGTGTGATGTGCAGAGGTACTTGTGGCATTCCGATATGCCTGCAGTCTTTGACATCCATGGGTTTTTTGATGTTACGCTTGGTAAAATGCTGTATTGGCTTGTCACCGTGTCTCTGGAACTACGTCTTTTTGTCTGTGTTTAGACTAGGTGCGTAATGAGGTCTTGATCTGTGCAGTCACTCTCATGTTTTTAAATGCTGGATCTTTGGATGGCAACTTTTTCCAGGCCCCCACAGTAGGAGAGGTGAACAGACCATCTGACCTACTTTGTGCAGGCTCAGGCTGATAGCAACATTTGCAACACACCAATTGGTAAGCAAACACCATATCCAACAGTGGGAGTTTAACTACTTGGCATTGACATATGGCACCATTAGCATTGTGTAGTTTCCAACCATCGATGTCCTGCGTCACCATTGATCAAAAACTCTATTAGACTGGCCACATTAATACACTGTCTTGCATTACAAAAGCCTGAGACTAACCTAATTTTGCTTGTGAACTTGGCATAGAAATTTAAAGGATCTTGCGTTGTAACATTGTATATTAGTTACAAATATACTGATCGCCTCAGGTCTTCATGGGGGGATAAAAATTCTGTTCAGACCGGGGTCTCCAGTTAGTTGAAGGGTTCTGCCTTCTTTGTACAAAATATTTAGCAAAGACACAAAATTGGTAACCTTATCAAGGTTAAGGACATTTTTTGGACCCTTCAGAAGCTTTTCTCCATAAACTCTGCAACATGTTGTAATGTGATTCATTTAGTCTTACAAGGTGTTTGGGTCTGCAGTTAGCCCTCTCTCAGGGTAATTAAACAATTAAAACTACAGTTCACTAGCTTCTGAGCTGCCAAGTACACCTTGAAGAATATTTGCTGTACGATTGGACCAGTTCAGACTGATTGCTTTCTGTTAAAAGGAAGTTTATGCGTAGGCATGGGAGCAATCCATTTACATTACCGATTCTTGCATTATAAAACTTTTTAAAAAAATAATCAGTTTGGCAATAATGCATCTTGTTGTTACTAGGGTAAATTTATTTACCAAGGTAGTGATTTAATTCCAATGTTGTGCACTTTAAATGTGACATTTTATTGAAGTAACATCCTGATTAAAAGTCCGGTTAGCTCACTCTATTGGTAACTTTCAAGATTACACTGTATTGTCAACTTCAACTAAAAATATCTCTCATTTATCCATTAGATGGATGATTAGGGTATAATGCATTGTGATAGGAATTAAAATATTTAGCATTCAGAATTGTGCCCATTAATGGTTGCAACACTGTAGGTAATAACCACTGGGAGGTTGTCAACATTTGGCAGATGTATGGAAAACAGCTGTCTGGAATTGAATAATTTGGTTGTAAGGTTTGGTAGACATACAGGCATTTTGATTGATTGACTTTAGAAAGTCAGGGAGCTTTCTTTCAGAACTTTTCCATCAAGTATGTTTTCTGCTGGGGTATAGTCCACAGATGTGTAGGTACAGTGGCTAAACAGTTTTCCCTTGGTTCTTTAATAACAAATCACTGCTGAAACATCTACTGGAATACATCTTTAAGAATCACAGACTTGTTGTAAGCCTATTGTAAAGGAGCATATTCAAGAGGAATGGATGAAGGATTGCATTTGAAGAAATTTCTAGAGGTAGCTTCAGTGACCAATGTACAATATTTGAGGATAGACAGGAAAAATGGACCACTGTAAGTTATGCAAATATATCCAGATAATTTTCTTTTGTGTCCTTTCTAGATGAAATGGTGTAGGTTTTTTGTGTCTATTGTTCTGCACGTCAAACTTATAACAAACTCACCGAGGGAATTGCCGTAACCTTTATGTGGAGTTGTTGATTATATGTTTGAAGAAGTGTTCTGTGAAATTTTACAGTTGCCATTGTATGCATTCAGCATTCAGTAATTTCAAATGGGATTAATGCATAATATTGTGAACCATTAAATCTTGACTGCTTTCTTAGCATCACACTGGATAATTCAAAGCTATTGTTGTTTTCAAATGTCTTCAGAACTCATTCTGGTTAAAACATAATTTCTCCTTTTTTTTGTTACAAAAAGATGAGAGATTTAACTTCTGAAACTTTTATTTGAGGTTGGCAGTCACATTGTCATGTAATCCAACAATTCCACTTTTTTTTTAGGTGAGTTGATTTTGCTGGCCGTGGCTTGCAAAAGTAAAAAGAGATGTGCTTGGTGACTGGTATATGTAGAGTGATTGAAATTTAAAATTGCAATTTTTACACACACAGATTTACTTGTTGCCCATTTTTGGGTCCACATTTTCTGCTAGGTTTAAGAGATCCAAAGTAATTTGTATTTCAACACAGGTTCAGAAATGGAATCCTTTAAAGAACAGCAGTTAGATTTTAACTCTTTAAGATGATCCCAGGTAGAGTGGAGCTATCGTCACAATCATTCTATAAGTATCTTTTCACTAAAAGTCAAATAATCCTCTGAGCATTATCGAGGCAGCGTTTGATGTTATGTAAACCTTCAATCTGGTTTTGCCTTGTAATTATTCTTGGCTATTTAATGTTATTACTTGTGGCTTGGGCATGCTATGTTGGTGCCGGAAGCGTGGTGACACTTGCGGGCTGTTCCTGGAACACTCTACACAAAAGATGCATTTCACTGTGTGTTTCGATGTACATGTGACTAATAAAGAAATCTTATCTTGTTATGCATGCTTTTTATGTGAAAATATCAGACCCTCTTGGTGCTTTTCCTCATTAGTCTTTTACATGTATATTAAAATGAAAGTAAAATCAAAGCACTTTGATCACAAAAGCTTGTTGTGAACTAATGTTATTCTGTGAAGCTTAATCTTTTACTTGTCCAACTCCTTCTGTGTCAATGCCTGACACTGAGGCAAGTTGGGTGAAAGGAATTCAAAATTATCATCCAACACAACCAAAATAAAGTTGGGGTGAAACTAATGGGTAAGTAATTTAATTTATTTATGTCAGTGTTTATTCAGTGGAGTTGAATAGCCATTAGTTCTTCAGTGTGATAGATACCAATGTTCTAGTGTCAGATAAGTCAAAAGGTCAGGTATTGCCAGTGCATTTTGGAAGTAATTTGGAGTTGCATTTTTGTCTTGTTTTATTTCTGAAATTTCAACAAATGAATTGTTCTAATTCAGCCTATGGGCTATTTGCTTTCAAAAACCAAACTGAACAATCTATTTGCCACTTCTAACGAACAAGCACACATAGGACATTCATGCTGACACTTGACAGTGACATTACCTAGTTTAGAGAGTTTTATATTACGCACACCGTTTTATAAAGCCAAGGTATAAATTGGAAGTTTTAAATTTCATCATATGTCAGGATTTATAAGCATTGGACCTGTCTTTGGGAGAAAATAGTAATAACATTTGCATGTCAACAAACCTTAATAGTGTTTATACATGTCTGCATACGGAGTTGAATCCATCCAAGCAAACAGATAATGTAATTCCAGTGTCTGTACCAAACTGCTCTGTTAGCATTTTCTTCCCCTTTTGAGTCTGCATAACTTGATGGAGAGCAGTGTGGGATACCATGGCATACCTGTGTACTGGAGTTTAATAGATCCTCTGGAAAACATGTTAGATCTACTTCCTGCATACAGATGTGTCTGTTCTCATGGATTTGTGCAGATTGGGAATGGGAAGAAGAAAACCAGTATACAAGCTTCCTCTAAAGTTAAGAATCAAATCCAGTTCTCTAAGATCAGTGTGCTGAGTCATTAAACTGCTCTTAAGGTCAGTTTTGTTTGCAATCATCTATACTGGAATGCTAGAAACTTTTTTTTTGATCTAGGAAAGGTTTGATTTTGTTTAGACTGATTTGTCTGTAGGTACAAACCGTTCCTCAGATAGGGCAAATCTGGGCCACCATTCCTGTATGATATTTAAAGTTTACTCGAAAGCATTTTATGGAATTAAGCTGCAGTGCCCATCCAATTGCTGTATGATCACGGAAAAGGTATTTAATCATAGCACGTTAGTCACGTTTTGGCAACAACACCATGGAATGTAAGAAATGAAATGCTCCTCCTGTTCTGGAACAGACCAGACATTAGCTCACTATTTTTTGATCTAATAAATATTCTCTGTGTCAGCATTTCGCGATCAACATAAATGTGCTCTTGTTTCCTCAAAGTGAAGCAATTTTTAGAGAATAAAATCCTACCAATTGCCGGAAAGTTCAGTGTACTTAGCAGAGAGATAGGAGTGTTATGAAAGTCTGCAGTGGTGATGAATACATCTACCATTACCACTGACAAAACTAGTGAAAAAATGACTAATAAAACATCCAACAATATTTCACTAGAGGATTCAATTTACAAATAAACTATGATTCATTGGGATATTTCAGTCGTTAAGAGAGCTATCTATTCCACTTTGTTATTGTTTAAGGGATGACTGTTTTCAAACATATTTCATCATGTAGATGCTGGAATCTGGAGCAAAAATGGCAGCCTGCAAGGAAATGCCCGAACATGAAATGAATCATCAACTTTTTTCATGTTCAGAAATATACCATTCAGAGCTCAATGCATGTACACTATTCAAACAGAACAATCTGTAGGATTCTAAATATTACTTTTGGCATTGTGAGGTTAACTGCTAGTCTGCATTGCAAATGTAGGACGAACTGATCAGTGTTTTCTTTCTTTCATATCATGGAATTGATTCAGCTAATTATACCTGTGGACATTCAGTGGAGGTTACTACTTGGATCCATTGGTGACATGCTTGGGAAATGACTAGGGTTATGAAACCATAAGCCTTAATTCAGCACCAGAATCTACATGTCACTTGACAGTCACTAAAATAGGGTTAAGTGAATGATTTATATCATTGTCGCCTTGACAACTCGCCCTCTGAGTAGTGGGTTTTGATAAGCAAGTGACAGATTTACAGGTAATACAGAATTGTAATGCTCAGTTGTACCTCATGTCAATTTTAACACATAGGATTCAAGCCTCAGGCCCCTGAGATCAACACGGAGTTGAGATCAACACGGAGTTGGGATCAACACGGAGTTGGGATCCTTCTCCTGTCAAAATGTTTGGAGCATGGTCTTGTCATAACTAACTAAGGCCACCAGGAAGCCTGTGACCTACAGAATAGCTGGTGACTGGAGAGAGTGCAGGAGGGCCAGCTACAGCTGATAGCCACATCGAGCAGGTCCTTCAGTGCTACCAAAATCATGTTCGACCCAAACCTCCAAGGCACCACCCCACTGAGACCCAAGAATGGAGGTAAACTCATCAAGCAGTCAATGTCTACAGAAGAGAACACTTTTAATTCTTGCTCAGATGTGACTCTGTACTTAACATGTGCACACTTGACTCCATTCCACAGCAATCTATTCAGTCCAACTTTGCCATCATTTCTGACCAACAAAATATTGAAAAGGCCATATCCCAGCTTAAAAATTTACAAGGCCTTGGGAGCAGGCAGTATTTCTGCTGAGATTCTAAAACTCGGTGGTGAAGAAATTCAGTCACAAATCCACAATCTCATTTTCCACAGCCAGGAAGGGGAGGATATTCCAGGGAATCTCAGTGATTGTGACCATCTTCAGGAAAGAAACAAAGTCCAACTGTGGTGCCTACAGAGAGGCCTCTCTGCTGTCTGCACAGGGAACAACTTTGCCAGGGTCCTCCTCAACTGCCTCTTCCCAGTGGCCACAGGGCTGTTCCCTGTGTTGCAGTGTGGATTTCCTCTGTCCAGAGGCAGAGTGAAGATGATCTTCACTGCACTCCAAGGAAAATGCAGGGAGTGATAACAACCACTAAGCACGGCCTTCTTCTACTTCAGTCTTTGGAGTGTTTGACTCCATCAACCGGGAGGGACCAGGGAACACCCTCCTGCAATTTCATCAGTCTGCGTTTGCTCAGTGATACCATGCAAGCACTGACCCTAGTTAGTTAGTCTACAGCAGAACTATTCTCAGTGAAGACCAATGTCAAACAAGGCTACCTCATTGCCGCAACTTTTGTCAGTCTTTCTTGCTGGATTGTTGCACCTCACCTCCAACAAGTTTCCTCTGGGAGTGGAGCTAATCTTTAGAACTGGTGGGAAATTGTTCAACCGAACATGACTACACTCAATAACGAAGGTCAAACCAATCTCCATAGTTGAGTTGCAGTAAGCAGAGGAGGATTGACTTTGTGCATGCTTTGAAGTCGAGTTCCAAATATCATTAACTCATTGAAGTATAGGAGGTCCTTAGATCCAACATCTACAAAAGTTCTCTTGCCCTGCTGCACTACCCTGAGATCTGGAAAACATGGACTACTTCTGCAGATCTGACATAAAACTCATGGTTTATCAGTTAGTTGTGATCCCTGCTCTTCTGTATGCTTTTGAGACATGGACTTCCTAAAGTAGGCACCTTAAGGCTATGGAAAGATAACACTGTCTCTGCAAAATCCTCCAAATTCTCCTGGAAGGACAAATGGACCAACATCAGCATCCTCTCCCAGGCCAATATCCCCTGAATTGAGGCCCAAATCACAGTCCATTATGTCCATTGGGCAGGCTACTTCATTCATCTGCCCAACACCAGTGTCCTAAAACTGTCTTTCTATTTCCAAGGTTTGTCACAGGAAGAGATTACCCTGGGCAGAGGAAAAGATACAAGGATGTGCTCAAGGCCCACAAATCCCACCCCACCCCACTGACTCTAGGGATTTCCTAGCCCACAACCATGGAGGAGGAACTTTTGGGATGATATTGAGAATTTTGTGTCCGTGCATCAGGAGCACATAGAGTCCCCATGTAAGTGGCAGAAAGGGTGCACCACCTGCCCATCTCAAAAGAGGTTTTTTGCCTTGTCTACGGGAGGATCTGCAATTCCACGTTGTCCATATCAGTGATCTTCAAATCCCTAAAACCAGAGTGGAAGCAAGTCCTCGTCAATCCCAAGGAACTGCCTAGGAAGAAGATGTATTTATCCTTGACGTCTGTAATGAATGCTCGCTCATTTCGTGATCACAACTTTATTTTTGAGTCATAGATTCCTTGTCATAGAGAGACACAGCACAGAAACATTAAGCCTACACTGACCATCAACCACCCATTTACACTAATCATACGTTAATCCCACTTTTTACTCTTCCCACATTCTCATCAACTCCCCCCAAATTCTACCACTATCTACACTCTGGGGGCAATTTATAGTGTCCAGTTAACCTATCAATCTGCCTGTCTTCAGGATGTGGGAGGAAACTGGCATGCACATAGGAAACCCATGTAGTCACAGGAACAACATGTGAACTCCATGCAGACAGAACCTGAGGTTATGATTTAGCCGAGGTCTCTGGCATTGCGAGGCAGCAGCTCTACTAGTTGCACCACTGTTTTATGTTCTTACTCGAAAGTAATGTCAAATGTAAGTAATCTTATTACTTCAATCCAAAAGTTTGTGTAAAACTCCTTCATGTCGTGAAATGAATGTAATAATAGAATGTAATGGAATGGCATAGAAAAGATCATCAAATATTATAAGTAAAAGATGAGGTTATTTCCCTCATTTTCCAAAATTTGCTTCCATTTCATTTCTCTTTTACTTTTTTTGCGTTTTTATTTTAGAGATTAAAACTTGATCAATATTTTTTAAAAAAACCTTGGCATTTCCACTGTGAACACAACTCAAACAGTAATCTGAAAAATACACCTATTTGTTGATGTCTTCTGAAGCTTATTAGAATATCGAAATTAAAGTGGGCAAAAATGATCATAAATGATCAAAGCCCAGGAAAACTACTTAAGTGAGAAAAATTTGACTAAAGGATCATTCATGCACAATGTTCACAACCTGCATTCTAAGAAAACTCTTCACTTTTCAATGTCTTATATTTATCCTGTAAAGAAAATAACCTTTTATTTAGATTTCTTTATCTGTCGTCATCAGCATAATGTTGCCCTTATGTCTTTTGAAATGAATTTGATGGAATAGGTCATTTTGGACCTTCAGTTCCCAATATTTCCAGCTTCAAAGTAAAATCATTGGAGTAAACTACTCCATGCCAGTATCATGCATTTTCCTTTGTCGTTTAAATCACTTTCTTTGCACTGCGAAGAATGCTCATTAAAATATTTTTGCTGTTACTGGTTTGCTTGGGTATGTTTTATAATCAGATAATAAAACCAAGTTGACAATAAAATGAAAAATGTAGACATTATTTAAACTATATCCGTACAGGCTACATTTAGCACCCCAGGTAGTCCAATAAAATTATTGGTTGATTTACAGTGTTGTTATTTTCTGTTTTAAATCTCTAGTATTTATCTATTCCTCTAGTGTCAGCTGTGGCTCAGTGGGTAGCACTCTTTTCTGAGTCAGATGGTTCTTGGTTCAAGTTCTTTTGAGACTGGAGCTCATAAAATCCAAGTGGACACTTCAGTATACCACTCAGAGGGAATACTACACTGTTGGAGGCACTATCTTTTCAATGTGAAGTTAAATGCAGGCCCATTCTGGTCTTCAAGTTCTTCCTAATGTCCAGGTCAACATTTGCCACTCAACATCACTAAAACAGATAAACTGGCTTTTGTTGTTTGTGAGAGTATGCTGTGTGCAAAGTGGCTAGGTATTTATTAGATTACAATTTAGAATGCTGGAAGTATTTAAGCAGTTGTCTATTACATACATTAATTCCAGTTGAAGTTATTTTAACAATGTTTGTGTAGTTTGGGTGGGGAGAGAGTGTATATGTAATAATAAAACTGAAATGACACAGGTTTTTGATGAGTTCTACTTTTAGAATAAAAATAAGTTAATTGTTGATTTTTTTTCTCTCTGTCAAGAGAGTTGGTCATTTTTAGAGTGGAAAATTAGATGGCTTGAAAGGAACATGCATTTGTACTTGCAACTGAAGGAAGCAACCAATTTTAAAAAAAAACTGAAAATATGTGTTCTGAGATTCATTTTGATTCATTTACAGGATGAGCAATTATTGTCCATCCCTAACTCCTCTTGATTTGATGCAATGGCAATGAAGGAATGCCGATATATTTCCAACTTGTGATAACATGTGACTTGGGGGAGAACCTGGTGGTGTTTCAGAGTGCGTGCTGATCTTTTTGGGGCTAGAAGTCATTGGACTAGGAGGTGATGTTGTAGGGGGCTGTGCAAGTAACTGTAGCGCATTTTGTTGATGGTACACTACAGCCATGGTATGCTGGAGGTGGAGGGAGTGAATAGTTAGGGATGCTAGATTGGGCACAAATCAAATGGCTGGATTTGTCTTGGATGGTGTCGAGCTGCTTGACTGTTTATGGAGCTGCAGTCACCCAGGTGAGTGGAATATGTTCTAGCATACTCTCTATTCGTGCCATGTAGATAGTGGAAAGGCTTTGGGGTGTTAGGAGGTGAACCATTTGCTGTAGGATACCCAGCCTCTGACCTGCTCTCATAACCACATTGTTTCTATGGCTAGTCCAGTTGTGCTTTTGGTTAAACCCTTCCCCCTTCTCCTCCTCTAGAACACTGGTGGTGGAGCACTTGGTGATGATGATTAGACTGTACTTTTTGGAGATTGCCAATGATCGGCACATATGGTGCAAGTGTTACTATTTATGAGTTTACGTCTTGAAAATGTTGTCTAGGTCTTGCTGCATGTAGGTAGGGACTATCTTGTTCCCTGAGGAGTTAGGAATGGAATTGAATATTTTGTGATGATCAAAGAACATGTCCACTTCTGATCTTAAGATGGAAGAGAGACCAATGCAGATGATTTGAGCTAGGAAAATATCCTCTTGCTCCTGCCGCATGTCATCAAGGTGAGATTGTTGATAACCACAATGAGGCCTTAATCATCTTCTACTGTGCTAGCAGAATGGGCCAGTCATTGGAGAGTATTATGCTGATGCTCATTGACTTCAGTCTTACCAGGCTTCTCAACACCATGCTTGGTCAAATCTGGTCTTGATATGTAGGGCAGTCATTTTCATTTCACCTCTAGACGTCAGCTGTGATGACATCTGGTGCCAAGTGAACCTGGTGAAAACAAAATTGAGCAGTTACTTTGATAGTACTGTTAATGGCATCACTTTACTCATGTTTGTGAGTAGACCATTAGACATAATTAGCCAGATTGAATTTGTCCAAATTTTTGTGCATTGGACATATACAGTCAATTTCCACATTGTTGGGTAGATGTTAGCATTCTAACTGTGTAGAAAAACTACACACATTAAATGCAGACACTAGCCTCAGAATTCCATAAATATTTTGAAGCAGAATAACAGCAAAGATAAAAACATCGTGTAAAAATAAGGAACAGGAGAATGTTACTTGGTCCTGCCAGCCTTCTCTGCCATTCATCAAGATCATGTCTGATGCACCATCCCCATTAAATCTGGATTCCCATAAAATCCAGAAATCTATCGTCCTCTGTTTTGAATGAACTCAGTGGCAGACCCTCTATAGCCCTCTGAGGCAGAGAATTCCAAAGATTCGCTATCCTCTGAAGAAATATCTCCACATCTCAGTCCTACTTAGCCCATCTCTTATTCTGAGACAGTGACCCTTGGCTCTAGGTTTGTCACACAAGGAAGCATCCTCCCTACACTCAGACTTTTGAGCCTTGTAAGAATTTTGCATGTTTTGGTGAGATCACCTCTCATTCTTTTAAGCTCTAGAGGATACAGGGCTTGTCTACTCAATCTGTCTTCATGTGGCAAACTCACCATCCAAGGAACTAGTCTGGCAAACGTTTGTTGCACTCCCTCTGTGCCTCTGTGGCAACACTTCTTTCGGGTAAGGAGACCAGAAAATGGTGGCAACTGCATTTTACTCCAGAAATGAGCAGTTTTTAGGAGTGAAGTCCTGGGGTGGGAGGTGGGAGGTGGGAGGTGAAGCTACAATTTTAGATTTTTAGGCCATCAGGTTTTAGTTATGGCACCAAAACAATTAAGGACAAAAGCAAACTTGCTCAAGTATCAAAATTGGGTGGATTGATGATGAGAGATGGTGACATGCTGAATTACTCAATTTCCACATTTAGTTGCAAGATCTGGAGATCAGCAGGGACCTAGGAAAAGGCACTGAATGCAAGAACCAGTACTGAGGACTGATGAAATGCCAGTCATGGTAGCTCTTCACGTACCTTCTACTAAGCAGCTGCATTGCAATGCAATAAAACTCTGATAAACTGGCACCCTTGGGACTTTTGTGCTGGACTACCAGATATTACAGATAATTAGATGTTACTCCTATAAATGTCCCAACAGTTTTTTGTTGCAATTTTTTTAAAAACATGTTAGACAGTGGTAAAATGACACTTCTAGTGAATCCAGAGAAGTTCAAGGGGGGTGTGGGGAAACAGAACCCAGTGAGTTTAAAGGGACCATGAGAAACAGGACTTGAATGAGCCAGGTGTGAACCTCTGGGATTTCTGAACAAACAGATACCATGAAGAAATCAATGGAGCATGTTACAAAGGACAGCCAATTCATTGTTTACTTTATTTTGAGTAATTAAAATATTGAATGAGAAGTTATTTCAGATAAATAGTGAGTCCATGCATAGTATAGTCTCATACAGAACTGGAGACTGGTAAGGTCCATACTGAATGATGAACTGTATGATATTATCCAGAGCAGTGGAAGAACTTGCATGCCTTACTGTCTTTAAGGTGGTAAGGTGTTATTTTGACCAGAGATCCCATCATCATTACCTGAAGGTACACATCTATGAAGACTGGGCAAAGGCAAGGCTCTATTTGGCATTGATAACCTTCATGGTTAAGTAGCTTACTCACACTCACAAGCAGAATAGAGTGAGGCACCAAACTACTCCAGATGAAGGGGATCATCTTCCAGCAGGAATGAGTAAACACCTTCAGACAGTTCCTGGAACTCCAAAATAAACAGAAACTGCTCCTTCTGAAGAAGGGTATTGTGCTGTAGTGTTCTATGGACATGAAATATCAAGATACGGTAAGATATCTTTATTAGTCATATGTACATTGAAACACACAGTGAAATGCATCTTTTGCTTAGAGTGTTCTGGGGGCAGCCTGCAAGTGTCGCCGTGCTTCTGACGCCAACATAACATGTCCAAAACTTCCTAACCCGTACGTTTTTGGAATGTGGGAGGAAACCGGAGCACCCGGAGGAAACCCACGCAGTCACGGGGAGAACGTACAAACTCCTTACAGACAGCGGCCTGAATTGAACCCAAGTCGCTGGCACTGTCATAGCGTTACGCTAACCACTACACTACCATGCCTGCATTTTCTACCATGCCTGCATTTCTCTTTTCATAGATGCTGCCTGACCAGTTGAGTGTTTCCAGAATTTTCTGTTTTTATGTCAGTTCCTTTCCTTCTTTTAAGTTGTGCACCATTGCCCTGTGGAGAAATTCTGCTCACTAAGATTACATCTGGTGTGTTCATCTGGCCCTTTCTCGCAGTTGATTTCAGACAGGAAGAACTTGTTTCCTGGTTCCGAACAAAATAAAGCTTGGCACACAAGAGATATTAAATAACATAAAAGCTCTGGTTTGAAAAAGGTGCCAATTAGTTCTGTTTGTAACATTTTCCACCGTTCCTCCCACATCATTGCCAAACTAGATTTTGTAATGCACTAATTTTTTTACCAACACCTTGACTTGCCAGCTCCCAAGACAAAACTGTAGCTGAAAACAATTAACTGATTTTAGTAATTTATTTTATTCCCTTCTTCTGAATTCTACTGAGGCCTATTAATACTGACCAGAGACCTATTCTCAATCCGTGTTTTCCCCAGGTGTTTGGATGATGCAGTGGCTAGCCTGAGCAGCCTAGATTAAATGTGGAGCTGAATTTTGGATCAATCCCACCCCCAACATGTGCTCTCTGGGGGCATACCTGGGAATATACTTGCTTCTTTCCCTCCTACAATAACTTGAAATTTGGGGCAGCTGGGATATTAGAGGCATGACCACCATCTTCTTAAAATTTGCCCATCTTCACAGCTACTATTGTGATGAGGCTCAGCACAGTGGCGCAAGTAATGGAGCTGCTGCCTCCTAGTGCCAGAGACCCGTCTTCAGTCCTAACCATGGGTACTGTCCAGGCATTTGCACGTTCTCCCTGTGACTGTGTGGGTTTCCTCTGGGTGCTTCAGTTCCCCCCACACCCCAAAGATGTGGGAATAGGTAGGTTAATTGGTCACTGTAAATTGTCGTAAAATCTGTGGAAGTTAATGAGAATGTGGAGAGGAAAGAAAATGGGGTTAGTATAAACGTGTGTTTGGTGGTCAGTATGGACGGAAGATCTGTTTCCATGCTGTGTCTCTCTACGACGATGAGTGTTTGAGCAGGGATCTATTACCCCACCAAACAAAGCCTGAGAAGTGCAGCAGCCAGGACTAGATGGAGCTGGTAGAACAAGTATTTTAAGCCAGTTTTTGGGAGGTGGAAGACTCCTCCATTTTCCACAAGGAGTCCCTGAGCTCCTTTCACCCAGGGTTTCCTTCCTGGGGCATTCACCTGGCACTGAGGACATTGCCACTAGGTTCCTGGCCTTGAACTCCTGCCATCCCTGTCCTCTGTGCTCCCAACCCCAGACAGGTTGGGCACTCTCCTTGCAGCATTTCTTTTCTGTGAGTTTAAACAAGGACCTTACTTCAACTCTCTCCTAGGCTGCAATGTCTGCTCACTACTTGACCATACATTTATAGATGAAACAAAAATGAGATGCTTCAGAATTTATGTGCCTATTCCTAAATGTTGACTTCAAATGAGTATGTGCAGGAGCCCATCTCAAATCAGCTGTGTTATTATAAAATGACAGAAAAGGCTTGAAGGTTCAAGTGTCCTACTCGATCTAATTTGAATGTTCTTATAAATGAGCCACTGGAATTGATTTGAGTGTGTTAAGTTGGGGGGGGGAAGGGTACAGTTAGTGATGAGGAAAAGATAGCTCAAAGCCTTCAGATGGATCATAGCAGGGTTGCAACCCTGACTCTTGCTGGAACAGGAGGAAATGGTACTACTGAAGACCAACACTCCTATTTTACAGCAAGTGTATTCTGTGAGCAACACCATTGAAGATATGCCTGCGCTCAAGAAGCATTGCAAGTCCTGTTGCTTTCTCCTCAAATTGCTGTTCGTAGAACAAATCCTGACTAATATTGTGGCTTGATGTGCATGGAGATGTATCTCAGTTAAAAACAACTATAACCACATGATAATTGGATGGGTACTTAAGCTTTCTGTTGTAACCTGATGCCAGTCTGGTTTTATGATTGATTTGAGATTCAGTTATTACCTTGAATTGAAATATAATTGGTTAGGTTTTATGTTATAAACAGACTGATTGCGTTAACATTGCTGTAAAAATAAAGAGCTATTAACTGCCCAGCCTGCATTGGGATTTGGTGCAATAAATTGGGAGCTTAAAGTAGATATTGATCTTTACTTTGACAGTGGCAAAGGGGAATATTTGCAGGAGCTCCTATGAATTTTTCTATAACTAACAGTGTGCAGCATGTTAGCCAGGAGTTTTTAAACTTCAAATCTGGTTTAACACAGAGGGAGACAAAGCACCCCTTTCCAAGCAGGTCTCCTGTGATATTTCAGCAATCAGCTCTATTGTAAGATGAGTTCCAGGCAGTGTTTGCTACTCTGACACACAACTATTACCATGTTCTGCTTTGAGATATTTCATTCTAATAGCTCTTGTTCCCGTGGCAACGGAGGCCTGGTTATCAGTCCTAATTTTTAGTAGGAGACAGGAATAGGTGGAGACTCAAATCAACACTTTCAAGGTCTGTTTCTGGTTCTGCTGTAGTCAGTTTTTGTTAGAGAATACTATCCTTTAGAGGCAGAAAAATTCTAGGAAGTAGTTTGAATGATGGTTTTAGGAGTATGTGCATGTTTTACAAAAGTTTTGTATGATTCCCTTCAATACATAATGAGCTTCATGCACAATTGAAAGCAAATTTTAGAATGAACAATCATTTTAAAGAAAGTGTGATTCTTGGGAGAATATGCAATTCAGTCATAAGAAGTATGTTTAAATAAACCTGGCTGATTTGTCAAAAAATATTTAAATACATATAAATTACATGGGATGAGATGGCAGAACATAGATCATGGTTATTCATGTCTATTCTGAATCTTAAACTATAGTTCATTTGACTTGTTCTGAATACTTTCAGCATATCTACACAGCTCCGCCAACATCCAGAGAGCTTTTAGAAAAAGTACTGTGCATGGAATTAGTGTAAATTAACATTTGATGTTCATCCTTAGACACTCTTCTTATGTTCAGTAAAGCAAAATTTAAAAGTAAGTATTTCTTTTTGCATTTTCCTTCATCTGTTTATATCCCGAGTATACTTTTTGTCATTATCTTGTTTCAATATGAACACAAACTTGCATTTTTCAACCAACTGTAAATAGAAATTAATTTAGATTCCTCCTCTCAAATTTAATTCTTTTAAGTGTGAAATGTTAAATTCCTTCCTTCCTTGAATTGTAGATGTTTTTCATAACTGTAACCAGAGTTCATATCAGTTTGCTCCTCTCCAGCTTTCTGCTATTCCTTGATTCCACTTGAAGGAATGCTTAGTTTTTTTTAAGGGCATTTCATTTTACCAACAGTGGCACAACTTATTTGTTTAGTGCTAGTTGGAGGGTGATTTTATGGAGCCTGTCAATCAAGTAATATTGCCATTTTCAAATAGACTCTGCCTCTTCATCAATACAAATTCTCCAGCTCACATTACAGGATTAAGTAATTCTTTAATCTTGCAACCAACAATGCAGCTCTTTTGATACAAACAGAATTTTAGCTATTCCCTGTCAATTTAAAGAATTACTTAATCCTAACTTAGACCAATTCCAAATTAAAATCAGCCACCTTATTAAGTAACTTTTTCTGGGTCAAAATGATCAGAAAAAGAAGGAGCATGGATTAAACCCATTTCTTTCTTTTTCCCATGAATTCTATTTCCATGTGCATGTCATAAGAAACTTCTGTTATATCAGGATTGGGAGTGATTGATATAACGATCTTAAGTAACCGTAGTCTCATCCAAGCAGTAAAGGGTGGTGTTCATATGCCACCTATCCACAATGCATAGTCACAGATCCAAACATGTCAAAAAGTCATGAGGCACATAAAACCTTTCCAAGTGACCTGCCTTTCAACGTTTGGTGTGTATCAAAATTGCTTCAAGAAGAATAACATATTTTGAAACGTGAAAACTCGTGCAGTATGTTTTCACATTGAATTTCTGAAGGAATAGTCAAGCTGTGGTAAAATATTGGTAAATTGTTTTATCCAGTTTGTGCAGTACAATATGTGGCACAATTAACATTGTCCATAATTAGTGACCATTATTAACTTAGCTGCACATTGCTGACTGCTGGTTTTTGCAGTACCTATGAAGTTTCCATCTCGTCAAATGCTGAAAATGAGACTAAATTAACCTTTATTTAATTTAGGTCCAGGTTCACGTGGTTCAGACTTTCATAGCCAGAAAGCAACCCAGAAGATAATTTTGATATTTTTAGTGAATGTGTTAATCTATTTTGTAAATTTGAACTAGTTTATTAATGATCATCAATGCACTCTTTTGCCTCAAGTTCCCAAAGAGTTTAAATTTCAGTAAACAGTTTGAACTAGTATAACGACAATGGTTCTACCTTGGGCGATATACAGGTGCTCTCGAATGACTGACTGCAGGCAGCCACAGTGACAACTACAATGATGTAATTTCGACTGTGGTCTTGGGGAAATATGTGGCATACTTGTTTAAAAATTGAATGTGATATATAGGTATGCATACTAACTCTTACTAAATCAACTTTGTTTTGCCAAGAGAAAACATTAAGATCTGATAGAGGATGCAAGTATATTAGAGCACTTTGAAGTGATCTTAGTTCCTTCCTTCCTGCACTGCGTCATCAAAAGTGGAGGAAAGTTAATAAACAATTAGGTCATTAAAGTTGTACCAAAACAGACACTTAGCAGATGTTTTAAAAACAGCACTGTATTTAAATCCAGAGCCTACTGTCAGAAATGAATGCAGATTTCAGGAGTGTGTATTGTCACCAAACCAGCTGAAAAATTGTGCATTTTCATGTTGCTATAAGGCATGAACAATTTGTATTGTATTGTTTTTCCCACTGGTTTAGGAATACGAAACCACTGTAAACTGCGACAGCTAGATACTGAGACTGAGTACTGCATACTCAGGAAATGATATGGTAGCTATATCTGTGAAACCCTTCTGTTCAGTTTGCTGTTGATAAGAGGCTCTGGACAAGTGAGGCACAAACTAACATCTGTTGACGCTTCTATCAAGTGTGGGGGATGAACTGTCATAGTTATCTTGGTTTTTTGAGAGTGAAAATTGTTAGTTGTTAGAAAACCTTTATTGTGTTTCAATTCATAATCTTGGACTTCTGTCTTTTTAAATTGGATAAAACAATTATGTGCTAGTGCTCATTTCTTTATATTCTTCATTACAATGATTCTCCATTAAAATTTAATACATTCCCTCTATCCATTTAATTATTTAAGAGTCCAGCACAATGACTTTTGTTTTGCAATTTATACAGGTATTAATGTCTAATTAGCTTTCCTCATGTCTCACACATAGCCTGAACTACATAAACATTATTCAGATGGCCTTTATTAAGGAATACAAGATGAGTTATTGCGATTTGCTGATATCCTCTCCTCCATACGAGGCAGCATACTGTGAAAGAACAAATATTGCAAGCAGAAAATATTGAGTAATTTACACAGCTGAAACTAGTGATACATTTTGCACTATGGCAGCATTTTAATTTAACTTAATTGAAAGAAAACTATTTTTGGCAATTAAAAATGTACAATTAACACTTCATATAGATTTAGCACAAGTTGGAAGGATGGTTTGTGAAAATGTAAAGCTTAACACTTTATCCTTCCCCATCCCTCATTTATGCAATTTTGCCAGGTGCCAGCAACTGGGGGAAGATCAATTTTCAATAGGTAAGATGTTGTAACATTAATTTGACCAGTGCTATCTATGTTCGAGGCCAAAGTCCACTTCTATTAAGTAGGTGATACAGAGATGTGGACTTAAAAGAGCAATTCTCCCTGCTTTTATTTTCTGAAAATAACAACATTATTCCTGTAGTATATTAAATGTTTAAAAACCATACTTTTAAAAATTATTTTAATCCCGTGTGACTCAGTACTGGAAACCCATTTAGAATGCAGATGTTATTATCGGTATCTTCCTTTTGAGAAAACATTGCTGGAGATTTCTTCATGATTTTTCCCAGTTAGCCAGCATGACTTTAAACTTAACACTACTGTTATGGACAAGGCCTGAGGAGATTAATTCCTATCAGATGAAGATTTAAGGAACTAGGCTTCTGGTATAATTGTCTCAGAGCAAGTATGAAAAGGATGATGTGCAACCTGTAATTCTTGAATAGTAGCATCAACCATAACTGCTTCGACAGGTACTGGGGGAATGTGTACAGATGTGCCTATTCTCTTATAGGACGTAAGTCATTCCATGCCACCTCTTTTTAAAATAAACCTGACCAGCCAGTGTCAGATGTCTACTGTATCATAGAACTTCAATGTGTTTATACATCGTATTGAGAACCAACATGTGAATCACACCACTGCTTATGCTGAGTACACTGCCCAAAAGGTTACAGAACTGGCAGTGCAACTGCAACTTTAAGTGTGGAGAGGGTTCCTGAGAACTGCAGGTTTCCATTGAAGAGTGGTGATAGCATTCAGATCTCTCAGGGATGTGAGTGATGCAGTTGCAACTTGTTTATTTATCTTGCACTGCCAGGGCCACATGATCTGTGCCGCTCTGCTGCTTGACGGTCCTCCACAGCTCTTATTACTCAGTTATTGTGCAGTCGTGAATTGTCTTTAGCCAGCTGCGTAATTCTGTTCACATTTGATCCAAGCTATCTTTTTTCAGCTGGGTTCATGTTTATGGGTTACACATCATCATTTTCCAGAGTAGGGTTTGATTTCATTAATTTCTTCTCATTACTGAACTTTACGTAGTTTAGTTGAGAAATACAATAAAACTAAATATTGTAGGGCTACCATATTGATATACAGGTTGGTAGGTTAATTGCTACTGTAAAGTGCCCCGAAAGTAGGTAGGTGGCAGGAGAATTGGGCTGGGGAATTAGTTGATGGGGATGTATGAAGATAAATAGTTGGCATGGACACGAAGGGCCTGTTTCCATGCTGTATGACTTATAAAATTTAAAATCCCCGGAAGTTCATACAGAGTTGCTTTGATTGATCTACATTTGGCCATGGAGTGGAGTTCACAGCAGTGAACAAATTGGTGAAAGGTCAAAACAGGAAAAGCTGATACCACGCAACAGGTCAAACGCCCTTTCTGACGTAAACAAAAATGTAGACATTTCATGAATGGGCTATTGGTAAGAAGTGGAATATGTTACAAATAAACAGCACTTTGTTAAAAAAATTGCAAAACTATGAATGGAAATGGTGAGAAAACAGAAGTGCTCATATAAATAAATGGAATGATTTGTAAAATGCTTTAATGGGAAGACAAGGTATGATAAAATGGTGGAGGTGAGAGCAGCCTGAGACCAGAATAGGCATAATGAAAGAAAAAGATCACTTATAGATAGCTTATAGATAAATTAGCAAGTAAAGCATTGATTTTCAATCCAGGGATTCTGTGATGTTATCATATTTTACCTTCATGATACAATGTCTGAATTTGTTGGTTTATGTTATTTGTTTCAAAGAACAATTTTTTTTGAAGCAAAACCATTTTTTCTTTGTAGCTAATCAGCCTCACAGTCAGTACAGGATACTGGATCTCTGGGGTGTTAGTATTTGCAAGATTTTTACCTCCACATATAGGCACACACAGCACACAGGATATACAGTCTGAAATATAGGTATGGAGGTATGCATACACAAATTGAAAGACACTTGAAAATTACAGACAAAATTACATTGTGTGGCTTTGAAAGTGCAAGTGAAGGCAAATATTGGTCAAATACCAATCCCACCTGATAGTGACAAAAACATTGTTTTTATGCACTCGTTCTTAGCTCTGGTAGAGATAATCAGCTTTCAAAGGGATTTATATTGTGATTCTAATATCTGAGAGATGCACTGATGTTTCAGCTACACCAATCTGCAGAAAATTCAAATTAGTCAAAAAGCAAGAACATCTTTTAAGCAGTGTTTACATGGGAATTAACACTGACACCCTCAGCTTTCAGAGACCAAAAATTGTTCCAGGTCTTGCATTTACAGAGAATATCTGATTTGTTTTTAGCTTTGTTGTTCATTTGTTGTAATCAAGGTGAGGGGTGACTTTTTCCTTTATATAAAGCACCCACGTGCATCATTCTCTTCTATGTTGACAGCAGGTAATGAACCTAAATCAGCTGCTGCACTGTCATATCTTGCAGGATTTAAGTTGCATCTTATATTCACACTTTGTTTGGTATAGAAGGATCCCACAAACTTTCCTTTTTAGTACTTCCAGTGTTTTTTGTTTAGAGTCATGGAACCAGTCTTTAGGTATATACATGTCAGTGTGAAACGATACAGCAGTTTTGTGCAGTGACTTAATTGTGATGTTAAGAGTTGGCTGTCTCCAAAGTAAAACACTCATGTGTCAGTCTAACAGAGAAAAGAAAACATCAAAGTCAAGTTTATAGTCACATGCACAAGTACATGTATGCACAGGTGCAATGAAAAATTTACTTGCAGTAGCATCATAGACACTTAGCATTAGATAAGCAGCATTCACAAAAAAAACATAAATTAAACTCAATTAAAATAAAGTCATCATAACACAGGACTGCAAAGTTTTCATCTTTATGATGCTGCTTGTGTTTTCAGTTTTCATTCTGCTTTTATCAATAAATTTGAATGGGGAGTGCAGCAGGAAGAAACTGATCTTGTATCACTGCTCCTTGCTCCCCTCGCTCTTTATCCCTGAGCAGTTCTAATCTGGGCATCAGTGAGGAACTGGAGTCAACAGAAGCTGCAGAATGGCATTCCACCATCATCTCCACCTTCCCACCTTCCTGATGTTATTTCCGCCATCGAGCTACGAGCTCACCTGTGGTTCAGTGGGGAATGTAGAAGAGGATACCAGTGGTGACTCCAGGCTACTAAAAATGAGGTGGGAGCTTGGTGAAGCAACAACAAAGGACACACTGGACATGCATGCAGAAAGTATAGATAGCTGGACAAAACAACAGCCGACATGTCAAATTGGAATTTTGAAGTCCTGCCACATCTTGTTATGACTGATAGTGGAGAGATTAACGACCAACAGGGGGAGTGGACTCCATGAACATCCCAACCATCTGTGATGGTAGAGTCAAATATACACATGTAAAAGGTTGAAGTATTTCTGGCCAAGTGCGTTATCAATTTTGGCCTCTTGGAGTCTTCTTGAGAGAGCCTCTGTGGCAGAGGCAAATATTCAGTTAATTTGATTTATTCCATGTGACAGCAAGAAATGACTAAGAACACCTGAACCATCTTGTGCTCCAGAACTGGCTGCACCTCCTGCCAAGCCAGCCTTCCACAGCAGCATCGTGCAGATTAGTGTTCAGTTTCTGGAGCTGGAAGGACTGTCCTTCCACTGGCTACCAACATTATCAGAGGCACCAGTTTTCAAATGCACTGCTCAGATGGAAGTAAAAGAACGGAGTTCTGAATAACATTTCCTCCTTTATCAAAATCATCTGATATGCGAATCATGGGACCTGGCTCTGCTGAATTGGGCTACATCAAAAGCAATTAATTGAAGACATTTGAGAACACATTTACCACTCAGTTTCTTGAATCAATGACCACATTTGTATTTCTTCTTTTTAATTTAATTTTATCTACAGCGTGGTAACAGGCCCTTTCGGCCCAACGAGTCCGCGCAGCCCATTTTAAACCCCAAATTAACCTACCCGTACATCTTTAGAATGTGGGAGGAAACCGGAGCACCCGGAGGAAACCCACGCAGACACGGGAGAACGTACAAACTCCTTACAGACAGCGACGGGAGTCAAACCCTGATCGCTGGTGCTGTAATAGCATCGCGCTAACCACTACGCTACCATGCCACCCAAATTCATTCCTAAATAGCCTGGATTCCTGAGCAGAGGAAATAGTTTTACTGTATTTAACCTATTGATTTCCTTCCAGGATTAAAGAGAACTTGACTGGATCATTTCTGTATCTCACAGAAATACAAAACCAGCTAATGTAACTTGGCCCCAAATTTGAAACTGTAAATTCCAATATAATTCTGGTTAGTCTGTAGCTGGAATTGAGCATAGTAATCCAATGGAATCTGACTAAAGTTCTCTACCATAACTTCCTCATTTAATTTTCCAGTCTCCTTGAGATAGACGCCAAAATTAAATTAGTTTTTTAAATTACCCTATGTCCTGGTCAGCTCACCTTTATTGATTTGTATACCTGGATCACTAAACTGCTTTACTCATTCTGGGAGGAAAGGATAGTCTTTTGCAGAAATGTTGAATAAATTAGGCTTTTATGCTATGGTGTTTATAAGAATGAGAGGTGATCTTATTGAGACAAATAAAATTCTGAATTGGCTTGACAAGGTAGATTTTGTGAGGATAGTTCTCTTGGTCAGGGAATCAAAAACTTAGAGGCATCGTTTCACATTAAAGGGGTGCACATTTTAAGACTGAGGTGAGGAAGTTCTTCTGAGGCCTGGGAATCCTTTTGGAATTTTGCTCCCTCGGAACAGTGGAGGCAGTCATTACACATCTTGTGGGCTGAGAACTCTTTGGACAACATGGGAATTTATGGTGTGGGGGTTACCCAGGAATGTGGAGCTGAAACCAATGATCAGATCAGCCATACTATTATTGAATGGTGGCGGAGGCCTGAGGGACCATATCACTACTCGTCCTCTTATGTTTCACCCCTCACCCTTAAAATAATATTCTTAAACTAAAAATAAGAGGTTTTAGTCAATTGAATATACAGTTACATTATAAATAATGTGAATCATCTATAGTTTATCATGTATCTCTGCAGAGGTTGTACATATATGGACATTTCTGCTGAAAAAGCTGAAATTCCAGAACTTGTTAACTTTTAATGTTTTAAACAAGCTTTCATTTAAGGAAAACCCCTGACAAAACAATGTGTCCCTGGAAGAACCTGACAGAAATAATCATGTTCCCAGCCATGTGTTGGAAATAATAGTTCCATCTCAGTTACTGAAGTGCATTTTAAAATGAAAACACCTCAACCCAACTTGTGAGGCCTGGTTGTTTTAAAACCATACCACAGCAGAACATTTAGCCAGGGATTCTTTCTTAAAGTGTTCAGCCTCTGCATTTCTGTCCCTTTAAGCTGAGATAAGACGTGCTGGCCTTCCAGTTCAGGATATTGCAGGAATTGAATTCCAAGTGAGAGATCTCAAAAGGATCCCAAAGTCTGATATTGGTGATGGTACAGGGAGGCCAGTCTGAGATTTACATAACAGTACTCACTGGATTTCAGATGTTCTTTCCTGGCCCATTCAGGGGAATATTACTGCAACAGGGGTGCATCTTTTGCATTCAAAGGCCAGTCCCTCTCATACTGCCATGATGCTTTGAAGTTGGATAATTAACTTGTTGACTGTCGGATTACAGCACCCGGTGAAGATGGTCAAAATGACAGGAGATGATTGAGCCATCTTGCAATTCATCTGCATGAGTATAAAATTGATCCGGAGATGGTCCAAGAATCTTTGAAGCTTGAATTGATTGGAAAAATTAATGCTTGCATCTCTGGGTAGTAGTCGGCTCTGCCAGTTTTTGTTCAGACCATTAGTATCTCTGCTTGGAGGCTGGTTATGGTAAATGCCTTCTCCATTTTGCCATCCAGCATTGTACAAAAATTGCTCTTAGAGTAAATCAAAGGCATTCTTAAATTGTACAAATGGCCACATTAATTATGAGTTTCAAATAATAGTGCTCAGAAAATAAGATGCATTATATTTGGCATATGCACATTTGATTGAACAGAGGTTGAAGCCCTGTTACATTCTTTTATATTACGATGTTGTAGTCATTACAGAGACTTGGCTGTCGCAAGGGCAGGAGTGGCTGTTTGAGGTTCCTGGGTTTAGATGTTTCAAAAGGGATAGGGAAGGGGTTAGAAGGGGTGGGGGGGGGGTGGCATTGCTAATCAGAGGTAACATCACAGCTGTAGGAAGGGAGAACATTAATGAGTCATTGTGGGTGGAAGTAAGAAACAGGAAGGGAGCGATCACTCTATTGGGAGTATTCTATAGGCTCCCAAATAGCCATCGGGACACTGAGGAGCAGATAAGTAGGCAGATTTTGGAAAGGTGCAAAAACAGGGTTGTTGTCATGGGTGACTTCAACTTCCCTAATATTGATTGGCACCTCCTCAGCGCAAAAGGTTTAGATGGGGCAGAATTTGTTAGGTGTGTATAGGAAGGATTCCTGACGCAGTATGTAGACAGGCCAACTGGAGGAGAAGCCATGCTGGATTTGGTATTGGGCAATGAACCTGGTCAAGTGAAAGACTTCTCAGTGGGCGAGCATTTTGGAGATAGTGACCACAGCTCCCTAACGTTTAGCATAACCATGGACAAAGATAGGAGCAGACATTATGGGAAAGTATTTAATTGGGGGAGGGCAAATTAAGATGGTATTAGACAAGCACTTGGGAGCGTAAACTGGGAACAGATGTTCTCTGGTAAGTGCACCACAGAAATGTGGCAGTTGTTTAGGGACCACATACAAGGGGTTCTACATCAGTTTCTCCCACTGAGGCAAGGTAAGGGTGGTAGGGTGAAGGAACCATGGTTAACGAGAGGTGGAAGGTTTAGTCAAGAGGAAGAAGGAAGCATATTTAAGGTTTAGGAAGCAAAAATCAGATAGGGCTCTTAAGGTAGCCAGGAAGGAGCTTAAGAAGGGACTTAGGAGAGCTAGTAGGCCTTGGCAAGTAGGGTTAAGGAAAATCCTAAGGCCTTCTACACATATAGTGGCATGCAAAAGTTTAGGCACCCCTGGTCAAAATTTCTGTTACTGTGAATAGCTAAGCAAGTAAAAGATGACCTGATTTCCAAAAGGCATAAAGTTAAAGATGACACATTTCTTTAATATTTTAAGCAAGATTACTTTTTTATTTCCATCTTTTACAGTTTCAAAATAACAAAAGAGGAAAAGGGCCCGAAGCAAAAGTTTGGGCACCCTGCATGGTCAGTACTTAGTAACACCCCCTTTGGCAAGTATCACAGCTTGTAAACGCTTTCTGTAGCCAGCTAAGAGTCTTTCAATTCTTGTTTGGGGGATTTTCGCCCATTCTTTCTTGCAAAAGGCTTCTAGTTCTTTGAGATTCTTGGGCTGTCTTGCATGCACTGCTCTTTTGAGGTCTATCCACAGATTTTCAATGATGTTTAGGTCAGGGGACTGTGAGGGCCATGGCAAAGCCTTCAGCTTGTGCCTCTTGAGGTAGTCCATTGTGGATTTTGAGGTGTGTTTCAGATCATTATCCTGTTGTAGGAATGATCCCCTTTTCATCTTCAGCTTTTTTACAGACGGTGTGATGTTTGCTTCCAGAATTTGCTGGTTTTTAATTGAATTCATTCTTCCCTCTACCAGTGAAATGTTCCCTGTGCCACTGGCTGCAACACAAGCCCAAAGCATGATCAATCCACCCCCAGTATTAACAGTTGGAGAGGTGTTCTTTTCATGAAATTCTGCACCCTTTTTCCTCCAAACCTTCCTGCGTCCTCACCACAAAATTCAGGATCAGAAGTTTGCAAAGAAACATCTAAACAAGCCTGATGCATTTTGGAAGCAAGTCCTGTGGACTGATGAAGCTAAAATAGAACTTCTTGGCCGCAATGAGCAAAGGTATGTTTGGAGAAAAAAGGGTGCATAATTTCATGAAAAGAACACCTCTCCGACTGTTAAGTACGGGGGTGGATCGATCATCCTTTGGGCTTGTGTTGCAGCCTGTGGCACGGGGAACATTTCACTGGTAGAGAGAAGAATGAATTCAATTAAATACCAGCAAATTCTGGAAGCAAACATCACACCGTCTATAAAAAAAAGCTGAAGGTGAAAGGAGGATGGCTTGTACAACAGGATAACAATCCCAAACGCACCTCAAAATCCACAATGGACTACCTCAAGAGGCACAAGCTGAAGGCTTTGCCATGGCCCTCACAGTCCCCCGACCTAAACATCAAAAATCTGTGGATAGACCTCAAAAGAGCAGTGCATGCAAGACAGCCCAAGAGTCTCACAGAACTAGAAGCCTTTTGCAAGGAAGAATGGGCGAAAATCCCCCAAACAGGAATTGAAAGACTCTTAGCTGGCTATAGAAAGCGTTTACAAGCTGTGATATTTGCCAAAGGGGGTGTTACTAAGTACTGACCATGCAGGGTGCCCAAACTTTTGCTTCGGGCCCTTTTCCTTTTTGTTATTTTGAAACCGTAAAAGATGGAAATAAAAAAGTAATCTTGCTTAAAATATTAAAGAAATGTGTCATCTTTAACTTTATGCCTTTTGGAAATCAGGTCATCTTTTACTTGCTTAGCTATTCACAGTAACAGAAATTTTGACCAGGGGTGCCCAAACTTTTGCATGCCACTGTATCTTTCCTTTAACTATCAATAACATTCTGACACATCCTTATGTAAAGAAAGAACACTATTAGTTATGTTGCTTTATTAGAAAATGTTATGTTCTTATTAACTTTCCAAAATGGATTTGTCTCTGTGTCATCAGCATCATTATTTGTAATAAAACTTTCACTTAATTATGCAAGCTGTAATGCTAAACTGGTTTGAAATGTGGGCTGAAATGTGGCAACTGTATCTGGCGATTGTTTAACCATTGTATGGAAAGTATTACATGACAGCTATTTTCAATTTAAAGCCTCAAACAATAGGCATTTAGGAATAACTATGTGTACAAAATTGAGCAACTAAAAACAATACATCTGTATCATCTAATTGATGTCAAAATGTTTGAGATTTTATGCCTTTTACCCCACTGCATTCGTACAGATGGAAGTGCAGGTGTAGTTTCATTTTGCAAATGTGACATGATAAATCATCATTCTGCAAAATACTTATTTTAAATGCTAAATTTTGTAAATGAAATCCACCCTTTCTATTTTAAATGGGAAGTTATAAGGTTGGTGTCAGGTCACTTCCAGCTTGTTTTGGCTAGGCTTAAACATTCATAATTGCCACTGGCTTTCTATTAGAGTCATGGAGAGGTTCAGCATGGAAACAGACTCTTTTAGGCTAACCCATTTTGTTCTCCACATGTTGCCTTCAACTCCTCCCCAGATTCTACCCCTCACCTACACTCCAGGGACAAGTGTCCAATTACCCAATCAACCTCCACCTTTTTTTGGATTGTGGGAGGAAACCAGAGCATTGAGAGGAAATCCTCACGGCTACAGGAAGAAAATGCAAACTCCGCACAGACAGCACCACAGGTCGGGATTGAATCCGAGTCTCTGGAGTTGTGAGGCAGCAGAGCTAACCAGCTTACACCACCAATGTTCTGCTCACTCTGGAATATCCAAAATATAAACTCTCTTTAAAGAGAGGTGAAATGTGTCAAGTGTCTTTTATGTGTGAAGAAAATCAGAACTTAGTCGTACACAAAAATATTTTATAAAAAGTTTTCTTTTAAGAAAAAATAGCTCAACAGATTTTTGTATAAGTTTTCTTTTAAGAAAAAATAGCCCAACAGATTTTGTACACAAAAATATTTTATAAAAAGTTTTCTTTTAAGAAAAAATAGCCCAACAGATTTTTGTATATTTTTGTACAACTTACACTGCAAAGGTATATCCTTGTGCAGTGTAAGTTGTAATCAAAGAATCAGTTTGAGTGATTTTATCAAGGTACACCTCCCCCTCTTTAAATAAATAAACAAAGCAATCCTCTGCTCTTTGCCTTTGGTGGCCCACATTGCTTGTCACTGTCACTATACTGCCTTCATGAGGGAGGGATTGTGTAGGTTGGCCATTGATGTTTCCATGGATGCATAAAGTGTCACTCTGCATATTTATCCTCATCTCTTGCTTCTGAGATGCATTGCATAGCAACTGCAAAGTGCTGCACCTCATAAAATTTGTGAGAAGTCTTGCTGTATGTAATTTGGTCCAAATGCCAATTAAGTTTCAACTTTTGTCCTGTGACTCAATGAAGGATTTCTTGTATTTAACATTTGTGATGGAACTGGGAAGTAAAATATTTTTATAGAACATTGCAATTCGCAGACGAAAGAATATGATAAAATGGAACACACTAATGGAAAAGCAGCCCTGGTCAAAATCCTCTGAAGTGGTCATCCTGAATATTTTTTCATTTAGTAGTTGTAGCAGACATGGGCACTTCCTCTACTATTTTCCAGTGGTGGACAAAGGCATACTGTGAGTAAAGGCTTGCAACGTAATGCTGAAGTAATGGGCGATTCAGATTTTCCATATGGGGGCTGGGTAAGGGCAGGTCAAGTTACAGGAATGTGGTGAAAACAGGAGATAGAAGAAAGATGTTTGAAATGGGCAGCCCACTGGAGCAACATCTTATCGTCACTGCAGACAATCGCCTTCACTGTTTCAATCTTTGCAGCTAAATGAGTTGATTTAATGTTGTTTTGTTAATGTGATGCTGAATTTGTCTTGTAGTACAGTTGGTTTGCAAACCACAATCCCATACTTTTTCAGTTAAAATGATTAGTGACATGCTACTTCAAATCAATTTGAAATTTTTGGAGTTTCAGACCTACAGAAGAACACTGCAATCATTCTTTCGGCACAGGAACCATCTGATTAATTAGGAGGTGGGATATTGCTGAAGTACTGCAAAGGTATGCTAGATAAATGTGTAGGCATGCTTTGAGGGGTTAACAAAAGTTAAAGCCTAAAGTAAAGGAAACCATGCAAACCTAATAAAAGTTTGAAGCTTTATAAGTGCATGGTTTGCAAGTATAAACAATGCAAGTTGGAACAGCACAATATTAGGATTGTATTCTGAAAATAATATTTTCATTTCTCAAATGTGTGATATATTGAAATTGCAATACCAGCTCCAGCAAAATCTATCACTTTTTTTTTGAAGAGGTGAACACTACACATCAATGCACAAGTGCTGTAAGGTTTTCTTTATGTAACCTTGCAAGGAAATAGAGTGTGTTGTTTATTTTATGGTGGAACGCCATAAATTCAACACACCATTCCCATGTTGTAGGAGTCATCCTTGTAACTTAGGTTGATATTGTAGTATTGTGGGCTCATCTGAAAGACCAAATAATTTTACAGTGGAGTACAATATTCCCTCAGGGACAATAGGAGTTGAAAAGCCTACGTCAATGGCTCAGGCAGTTTCTGTAGTGAAAAGCTGAAACTTGCAAGAAAATTCTAGATTTGATTATGCCCTGTGCAGAATTAACTGATCTTAAGAACAGCAGTGTCTTCGATCCAACCATTTGTAGCTGCCTCATCAATGAATTTCTTTCTGCCTTTGGTCAGAGGTTGACTGATGATTGCCCTGTGTTCAGTTCCATTCATTGCTCCTCAAAGGTCCCACATGATAGGCTGGTCAGGCAGGTGAACGCATAAATCCAGGGTGAGTTAGCCAATTGGATACAACGTTGACCTGGTGGTAGGAGGCAGAGGATGATAGTGGAGGGTTATTTTTCAGAGAGGCCTGTGACCAGGGATTGGTGCTGGGTCCTTTGTTGTTTGTCACATATATTAATAATTTGTGGGAGAATGTAGGTGGCATAATTAATAAGTTTGCTGATGACACCAAAATTGGTGTAATAGCAGACAATGAAGAAGATTGTCTCAGGTTACAACAGGATATAGATCAACTGGGAAAGTGGGCAAGGGAATTACAGATGGCATTTAACTCAGGCAAGCATGAAGTGATGCATTTTGGGGAGTTAAAGCAGGGCAGGACACACACAGTGAATGGCAGAGCCCTGGGGACTGTTGTTGAACAGAGAGACCTAGGAGTACAAGTACATAGATCTCTGTAAGCGGCAACACAGGTAGACAGGGGTGACATGTTTGCTGCCTTCGGCCAAGGTGCTGAGTTATAGGAGTTGGACTGTCATGTTACAGTTGTACAAAACATTGGTTAGGGCACTCTTGGAGTGTTGTGTGCAGTTCTGGTCACCACACTCTAGGAATGATGTGATTAAGCAAGAGGAGTTGCAGAAAAGATTCACAAGGATTTGAGAGATTGAGGTGCTGCAGGTGCTGGAAATACTCATCAGGTCAGGACGCACCTGTGGGAAGGTAAACAGAGCTAATGTTTCAGATCAAAGACCCTTCATCAGAACTGGGAAGAAGACAAAAGAAGCTGCAAAAGAAGTTGGGGGAGGGGGTATTTCTATGATGGGGTAAAACTGGGTTGACCATGGAGATAAGCTGTAAACAAGGTTATCTGGTCAATGAGTGAATGGGAGTTGGAGAGTGACAATATAGACAAAAGAATGTAAGAGTTGGGAAATGCAGAACAAGAAGACATGCCCGGCAGGTCAGGCTGGACATGACCTCCGCTCCCAGAAATAAAGTGGGAAAAACCCCAGCTGAGTCAGTATCATAGATGGGTGACTAATACAGACCGAGAAATCAAGTTATCGGAAATTGGAGAAACCAATATTGGCTCCAGATGGAAGGTGAGCTGCTGTTCCTCAAGCTTCCATTGGGCCTCACTGTAACAGTACAGGAGGCCACAGACAGTTAGGTCAGAGTGGGATGGAGAATCAAAGTGGCAGACTCAGAGTCGGCCCTGCAGGCTGAACCCAGGCGCTCTGCAAAGCAGTCAACTGGTCAGGTCCCAGTTCTTCAATTTCCATTAGTCCTGACTTGGCAATATGGTCCTTCATTGTAGTTTGGTTAAAATCTTATGGCTCCCCACCTAACAGAGAATACCTTCACAACATGGACTCTGTTCGCAGGGAGTTGAAGAATGTGGCCCACCTTCTCAAGGGCAATTAGGATAGCAATAAATGCTGACCTTGATAGCAGTGTTCATATCCAATGAATACTTTTTTGAAATAAAGTACATCGTAGTGTTGATGCTCTAATTGCTTCATTGCCTAAATACAGCATTGGGGAGCAGATTGGGAATTGCTCCAGCTAATCTTACTGGAACTCTGTTCTTGTGGATTCCAGGTTCTATCAGCAGCAGTTGTCCCAGTTAAAGTGGCTCCTTGAACTTATTAGCAGAACCATATCAGCACCACACAAACGGCCATAGATAAGGAGTTGAAAGTTATGGCGATCCCTTGTGTCTTTTGGGTTTTTTAGTTTGCTATCCATGGAACGACAGGGAAAGATGCAGGAGGTTTGGGAAAGGACCTCACTGTTCAGAGGGGGGTGAGCCTCGCATTATGCATCAGACTATGTACCTGTACACACAACTTGAATGAGGACTACAGTCATAGAGCATAGGCCAATTAATGGTTGGAGAATTGTTTGGCCTGTTTCAGCGAATGTTCCTGGGAGTGTGGAGGAGTCTATCTCCTACCTTCTGCAGTAATCTGTGCAGAGATGGGAGCACACCATTTCCATCCTGGTATTCACTTCCCTGCCAGCCAGTGTTAACACTTCCACAATGCAGTGGTTGAATGGAGCAAGTCTTCACTTCCAGTGCACGCTGGCAAAGGCCATCTGATGTCATTGTGCCTCAGTGGAGTCTCACGCTGCTTCAGTTAGAGCTCTGCTTACTGCCGCTGGGGAGCAGACTGCTGATCTGCAAGAACAGAGAGATTCCACCTTGGAACAAAGTTGCCGTCAATTGGGTGCAAATAGATGTTCAGCAAGAACATCTTGCTGAAATCTGGTTCTGCTAATAAGTTCAAGGAGCCACTTTAACTGGGACAACTGCTGCTGATAGTCATTAAACATCAAACTGCTTCTATCTCCACAGATGCTGACTGATGTTTTGAGCATTTTCTGTTTTAATTTCAGATCTCTGTTATCTGCAGGTTTTTAATTTTGGACGGTGTCATCACCACTACAGCACAGTCATACTGTTTGATCCGCTCAGGAGGATCATAGCTTAATGACTATGATGTTCCAGATCGATGTGTTAATTATACAATAAGATAGATCTCCCAAGAAATCTGACAATGGGAGCACATATTTGGAAGCAGACTGCTGCCTTGCCAGCAGAAACCCAGAGAGTTTGATGGTAGCTGTACCTTCTGGCTCACAACGGACATTCAGCTTGTTGTCTGTTTGGTTCTGCAAGAGCTCCGCTGGCAATGTTGAAAGCAAAATAGCTGCTCTCTCTCAGGGCACAGCCACTTTTTCTCTCATAACTATGCAGGGAATCTTATCATTGGCTGGAGAGCAGTCCTCACATCTGTAGCAACCTGAAGTGTATTGAGCCTGTTGGTCTTGTTCATTTCACATATTTATGATGCCTCAGGTTGCATGTGCTTTGGTTCATTTCAATGGGGTGGAATCATAGTTGGCCTTCTCTGGAAATCTTTGTCACATTGTGATGTGAACTGCTGTTAAAGATCTGGATTTGCAAAGTCCTCTCAAAGGTGGATTAATATATTTTACATGTTATTTACATTATTAGGGTGCTGTTGGCCTTGGTGTTTGTCAGCAGTCTGTGTAGGTTTTTTCTCATCCATTCAGAGACCTGGTCATTCACAGGCAAGGCCAGCTTCCATTGCCCATCCCAAATTGCCTAAGAAGATTATGCTGCAGTCCTGGTGAAGGTGCTCCTACATTGCTGCTGGATAGGGAGTTCCATGATTTAAGCTTAATGACTATGATGTTCCAGATCCATGAGTTAATTATATAATAAGATAGATCTCCCAAGATATCTGCTTCAGCAGGAAGTCTCTTACCTTCCTGGTTTCTCAGATAATTTCTTTAAAGCCCAAGACTGTGCCTCCTGAATGGACCAAACAGTATGACTGTGCTGTAGTGGTGATGAATACAAAAATAAAAACCTGCAGATAGTAGAGATCTGAAATTAAAACAGAAAATGCTCAAAACATCAGCCAGCATCTGTGGAGATAGAAGCAGTTTGATGTTTCAGTTCAGTAATCTTTCATCAGAACTAGAAAGTTAGAAATCAGAAAGGGATGGCTGTGATGGATGAAAACCAGGAGGGACTGAATGATCTAAGTGCTGGTCCTGGCTGAGAGTGGGTGGTGAAGGCTTGTTCATTGCAGCTGAACTGCCTGGAGGAGATGTAAACAGAAAGATTAAAAAATGAGAACAGGAGAAAAAAAAACAAAGCAGGAACTGTGTGATACAAAACACTGCAGTTATGGAAATCTAAGTACAAGAGGATGCTGGATATCCTCAGCAGACCAGGCAGCATGGTGTGGTTCCAGAGAAAGGCGCCCTGTGAACACATGCTCCTTTGTGAGGGGCCAGCAAATTGTCTGGTGCAAAAATATGACCCAGTTTCTTCTGGCAGTGTTTTGAATAACCTTTGCACTAATAATGAAACTGACTTTTGCATGTTTTCATATTTTTCTTATGACATAGAGGGAGGCCATTTAGACCATTGCTGGCTCTCAGAGCAATCTCGTCAATCTCATTTCCAAATTTACTCCATTGCCCACCAACTCCACCCTAATTTTCCTACAACCCACCTACGCAGTTGAGAGCAGCCATTTAACCATCTGCACCTCTTTGGATGTGGAAGGAAACCGGTGCCCCCGGGGAATCTATCAGGGGAGAATGTGCAAACTCCACACAGACAGCACTGGAAGTTGGAATTAAACCTATTTCACTGGAACTGAGAGGCAGCAGAACTACCTGCAGCACCACTGTGCTGCCCTAAATGTACTATGTGACCAGAAGTTTCAGGAAAAATATCCCAAACTGCACAAATCTTGAGGAATGCTCCAGAAAAAAGACAATTTTCCGTTCTGTAGTGCTGCTTGTTTTCAGTACTGAGAGATCTTTCTTCTCGACATAGATATCATTGTCATCTCAAAATTACTGAGTGTCATTGCGAAAAGAAAGCCATCCTGCCTCTAAAGCCCTAACTAAAACCATTCTGGTCTGATTGACCTGTACAGGGCAAAACAAAATACTATATCACTTTAGGAGATGTACTTTTTAAAATTAATGTCAATCTGCTATCTGATTTTCCTATGACCGGTCAAGACAAATCAGCAGCAGAAACAGAGCCTTTATAACGTATAGCTATAAATGGAATGTTTCCAGGGTTTTGAAGTTTAATAGTAACATTGTTTATTAGTGATTCATACTTTATCAAACAGCACATCTATGATTTTGCATGAGAATATCCATGGTATACTGTAAATGATCTTTTGCACCATTGAACATAATTTAGAGCAAGAGAGAGACTGCCATTTTCTTAATTGTCTTCATTTTGTTGTATTTTATTGCTGTTAAAGCTAAATCCAGTTTGTAAGGGGTTAATTCCCAGAGGTACATTATTTTCGAGAATATTGCAAAACCTGTAGTCTTTGGACAAGTGGGTGGAAGCCTGAATGATTGGGTAGGATAAGCATCAAACTGCTTGCTTATTATGTTAATTTTTAGACAATATGATTCATTAATGCTTGGCCCCAAGTATTTCATATTTATGATTGAATCTGTTTTCCACTGAGTACACCACAAAAATGGGGCTCAGCTGAATTATCATGTTCTGGAGCTGCCAAATCAAAGGAATCGTTTTGCATTAAGGATGGTGGGCTAGAAATATTTTTGTACACAATTCAAATGAACTTTATCTAAAACCTGACAGCTGAACACAGGCAAATCCTTTGTGATCTGTGTCCTCTTTGTATGAGGCACATACTCATAGAAACCACTGGGTATATGGGTATATGCAAGTGACATTAAATGTGATTGGCGCTAGCCATTCCTTCAATTTCTCATCTCTAAACATCAGTCCCCTCTCTATAGCCACTGCTTCCAGGCTCTTGCAATCTCACAGACCCTTGATAACATTAAGCCTGTGTCCTAGTTCAGGAGCACTGCACTTTTACTGTAACCATAACACTACATTCTGCATTCTGTTTTCTTTTTAACTACCTCAATGTAATTATGTATGGCATGATCTGTCTGGGTGGCATGCAAAATAAAAGCTTTTTGCTGCATCTCGGTACATGTGATAATAATAAACCAATACTAATAGCGGAAGTGGTGGTTTTAGGGCATCTACATACAAGGCAATGTGGAGTCCTCACAGGTGGTGCTTTTTCAGGATGGAGAGGGCCAGCTCTAGCTTGGGTGGCCTTAAGTGAACAGTCACACTCTCTGGGAGCGCAGGTCAGGCAGGCCTGCCCCACAGGTGAAGAACTTTGTTCAACTGAAAGAGAGGATATCAGAGCAGAATTCACCAGGCTTTAATCAAATGGTATTGGTATTAGTTTATTATTGTCACTTGTACCAAGGTACAGTGAAAAACTTGTCTTACATACCAATCGTACAGATCAATTCATTACACAGTGCAGTTACACTGAGTTAGTACAGAGTGCATTGATGTAGTACAGGTAAAAACAATAACAGAAATGAGAACAATGCATGGGGCTGAAGGAGGACATTCAGCCCATCATATCCACGTTGGCTGAAAATTGTGCTGTTTCGCTTACTTCCAATTCCCAGCTTTGTAGGTTTTAGCTGCTTATTGCAGAGAATTTCTAAATGTGGTTAGGTTTCTGTCTCTCCATAACTCTTTCAGGCAGAGAGTTCCAGACACCCACTTGGGTGAAAAAGTCTTTCTAATGCCCCATCTATTCCTTGCACCAATTAATTTAAATCTATGAAACCTGATTATTCATCTCTTTGCCAAGGAAAATAGGTCCTTCCTGTTTCCTCTGTCTCAGCTCTCATATTTTTGTACACCTCAGATGAATTTTTCCTTAGTCTCTTTTGTTCCAAACAAAACACCCCAGCTGCTGTGATGGAATTTGAACTCCAGTGTCTGGACTGGATCAATAGCCCAGGGCTCTGGATGTTGGTCTAGGAACTTAACCACTTGGCTGCCTTCAATGCGCACTCAAAGCATCTGCTTAGAGGAGACCACTAACTGAAACTAACATGACAGGGGATATGTAATGCAGGTAACAGACAATAACTAATAGCAGGGGTTCTTACTTTTGATATTTCCGCAGGATTATGAAGGAAGTGTAAGATAGATCATTGGGACAGAATGGTGATGAATGGTGATATTGGGTTTTTACACTAAATGTTTTTAAGCCGCTTTGTCATGTTCGATGGTACAAGAGACCCTCTACTGTATACCATGGATATTCCCATGTGAAGTCCATTCAATAAGAGATGGACCATTAATGAACAATGTTATTATTAAACTGCACATGCAGTGCAGATCATTAAAGGTTTTCACTGGAGAGATGAGGGCTACTTTGCTTTTAGTTAAAAGGGACCAAACCTTGTTCTTCTACTGTGGAGTGTGAGGTACCTGTCAATTTGTAGGTAGGTCTACCTTTAAGCATATTTCTTGGCATTCATTCTCACACCCTCCCCACTACCAAGTCACATAGCCTCCTCACACATGTTCTGCTGAAAGCCCCAAACCCTCCACTCTCACTTCAGACCTGATCTTTTTTATCAACCACCACTATCTGCAGATGGAGCTAATAGAGGAAAGGACTTTGCTTGCATATTACATGCTCAAGATCTATTCCAGACCTCAGAAGCATGCTAAAGGTGAATGTTGCACGAAAGTGACTTAGGTTCATGGCTTTAACTTGTAAGAAATTTGCTGGCAACTCTGGGTCATGGTGTGACAGACCAATCCTTGAAATCTGGAGGTGAGGGAAGCTGCAGATCTGTCTTTTCCTTTCTTGTGCCTTGTCCGTTGAAGTGAAATAGGACATATACAGTTAAATTTTTCCATTTGTCAGTAAAAGAGATGGAAAAGTCATGGCCAGGTGTGTAAGTGTGCAGCCTTTTCTGTGGCGTTAAGTGGCATAATGTTATATAATGAGCAGTAAAGCATTGTAATTAGATATTATATCCAAGGTGATCAATCTTCTCTTTGCATGACATTTTTATTGCTGTAGCAGGTCATGAACCAGTTCAAATTTCTGTTATTTTCTGTTCACAGGGTTCAGTTATACTGATAAATACAAAATTCCCATTTGTTTTATGCAAAATTGGGAGCCATATGCAATCTAGCATTGAGAAACAGAAAATGATATCCTTAATAAGGTTTTATATTTTATTTTCTGTGCATAAATTCAGCATTCAAGTCTGTGTTTAATAATAACATTATTTTTGCAATGTTACTTTCTTATTTGTTAATAAGATAGGATGAGGAACTGGTTTAGAGAGAATATTCAGCTCGGCAATAGGAGAGCATTATATTGGCAATTCATATTGAAATGTGATCACTGAAATCGTAGATTAACATCGGCATTTATTCATATGAATTCAGCATCATATTGATAGGCAAGGTACCAACTCTTCATGCTTCATCCCTTGATGCTGTTTCTTCAACAAAGTGCATTATTTTTGCACCTTTTAGCACAATTTGTTATTCCAGCATGCTCAGGACTTTGATGTCGCTGGATGAACACATTTTCTAGACTATTGGGTGTTATTTGGAATGAAATCAGAGCATCTGGAGGAAACCCACATAATTACAGAGAGAGAACATGCAAACTCCACTTAGCTAGCACTGGAGGTCAGGATTGTACCAGGAGTGCCTGGGTTGCTGGAGCTTTGAGGCAGCGCCTCTACTAGTTGTGCCACTGTGTCTTGAAGGAATGGGAGAGGGAGAGTGAGAAGTTAGATGGCTGAAAGTGTGATCAGCATTTGAGTCGTTCAGCAAAGAAACAGGCCCGTTGGCCTGCCACATCCATGCTGCCTGTTGTACCTATCTACATTTATCTGCTTTAGGTCTGTAGCCTTCTATTATCTTGATGATTCAAGTACTGTGGTGGAATGATTTAAAGTAAAATACAGGAGGGAATTAAGGATCTCCAGTGGCATGAGGCTAAAAGAGGCTGTGGAACTGGCAGATTGAGGGTGCCTGGGAAAAATGTTCACCTAAGGAATATACTTTTTTCCCACTCTGTGGGGGAAGACTTGCTCTTTATTTTGAGGTCCGCCTGTTTGACAAGCATGTAGTTGTGCTAGAATATCATAGCAGTGATGTCAACTTATAAACATAGGGTTTAGCAACACTCTGTCCAATTTGATCACTTTGCACCAAAATGGACTTGGTTTTCTTTTGTTCTAATTGTGTTCTTGTAAAAATTGTTTAATTTATGTTTAAACTATGTTTTTCTTGTGAATGCTAATTATCTGATGCTTTGTGCCTGTGATGCTGCTGCAAGTAACTTTTTCATTGCACCTGTGCGTACATGAACTTGTACATATGACAATAAACCCTATTTTGAACTTTGAACTGGATGTTGCGTGTTAAACAATGTTAATAATGGTGCACCCAGCAGCCTCTGTGGATAAGTGTTTCTTATGCATGGAGGACACATGCTACAACTTCTAAAGTACACTAGATGTGCATGACATTCCTGGTTGTATTTAGCAAAACAAACCAGGATGAATTGTTTTGCTTTTTAACTAGAATTTCTGACCATTATAGCAATTGAAAATGACACCTAGCTGGTTAGCCATTAACCATGAGACTTGAGAGGATTAGACCAAGCATCACTGCCTTCCTCTACCCATAAATATTTTTCACTTTAGGATCATCCCAGAATGTAAAGGTAATTTCAAGTTGCTGTGTCAGGGGTTGTCACCTTAAAACCTTATGTGACTGTGACCAGGCCACCGAATGTCTTGCCATCTCTTTTTAACCTTACTGCAGTGTTTGATGTAGATGGACCACATCCTCTAGTTCAGCAGCATTGTTCTTATTTGCTTCCCCTCCTACCTATTTAACTGTGGTTAGAGACTCCAACTGGCTCTTCACAGTCACTTCTGGAGACCATTCTAATTTAATGCATATGCTGCAATTTAGTCACATCTTTTGGCGATTATGGGCACAACTTCCCAAAATACAGCTCTACTATATTTCCTTTGGCCCCTTCATGCCTTTGAGTTTTCAGATTGTCTGATATCCAGTCATGGAGAGGTTGACATTTTCTTCAGTTAAACATTTGGCAGGTCAAAGCCATTATCCTCAGCTCCTGTCATAAACCTCCTTGTAACTTCTCACTGCAAAGCAACCAACATAATCAAAGACCCCACCCACCCCGGACATTCTCTTTTTGCCCTCCCCTCCCTTCGGGCTGAAGATACAAAAGCCTGAAAGCACGTACCACCGGGCTCAAGGACAGCTTCTATCCCGCTGTTAGAAGACTATTGAATGGTCCCCGAGTACAATAAGATGGACTCTTGACCTCACGATCTACCTCATGATGGCCTTGCACCTTATTGTCTGCCTGCACTGCACTTTCTCTGTAACTGTAACACTTTATTCTGCATTCTGTTATTTTCCATTGTACTACCTCAATGCACTGATGAAATAATCTGCATGGATGGCATACAAAACAGTTTTTCACTGTACCTTGGTACATGCAACAATAATAAACCAATTTACCAATTTACTTATTCCTTTCCCTTCCCTAGCTACTGTCACAGGTTGACCCAAGAGAGCTGACCATCAAACCTAAGTCTTCTCCATAGAAATACTGCCAGTATTACTCTCCATAAAATCACCAGGTTCCATTTCCTGCTGTAAAGCCCTCACTCACACTTGCATAACCCTTTAATGCTCAGCTGTCTGGTCTCTTCGTTCTGCAGCCTTCCTAATTGCTGCAAATTCCCACACTTTCCCACCTGATGCTGATCGATTTAGGTTCCCATATAATTTCATATAACGATCTACAGATACAAACCTTTTCATGGTTTCATCTCTCCCCATGTCTATACAGTATATAATCTCGTTCTGCTGTATTGCCTTCCATGAACTTTGCCTTCCTCTTCTTTTGATTTCTTATGTATCTCAAGATTCATTCTTCCCTCCATTCAACCACCAGGTCCAATGCAACAGACTTTCCACTAGCTTTTCCGCCTTTTCGCCTTTGATCAATTTGATTTTTCTTGAGAATCAAACATTAAGTTTGTCTTCCAGCAATGTTTGCTAAACCTCAGGGAAGCTGATGCATTGTACCTCGGCAAGGTGAGTCAGGGTCTAAGTCTTGGTTTATGTGGACCATAAGTCATGGTTATGACAGCCAACACTTCTCTTCCCTCTGATTAATAAATCCAGTAGGCCTCCTCCCAACACTTTTCATCGATCAGATATGTTACAGTGCAAAAAATGCAGCTGCTTTTATAGTTTAGTCTACAGCTACAACTATCAGTCCTGTGATCAGTACTTGCTGTGCTGTTGGTGGAAATGGTAAAAGGTTGTGCGCAAGATTGTCTTTTTTCAAAAGTGAGACATGTCAGGTCAAATCAAGTTTCACCCAAATAGAGCCAAAGTTAAGACTTTTCCTCAAATCTAGAATTCTAGTGCTTAGTCCACCTCTTGGTTCGTTATGAGTTTCCCTCTAAAATACTTCTTTATTTTGTTCTTCTACCTTTCCTACATTACAATAGTGACTGCACTTTGAAAGTAGTTCATTAGCTATAAAGCACTTTGGGGATGCTCAGGGACTGTGAATCATTGAAATTAACAGCACAGAAGGAGGCCATTTGGCCCATTGCATCCATGCCAGCCAAAAACAGATTCTTAACTTAATCCACTTCCCAAGTCTTTGATCCATAGCTCTGCAGTTGTGGCTCTTTCTGTGCTTCTTCAGGTCATTTTTTAAATGTGCTGAGCGTTTGTGTCATCACTAACCCAATGAATTCCTGACCCTGTAAGACACAATATAAATGCAACTTATATTTATTTCATCTTATGTAGAAGTGAAAGTGCTTGTCATACTTCACTTCCAAAATTTAAAGCATTAGAATGGTTCAAGGGTCATTATATTAAATGTTAAATTTTCAGGATTACTTCAAGTGTTGTATATACTCTAGTTGTTATAATGCATTGGAAGTACTCTTACTGGTTATTTTTTTCAGTTCGGGATATTTTTGACCATCTTTCAGTTAAAAAAAGAACTTAATCCAGATAATTTAAGTGTTAAGGTTTGAATTAACAAGAGAATGGAGTATACAGGTTGCTTATTAAATTTCAGGCAGGGCAGTCGAATAGAATTTCCTGGAGGGGATGAAGGACAATTTCTAATGAATGTCAGCCTCATTGTCGCTGCAGCAATCCATTGAACTCAGTGTGAGTCATTGTCAGGTTAAGTGAGTGGTTCTGCTCTCAGTGCAGAGTGATAGGCAATTGTGACAGAGGCTAAGACTGCTGTCAGGCTTTTAAAACAAGAAAAAACAGAAAGTAAAGGGCAATTCATCCTTTGTGAACTGATTGTAAAGGTAGTTGGGCCATAAGGGATGGCAGAGATGAACACTCTCATCCAGGGCTGCAAAGTGAAGGCAATAAGGTTATTCTGTTTACATAAAATTCAATGACCCATCCAAGGGTTCCACGTTTGTCATGTTATTATATCAATATGTAAAGAAAACTTGTGTTTATTGAACTTAGTGACTCCTATCATATCTTTCCTTCTATCATATTTCACCCTATTGTGAAATAAGGCAACTTGCCATCCAGAGTAAACTCTGCCTCAAGTGTTAATTGAAAAGCAAAATACTGCAGATACTGGAAATCCAAAATGAAACTAGAATATGCTGGAGACTCTAAATACATGAAGCAGCATCTGTGGAGAGAAAAAAAAGAGCTGACCTGAACCTGAAGCATTAACTCTGTGCCTGTCTCCACAAATGCTATCTGTCCTGATGAGTATTTCCAAAATGTTCAGCTTTTATTTCTGCCTCAAATGCTGTTGCTCCGCCTTTTGAGAGGTCGAGAACAACCATATGTAATATGTCCATTCTAGCTCACAGTGAAGCTTACTGTCACATCATTGGATTATGCTATAATATGAGTAGATATAACAGTCAACTCCCATAAAAGTCTGCTTAAGGGGAAAGCTGACACCATTAAACTTGAGAAAGTATCTACAATAGTGCACCACTTCATCAATTATATATAATCATTGTGCTCAACCATTCTAAACCAGAAGGTTAATACTTAAATGTGTACTAGTTATCTCACAGTGCACAGGTTGAAATAATATTTTGAAATTGAGCTAGCTGTCACTATGTCAAATATATCTGCTCTGTCTAAAATTTAAAAACAATTTGTTTCTTTGTGATATAATCCCATTACTGAGAATTCTTATCTAAATTGATTTTTATGTTGGGACATAAGACACTATAGGAAACTTTAGACTATTTACTTGTAAATTTTTCCAGATTATGATCCGGTTTTGAAAATATTATAATTCTGTCTGCATTTTGCTCTGTTATGTTTTAAATTTTATAAACTTACTTTTTACCTTTTGTCTGCTATCTTCTGAAAATCAATAATTAATCTTCCTTTCTTAAAAAAAGAATCAAGTTTAGACACTTATTAGAACAACTTATCTCTCTGCCTATCATGAAATACTGTCGCCAAGTCTTTCAGGAACCTGCCAAGCTAAACACAATATAACTCAGATGCCATTCACTGAAGTTTCTTTGTGCAGCAAGTTGATAGAAAAGCCACATTGCATTGAATTCTGCTGTGGCTTTCAATGAAAAACACAGAAAAATTGTATCATCTGTGCTATTTATGCTCATGCAGCTATTGAAGTTGTGCTGTCTATAACCACAACAAATGTAGAACCACCCAATTAAAGAAGTGCCTTTTTGCTCCTTGATCACCACTAATTAGCAGTTATAGTTGATTGGGACCACTGTAAAATTGGCCACTGACTTGTACAACATGAATTTTAATCTCGGAGACACAAGAGACTGCAGATGTTGGAACCTGGAGCAAAAAAATAAACTGCTGGAAGAACTCAGTGGGTCAGGCAGCATCTGTGGAAGCAAAGGAGCAAAAGGGATGGTTTGCTTTTTGGGTCGAGACCCTACATCAGGACAGTCAGTATATAGAAGTGAGACAGTGAGGTGAGACAGATGCTGGTAGGTGATAGGTAGAACCAGATGAGGCAGGGATGATGGTCAGGTGGAGCTAAGTGGGGTGGGGGTGGGGAGTGGTGGAGAGGGGAGGGCTGAGACAGAGGCTAGTTGGTGATAGGTGGAAACATAAGAAAAAAATAGGCAGATGGAGCCAGGTGGGACGGGGAGAGGGAAGGTAGAGATGGAGATTGGTAGGTGATAGGTGGAACCAGGTAAGGAAGCAATGATAGGCAGATGGGACCCGATGGGGGAGGGGATAGGAGGGGGTGACTCAAGTGAGAAGAAACCCAGGTCAATAGGTATGTGGGTGATGGGCAGATGGAACCAGGTGGGGGGAGGGGGATCCACTTACAGAGGGCGGGAGGGTTAGTGGAGGGATGGAAATTCTAAACAAAGGGAGAGAGACCCTGAGTGGACTGGTGAGAGTGGGAAAGGAACATGGGGGAGTGTTGACCTGAAACTGGGAATTCAATGTTCATATCACAGGGCTGAAGACTACCCAAGGTGAATATGAGGTGTTGTTCTTCCAGTTTGCCTTTGGCCTCACCGTGGCAGTGGAGGTGGCTGAGGACAGACAGATTGGTGTGGGAAGTGCAAGGGGTATCGAAGCGATATGCAACCAGAAGATCAAGATAGCCGTTGCGGACAGAGTGCGGGTGCTTTGTAAAATGACCTCTTGGATTACACTTGGTCTTGCCAATGATTTTTAATCTCGGTGTGTGGCCCAGTGATATGAGTGTAAGATGCCATCACTGGATTCAGTCTTTTGTCAGTTGTGTGTAGATGGAGCTAACAGGCTTGCTGACCTTCAGAGATGGAGTTTAAAGATGCTATTGCCTCGGCACTTTGAGTTTAACATGCTCCAGTAGGAGTGGTGACATGGTAATGGGTGACTAGCAGTGAGTTAGTGCCCTAGTAGGGTAGTACCGGGGTGCAGCATTTAGTACCACTGCCTCGCAGCTCTGGAAATCTGGCTTCCATCCTGACTACCAGTGCTGTATGTGTGGAGTTATTCTGTGCCCCTATGGGTTTCCTCCAAGCGCTCCAGTTGTCTCTCCACATCCCAAAGGCATGTGGTGTTAGTTGGTAGGTTAGTTGTCTGCAGTCATCCCACACCACCAGGTTCAGGAACAGCTACTCTACTACAACCATCATGTTCTTGAACCAACCTGCACAACCCTAACCCTACCTCAGCAGTGGAACACTGTGGACCGCCTCTTGCACTACCACGGACTTGTCTCTGATTGTGTCTTTTTTTTTTTGCACGAATGGTTTTTTTTCTCTCTCTTCAATGTCTTGAATAACTTATGTATAATTTGTATTCTGTGTGCTGTCTGTAACTACGTTGCCTGTGATGCTGCTAACCGCCAAGTTTTTCATTGTACCTGTGCCTCACCATACTTGTGCACACGAAGATTAACATTGACTTGATTTGACTACAAGTAAATTTCCTCCGAGTATGGGTGATGGTTAGAGAATTGTGGGGGGAAGGGGAGCAGGAGGAGGGGGCAGTGGTTGATGGGGATGCAAAAGGAAAATTGTGGATAAGTTCTTGCTGGTTGACATGGATGCAGTGGACCAAAGGGTTTTATGTTGTGCGACTCTGTGACTAATTTGACAGGATTGTGCTGTGGTACGCAGACTTATGTTGGCTCAGATGTCCCTGAGGCATAGCCATGAATTCCACCAAGTTGTATGGCAACATTTAGAATTCCAGCAGTATATGGTGAGGAAGGGGAAATATCTTAAGTTGCACACGAATCGAGGTCTTCTTACTATTAACATCCAAAAAGGAGCAACTCATCCCGGAGCATCCCCTTGAATTTCAAGGAGCTGGTGGATTGGGTACTAACTGCTGCCAGAACGCTGGGGATGAAAATTAACACTAAGTTCATTTTAATGTCAATTTCTATCTTCAAGGCCACTCAATTTCTGTACCAGAAAGGGGATCATTTGAATTATATAGTCACATTACTACAGATTGAAAATTGTTGGGGATTTTACCTAAAGAATAATGTCTTCATGTTCTGTTTCTTTTTCTCTCTCTTTCATCTCTCTCGACCCAGTCTTTTTTCTTGACTTTTTTGTTTTTCGTTTTTTTTACTGATTTGATTCTTGTTCTTCTTTATTTCCTTCTCTGTCGTTCCTGTTCCTTCTCTTCATTCCCACTGGTCAAGAAGGTGACATCCATCACTAAGGACCCTCACCTCTGGGATATGCCCTCTTCTTGTTACTGCCATCAGGGAGGAGTTACAGGAGCCTGAAGACTCACACTCAGCAATTCAGGAACAACTTCTTCCAATCTGCTATCAGGTTTCTGAACGATCCATGAGCCCATGAACTCCACCTCGTTACTCCTTTTTTTAAGCACTATTTATTTATTTTGTAATTTATAGTAATTTTATGTCTTTGCACTGCACTGCTGCCACAAAACAACAAATTTCATGACATACAAGTCAGTGATAATAAACCTGATTCTGGTTCCAGTTGTTCGAGTTGTTCAGCAAGATCCCGGATGCCGATGCCTATGCTCTGCCATTATCTGCTCCCACTCCAGGGGTCAAGCATATTGAGCTGAAAATTTAAGGAAGTCGCATTAATGGGATGTGGCACAAAATGTCTGTCTTCACAAAATATGGGCCTTTATTTTGTTGGTTTATAATTTATGCCAATGCCATTTAACTACAACTATTTTTACACGTTGTCTGGGCTACTTTGGTCACTTCTTTGACATTGTAAAAGCAACCAACATAATTAAAAAGTGGAAAACCGAGTGTGTGAACAAAGTGCTAGAGCTGAGAAATTGCAGCAAATAATGTAATCCTCCAAGTGGCTAAAAAAAAATATACTTTCCCCCCCCCCCCCCTCAGTTAATTGATATCACAATAATTTAAAGCAAATACCATGATGGACTTTAATTAATAGGTAACACTTTAATTCTAACTGATAATGGGAAGTCAAGAATGCAACAAATCATACACTTTGTGTCTTGACACTGAAATATTTAAATTTTAGGGTATTAACCACCTTTCCAAAAATAATGAAGTCAAAATCCAAAGTGATGACTTACTATAGCTGTGAAACTGCATGAAGTATATTTCAAGTTCAAGTTCACAATTTGCACATCTGTTTATTGGGGAAATGAGGAAACTTGACTTCATTATTTTACCTTGCAAAAATTATGCAAATTTTAGAACATCTGATTTGAGACAGGTTATTGTCACGATTGATGTTTGCATATTATAATTTATTTTTGAGCTGTAATGTGTCTTTCTAGCCTTTGAAATTATTGCCAGTCTACTACCAGTTCTTTGAAACAAAATGTTATTTGTTTAAGAGGCAGTAGTGGGGAAACTGCCTTATATACAGAAATTGTGATTGAGTTTTGATTTTACTGGAGGCAGAGTGATGATATTTCATATTTAAGTATTTTTGGTGAGGGTCAGTGGAGAAATGCAGAAGTGACAGAAAAAAATGGGATGGTTTAATTGAAGGCATAACTTATAGCTTCCTCTTTTGAGATGGTCAAGAACCCCATGCTCGAGATACACCATTGACATGTCGTGATCCTAGGAACATCTGGGCTAATATACCAAAGAATGTTTTATTACCACTTTTTAGCATCATATGCAATTAGATGTGTCTGGGGTTGGAAACAAAGGATATTGATGAGGGCAGTGCAGTTGATATAATCCACATGGACTTCATTAAGTCCTTTCACAAGGTCCCATTTGGGAGACTGGGACAAAAGGATACATCCCATGGAATCCAGTGCAATTTGGCAAATTGGATCTAAAGAAACACTAGAGAAACAAAGAACTGCAGATGCTAGAATCTAGCTGAGTTCTTCCAGCACCTTGTTGCTTTTTTAAATTGGATCTAAAACTGGCGTGGTATTAGGAGGCAGAGGGTGATGGTGGAGGGTTGTTTTTCTGTTGGAAGCCTGTGTCCAATGGTGCACTACAGAGATTGACGACCCTTGCTATTTGTTATACACGTTAACAGTTTTGATGTGAATGTAGGAGGTAGGATTAGCAAGTTCACAGATACCACAATAATTGGAACTGTTGTTGAGGAGGATACTCTTGGGCTATAGGACATTATTGATGAGTTAGTTAAATAGGTAGAAATTAATTCCGGCAAGAGTGAGATGATGCAATTTGGGAGGACCAATGAGACTAGTTCATACAACATAAAATCATAGACTCCTAGGCAGTATTGAGGAACAGATGGACCTTAGTGTACAAGCCCAAGAATCCCTGAAGGTGGCAGCACAGGTAGATGAAGGCATATGGGATGCTTGACTTTATTAGCTGGAGCATAGAATATAAGAGGAGGGAGGTTATAGTACAATCTTATAAAACATTGGTCCGGCCACAACTGGAGTACCATGTGCAGATCTGGTTGCCACATCACAAGAATGTGATTGCACCGGAGAGGATGCAGAGGTGATTCGCCAGGATGTTGTTTGGGATGGAATATTTTGGTTATGAGGAGAGAATGGATGGCCTGGGTTTGTTTTCTTTGGTGTGGAGGAAGCCGAAGGGGACCTGATTGATGAATACAAAATTATGAGGGACATGGATAGGTTAGATAGAAAGCAGCTTTTCCCCTTAGTGGATGTGTCTTAAAACCAGAAGGCATAGGTTTAAGGTCATGGATAGGAGGTATTGAAGAGATCTAAGGAAGAACATTTTCACCCAGAGATGGCTGGAATCTAGAACATACTGCCTCAAGAGATGGTGGAGACGGAAACTCTTTCAACTTTTGAGGAGGATCTAATGAGCACTTGAATTTACCAATGCATAGAAGGCTACAGTTCAAGTGCTGGAAAATGTGATTAGTATAGATAGGAACTCAATAGCCAGCATGGGCATGGTGGGCCAAATAATCTGCTTCTGCACTGGTTAATTCAATAACTTAAAAAATGTAAGAAAAATGTCTAATTCTTACAACCTGAAGCCAAACATTATAAATTTCTAATTCCTTGACTAATTGACAGTTAAACTCTGAGTGACCATAGCTTGTGTTTCCACAACGAAAAATTAAGATCGTGTTATCTGGAAGGAATTTAGCTGCATGATTAGTGGAGTAACAAATGAAATATTATATAGTGTAGAACTGTTACAAAGTCTGTTGTCCTACTTATTGTAAACATTGTTATGGAGAGCAACTAATCTATTATATTGGTATCTCAACATTCACAGATGCCACTCACTGTAACAGATATAAAGCAATATTAAAATGCTTTCTGGCTTTGATCTCCAATTTTAATCTCCATTCTAAACTTGAGATTGCATTCTGTATAGGTTCCTCAATAAGCAGCATTAAGTTATGAATGATCTGAGCTTCTGTTCACTGTACATTTGTACAACCTATTTTTCTGCACTCTTATATTTTAAATTTTTCCTCGATTTGCCTCACAAAAGTAAAACAAATATAGTATTGTGTCTTTCTGACTGAGTCCATGGCAGATCTAAAAACAAAAGTTCCTGGCAGCAATGAAGTGAGAGTTGTTTATTTAGCTTTTGCACCTTTTCTTTTGCAAAACCACTAAGAAAATAGAAGTAAACAGAACTCAACAATGACTCTGTAAATAACAAGTAATTAGTCATTCTGTGAGCTCCCACATAATCACAGTCATAGGTGTAGTGCTTGTGTCAAAAAATGCAAATTTACAAATGTGTTAAATAGTATCCATTAATTTCTTCTGATCCACGCTAACACCTATCCGCTAAACACAAGTTGTGGAGTTACATTTCTGTGTGTTCCAGTGCGCATTCATGTACACATGTTATAAATGTTTTGCACTTTATTTTGTTCCGTGCTTGATATTGCAGAGAATGCAGACATGGAAATGTACATTCCCGAGAGTATTTTAGAGACAAAAAAACTAGCATTATTACTGGAAGTATTTGTGTGAAAAATACTGTGCTTGAATTTACCTGTAAAAACGATCACCATGAAAATAATGAAATTGCAGAAGGGTTGATTATTTTCCTTGTAGATCTCAACTGTGACTAGAATCAGAACAGTTAAACTTTGACACTGTTTTCAGGAATTACTTGTAGGTCAGGATGAGTACATCCTGCACCCAGCAGAGGCTGAATTACAATGCCAACATGGTACACCAAACTGACTTCTTGAAGGGCAGTTGCAGAAAGAACTAATCACCTATGGTCATCTGGTAGCTCTCACCTCAAGATATACCCTATGGTATGGAAGGAACCCATGTGGAGAGATATTACTTTAAAAAAGGCAAATAAAGAATAATAAACTTGTGCCAGTATTGTAAAAGACTTATTAAAGAGTGGTAAATAATAGATTGAAAAGTACTTGGACCAAAGCCAAGTTATGACTTAGTCCATCGAGCACCACCAACAGACTCGGCAAATAAAGAATACTAAAAATAAAATTGCCTCAAAATTGATTGGTGTCTCGAAAGGCACATTAGACAGTTCAAAGTGGGCAAAGAGCACTTAGTTTGTGGGCTTGCCACTGGAAGTTCAGTATTACAGGAGGCCGTTACAGAGTGTATAGAAAAAATAAAGTAAGGCTGACTCAGGACAGAGGCATAATGGTGGGAGGGGTATCAGAGACTGGATTGATTGATGAGTAGAGGAGTTGATCTGTGGGTTCTTGCTGGGGATTGGTGATGGTTAGATTTAGTAGCTGGGGTGAGTAGATGTGGCAATCAGGGGATGGCCTTTGTAGATTTGAGAGAGGAGGGTTGTAGGTCTTCACTCTAGGCTTCAAAATGTCAAGGTTGATGATCATGGTGTGCAAAAATATCTTTTTTTCCAGAATAGCAGGAAACAGATAATGCTGACTTATCTAAACATGCTTTGGCACTGCAGCAACTAAGCCTTGATTTATTAGCTGGGAGCTAAATCCTCAGATGAGAATTAAAGTCATAAGCAAATGGCGATTTCATTTTGTTTGCTTTTCACATTTCAAATTGTTTTTTGAGTTCCCCAAGGAACTTGGTTGGCCAAGTTCCACATTGTATGGGGTGTATCATTGCTGAGGTAGTAGAGTATCTGTTGTATTTTGTGGACTGAGCATTTTCCATTTGTGTAACTTGCATGGGCTTTCACATATTGGTTAGCATTAGGTAGCCAAGAGTGTCAAACTACTTTCAACACATGTATCCACCATGGTTAAGCTAGAATCATGATAAATGGTGTAGTTCTGACAAATATGAATAGGCAGAGAAGAAAATGAAAAACACTTGAGAAAGAGCAAAACAATTGCCATTTGGTTCACTGGTGAGATCTGTTTTCTACACCACCGATTCATGTTTTGTTTAGTGAAGCAAATGACGGACCAAGATAACAAACAGCTGCTCAAATGGGCATATTTTCAGATGTGAAAATAGATGCTGCTAACGTACAGTGGATGCAAATGAAAACAGAAAGTTAAATCGACTGTGAAAATTTACAATTACTGCAGATCTGTTTTTGACAAGTCAGACACCTACAGATTTTGAGGCAAGGGTTTACCATTGAAGTACATTCAAAGCTGTGTGAAAAGTAAAGAAAGCTTGGAATTCGGTTTCCTGGTAGAGCAATTTTGGCCATCAGTCGGCTAAGATTGTGCAAAGTAATTTCTCTCCTCCTGCCACAGATCAGTTAGACCTTGCTCAGGCGTTGAGTGTTGGGGAATTGCTGAGTTTATGCCTTGTTGCTGGACTAGGTAGTCCAGTGTTAGAGTGCAGTCAGGAAACCACAAGTGAAGACCAATCAGTCAGTTTGGGACATCTGTAATCACTTGGGAAATCCAAATTTGGGGAGAAACAGTAGCATTACTTCATTGAATTGCTGGCATTTCTCCATTGGTTCAGGCCCAGCAGTTTACTGGCAATTGATAAATTCACTTTGTCTTGGAACAAGTGCTAACTATATTTATCCTGTAAGGTCAATACTTGCATCATTAAGGTTGGGAGAGAGGGCAAGATTTTATGTTTAAGAAAAGCTCTGGAGGGAATGAACATCTTAAAACCTCCAAATGATACACAAGAGATTTTGCATTGAGTGTCATGTCCTGTGGTAACAGTGCACATGCAAATGCCAGATGCTGTGGTCAACTTCTCATCGTCACGACAGTGAATGATGATAATTTCACCATCAGTCCAACTGTAAATTCTTAGTGATTATGGTCACTGTAGCCAATGCTTTCCAACTGAAACATACTTTGCTTATCATAATTCACTCATCATTAGATAATAATCATAATTAGATCCAGCTCTTTTACTTTTTTGTTCACTCGAAACAGATTGATTAAGAAAGATCATATTTATGGAAATCAGACCTGTTTTCTATCCAGTTCTGCATTAAAATTATTAAAGTTCCATTCACCAGTACTCTGTAGTTCTTGCATGTTGAAGTTTCCACATCTACCTTTGTTCTACTCTTTGGTGGCATATAGTTTATACCCACTAACAAGATAGCTCCTCTGATGTTTCTTTAGGTTTCCAAAGCGGCTGTCTTTGAACTGACAACTACATTATTGTCCCTCACTATTATAATGGATTCTTTGTTCCACGCTGCTACCCACCCTCTTTGTTTTCAATCCTCAAGTGCCATGTAGTCTGCAATATTGAATTCTAAATCCTTCTCTTTGAGCCAGGTTTTTGCTGTTGCTACAGTCTACAATTCCCATGTGGCAAGTTTCCCTGTGACTTATCAGCCTAACTTTATTTCGGAAGACGCAGGATCAGTTCATCCCAAAGAAGAAGGAGAAGCATTCTAAGGGGAGGATGAGGCAACCGTGGCTGACAAGGGAAGTCAAAGACAGCATAAAAGCAAAAGGGAGGGCATGCAGTATTGCAAAAATTAGTGGGAAGCTAGAGGATTGTGAGACTTTTAAAAACCAACAGAAGGCAACTAAAGAAGCAATAAGGGGAGAAAAGATGAGATATGAAGTTAAACTAAACAATAATGTAAAAGAGGATACCAAAAGTTTTTTCAGATATATAAAGAGTAAAAGAGAGGCAAGAGTGGACACGACATCAGACCACTGGAAAATGATGCTGGAGAGATAGTAATAGGGAACAAAGAAATGGCAGACGCACTGTATAAGTATTTTGCATCAGTTTTCACTGTGGAAGGCACCAGCAACATGCCAGAAATTTGAGACAGTCGGGGGCAGAAGTGAGTGTAGTCGGTATTACTAAGGAGAAGGTGCTTGGGAAACTGAAAGGTCTGAAGATAGATAAGTCACCAGGACCAGGTGGACTACACCCCAGGGTTCTGAAAGAGGTAGCTGAAGAGATTGTGGAGGCATTAGTAGTGATCTTTCAAGAATCACCAGAGTCAGGAATAGTTCCTGAGGACTGGAAAATCACAAATGTCACTCCACTCTTTAAGAAGGGAGGGAGGCAAAAGACAGGAAATTATAGGCCAGTTAGCCTACCTTCAGTGGTTGTTAAGATGTTAGAGTCCATTATTAAGGATGAGGCTTCAGGGTACTTGGAAGCTCATGATAAAATAGGCAGAAGTCAGCATGGTTTCCTTAAGGGGACATCTTGCCTGACAAATCTGTTGAAATTCTTTGAGAAGTAACAGGCAGGATAGAGAAAGGAGAGTCAGTGGATGTTATTTGGATTTTCAGAAGGCTTTTGACAAGGTGCCGCACATAAGGCTGGTAAACAAGATAGGAGCCCATGATATTACAGGAAGGGTACTAGCATGGATAGAAGATCGACTGACTGGCAGAAGACAAAGAGTGGGAATAAAGGGGGCCTTTTCTATTTGGTTGTCTGTGACTAGTGGTGTTCCGCAGGGGTCAGTGTTGGATCCACTGCTCTTCACGTTATATGTTAATGATCTGGATGACGGAATTGAGGGCTTTGTGGCCAAGTTTGCAGATGATACAAAGATAGGTGGAGGGGCAGGTAGCGTTGAGGAAGCAGGGAGTCTGCAGAAGGACCTAGACAGGTTAGGAGAATGGGCGAAGAAACGGCGGATGGAATACAGTGTAGCGAAGTGTATGGTCATGCACTTTGGTAGAAGGAATAAAGGTGTAGACTATTTTCTAAATGGGGAGTGAATTCAGAAATCGGAGGTGCAAAGGAACTTAGGAGTCCTAGTGCAGGATTCCCTAAAGGTTAAATTGCAGGTTGAGTTAGTAGTAAGGAAGGCAAATGCAATGTTAGCATTCATTTCAAGAAGACTGGACTATAAAAGCAAGGATGTAATGCTGAGGCTTTGTAAGGCATTGGTCAGACCACATTTGGAGTATTGTCAGCAGTCTTGTGTCCCATATCTAAGGAAGGATGTGCTGGCATTGGAGAGGGACCAGAGGAGGTTTACAAAAATGATCCTGGGAACGAAAGGGTTCCCTTTGAGGAAAATATGAGGAGCGTTTGATGGCTCTGGGCCTGTATTCGCTGGAGTTTGGAAGGATGGGAGGGATCTCATTGAAACCTACTGAATATTGAAAGGCCTGGATAGAGTGGACGTGGAGAGGATGTTTCCAGTAGTGGGAGAATCTTGGACCAGAAGGCACAGCCTCAGAATAGACGGATGTCCCTTTAGAACAGAGATGAGGAGGAATTTCTTCAGCCGGATGGTGGTGAATCTGTAAAATTCATTGCCACAGACAGCTGAGGAGACCAAGTCATTGGGTGTATTTAAAGGGGAGGTTGATAAGTTCTTGATTAGTAAGGGCATCAAAGGTTACAGGGAGAAGGCAGGAGAATGGGGTTGAGAGGAAAAGTAAATCAGCCATGATCGAATAGCGGAGCAGACTCAATGGGCTGAATGGCCTAATTCTGCTCCTATGTCTTATGGTCTTACCATAGTCCAGGCATTTAGACATGTAATCTAAACGCACTTTAAACCATCTTATATTTATCCTCATATTTCGGATTGAATTTTGTTTCAATGCTGATGTCCTCTCAATCCTCTTCACCTGGTTTCTCCTTACTAAGTTTCATTCTGGTAACTATCCACCTGTCGAATCACATTAAACTTTCTCTTGATGTGTTAGTTAATCTCCTGATGAAGATGTTAGTTCCAGCTCTTTAGATGCAGCTTATATACGTTGTACCAGTCCCACCTTCCCTAAAACTGGTTTCAGTCCCCCATATTGTGAAATTCTTCTTCCTTTACCAATCGTTCAAATATAGCTTAATCTAATATGTCCTATTATTCTTTTCCACTTTTGTGGAAGGCACAATGAATAACTTGAGGTGCTGTATTTTTAATTTGAGGTTCTGTTTCCTGAAACACTTGACTATAGAACCTCAACCCTTTATCTTTCAATGTTATCAGTTCATACGTGACTCATGGATTGCACTTGACAGAGCTCACATCTTTCATACTTTTTCTTAATGTGGTGTTCTTCATCAATTTGTGCCCCCTTGATTTGTACTCCCCTGAAAGTGGAATCAATTTTTCGCCCTCAACCTCCTTCAATATTTTAAAGCTGAACTGTATTGGTATTAGTTGGTATTGGTTTATTATTGTCACTCGTACCGAGGTACAGTGAAAAACTTGTCGTGCATACCATTTGTACAGATCAATTCATTACACAGTGCATTGACGTAGTGCAGAGTGTATTAGAGTGTACTTAAATCTCCTGTGCTTTCCCTTTCCCAGTAAAGGAATTCCAGCCTGCACAAACTTTCCAAATGATTACACCCTATCAATTCTGGTAGTATCCTTGTAGAATCTCCATGCACTTTCCAGAGTTCTTCAGTATCAGTCTGGATCTACCCCTTTGGTAGGCGTATTGGCTAAAAATGCATTGCCATTTCTGGCTATTGCTTTATCCTCTAACTCTCTACTCCGATTTAACTTGGCTTCTTATTTCGTCAACAGTAACTTCTTTCCAAAAGTTTCATCCTATTATTGCCTTCCTTAATAGGTTATAGATCCAGTTGTGTCTTCTAAGCCTTTTATAGTTGCACTCATTGGTATCTTAGATTATCTGGCAGAAAATTGCCTGAAGAGCAGGGCATCAATGTTCTTATGATTTGGTCAGTTTCCGGCATTATGGAACCAGATTTCTTCATTCTGAGGAACATAATGTCAATCTATTGAAAGCTATATAAATTAAAGGCATTAAGCAAAATGAAACTAACGTCATAGCTGCTTGTAATGCAGTTGATGTAGTTGGCACTGACGTGATAGAAGGAAAGCTTTTTAATTACAGGCTTTGCAGCTCTCTTGGAGACTTGTCATGGTGTCGACATTGACTGACAGGATAGTGGTGGTTGTTCTATTCACTGATGAGAGAACCAGGATCAGGGCTGTGAAGTAGGAGTTTTACTATCTTGGATTTACAGATGTATTAGCTCTCCCTTCTGCCTAGAGTACTGCTTGTTCCTTTTCTGCATTTCTGACAAGTGCTTTTTTCTGGCCAACTTTCTCCACCTCCAGTCTAAATTGATCCAATATATCTATTAATTTGACATTGCAACCTTGGTATGTATGTGTGCTGACTTTGACTTTGTAAATTTCTGCCCACAGTTGCAAATGTTCCAACATTAGTTTACCAGTTTGAAGAGCTTTTGCATGTCTCAATAATTCATTCACAAGGAATGCCAGATATAAATATTAAATAACTCTATGTAAAGAAATTTTCCTTACCTGTAGAGAGAATTGTTTTCTGCTATAGCCAAACTGCTGTGGCCTATTTTGATCAATTTTGCATTAAAGCGTTTTATTTTGTAAGCTGCAGATTGAGCTGCCTTCTGCAAAGCCCCACATGGCTAAACTTAGTCCATTTGATATAATTCTATTTGCAATCCATTTAAGTCCCAAACATTACTAAAGAAGGAATTTCAACTCATCGATGAAGTGATGAACTATTACGTAAATTCAACATGCCTCTTATTTCACCATCATCAATTGTGTTCACATCTTAGAGAAGGTCTCAGTAAATGTAATCATACTGGCCTGGCAACAATGAAATGCTGGACCCTGCTCCATCTCGTATTTCCTTACAACATAGGAGACCATTCAGTCCATTGAGTCTCTGCTGTTCTTTGAGTTATCCCAACAACCCCTTTCCCTGCTTATTTAATGGTAATCTATTTTCTCTCACCTGCCCACTTGATTCTCCTGCCACCCACATACGCAAGGAATCACTTAGCATAACCATTTAACCTATCAACTAGCATGTCTTTGGGAAATGGATGGAAACTGGAGCACCCAGGGGAAAATGACACAGTTACAAAGGGGATGTGCAATCTGCACACAGAAGGCACTGTAGGTCAGGATCAAACCCAAGTCACTAGCACTATGAGACAGCAGTGCCACTGTGCTGCTACAAATACGTGAGCATTCTGCACAAATTTTCCCAGTTCCCAATCCCCCAAGAATGAAATAGGCAATAAAGAAGAAAGTTTCAAATTTCTGATCTGTCTCAGGATAGTGATATCAGCACAGAAATATAAAGAAAAAGATTAAATTAGAATCAAGTATATGATGGAGCATATGCAAAGGCATGTGTATAATTATTTCTTCATTTTTGCCATTAATCCGATATAGCTGTTCTTTTGCGAAATGCTTTGCTAAATGGTGAATCACTTTGTAATTGAAAGATGTGAAGGCATCGCACTGATACTGTAGCGGCAAAGGCTCGGATTTCATTAAATGCTACTTAGCTTCCCGAAGGTTCCTGAGAGAAAGTCTGTTGGCTCCTCTGCTTATGCAGCCCCCCAGGATCAAGGTGACTTCCATTCTAGTTCCCTGGGTTCTGAGGTGACTGATGAGGCTCATGTGGGATCTGCAGACTCTGTCACAGATTGGGCAGGTAATGCTTGTTGGCTTGCAAGAGTGGTTAGTGTGTTGATGACCTACTTTCACTGGGCTTCTGCATGCTTCCAGTAAAGAGATCAGAGGGCACTGAATTTTGTTTTATTCTGCCAGTGGGTTTGGAGGATTTTGTGAAGATAGGATTGTGGTACCTCTCCAGGGCATGAAGTGCTTGCTGTACATAATTCATGTTTTTTTTAGTGTGCAACAGGGCACTGATCACTGCTGCCTGGTAAAACAAGAGCTTTGTGCCAGGTTTATATCTGCACTGGGACACTGGAGATGGCGGTGAATGTCATCATTTATCTCTGTTTTCGATGAGAAGTGGTACTTGAGGTATGGATAGTGATCCATGTTTTCCGGAGTTTTTTGGTGAGCCTCGTTATTGGGAGAAGAGGACCTTTGTGGTATGCATGATAAGTAAAAGGCTCAATGTAGGTTGAACGGTTTTCCTTTTGACTTATAGGTTAAATCCAGTCCAGGTAGATGAGTATTGGTTGTGAGGTGCATTATCATAGCTAGAAAGATTAAGAGGAGGATTGGAACAATGACACAACCTTGCTTGACCTTGGTTTACACTGGATTTGACTCTGCAGCAGGTCCACCGGTTAGAATTAGGGGTTGGATGTCATTGTATTGAAGACCTAGAATGGAGGTGTATTTCTGAGGACAGCTAAATTTAAGAAAGATCCTTCAATCCGTCGTGCTTTTTAAAGTGCTTTAAAATGCTTTTTTAAGATTGATGAAGGTCCTGTATAGTGGCTGATGCTGGTCTCTTCATTTCTCGTGCAGCTTTTGCAAAGTGAAGCTCATGTTCACTGCACGTCTTGGTGGACAGATTCTGGACTGCATTTTGAAAAGTAGTCCTTCATCCGCTCCTTGCAATGATCTTCCTGGTGGCAGACACTGGGGAGGCCCCTCTGTAGTTACTGCGATCAGATTTATCTCCTTTCTTGAAGATAGCCATGATTAGGCTATCTCTGAGATCCTTTGATATGCAGTCCTCTTCTTAGATGTGGGTGATGACACTGTGAATTTGCGTCAGAAGTTCCTCTTTGTCACATTTTAGAACTTTCAGCTCGGAAACCATCTGTTTTAGAGACCATAAACGGGAGCATGTGCTCCGCCTCCCTTCCTGAAGTCAAGGACCAGCTCTTTTGGTTTGCTGACATTGAGGGAAAGGCTGTTGTCATGATACCATGCCATTAGGCACTCAATCTCTCTGTACTCCGACTCATTGTTGTTTGAGATTTGGCCCACTATGGTGGTGTCACTTGCAAGCTTGTGGATGGAGTTAGAGCAGAATCTGGCCATAGAGTCATGAGTGTATAGGGAGTAAAGTAGGAGACTGAGGACGCAGCCTTGTGGGGCACCAGGGTTGAGGATAATCGTGTCGGAGGTGTTGCTGCCTATCCTTACTGATTGCAGTCTGTTGGTCAGGAAGTCAAGGATCCAGTTGCAAGTGGAGGTGTTGAGTCCCTCCCGTTCAATGAGGGATATGAGGATGGAAGAAAGATGTTCTGATGGTGTCCACTGCACACTATTTATACCTATCATTCTTCCTCTTCCCATCATGACATTAGCACCACAGTTTTGGTCTGTACACCAAGCAATATCACAGTTACAAACTAACTTTAGACTGTAGTGTGATCTGCTATGATGATACTCATGGAATACAACTCACTTTTACTTTACCAGTGTGAATCTCCTTGGACAATGTGGTCCCTTGTATAGAGAAACAAAGGACTGCAGGTGCCGGAATCTAGATGAAAAACACGATGATGCTGGAGGAACTCAGCAGGCCAGGCAGCATCTGTGGAGAAAAGCAGGGGGTCAATGTTTCGGGTCAGGGCCCTTCTTCAGGACTGAAGATAGGAAAAGGGGAAGCCCAATATGTAGGAGGGAAAAGGAGCACAGTGATAGGTGGACAAAAGGGGGGAGGCGGAGTGGGCACAAGGTGGTGATAGGTAGATGCAGGTAAGAGATAGTGATAGTGGTCCCTTGTATACCTCTGTACCTTTGAAATAGTGGCGGATACAAGGCATATATTTTAATAATACATCCGTCTGCAAATTTGTGATGTGTTTAGCAGTCCAATCATCTACCTCCTTTGATTTCAAATAATACTGAATTACAATGTGTGGGATTAGCATGCCAAAGTTAGATACCAGTTGTTCATTTCAAAATCACTCTAAGTTAACAGGAGATCATAAACAGTGATTGCTGAGGTCACTTTGGAATAGAATCATAGGTTAAGTGGCAGGTGGAAACACCAATAGTGGATTCTTGGGTATGACTTAACTATTTTATGTTTTGAATTTTTTAAAAAAGCAGTAATGTTGCTTTCAGTGCAAATAGTAAATAAGGATCTATATGTGAATTCAGTGTCTGTGCAGATAATTTGATCTGGAGAAAAAATATTTTGTTTTGATATATGTTGGTGATGATCAGGAACGTATGGGGATATTATGAATCTGTGTTATAGAGATAATTCAAATCAGCACTAGTACAAGATAAAACAGGAAATGCTTGAAAAACTCGGAAGATCGGTTAGCATCTGTGGAGGCAGAACCATGTTAATGTTTTAGGTTGATGACCTTAATTCTTTTATGTTCTGCAATTGTTCCTGTTTTGAAAAACAGTGGTCTATAAATACTATAGTTTAACGTGACCATTTTTTGTCTGATGTTGAAAGGTCATCAACTTGAAATGTTACCTGTGACTTTCTTGCCGCAACTCCTACCTGACTAGCTGAGAATTTCCAGCATTTTCTGTTTCAATGTCAGGTGCACTCAGAATTTTATACATCTCCATTAAAACATCTCTCATTCTTCAGAACCCTGGAGAGTATAGGCCCATTTTACCTTGTCCTTCCTCAATGGATAACCCTCTCATCCCATGTGAACCTTTATTGGTACCACTTCAAAGCAAGTACACCCTTCACTGTATTCCTTGATGTGCAGAGTCCATAGCTCCCTGAAAGTGGCAACACAAGTAGATAGGGTGCAAAAGAAGATGTATAGCATGCTTGCCTTCATCAGTGTGGGCATCGAGTAAAAAGTTGGAAAGTTATGTTGCTGCTGTGTAAAATTTTGTTTAGGCCACACTTGGAGTATTGTGTGTAGTTCTGGTCACCACATTACAGGAAGGATGTGGGGACTTCGGAAAGGGTGCAGAAGATGTTCACCAGAACGTTGCCTGGATTAGAGAATATTAGCCTTAAGGAGAGGTTGGACAAACTGGGATCGTTTTCTCTGGAGGCTGAGGGGAGACCTGATAGAAGTTTATAAAATTATGAGAAGCAGAGATAGGGTAGATAGTTGGAGTCTTTTTCCGAGGATGGAAATGTCAAATACTAGAGGGTGTGCATTTAAGGTGAGAGGGAGAAAGTTCAAAGGAGATTTACGAGGCAGGTTTTCTTTTACACAGAGTGTGGTAGGTGCCTGGAACATGCTGCCAAGGGTGGTGGTAGAAGGAGATATGAAAGCAAAGTTTAAGAGACATTTAGATAGACACAAGGACATCAGGGATATGGATCATGTGCTGGTAGATGGGATTAGTTTAATTTAGCATCATGGTCGGCACAGATATAGTGGGCCAAAGAGCATTTCCTATGCTGTACTGTTCTCTGTTCTATGTTCTCTTAGATAAGGAACACTCACTGAGTCCCTGTGGAAATACCGATTCTGCTCAAAGTGGAAACTTTACCCAAGATAACTGAAATGTATAGCAATATTTGATTAATGATTATAAATAGGCAAATAGGAACATCTGATATCAAACCAGATTCAAATGCTGCATACATCTGGTTGCATGTTTCTTCATTACTTTGATCTTTGCCTGTTCATGAATTTGTAATCTCATTTTTCTGCAGCAATATACTTAGTAATATGTCCTTTTCATCTTACACTACACATCTTCCCTGAAGACTTTCTCACAAGCTGTCAATGTCATGCTTTGGAGCTATTCAGGAATGCCTGAGGTGACTCTCGCTTGTGATTTTCACTTCCTGCTTGGTTAAAATCTGAAAAACTTCCATGAAGTTCCTTTGAAATTGGAGCTGATAAGAGTTTATACCACATGTGTACATACTACACACAGATCACCATGGTTTGTCATGATTTTAAGTATTTTTGCTGATCATTTCTCCTGTGTGTTTATTCATTTTGATCTAGTAGCTACCAGAATGCTTGCAGAATATTTATTATTTAACATCTGATATTGCCTTAACATCGATGTTTTAAGAGTAATTGGAAATTTGAATAACATGGCAAGTGTCTACAGTTGGCAACAGACATATTCATGCACATATAGACAACTGAGAACAGTCTGTGGGATGAGACTGCATTAAAACCAAAATCCTATATTCGTAAAGGAATATTTTTATGCTCAGGACTGTCTTCCAGACATTTCTCCAGAAAGAAGACTTAGTTGGACTTTGCTTACCCTACCTTGCCATTCACGCCTTTCCAGAGGCTTTTTTCCTCTCTGGCAGTTTGTCTTCTGTGGGGGCTCTGAATGGGGATAGCTGAAGGTCAATGTTGAATTTGTCTTTAGCCTCATCCATTGATTCCAGCGTTGAGGCTTATGCACTGATACCCTAGCATGCTGGCTTGGTGTTAGAGTGAGCTGGTGGGGTATGGGAATCTTTTTCGTCCCACAGTAGAGGAGTTACCAAGATGCCCAACCAGCTCCTTCATGACTGCTAAACCCACCTCACAAGGACATCATTCTCTTCTGGTTTGCCCTTCCAGAAGAAGGTGTGTCCGCAACACTATTCTTTAAGCTAGCTACCTCCTGCCACGTGTTTTGCCTAAGACTGCAGTGCCTCAGTTCTCAGGCTATGAGAGCAGTGTGACCTTCTGGCCTACTGCTGTTCGGATTGCCCATGAGAGTCCTGAACTTTTGGGTCCCAAACTTCATTTCTCTTCAAGCATGGCATGGCCATTGCATTCCAGGACCTGTATATGTTCAACTTACAACTGTAACTGTAATCACAAAATATGCATTGGCAAATTATACTTCCAAAACCTGGCAAAAAATATGCATTTTAGTGTTATTTGTTTTTTTTTTGTTTTTCCAGAGGAGTGTCTGAAAATTCTTCCCAAATGTGTATTAAAACAGTCCAACAATTCTGGTTCCAAAATTAATCAGTTCATTGACCACCTTTCAGGATGCGATTCTCTCCATGTTGAACTGCTCCTAAATAAGCTTTCAAATTTGCTCAAAGAAAATAAGTCAAATTGACAACCATAAAGCACCTGGAGAGAATTGCTAAACTATTGTAGATGGTCGGGTATAACTATAAACTGAACACAGGAACATTATTGACAATATATGACGCAGGGCAATAAAATTGTTTCGAATTATTTCAATTGTATCAGCCTTTTATTAAATCAGTTAAATGATCAATAAACATAAATTATTATTCCCTCTTTGTGAAGTATCTAGTATTTGGAGAAATTATCTTTTTCTTGTTTTCTTTTCTTGATAATAATAACATTGTGTCAGATGATCTGTATAATGTTGGATTTCAATTGTTTATTACTTTTACTCCTCTTTTGGCTAAGTTTTTGACCTGCAGGTCAACATGTGAATTGACAGTGATTTCTCAAGTAATACTTTGTAACTTCGGTTTCAATTTTCTCCTTTAGTCATGTGTGGTATTAATAGAGAGAAAGAGATAGCCTACCTATTGGTAATTCTTAAATAGATTTTGCCACGTCAGAACACAGAACAGTACAGCACAGAAACAGGCCCTTCGGCCCAGTATATTGTGCTGAACTAATTAAACTAATGATGTCTAATTACTCTAATCCCTTCCGCCTGTACATGGTCCCTATCCCTCCGTTCTCAGCATATTCATGTGTCTATCTAAGAGCATCCTAAACGCCTCCATACTATCTGCCTCCACCGCCACCCCGGCAGCACATTTCAGGCACCACTCTCTGTGTAAAAAGAAATTTGCCCCGAGCATCTCCTTAGAACTTAACCCTCTCACCTTAAATGTATGCCCTCTTGTATTAGACATTTTAACCCTGGGAAAAAGATACCAGCTACTTACTCTACCTATGCCTATCATAAATTTATAAACTTCTATCAGGTCTCCCCTCAGCCTCCACTGCTCCGGAGAAAACAACACTAGTTTGTCCATCCTCTTCTTATGACACATGCCCTCTAATCCAGGCAGCATCCTGATAAATCTCTTCTGCACCCTCTCTAAAGCCTCCCCACCCTTCCTATAATGGGGCAACCAGAACAGAATGCAATGCTCCAGATGGGGCCTAACCAGTGTTTTATAAAGCTGCAACATAACTTCCTGACTCTCGAACTCAATGCCTCAAAATAAAAGGCAAGGATGCCATATGCCTTCTTTACCACCCAATTTACTTCTCAGCCACTTCCAGGGAGCTATGGACTTGGACCCCAAGATCCCTCTGTATATGCCACCAATCTTTGTATCATCTGCAAACTTACCAACCCACCCATCCACTTTTTCATCCAAGTCATTTATGTATATCAATAAACAGCAGAGGTCCCAGTAAGGATCCCTCCACAAATTGACAGTATAAAATTTCATAAATTCAGGCTCATCTGTTTTCATATGGCACAAAACCTCTGTCACTGATTGACAAAAGAAAAATTTTGATGTGACTAACTTACCTCCCTGCAGAATGTAAATTCTGAATAATGATTGCAGTTTAAAGTCTGTTTGCTTTATTTTCCACACTTTGGTTCTAAAATTTCTGATAGCCTAAACGTTAGCTCTGTTTCACTTTCCACAGATGTTGTCTGACCTATTGAATATTTCCAGCATTTTGTTTTTTATTTCTGATTTTAGTATGCATCACACACCAAATACAATTCACTTCTTTTTTTCTTAAACAGCTGTTGTGATGTGACAGAATAGATGTACTTGTCATACTGAAGATTGTGAAGGCAGAATTCGTGAATGGGAATGATATTAGAATGCAAGTAAAAAAATACACTTGCAAGAGATTATTGGATCATTTTGAAAGTTTACAGAGGAAAGCAATGAGCATGCAACATCTGTATGTTAAGAAAGAGCTTGCGTTTATTATAACATCTTTTAAGTCTATCTTTGTTCCTTCTCCATGTTCTCTCACCATTTACCAGTCTTCAAGTCACTATCCTCAATACTGTATGCTGTAGTCTTGTTTAATAATGTCATGATTATTAATTTTCTTTAATAACCTCATTGAAACCCTTGCAAAAGTAAACATCCACTACAGCAGCTGGTTTGTCCTTAATTATTCTGGTGGTCACAGCCTCAAAAAGCAAACAGATTTTTCAAACATAAAATCCCTTTCAAAATTACCCCTTGACTCTAACCAGCAAAAAAAACACACTGCTGGAGGAACTCAGCAGTTCAGGCAGCATCTGTGGAGGCAGAGGAATGGTTGATGTTTCGAGTCGAGATGCTGCCTCAGTCCAGAAGCAGTGAAATAGAAGTGTCTTTGGGGTATTGATAGGAGTAACATCCATCGTTCGGAAAATCCGCCAGTCCAGAACCACCAAAGACCCAAGGGTGCCGGATTATCGGAATTTTATTGTATTGCTATCAGGCTCATTGGTCAACAGTTCTCTGTTTTCTCTCCTTAAGGGTGGGTTACATTTGCTCCCTTCCAGCATGTGGGAACCATACCCTGTGGCCGCTTGTTGAAGTGAGAGGCATAACTGCTTCTAGGTCTTTCCAGATTGGGAGCTGAAATGTACTCAGTGATGGCAAATTGAGCTCATGTTTATTGAAAATTGCAACCCTCCTGCTTATGCAGTGAATGAGCGCACTTACCACTGCATAACTGCCTATTTAATTAATATCCTCAGTTCAGTATGTTACTCCTGTGATTTACTTCAGACTTTTAAGTGTTAATGATTGAAACTAATAAGTGCTATTAAAAAGCCTTCAGCACAACATAAATTTTCTGAGGCAGTAAATTTTGCTGTTGTCACACCTTGTGCCACTCCTTCATATCTATGCTAACGGCAAATAAAGTTGGTTTTCTCTTGGTTCTCCTTGAGTTTCATTTGGACATGATGACAAAATCTTCCCACTCTTGTCATCAACTAAGTCTCTCAGATAGGATTTAAGTCCAGAACCGTAAATTGCTGTGAGAACTAGAAATTTATTCCAAAAATGTATATACCTCCTCTAATTTGACTGCTGATAGTTGAGGCAGTTAAGGTTTTTTGCTGATTTTGGATTTATTTGTTGAACCTGGATAAATGGGAAAGCCCGTCTGAAGCATCTGGCTGAATTGATCCCTAGTACCTTCTCCACTTTGAAAAAAGTTGCTCAAATTGAATATGAATTGTGTCAGGGAGTAAGGTGAACCTTTACATATTTTATGTTGTTGCTAACAAAGGCACACAGCTTCTGTGCATTTATCCTGCCAAGTAGGAAAAACAGTATTCAATCAGGAAAGAGCCTTGGGTATTGCTGTCATGACAACTGCACTATAACACTTGATTTGCTGTCATGGTGACCTTGATGCTCTCTTCATTATTCCAACATGCAAGTGACTTGTCCTTATTGGAAGTGTAAAGCAAGAGGTATGGTAAATACAGGAAGAGAACCTTCGTTCCAAAATGTATAAGGAAACAGCAATAATCTGTGATACAGTTATTCAAAAAAAAGGTGGCAAATTATAAATTGAATCTGCTGTTTTGCTGCTGTTTGTTACTTTGTTAATGCAGAGTAATAATACATTGATTACTAACAGATAAACATCTGGCAGCACACAAAGATCTTCACGCTAGCGAAAGGTTGCTATTGAATTCTACTCATAATAGAAAGATTGCATGCATTGAATTCACATTTAGTAAGCATAACAAGTTGTTAAGATACTACGTAATACAACTTCCCTCACTTTTTATAAGCAATTTATCGTTGATGCTTTTGCCTTCACCTTTTAACGGTGTATGCCAGGCATCCTGATATTATTTCTCTTATTTTCTTATGGTACAAAGAAGGCCGTTCGGCCCGTTGAATCCATGTTGGCATTCAGAGCATTCCCCCAGTCCCATTCCCCCACTTTCCCTGTAATCTATTCTCACATGCCCATTAACTCCCCCCTAATTCTCCTGACATTCACCAAACACCAGGGGCAACCGCTGTGGCTGGTTCACCTACCGGAATGTCATTGGGTTTTTGGAAGAAAAAGGGCCACCAATGGGAGACTTGCATGGTAACAGGGAGAATGTGCAATGTCCACACAGACAGCACCTCGGGTAGGAAATGAACCCAGGTGGCTGGAGCTGTGCAGCAACCCTTGCTGCTGAATCACTGTATCGCCTTTCCCAATGAGGGGCAATCACAAGTGGAACACTAGAAATTTCAGTCAGGTAATCTCATCCTCTTTGTCCTGTATTACTGATGAAGCACCTTGCCTCTGCATGCTAACTTTTCCCAAAGGCTTGGCCAAATTTAAAGACTGTGATATTGTTCAAGTTCCCATGTTTAAGCACAGGTGCATAGAGAGAGCAAAATTAAAGAGATTTTAAAAAAAATATTTAGAAAACCTGACAAGAGAAGGTGCAATTCCAGACAGTTTTAGGGAACAAAGCTGGATAGGTAGAGGGGCATCACAGGGGGACTGGTTTGGTAGTGGAGATCACAATTCAATTAGGTGTAACATAGTTATATAAAAGGAAAGAAAGACAGGGAGCAGCAGCTCTCTACTGGGGTAAGGCTAATTTTACCACTTCTGAGATATGATTTAGCAAAAATGGACTGGAAACATTTAACTGAAGATAAATCTGTGCCAGATCATTGTCAGCTGTTGCTTTTGTGGCTATGAATTAGAACACTGAAGTTAGACTGCTGGAATGACAATATTTGCTTTTGTGATCAGTAGAGAAGATTGTGAGAGGCTTGCCATCGATTTCCAAAACTGTGGTCTTGGATCTGCTGTGAGCTGCTAGATTTTAACTGGTAGGATTAATATTGGACTATGTTGAGTTACATTTCTACAGGACATAGAAAGTATTCCTATTTATTGAGTAAATTGGGCATTGGGAGCCTGATGAACTCTGTGCATTGAGGTGCAGTCAGTGAGCCATTTTGTAAACTGCTGCCCTGAACTTGCAATGTGTGGAGGGACGAAAGCATCTGACTTAGCTGACTGTCAATTCTTAACGACAGCTTTAACATTCACCTTCTCTGCCATTACATAGAACATAGAACACTACAGCACAGTACAGGCCCTTCAGCCCACAATGTTGTGCTGACATTTTATCCTGCTCTAAGATCTACCTAACCCTTCCCTCCCACATGGCCCTCCATTTCTCTATCATTCATGTGTCTACCTAAGAGTCTCTTAAATATCCCTAATGTATCTGCCCCCACAACCTCTGCCGGCAGTGCGTTCCACACACCCACCACTCTCTGTGTAAAAACAAAACCTTACCCCTGACGTCCCCCTTATATCTTCCTCCAATCACCTTAAAGTTATGCCCCCTTGTCACCCTGGGAAAAAGTCTCTGACTGTCCACTTGATTTATGCCTCTTATCATCTTGTAGACCTCTATCAAGTCACCTCTCATCCTCCTCCTCTCCAAAGAGAAAAGCCCTAGCTCACTCAATCTATCTTCATAAGACATGCTCTCCAATCCAGGCAGCATCCTGGTAAATCTCCTCTGCACCCTCTCTAAAGCTTCCACATTCTTCCTATAATGAGGCGACCAGAACTGAACACAATACTCCAAGTGTGGTCTAATCAGAGTTCTATAGAGCTGCAACATTATCTGCTTGCCTCAACAAAACCATAAAAAAGGGGTAATGCAGTGATGGAGAGCATTCAAAGGGGTGATAACATAGATTCAGAGCATATATCTTCCCACTCAGGAAAAGGGCAGGCCTCTCTAATATAAATTTACCTACAATTTACCTCATTTTCTGGATAATGTGAGCAGTTTTGGGCCCCATATCTAAGGAAGGATGTGATGGTGTTGGAGAGGGTCCAGAGGAGGTTTACAAGAATGATCCTGGGAATGAAAGGGTTAATGTATGAGGTGTGTTTGATGGCTCTGGGTCTGTACTCGCTGGAGTTTAGAAAGATGAAGAGGGATCTCATTGAAACCTACTGAATATTGAAAGGCCTGGATAAAGTGGACGTGGAGAGGATGTTTCCAGTAGAGGGAGAGTCTGGGACCAGAGGGCGCAGCCTTAGAATAAAAGGATGTCCCTTTAGAACAGAGATGAGGAGGAATTTCTTTAGCCAGAGGGTGATGAATCTGTGGAATGCATTGCCACAGACGGCTGAGGAAGCCAAGTCATTGGGTATATTTAAAGCGAAGGTTGATAGATTCTTGATTAGTAAGGGTGTCAAGGATTATGGGGAGAAGGCAGGAGAATGGGGTTGAGAGGGAAAAATAAATCAGCCATGATTGAATGGCGGAGCAGAATCGATGGGCCGAATGGCTTAATTCTGCTCTTATGTCTTATGGTCTTATACTTGAGAAGCACATAGGGCAGGATAATGCAAAAAGGGAAGCTCGTGTTAGATACAGAACTCAATATTGCAAAGAACCTGGAGAAGTATAGAAAATGCAGGCATAACACTGGACAGGAAATTAAGAAGGTAAAGAGAGTGCATGAAAAATGTTAGGAATTAAAATCATTGAAAATCCGAAGATGTTTATAGTTATACAGCAAGAGGATAAAAAAGGAGTGCCTGTTAATGACTAAGAAGTAACCTGTGTGCAGAGGCAGAAGTTGCATTTGGTTCTAAATTAATACATTGCATCAGAATTCATCAACGGGAGGCAAGCTGCAACTTTTTTAAGGAAGAGAAGTTTGAAATATTGGATATGATAGACATATTTATAGCATCTTCAAAAGTAGATAAATTGTTAGGCCAATGAGTTGTATCCTAGGCTGTAAACTGAAGTAGGGGAAGAAATAGTGGAGACTCCAGCCAATTTATTCGAATCCTCTTGTAGTTATAGGCAGAAGACTGGAAGACTGCCAATGTAGCATCATTGTTTTAAGAAGAGGGATTCAACACTGCAGGTAGTTGAGCGTAAAATTGATGGTCATCAAATTACTGGAAAAATGTCTTGGGGACAGTATAAATTATCATTCAGAAAGGCTCAGATTAACAAGGATAATTGGTTGTGATTTAAGGGAAGATTGTGTCTGATTAACAATTGTATTTTTGTGGAGGTAATGAGGAGGATCAACAAGTTTAACCTGAATCTGAAAATTGATGTTGTCCATATGGATTTTGACAATGCATTTGACAAGATTCCAAATGACAGGTTGATCAGAAGAATAAAAGTCAATGGATAACTACTGCATTTGGCGTTGGAAATTAAAACAAAGGAATGCCAGTTAATGGAACCCTGAGTTGTTTGGAAAAACAAAAGGAGTGCATAACTTAGGATCCCTGGAAGTGGTGGAAAGGAATAAAGGGTGGTTAAAAAAGCATAAGAGGTATTTTCCATTATTGATGAAGTATGGAGTATAAGAGTTGTGCAAGGGACTCTATAAAACATCAGGACACAGCAGTATACATAACACTAAAGGAGGTCCCTGGGTTACGAAGGACCTGACATACGAAAATCCAGCCTTATGCAGATTCTCTCAGACTCTGCTTTCAGATATGGTACTTGAATTTCTTCACCGGGAGATAATGCAGGCATCACCCATTAAAAAAAACAGTGCCTTCTCCAAACTCTCCTTCAAGTAATATCAAATGTTACGAACCCCAAGCCACTTCTGGTTAGCACACACTTTCTTTTATTAAACTGCCGATAGTTTTCTTGCTGATGGGCAGATCCGTTCCTCTCTCCACCACCAACTCCCCACTCCACCTGGGCTGTATTCAGATAAACATTTGTCAGTTCACTTGGTACTAACATCTCATATCATGATGATGCCAGAACATGAACCATAGCTTTGCTGCTTTAGTCAGCAACTCAATTAATAACATTTAGTCTCTTTAAGTATCCATCACAGGTATGTCATCACTTGTTGAACATTGGGGAAGATTAGCATAGGGCTTTGTTATCAGTCTACTCTTTGTAAATTAGTCTTCAAGGGCTGTTGAGGCTAAAGATTTCACATCACAAATTTGGGGGTAATTCTTCATTTCCAACTTATGGAAAATTCAGTTTACGGACACTTCTCAGGAATGGAACTCTTAGCAGGTGCTTTACTGTACAGGAGACCACACTGGGGTTCTGCAGGACCCCAATGTTTGTCAATGATTTCTGATTGATGTGGAAATGATGATCAAAATTTTTGCAGGTGATACAAAAAATTGTAGAAGAAAGCTGTAAACTGCAGGAAGATCACACAATGAAAATATCTTAATTAAAGCTTAAATTGGAACTGATTTATGCTTGTGCAACTTGATCTAAATAACCTCCCATCAACCAATTATTTGAATCTACACTTGGGTTTTGATTGCCTTTGTTATCAATGTTCAGCAGGTGATGACATATCTGTGATGGATACTTAAAGAGACTAAATGTTATTAATTGAGTTGCTGAATAAAGCAACAAAGCTATGGTTCATGTTTTGGTATCATTATTTCTTCTCCAGTTGTATCAATCTCCATTCGTTAACACTTTTCTGCTATCAGTAATTTCTCTTGAGGCTGGTGAGAAGATCCTGTATGACATTGAATTACTATGTGCAGTTCAGTTTTACCACTCAACAGCAGTCTGAGTGGTGTGCAAATTTCAAGGCTGCTTCTGCTCAATACAATTGAGCATACTCCCAACACTACATGGTTTGGCTGCAACATAATTGAGGCGCAAGGAAAGCAGATTATCAGTAATAGGTCAATGTTAGTTTTTATTCCCCTGGCATGAGACTAAAATGTTTCAGCAGGTCATGGCTGTAGGCAAGTAAGTGTCAGATGCTGGGTGAAAATAAATCCATGCTTCAAGCTGTAGGATTTATTTTAGTACAGTGCTGCACATTGATTATAAATGGATGAATGAATACTTAATATTATCTGTTTATGTCGAGCCTCAGAGCTACAATTTCACACCAGCTCTGTGAAGTAGATTTTGTACAATAGCTGTAATCTTAAGAACAGTGTGAAACCCTATTTTTAAGAAACCACTCTTGACAGTAACAAATGGCACCACATAGCTTGGTTTTACGTTGCAGCTGCCATACTTCTTGAGATGCTTATTTCAAACTGGACCACAAAAAAATCAGATGCTAACAGAAAACAAAGTTATAGTATTCTGCATGTAGCGCACAAATGTTTCTGAAAAGAATTTTACAACCCTTAACATATTTAGATGCCACCATATTCAAACTTCAGTGGCTGCTAATTTGACTGAATCACAATAGTTTACAATTACAGCAAAGAAGTTAGTAGGAGTGGTGCTTTTTTCCCCACTTTCAATTCTTTTAAAATTGGTAAAGTACTTCTGCAGAACATATATTCTCCATCATCTCCATCCAGGGACCCAAACAGTCCTTTCAAGTGAGACAGAGATTTACTTGCACCTCCTTTAGTATTATCTACTGCATTGGGTGCTCCAAATGTGGCCTCCTCTACATTGGCGAGACCAAACGCAGACTAGGTGACCATTTTGCAGAACACCTGAGCTCTGTCCGTAACCACGATCTGCATCTCCCCATTGCCAGTTACTTCAACTCCTCCTCCCACTCCATCACAGATATGTCAGTCCTCGGCCTCCTCCACTGCCAGGAGAATTCCAAGTGCAAACTGGAGGAACAGCACCTCATTTTCCGTCTTGGAACCTTGCAGCCTAGCAGAATGAACACTGTATCCCCCCACACCCCCTCCCTTCCCAACCATGCCTATTCTTTTCTTCCCTTTCCTAGCCTATCTCTTTTTTCTACCCTTTTTTCCTCTTTACCTTTGACCCATCCCCTGGTGGATCTGCTCTCCCCTCCTCCCCTGTACCTACTTATCACCATCTCTTGCATCTACCTGTCACCACCATGTGCCCACCCCGCCTCCCCTCTTTTGTCCACCTATCACTGCTCTGCTTTTCCCTCCCATATATTGGCCTTCCCCCTTTCCTATCTTCAGTCCTGAAGAAGGGTCCTGACCCAAAGCGTTGACCGCCTGCTTTTCTCCACGGATGCTGCCTGGCCTGCTGAGTTCCTCCAGCATCATCGTGTTTTTCATCTAGATTCCAGCATCTGCAGTCCTTTGTTTCTCTATTAGAACTTGAATATACTCAGCAACTAGGTCACAAATTATGATTGATTCATAGAATTTTCAGCCAGACATCAAATTCTTTGAGCAGATTCTCAGAACTTCTTACTATATCTCAGATAGAACATACATTATGCCTCTAAAGCTTCACAGAGCTGGTGTGAAGTTATTTCAAGGGAAAACTGATAGTAGCTTTTAAGTGTAGTATGAAGAGAATGCGTCCAATTTTGCTGATATTTGAAGTCAGGCAGTATATGATCTAGCAGGTAATCATCCAAGCTGCTAGTTCTTGGCCTTGTTGCTTAAGGATTTCTGGGGATTCAACCAGTTGGGCAGTAGTTGGCAGGTTTTCTGATCTGTAAAAGGTGCAGTCAAAGGAAGTTATTAAAAATGAGGTAGGAGGAGGCCCTTCCACCTAATTGTTGCAGTTTGTGGCCTTGAAATTAAGGCAAGGTAGCATAGGGGTTAGCGCGACGCTATTACAGCGCCAGCGATCGGGGTTTGATTCCCGTCGCTGTCTGTAAGGAGTTTGTACGTTCTCCCGCGTCTGCTTGGGTTTCCTCCAGGTGGTCCGGTTTCCTCCCACATTCTAAAACGCGTACAGGTAGGTTAATTTGGGTTTAAAAAATGGGCAGCACAGACTCGTTGGGCCGGAAGGGCCTGTTACCATGCTGTAAATAAAATTTTCTAAAAACTTAAAAAAAAATTTGAGAGAGTGCCATTTTTGTGAAGCAGCCAGAAGACACTGGAAGCAGGCATGGGGCATACATTTTAGGATCAGTCAAGTGACCAGGCTGACCAAATCCAAGTCTTTTTGGGGCTAGGGGATGCATTGTGAGGGCAGGGTTTTGTTGGTGGTGGAGGGTGTTCGGTAAAATTGCATCCAGTATGCCATGACTCTTTATCACAGGTGCCTAATGTAAGTATATATCCTCTTAAATATAGCTGAGTAATAATGTTGTAATATTGTTCTAAATTACAGTATCGCAGAAAAGCTGCATTTATAGTTTTTTTTAGAAGTTTGAAGTGTTACCTGTTTTGTGCCAATTTAATCTTCTTTCACACCATTAGGTTTTGCTAATTTTTTTTTAAAATCTCTTTAATTTCAGTTTCCTGAATGTGGATTCTATGGGATGTATGATAAAATTCTCTTGTTCCGTCATGAACCTAACTCAGAAAACATCCTACAGTTGGTAAAGGCTGCTACTGATATTCAAGAAGGAGATTTGATTGAAGTTGTCCTGTCAGGTATATAATGTGAATTTATTTTTTCTTTGCTCGTAATCTGATTAGGCATTACAACTGATTTCAATCTGATGAATCTGGTACTGATTCATGATCATGATTCATAACTTTTATTCTAATATAAGCGTTGGCAGAAGTAACCTTTTTGAAAAGTGCCATGGAAAGACTCTACATTAACTATTTGGTGATATTACTGTATATATTGTCTTTGAGGATGTGCAATCAAAATCGACCTAACAACTTCATAAGATTGTGTGTTGATTATAATTAAGCCAGCCATGCAGCCTTTCTTCCTCCAATTATCCAGATAGATCCTAGCATCCCTATTCAGTAGGATCCAAGTATTTCATAAAGGTTTTGCCCTATGGTTAATCATTGTTCCCTGCTATTCAGCCAATTTCTTAACCATTCCTGGTCATTTTACTAAATCCCTGTAGCTTAGAGTTGGTTAATTTTTTTAATTTGGAATATTATTAAATTTATTTTGCATGTACAACATGGAGCTTTCCATATGCCACTTGATTATCATTTCTTCAAAGAAGTCAGGGAGATTGCTTAGGCAGAATCTTCCCCTTCAGAATTCGAGCTGACTTCTGTTTGTTGGTTTGTTGTAGTGCTATTCCTAGAAAATTCATTTTTCCACATGGAATACTCTCATTTCCATCCACTTAGCTCTTTTCCTCGCTGTCATACATTTCTGCTTCCCAACTTACTACATTTTCTCCTTTGCTCTCTTCATTGCCATCTGTTCCCTTTTTTATGCCATCTATTCCTCCATCCATCTGGTTCTAGCCAAGTCAGGTTGCTAATGCATTGAAACAAGCCCATGAATTCTTCCCACACCAATTATCTTAATGGGTGGAATTACAGCTGCCTTGTAAGTAAGGACTCCCTTGTGGCCCATTTTAGGATCCAATTGTATTTGTCTGTCTCTTGGGACCATCTGATTCATGCTGAACTCTGATTTACAGAGAAGCCTTCTTCACTTTGGTCAAAGTCTTATCATTGCTTTAGTACTTGTTATTAAGTGGTTTGCAGCAGAGTGCATCCTGAAATTTTTTATACCTTACTCCTCAGTAACAAAATGTATGATTAGAATTTTTGCAATGGAGACTGTTGGATTGCAGACTGACAACATATGGCTTTCACATGCAGAGGGTTTACTACGTGGTGAGCATTATTGTGCTTGCATCAAACTGAAAATTCATGGATGATAATGTTTTCCTAATAGTGAGATAGATTTACCAAAGAAGCACAGGTCAATGGAAAAGGTCATGCAGGACGTAAAAAGGAGCAACTAACTCTTATGATATTTTTCAGTATTGTTGTCATACTATTTAAGTAACTGCCAAACTCACCTCAGCTCTGCAGAGGACATAGTCATTTAGCACAAAATTGGAATTTCTGTCTCTACCCTGCAAACTTGAATTTATTTAGCCTATGGACTGGAAATATAATGGAAATTAATGTTCTTTACTTTTCAGTGGTGAATGCAGATTTGAAAACCAGGCTTGAATTTTTTGACATACAAATACTTTAATTAGCTTGCCTTTTCTACTATTGAGTTCAGCAATACTTTCAACAATAACACTAAACTTTCCAGATTTAGATATATCTAAGTCTTTGACACTTTACCTACCATGATCTGAACAAAACTGATGTAGTGATTCATTTTTGCCTTAAGATAAATTAAATGTTGAATATTCTATTATATGGTGTATCAAACATGGCTACAAGATGCTGTTTAAAATCATAGTGCTTTTCAGGTATATATTGGATTGAATGCTGATTCTTGATTTCACAATGAGCCAGCATTAATTTAGATAACAATTTTTCAACTGATGCATAATAAACTGAAGACTGACATTTTACCAGAGTTCATTGTGGGAAAAATAAAACAGAGCAGTGCCCTTTGCAGTTCTTTGAATGTGGGGGTTACATTGGGAAGAGAGGATGACACTGACAGACCATGGCCTTCCCAATTTCCCATTCATTTTAATCGTGCAATAGAATTTGATGTAGTCAGTACACGTATCATAAGAGGCACAGATAAGGTGAGTGGCAACAGTCTTTTCCCCAGGGTAGGGGAGTCCAAGACTCAGGGCATAGGTTTAGGGTGAGAGGGGAAAGATTTAAAAGGGACCTGAAGGGCAACTTTTTTCATGCAGAGGGTGGTTTGTATATGGAATGAGCTGCCAAAGGAAGTGGTTGAGGCAGGTACAATAGTGTCATTTAAGAAACATTTGTATAGGTACATGGAAGGCCGGGCTTGGAGAGAGATGGGCTGAATGCAGGAAATTGGGACTAGCTGGGTGGGCACTGTGGTTGGCATGGATTGGTTGGGCCGAGGGGCCTGTGTCTGTGCTGTATTGCTCTAAGATTCTGTCACTCTATTTATTGAGTTATTGGGCCATACATAAAAAGAATACAGGCAAATCTTCTCTTCATTGCATGTTTGCTTTTGTACTGTCAATATCAATGAAGCATGAATTATTAAGGGAAATGTATGTTTAAGATAACAAATGAGTCATGAATGCACTTTATTTAATTTTACACTTTTGAGAAATACTGTTTTCCCATCTGCACAGTTTTCTGAGGAGTATGAGAATGCTCCAATGCTGTTAACAATCTAAGAAATTCTTAAACGAGAGTAAGTGCAGAGAAAAGTTACATAGATATTGCTGGGACTTGAGGATCTGAGTTATAGGGAAAGGTTGAATAGGTTAGGACTTTATTCCCTGGAGTGCAGGAGACTGAGGGGAGATCTTATAGAGGTATAGAAAATTATGAGGGATATAGATAGAGTGAATGCATGCAGGCTTTTTCCCCTCAGGCTGGGTAAGATTAGAACTAGAGGTCATAGGTTTAGGGTGAAAGGTGAAATATTTAAGGGGAATCTGAGGGGGAACTACTTCACTCAGAGGATGGTGCAAGTGTGGAACGAGCTGCCAGCAGAAGTGGTGGATGTGGGTTCAATTGTAACAATTAAGATAAGTTTGGATTGGTACATGGACGGGCGAGGTTTGGAGGGATATGGTCCGGGTGCAGGTAGATGGGACCAGGCAGAAAAGTAGGCTGGCATGGACTAGATGGGCCGAATGGCCTGTTTCTGTGCTGTAGTGCTCTATGACTCTAACCCTCAAACTCATTCGGCATCCCATACAGTTGTAGCTGCTTGTTAACTGTGCATAAGAGAGATTTTCCAGAATGTATGTACTTTGGTATACCCACTTCTTGTTGATCTAGTGAATAGCTTCTGCATTTTAATCTGATGCATATTGATGCATGATTAATGTTAGATGTTTGACATTTTTGGATCAGGAGAATCTTGCAAAATGTAAGTTACACATTAAGTCTCAATCAGATTTTTACTGAATTGTACCCGGGATTCCAAAAATCCTGTTTCCCAAAGCCTTGCTATTTCTTTGTCAGAATTCAGTCTTCAATCAATAAAGAGACTTGGTAAAACAATCGAAACTAGAGTCATCTTCTTAACTATGCTGTACATGCCTACTTGTCTAAAATGCTGCCTTCATCTGAAAGGCATGACATTAAACTTTTCCTTCTGATTTTTCCCCTACCGAAAAATTTTCCACATGTCCAACAAGAATGGCAGAGTGCATAAGTGGGGATGGGGGTTGGGGGGGTGGGGTGAGTGGGGGGAGGCACCAGGACACATAGGGGAACAGGCACATTCAACCCTAATAATCTGGTGAGGTTGAGGATATATTCACCTGATAACAATAAGAATGGGTGCATGTACTCCTCCAAAAGCCACCACATTGAAAATCCAGTGGATAATAAGAAGGCAAGGTGGCTACATGAACTTCTTGACTCGCCTTTAGGATACCTGTGACACCATCTTAAAGATGATTCACGCCAATTCTTCCTCAATCTTGAGAAAGAAGAAACCTAACTTCCCTTTGTGACTACTCCTGTGCATGCAGCCCAAAATGGAGAAGTTAATGGGACCACATTTCTATTATTTCACACCCTGGCTTTGCATTATTGCGCTTTAACTTGTTGATTGCAGGAATATTCAAATGATTTTCAAAGGTCATATTAAAATATTCATCCTTCAGGCTTTGGACATGTTTCCTATCAGATTTAGTTTACCTTACCCATAAAAGCCGTGCAAAAGTATTGGCAGACCAGAGCCCTGGTCTTTCTTATTAATTGTAACAGGCTCCCAGAGGCCAGAATTTTTTTTTATTTTCAAAAATGGTACCTCATTCATAAAACTTGTGAATAGATAATACTGTATATTCATACATCGCTAGTCTCAGTACACAACATACCATTCCATTTACATTATCTCAGCATGACATTCATTTCTTAACCAAACTGTACAAGTTTTTTTTAGAACATAGAACATTACAGCACAGTACAGGCCCTTCAGTCCACAATGTTGTGCCGACATTTTATCCTGCTCTAATATCTATCTAACCCTTCCCTCCCACATAGCCCCCCCATTTCTTTATCATTCCATAATGTATCTGCCCCCACAACCTCTGCTGGCAGTGCATTCCATGCACCCACCACTCTCTGTGTAAAAAAAAAACTTACCTCTGACATCCCCCTTATATATTCCTCTAATCACCTTAAAATTATGCCCCCTCGTGTTATTCCCAGGGCCATTTTCGCCCTGGGAAAAAGTCTCTGACTGTCCACTCGATCTATGCCTCTTATCAGCTTGTAGACCTCTACCAAGTCACCTCTCATCCTCCTCTCCAAAGAGAATAGCCCTTGCTTTTGGAACATGGTCCTGGTCATGGGTTCTGGTTCTTCAGTGTGCAATGACAGATCATTCTGCCAAATGACCATGATTGCTTGGAGAACCATTCAATAGAACACGAAATCTCCTCCTTTTCCCATAAAGCCTTGAGAACATTCTGTGCAAACCACTGTCTGATTGACGTACAGTCAAATGTATTCTTTTGTACAAACTATGGTATGGCATGGTTCATCCAAAAGGAATGCCCTGGACCTACATGGCCAGACCCAACCTTTGCAGCACCAGGGATAGACAGAGCCTCAACATGTGGTGACATTTAGTGTTTGTGAGCCGATGGTCTAAGCACAGCTGAATGCTTGTGTCATCCATGTACATGTTCAGCACCTCCATTGCCTGAGATCATCACACCTTTTAAACGCACATCCTTCCTGATGGATTCGACAAAGGGCGCACTACAAAGTACAAGCAAGGCAGAGTGGTAGGTCGGCCTTTACAGGTAACCCCAGCAGTCCGCAATACTGTGAAAGGAATTGGTAAAAATATAAAGGGGACATCTGAAAGCACGGTCTCGAGGTCGAAATAAGCAAACGCAGTTGGTAAAATTCTCTACTTCAGTGCAGGTGTAGTTGTTCACTGAAATTTAAGAACAGACAGTATGGATACAACCACAGCAGACCAGAGAACTCACTGGGAGTGCAAGGGGTGGAGCTTCTCTAAACAATTGTGAATATTAATGTAGGAACTTGTTAATATAATCCTTACTTCATGAGCTAACAGTACAGTCTCCCTTGTCCACAGAAGGCTGCTTGTTATTTCCATAGGTCAGTAAGTTCAGGGCTTCAGTCCCAGCACTCATTAAGAGTTAGTTAGTATATTAGAATTCTCACTAATAAAATGATCTGTTGTTAGCGTAATCAATAACTACAATTTTGTTTTAAAATTGTTCACCAGTTGCATTTTGTATTTGTTGCATTGTTAGTAGTTAATTTGAAGTCTAGTCTTTGAAAATCTAAAACAGCATCTAATACCTTTGGATTAAAAGATGCTATGACAACGATGCTTATGTCCACCGAAGTAACTGATGTGTAGATGAAAGCAGGAACCACACTCCAGTTCACACATTAGGGAACAGCTGTTTCCAAATTAGCTTTTCTGGGTTGAATGTGAATGGAGTATCTTGGATCTTAGTCTATATATTTCACCCTGCATCTGTTTTTAACTTCTGGAGATGACAACCGAAAGAACAATGTCCTTTTCCAAACCATAAATGGTTAAATCAGTTATTAGCCCCACTCCCTGTATCATTTTGGGACACCTTTATGTTTATTAACTGATATTTCTTTCACTTTTATGGTTACCTGTTAAATTGATGTTTGTGTGAGATTGATACAGTATTTGCTATCGCAAATTATGATGAAAACAAATATAGCTTTTAAATTCTGATTTGGTCTTATCCCAACATCTTAAAGTGTTTGTAACACTTTTAATTTTCCAAAGAAATTGATTAGTTGTGGTGGTTAATACAAGGGAATACTGAATTTTTATCAAAACATTGCACCTAAAGAAAATTATACAGAACTTAGTTATATGGTCTGGCCAACATTAAACCAAGAACAATTGGAAATTCAGGACTTGTAACTCTTTCAGATGTTGATCACCCTGCTGTACATTTCCAACATTTTCCTCTTTTATTTCAAGTTCTGAGATAACATCCTTTGAGTCTGGAACCTTGGAGAATTCTTTATTTGCATGTAACCAGATAGGGCATTGTAATTCCTGTTAAAATTAGATACAAATATTGTGTTTTCTCATTTGCATTGAATGCATAAATCAGAGTACCAAAATGTTCTGTTAAGTTGGAAACTCTATTTGCAATCTAATTTTCATCATTTTTTAGATGTAATCACTTTAAATAATTTAATAATCTGAAGTTAGTTAATTTTCTTGTTGATCACATGCAACAAATATTTTAATGAGAGATGTGCATTGCAGTAGATCTTGGAAATTTAAAATTGCAAATGGTTGTGGCATCAATAGAATATAAAGAGTAAATTGTACCTTTATAAAATGTTGGATCAATATTTCGAGCCTAAATGACAATGTATTTTATTCTGAAGATCCTTATAAGATAACAAGAACAAAGTTTAAATCGAATGAAAATGGGGAGGGGGAAAGTGAGGGTTGCAACAAAGGATACTACAAGTGGAATACTTTAGTTTTCATAGGAATGTAAATTTTTAATCCACTCTTGCTGACATAATTTATCCTGGGAAGTCATATCACCATGCCATCTTGCATTTTTAAACTCCTTCAGTTAATGAAAAGCTGCAGCGAACTCAAGCATGAAAATGAAGAAGTGTATATTTCTTTAATGAAGAAATTATTCTTAAATGAAGAAGTGAGGATTTTGGGGGAAGGCTAGCCAAACATTGCACTGATTAGCATTTAATGCAGGACCATGGGGAGAGAGTGGGGCAGTGGACGTGCTTGTCATAGTAAGGATAAGATGGGCAAATGACTTTCTATTATGTTTTAAATAGCACTGCTTCTTAAAATGAAAAATCCAGTAGCCACACAAAAAACAAAAAAGGATGGTTTCTATAATGTGTGAATTATAGAGTCATAGAGTAATACAGCACAGAAACAGGCATTTCAACCCAACTCATCCATGCCGACCAAGGTGTCCACCTAAACTAGTCCCATTTACCTGTGTTTGGCCCGTATCCCTCTAAACCTTCCCTATCCATATACTTATCCAAACATTTCTTAAATGTTGTTATTGTATCTGCCGCAACTTCTTTCTCTGGCAGCTCGTTCTGTATACACACCACCCTCTGCATGAAGAACTTACCCCTCATGTAACTTTTAAATCTTTCCCCTCTCACCTTAAACCTACGCCCTCTAGTTTTTGTTCCCCTGGGCTTCCAAACTACACACTGACTGCAGGGGAGAAATATTGCCCATCATCAAGCAGGAAGTTAGATCGCATTACGTTGCTCTTCAAACTACAGGCACAATGATTTACCCTGTCCTTTGCTTAATTGTTAACAAGTGCTGTGGGATATTGTGAGTTCTAAATAAGCCATTATAAAATTGCTCATTGTTTCTTATTTCAAAGTGGTAATTTGCTCAGGTTAAGTTGTGGCGGCTTCTGGCCTCCCAGATAATCTGACATCACAGACTCTGTGCATGTGCAGTGAAAATATATCGGGAATGCCAAAATCTTTCAACTGGACTTTATTAGATGAAACTTAAATGAAAGGCATGTTGAAATGCGTGTAGAACCAACAATTTCTTTACCTTTGGCCAAAAACAAGCTATCCAAAAGAAAGACAGACATGTATGGGGATAGACTATATATGGGGATAAACTATTATTCCCAGTTGTCCAGCTGTGGAATCTGCCCAACCTTTGTTTAATTGCAGGAAGTAGGATTAAAATGTGTACCAAAACAAGACACTGAGAGTGCTGGAAATATGAAATAAGATCAGAAACTGCTAGAAATTCCAGGCAGATCAACAGCATCTGTGGAAGCTGTAATTTGGGTAGAGAACAGGGTGTGGGGAAGAAGAAATATCTTTGCCTAATGGCCCCCAGGTGGTGAGGATGAAGATTTAACCTACAGTGTGATGTTATATCGCACAGAAATGTTTTGGAGTACCTCACAGATTCTGAATTGAAAATGCAGTTCCATGAGGAACCTAAAAGCAGACAGGAAATAATTCTTTGTAGAGAATTATGAACACCAGTCTAATTCCCTCTGCATGATCCGACCAGTGTTTGATACATTTTCTTTGACTCTGTAGGACTAGTAGTGAATGAGTGGAGCCATTATTCTGGCTGGATCATTTTGAGGGTGAGTCCTTCACTGCATAGGAGCAGGAATAGGCCATTCAACTCCTTGAACTGACTTTGCTGTTTAATTAGAAAATGGTACTGTTTTATTATTTATTCATTTTTTGTATCTGTATATCACAGGGAAGGTCGGCATTTGTCTCCTATACTTGATTGCTCTTAAGAAGGTGATGGTGAGCCACCTTCTTGAACCATGACAGTCCTTCTGGTGAAGGTTCTCCCACAATGCTGTGGGGCAGAGAGTTCCAGGACCCAGCAATGATGAAAGACTGGCAATATAATTCCATGTCAGGATGGTATTGGTTTATTATTGTCACTTGTACCAAGGTACAGTGAAAAACTTGTCTTGCATGCCGATTGTACAGGTCAATTCATTACACAGTGCAGTTGCATTGAGTTAGTACAGAGTGCATTGAGGTAGTACAGGTAACATGACTTGCAAGGGAACCTGCAGCCACTGTGCACCATTGATGAGATGGTAGTCAAGTGGATTGTTTTCTCCTGGATTGTGTTGAGCTGCTTCAGTGTTGTTGGAGTTACACTCAGCCAGGGAAATGGAGAATACTCCAGCATGCTCCTGACTTGTGCTTGTAAATGGTGGAAAAGGTCGGGGTGTCTGGAGGGGAGTCACTCGTTGCAGCCTTTGACTGCTCTTGAAGCCACAGTATATATTTGACTTGCCCCTTGTTGGACTTTGCAATTGTTCACTTTTGTGGCATGACTGTAACTCACCAGTTATCAGCCCATGCCTGAATATTGTCTAGTTGATGCATGCAGTTATGGACTGCTTCAGTTGTTGAGCATTTGTGAGAAGAAGTGTACATTGTGGAATTATCACTGCAGTGAAATCCTGGGCTGGGAAGATTGATCAGAAACAAGCTTTACCACCTTCCTTTGTATGATAAGATAGCTTTATTAGTCACACGTGCATCGAAACACACAGTGAAATGCATCTTTTGCTTAGTGTTCTGGGGGTAGCCCGCAAGTGTCGCCATGCGTCCGGCGCCAACATAGCATGCCCACAACTTCCTAACCCGTACGTCTTTGGAATGTGGGAGGAAACCGGAGCACCTGGAGGAAACCCACGCAAATATGGGGAGAACGTACAAACTCCTTACAGACAGTGGCTGGAATTGAAGCCGGGTCGCTGGCACTGTAAAGCATTATGCTAACCGCTACACTACCGTGCCTGAAGTATGATGCCACCTATTAGAACATTTTCCTATTGGTGCCCATTTACTTCAGTTTTACCAGGATTTCTTGATACTTCACTCAGTTAAATGCTGTCTCGATGTCACTTCCACCTCATTCCTGGAATCCAGTTCTTTGCTCCATGTTTGGACCAAGGTTGAGAGGAGCCAAGTGGTCCTGTCAAAATCCAAAGTGGACATGAGTGAGCAGGTTACTGGTAAGAAAGTGCTACTTGGGAAGTTTCATTGGCAGTGATATCTTCACTTTGCTGATAGTTGAAAGTGGACTGGTTAAGTGGTGAGAAGCCAGATTAGACTTGCTCTGCTTTTTGTGAACAAGACATAGCAGAGCAAATCTGTACATTGTCGGGCAGATATCAATGGTGTTACTATACTGGAGCGGCATGGCTGGAGGTTCAGCTAGTTTCTGGAATGGGAGTCTTCAGTGCTAGTGCTGGGATGTTAACTGGACCTACAGTGAATAACATTGGCTAAGTTGTCAATGCCATGAATTATCTACTCGACTCTTCTGACCGAACATGATGCAAATGCATCTGCCTTGTCTTTTACACTTACATGCTGGGCCCTGCCATCATTGAGGATGGGGATTTCTTGGATATTTGAATTTTACTCAGTTTACCCATCTCATTACTCTTCCTCACCAAGAATCATCAAACCTAAATTCTGAAATTTTCCATTGACTAATGAACTGTACTTCTAATTGTTCACCTTATCAGCAGGGCATATAAACCCAGGATACTTGGTCATAAGTATTGCCTGCCTCACACATTAATGTTTGAATGCAGGGATACTAACTGGTGTTTTCATATTTCTGCTGCTATTATGAACAAAATTTGTTTTGGCAATGCACAGAGAACATCACTGTCACATAAACTGAGGAGAAGAGTGGGCAGACAATCAGGAATTCGTGTCTGGAGCATAGCCTTGGTCCAAACATGGACATATCAGCTGAATTTCAGACTTCAGAACAACTACTATTGACAGCATGCAGCATTTTACAGGGTGTGACATCATGGTACTCTGGTAAAACTGAAGTCAATAAATATCAAAGGGAAAGCATTCCAATGGTTGGAGTCATACTTTGTACAAGGGGAGATGGTTGCGATTGTTGGAAGTTCACTATTTCAGTTCCAGGACTCTTGCAGGAATTCCTCAGGACCGTATTCTAGGTCCAACCAACCTCTTTCATTAATGACCTTCCCCTCATCATGTGATCAGAAATGCCCTTCATCACTTTGCTGATAATTGAAAATAGACTGGTTAAGTGGTGAGAAGCCAGATTAGACTTGCTCTGCTTTTTGTGAACAGGACATAGCTGAGCGAATCTGTACATTGTCAGGCAGATATCAATGGTGCTGCTTGGCTGGAGGTTCAACTGGCTTCTGGAATGGGGTCTTCAGTGCTAGTGCTGGGATATTAACTGGATCTATAGATAGAGTGAACAGCCAGCACCTCTTTCCCAGGGCACCAATGCTCAATACAAGAGGACATGGCTTTAAAGTAATGGGTGGGAAGTTCAAGGGAGATATCAGAGGGAGGTTTTTCACCCAGAGAGTGGTTGGTGTATGGAATGCGCTGCCTGGGGTGGTGGTGGAGGCTGATACGTTGGTCAAGTTCAAGAGATTGCTAGATAAGCATATGGAGGAATTTAAGATAGAGGGATATGTGGGAGGAAGGGTTTAGATAGTCTTAGGTGTGGTTTGAAGGTTGGCACAACATGGTGGGCCGAAGGGCATTGTGCTGTATTGTTCTATGGTTTTATGGTATAGCGTATAACATTGGCTAAGTTGTCAATGCCATGAGTTATCCACTCGACTCTTCTAACAGAACATGATGCAAATCCGTCTGCCTTGTTTTTTACACTTAGATGCTGGGCCCTGCCATCATTGAGGATGGGGATTTCTTGGACATTTGAAACAGAGATGTTCACAGAGTGCAGTTCAATTCCATTTAAAAAAGATAATGAAAGAATAACTGGCAAGTGGCATTCTTGTTACTTCTTGGTGCAATTATATCTTCATCTTCATAGGTTGTTCCTCGGTATCAAGGATGACTTGCTCCTACTCCGCTATTTCGGTTCTGAGGTGGCTAATAAGGTCATTGTGTGAACCTCACAGGTGTCCACAGATGGGGCAGGAGGTGGTGGACGGGCTATGCAGCAGGGTGAGCTGGTGCATTCCTTTGCTGCTTACACGGTGGGCATTTTGTCAAGGAAGCCTTTGAGCACATCCTTTAATGTCCCTAGAACATAGAACAGTACAGCACAGGAACAGGCCCTTTGCCCACAATGTTGTGCCGAACTAATTAAATTAGTAATCAAATGCGCATCTAAACTAATTCCTTCTGCCTGCACAATGTCCCTATCCTTCCATTCCTGCACATTCATATGCCCATATAAGAGCCTCTTGAACACCTCTATCGTATTTGCCTCCACCACCACCCAGGCAGCGTATTCCAGGCACCCACCACTCTCAGTGTATTAAAAAAACTTGCCCCATACATCTCCTTTGAACTTACCCCTTCTCATCTTAAATACGTGCTCTCTGGTATTAGACACTTCAACTCTGGGAAAAAGATGTCTACTCTATCTATGCCTCTCATAATCTTATAAACCTCTATCAGATCTCCCCTCAGCCTCCACCGCTCCAAAGAAAACAACCCATGTTTGTCCAACCTCTCCTTACAACACATGCCCTCTAATCCAGGCAGCATTCTGGTAAACCTCTTCTGCACCCTCTCCAAAGCCTCGACGTCCATCCTATAATGGAGCAACCCGAACTGAATGCAATACTCCAGATGTGGCCCAACTAGAGTTTTATAAAGCTGAACTAGAGTCTTATAAAGCTAATTTTATAAATTATCCTCCGGTAATCTCTTCCCATGACACAGTTTAGAGTGTCTGTTTTGGGAACCAGGCATTGGGCATGTGAATGACATGGCCCACCCAACATATCTAAATGAGAGTATCTAGGGTCTGGGAGAGGATGATTGCATTGGTTCCTTTACCACTCCAATGAATTTGGAGGATTTTGCAGAAATAGCATTGGGGTTTTCTTTCCAGTACCTTTGGGTGCATGATGTAGCTAGTCAGGTCTCACAAGCATGTACATTGTCTGGTGTTAATGCACTTGGAATATTGAGTACAGGTCTGGTCTTCACACATGATAGAGGGATTGTGATAAAAGCTCACCAGATTGATTCCTGAGACAATGGTTTTGACCGACGAGGAGAGGTTACACAGACTGAGCCTATACTCGCTAGAGTTTAGAAAAATGAGAAGTAATCTCACTGAAGCAAACAAACCTCTCTCAGGGCTTAAAAGATAGATGTAGAGATGGCGTATCCCCTGGCTGTGGTACACAGAACCAGGGTCACAGTCTCAAAATAATCTCTCTCTTGAATATACCATGTGACTGAGTCTCCATAGCCCTCTTATATACAGAATTCCTTAGATTCTGTACCCCTGGGTGAAGAAATTTCTTCTCATCTCTGTGGAGAATCATTGGATATGTTGTTAGTGCAGGGAAGTGGAATTGTGTTAAGAGATCAGCCGTGACCTGATTGAATGGCAGACAAGATGCAAGGGTCAGAATGACCTGTGGAGACACAGGAGACTGCAGATGCTGGGATCTGAAGCAACAAACAATCTGCTGGAGGAATTCAGCGGGTCGAGCAGCATCTGTGGGAGGAAAGGAATTGTCGATGTTTCAGATCAAAATCCTGCATGCAGGGTTTCGACCTGAAATGTGGACAATTCCTTTCCTCCTACAGAAGCTGCTCAACTCAGAATCCTACTCCTACTTTTAATGCCTTTTTTTTCATCTTCTCTTATGGGATGTGAATGTTGCTGCCATAGTCAGCACTTGGTGTCCCGGAGATGGCAGTAGCAAGCACTTGTCTCAAACTGTTTGAAGTCAGGATGGCGTTCTTGTCTGAAAAAGGAAATACTTCCCCTAGAGTCAGTGCAGCATGGATTCACTTGATTACTCCCTGGAACAAAGGCTTGTCTGATGAGGAGATTGCCCCATGTTCACTTCAGTTTAGGAGAATGAGAGCTGTATTTATTGAGACATGCAAGGTTCTGAGAGGGGTAGATAGAGCAGATGTTAAGAGGCTGTTTGTGCAGGCCAGAGGGTCAAGAACTCTAACCAATGTTTGCATCAGTTACACGTGTTGCAGAAAGTATGTTAGCAAGAACTGTACTCTCTTTACTACTGACATTACTCATGATTACAATTTAGGAGTTCTGATCCTGAAAGCACTTTTTCATTATTGATAGGGTAAGTATTTACCTTGGCTAGTAACAGTATTTCCATAAAAAACACGATTCAAACGGCAACCTGAGGCAATTGTTCCCTTTAAACTGGTGATTTTAAAGAGTTTTCTGTGTTAGATTGGGTTTTCAGTTATTTTCAAGTTAATGTTTAGACAAATGTGAAATACATTAACAGTGAAAGCTCCCAATGGACCTGGGAAACTTAGCAAATAGATGCCTTACAGAATGTTTTAAGTCGTGAAAAATAGGTCCATCGTTGTAAGTGATTTTTTTTGCAACTGCAGAGGTGATTCTTAAAACAAGCAATTGTTAAAGTCTTCACATAAAGAGAATTTTGCTTGTCAACGCTGTTAAAGTAATTATGAGCACTGGCACTATAGCTCCTGGGGATGAGAGATGTCCTGATTAATCAATTTATTGTCGACTGTCATTTTGTGTAATTGAGGCTTTCAGGGTTTGGGAATGCAACAGATTATTCTGTTCAATAATGAGTCTCTGTTTACATCAAAAAAATCAGCAAGTAAAGTGGAGTATAACCACAACAGCATCTAAGAATGAGCTAGTTTATTGTTGGGTATAACAACAAACATTTTTGTCCATTAAATTTTTTGAAAAAGGAGAATAAAATAGGCAAAAAGAAATAAAAGTTCAAAGTCTATTAGGCACTGAGAAGTCCCTGTATGCTGCATAGCAACACAAATAGGCCATTCAAATCCTTGAGCCTGTTCTGCCATTCAATTAGATCATGCTGATCTGTGCCTCAACTCTTATTTATACTTGTCTTTCTTCCAGATGCCTTGATAACCTTTATCAAGCAAATATCTATCCGTTTTGGTCTTGAAACATTCAACTGATTGAGAACACTCAGCACTTTAGGAAGCAAATTCCAGATTTTTACTGCTTATTTTGTGAAAACTGCTTCTTAGTTTCACGCCTAAATAGTTTAGCTTGAAAATTATGCCTTCCTGTTTTGAATTCTTCAACCAATTAAATTTCATATTTATTTTAAAGAATTTTGCTTAGAATACTCCTTTATGCAACGCATACAAACCAAGTTTATTCAGCTTTCCTCATGAGTTAACCCATGAGGGCTTGGTATAAGTGGTTAGTCTATGCTGCAGCTCTTCTATATCTTTCTTGAGATTTACCGCTAAACATTGGATGCAGTTTGTCCATAGCTCGCCTAAGCAGTGCAGCACTTCCTCACACATTTTTACCTGTCAGATTAAACACAATTCATGGAAGAAAGCTTAAATTGGAATCATCACAAGTTGTAATTCAATTTTTGATAAGCTTTTATATGATGTAGCAATCTAAATACTATTCTAGGTTCAGAGATCCATTTATGTTTTCCAAGGACACTTTGTGGACTCCTGTTATACTAGGAGTAGGGTATATTTCACCATGTGGTGGACTGCCTGAATTTCACATTTTAGACTGTCCTCCATCTTCCATTTGAACATAAAATATCTGCAAGCAGTAAAAATCAGATAATCCACTATCTGATTGTTGGGTTTCTCTGAACGTCAATCTTATTAACACACTGGAAAAATGTATTTTATTATTATGTAACATTTTTAAAAAGGGAATTAAAAATGTGTTGGGATATCAACAAGAGTAATTCCCAATTATCCAGAAAATCTGCCAGTGCAGCACCACAAAAATCCAGAGGGTGTCATATTTTCATTTACTGAGAACCCAACACCTTTGCAGTAGAGAGAAATTTGGAAGGTTGGGTGCTGGATCTGTGACACAATGTTACTTTGAAACCTGGTTCACAGACCTTTGACTCCTCCTCTTGTCTGACACGCTGGGATTTGCAGGCAGCAGCTTTTTAGCCATTTCCCTTCTGTACTTCGAGTCCAGAGACAGGCTCTTGCAAGGCATGCTGCCTAAGCATGTAAAGAAGGTAGGGACAGATCTGTAGCAAATTTGTAAGAAGCACCAATTCCAGCTGTATTAGTGGTGAAGTGATATTTGCAAAGACCAGTAGCCAGTAGAGAGATGTTGAATTTAGCAGAGCTGAGATCATTTGCATAAAGTGTTTATCCGGGTGTTGACTATATCCATCTGTGAACTGCTGATTGAGACTGCTGCAAGGTAATTGTCTACTGAATTATACAAATGCCAGTGTGGCTGTTCTAAATGTTTGTACACTTCATTCCCAGTTAGTGCCGGCCAGCGCACTTGTATTTTTTCTGGTCTGTTTTCTGGCTGCTTTTTCCAAGGTGGAGTGTAATCAGTTGAAACTCAAAGATGATGTCAGTGGGTTTTGTGAATTATTTTTCTTTGCAGAGCAGAGCAAGCCAATTCTGCTTTGTTTAGAGTGGAAAGCTGAACAGCCCAGCCCTATTTTTTTTTCCAAATTTATTCATTTTATGGGATCTGGGTGTCACTGGTAAAGCCTGCATTTATTAGCCAATCCTAATGCTGGGTTAGTTCTTTGATGAATTCTAAAATTTTCCCAATCCTCAAGTTTATTTCAATGATAGCTGTATAAGTCCCACACAACCTTTAACTTTTCTTGTTACCTGAGCTTTGACTAATTTCCCTGTTAGGATTTTGGACCTTAAGGGCACAAAAACCTAACAGTGCATTTGTTGTAATCTATGTATTAATTATTTAAATGTTAGCTATTGCTTATTTACTGTCATATCTTTTAATGTAGCTTCTCAGCCTACCACAACCAATTCATAGCTTACACCTTTGTAGTTATCTTTGTTTATATTTAAGACCCTGATTTCAAATTTAACTACATCATTTTCAATCTTTATACAAACATTGGTGGACACAGCCCAGCGCATCACAGAAATCAGCCTCCCCTCCATGGACTCTGTCTATACCTCTCGCTGCCTTGGTGAAGCAGACAGCACAATCAAAGACCCCACCCACCCAGGTCATTCTCTCTTCTCCCCTCTCCCATCAGGCAGAAGATACAGGAGCCTGAGGGCACATACCACCAGGCTCAATGACAGCTTCTATCCCACTGTGATAAGACTATTGAACAGTTTCCTTATACGACGAGATGGACTCTTGACCTCACCATCTACCTTGTTTGACCTTGCACTTTACTGTCTACCTGCAATGCACTTCCCTGTAGCTGTGACACTTTACTCTGTATTCTGTTACTGTTTTTACCCTGCACCACTTCAGTGCACTCTGTACTACCTCAATGCACTGTGTAATGAATTGATCTGTATGAATGGTGTGCAAGGAAAGCTTTTCACTGTACCTCAGTACAAGTGACAATAATATACCAATACCAATATTATGATCACAGCTTGTCAACGGCCCCTTACTAACAGATTATTAAATAACACTTTTTCTTTGCATGAGGGGTGTGTGTTTGTGTGCATATGTGGTGTGTGTCCACGTATGTATGTGTGCTAAGAACCTGGTGTTCAATCATCCTGGGCCTCCTTACCATCAGACTATGACCTTTCTTTGCCATGTCCGTGTGGTAGCTGGTGTCCAATGGCTATTCTACGTTAAAAGAATTCATGCACCTGCATCTTCGACTCCACAGGACTAGAATGAAAGCAAGACATCTTTGACTTTGCCCAACTGAAAGTAAACGTCTAGGATCTTGAGCTCTACATTTTGAGGTCTTTTTCACTTTGGTGATATAATTAGATTGCATGCATAAGCAAATGTCTGGTTAGAGGTTGGTGGCATGTCAGCTATATACAGTTTAAATCAGGGCAAGAACAACCCAGGGACAGGGACTGAATTGTCTCGCGGACTGCCACAGCCATAGAGATACAGCATAGAAACAGGCCCTTCCATCCACTGAGTGTGCTTCGACCATCAACCACCTATTTGGTTTTTACATTAATCCTACTCTCTCCCATTTTATTCTCCTCACATTCCCATAAACTCCTCCCAAATTCTACCACTCATCCAACACTGGGGCAATTTATAATTAATCTACCAACCCGCATGTTTTTGGGATGTGAGAGGAAACGGGAGCACCTGGAGGAAACCCACGGAGTCAAGGGGAGAACGTGCAAACTCCACACAGACAGAACCAGAGGTCAGGATCGGACCTAGGCTGCTGGTGCTGTGAGCCAGCAGCCCTACTAGCTATGCCGCTATGCTGCCCACTGAGCTGTGCTAATCTTGATCAACTGTGAACGTGTGATCGGACAGCACTGTCATGAAAAGTTTACTGATGATTGCATTTAAAAGTTTCAAGCCAACACCTTTCCAGCAATTGATGTCTAAGTCGATAAAAGATCCACAAAAGCTGCAAAAGTTTTGTGTGTCAATTCACATGTGAACGGAATGACAACACTTGGCTATATCAATTTCTTCTACTTCAGAAACTAGTTTGTTCTTGGGCGCTGAGAGTCTCAATGTGTGGACTAAATACAGTGCATAGGAGTGATGTTGGCCAAAAGCTTTTCTTGTCACCTGTTGATTTGAAAGACTTGACGATGGCAACGACCTTTGTGTGTCACATCCCTTTGGAATTCTTCTTACTGAGATGATGGTTGTGATGAGGGATGCTGTCCTGTGATGAGGGATGCTGTCCTGTGATGAGGGATGCTGTCCTGTGATGAGGGGTGCTGTCCTGTGATGAGGGGTGCTGTCCTGTGATGAGGGATGCTGTCCTGTGATGAGGGGTGCTGTCCTGTGATGAGGGGTGCTGTCCTGTGATGAGGGGTGCTGTCCTGTGCTGAGGGATGCTGTCCTGTGATGAGGGATGCTGTCCTGTGCTGAGGGATGCTGTCCTGTGATGAGGGGTGCTGTCCTGTGCTGAGGGGTGCTGTCCTGTGATGAGGGGTGCTGTCCTGTGATGAGGGGTGCTGTCCTGTCTTGCCGACTGGCTTCCAAAGTGCCGAAGGAATTCTGCAACGTTTCCGCCTTTCTGGATTTAGTCTGCAGTATTCTGTCAATCATCATTTACAGGAATGGATATGGTTGTTGCTGTGGAACCAGCTTCAATTGACCCCTGCAAGGCTTTTTTGCTTTAACGGCTACATGAACCAATTGTGCGATGATGCTGTTTAGAGTGACTTTTGAAGCAATTTAAAGTGAAGCAGTAGCTCCTCAGGGGCAGGGGAACAAGGCTTGAATACACCTTCTGTGGTCTCTCTTCATTTCTGTCTGCGTGCTGTACTCAGTAATTCCAGGAGTGTAGTTAGTTACTCCAAGTCTCTGATCCCGCACTGGGATGGCGGCAGCGCGGTCGGTGTCGGTGACCCGAGGCCCGGTGGTCGGGGCGGGGGAATGGGGGAAGTGGGGGTGGAGGGGAATGGGGGGGAGATGAGGGGGAAGGGGCAGGGGTGGGGGCACCAAGGGGGAGTGGGAGGGGGAATGAGGGGGGAGGAGGCAGTAATGAGGTGTTGGAGGGGGGGAGGAGGGGTTAATGTGGGTGGATGGAGTAATGAGGGGGAAATGAGGGAGGGGAGTGAGTGGGGAATGTGAAGGGAGGGGGAAATGGGGAGGGAATGGGGGAGGGGGCATTGAGGGAGGGAGAGAATGAGGGAAGGGAAACTGGGGGGAATGAAAGGGAGGGGGGATTGAGGGGGGAGTGGGGAAGGGGAGAAGGAATGGGGAGGGGCAATGAGGGCGGAGATGAGGGAGAAGGGGCAGGGTTTGGGGGAATGGGGAGGGGGTGAGGACATAATGAGGGGGTGAATGAGGGAAGAGACTGGTGAGCGGGGCCTGGGGGCCGATGACATGAGGTCCCCCAGCCCGGAGGCGGAGGGGGGGTGCCGGGGCGGTCTGGGAGGGGCTGATCCCTCGGCTGAGAGGGATGTCTCTGCTCTCCCCACCTCCCCCCCAGTGGCTGGGAGTCCGTGTGGGGAGGGTGAGGGTTGGACACGTGAAGGGACCAGGGGTCAATGACAGGGTCCGTGCTGCAACAGCTGGAAGGAAAATAAAGTGCGCAACATCTGCCCAACTTGGGTTAAACGTAACAAGTGACTGGTTGCCTTGAACGTGGTCTGTGCACAGTTCCAGAGAGGTATTCGGGCTTTTTCACGCAGGAGGTGGTGAGTGTATGGAACGAGCTGCCAGAGGAAGTGGTTGAGGCAGGTACAATAGTATCATTCAAGAAGCACTTGGATAGGTACATGGAGGGGCGGGGCTTGGAGGGATATTGGCTGAACGCAGGAAATTGGGATTGGCTGGGTGGGCACCGTGGTCGGCTTGGACTGGTTGGGCCGAAGGGCCTGTATCCGCGCTGTATTGCTCTATGATATTCTTGATGGAGGGATTGTGTGCACAACAGCAAGGGTGAATATGCTTCTATAGCCGTGTGGAATAGCTTTCTTAGCTACTTTTATCATTAAATTTGAAAGCTGCCTAACTGTTCTGAGGGAGGAGATGGCACAAACATATACATATGTGGTATATGCATTCCTGTCTGCCCAATGAAGGGTCCAGCGTGACGTTGGAATGCTTTTGAAGACGGTAAACGTAACACTGACATGGATAAGAATGGGCCTGGCAGCTCCCCTGCAATCACTTTCTCATAGTTCTTGAAAATCAAGAGCCACTGCGAACTATGGATGCAACAGATATCTGGGCATAAAGTGCCTGGGGTTGTCTCACAGCAAAAAAGAACAAAGCCAATCAATTCCTGCTGTAGAAACCTCCATGTATTGCAGTATTTAGTGGCACTACACCTTCTTTCCCCTTCTATACAAACTTGTTAGGATTATTCTGTGAGTTAAATATCATCTCAGAGAAAAAAGATTAAACTGTGATCCATAAATTAGGATGCATTTTGGACCAGTGAACAAACAGAATGTACTTTATAAACCTACTACCTCGTACATATCCCCAAGACTCTATTTGCATTTTTGAGTATCAAAAATACTCAACAGAAGTATTCACTAGTTGTCTGTTGTGGTCAAGGATCACAGCCACCTCTCTGATCCATTAGAGAAACAAAGGACTGCAGATGCTGGAATCTAGATGAAAAACACAATGATGCTTGAGGAACTCAGCAAGCCAGGCAGCATCCGCAGAGCAAAGCAGGCGGTCAACGTTTCTATCACTATAGTTATCACTATCTCTTACCTGCATCTACCTATCACACCTTGTACCCACCCCGCCTCCCCTCTTTTGTCTACCTATCACTGCTCTGCTTTTCCCCCCTATATATTAGGCTTCCTCTTTTCCTATCTTCAGTCCTGAAGAAAGGTCCTGACCCGAAACGTTGATGGCCTGCTTTTCTCCATGGATGCTGCCTGGCCTGCTGAGTTCCTCCAGCATCATCATGTTTTTTCATCTCGGATCCATTACCTCATATTTCTGTACAACCCAAAATAGTTAACTCCCTTACTAGAGTGGAGATTACAGCAGATTCTCTGAGATGGGTAACGCAAGGAGGTAGCCATTTATATTTATCCTCAAGCTGTGCCTCTACAATGTTTTCAAGGTTGGGTCAAGACTATTACAACTAATTTTGTTTAAGTCTATTGATGGCACTTTATAAACAGAAAGCTGATGAAGACATCAGAGAACAACAGGTTAGAGACTCTTCGCAGCTGGTTTTAACTTAGTAGTGATGAAGCAGTCAACATAACATCAATAAAATCAACCATGCAATGAGAAATAGAGCTGATCCGTTCCTTGGAATGGATGACAGCCCATGGGATGCAGAATGTAAACATGCATTGAGGCTCCTCCAACCACCACACCCACTTACACAAATCCTTTTATCTTTTGCAACATTCCGATCAACTTCTCCAGATTCTACCTGTACACTGGGGACAATTTACAGTGACCAATTAACATACCAACCTGCCTGTCTTTGGGATGGTTGAAGAAATGGGAGAACCTGGAGGAGACCTGTGTGATACTGGGAGAACATGCAAACTTCACACAGACAACGTCAGAAGTCAGGATTGAACCCGGATCTTTGACGCTGAGAGGCATCAGCTCAACTAGCTCTGACATTATGCCGCCCATGGAACCACTGTGCTACATCAATCCCGAAAATTTGTATTTTGTGAAAAGAAAGGCATTAGATCAATATTCAGCTGTCATACAGTCCCAACAAGGTGGCATGTTGGCGCAACAGTTAGTGCTGCTGGTTGGTTCATAGCTCCAGGCACCTGGATTTCAATCCTGACCTCCAGTGCTGTCTGCTTGGAGTTTGCACATTCTCCCCATAACAGTGTGTGTTTCTTCAGAGCGCTCCATTTTCCTCCCACATCCCAGAGATGTGCCAGTAGGTTAATTTGCTATCGTGAGTTACCCTTCAGTGGACATTAATACAAAAGAAATGAAAGAGGAGTTAATGGACATGGGTGAGAGTGAGTAAGTTGCAGGGATACAGGGAAAGAAGCAGAGGAGGAGTGGGACTTACCGGAATGCTCCCCTGGGAGCCAGCATGGACACTGAGGGCTAAATGGTTTCCTTTTGTTTCATAGTAGCTTGATCCGTAATGTTAATTGTCACTGGCAGACATCCTGTTAGCTCTAATAACATACTATTATGTGGCAGTCATCACTCCATCTCATAACTTGAGCTCACACACAGCAACATTTGGGTGAACTGGTGACCTGGGCTGTCTCCATCACTCAGTTGATGTCTGCAGTAAAGCTACCAATGACAGCTGGAAGAGCAAACCCAATGGGACGTGTACAACCCATGTTATAGAACAGCCTGCAGGTATTCTGAAGTCATGGTTTGGATATCTGGATAAACCAAGATGTACAGGAGAACAAATCCTAAATCTCCAGGATTATTGTTGTGTATATGAAAAACACGATGATGCTGGAGGAACTCAGCAGGCCAGGCAGCATCCGTGGAGAAAAGCAGGCGGTCAACCTTTCAGGTCAAGACCCTTCTTCACCTCAGGTCCCTTCTTGAAGAAGGGTCCTGACCTGAAACATTGACGCCAGCTTTTCTCCATGGATGCTGCCTGGCCTGCTGAGTTCCTCCAGTATCGTAGTGTTTCTCATCTAGATATTCCAGCATCTGCAGTCCTTTGTTTCTCTCTTATTGTTGTGTATCACGTAATTCATTTCACTGACATAAGGGGAGGAAGGCGATTTCTGGAACCTGAGGCCAAGGCGATGAGGGGAAGGAAGCACCTGCACCCTCGCAACATGAGGAGAGTGTCCAGGAAAAAGTGGAAGCAGAGCAGGGGATTGTTCAGGCAGCTGCCAGAGCAAGGACAGCACAGCTGGTAACCTTGGTTTCAAAAAATAAAACTTAAGTCACCAAAATAAACCTCCTTCATGCCTGCCTGTTCTGCAGCCACACTAAATCCAGCTCTCTGTAAGATTTTGGCCAATCTCCTCCTATTTTTCCCTGCCGTCATGGAACACCGAACAAGTGAATATACTAGCAGGAATAACTATGTGATCCAGCTGTTCTTACTGTAAACAGCAGTCACCAGGAAGCGTACTAAAATCCATTCTTCCTACCTACAAACTATTCTAAACATCCACCAGTATGCCTGTGTCACTGTGAGCTGACACCGGCGAAATGATTGTAAAAAAATTCTCATTTAGGTTTTCCTGAAGATGTTTTGTTCTTTTGAAATGTAGGGAGGCAGTCTTTGCATGAAACACAGCTTTGGGGAAAAGAGAAGGAGAAATGGATTGCTGTTAGAAATGGCAATTTTGCTTCCAGTTTTTATTTATTGAAGACATTTTGTGATGAAATTTCCAGAAGTTTCTTCCAAATATATCCATGGATCTGATGGCAAACTCTGGTATGCAAACTCTGGAGAAAGGATCTTTGGCTCTTTCTCTGGATACTTGGCTCCTTCGTAGATAAGAAGAACCCCATGGAAATCCCAGACTTTTATTTTGCTGATCATTTGAAATGTGACCAGTTTCTAATGAGCTCAACTAAATACTGGAGCACTGTTATGAGAAAGGTTCTTTTGGTATCTTAGAAAGATAAAAGGTATCTGGACACACAGTGTTTGTGCTTTAAAAGGATGATTTTATTCACAAAGACCGACGCGGGAACAGAATGTGAAGGAACAAATGCACCCTCGCACACTCGCACTAGGGTGATCACGAAACGTGGGGGAAGTCGCAACAGGGGTGAAGTGCACACACGCTCACACACACACACAATGAACTAGTACAAGCTATCAGGGAACGAACAAATATGTTGTCTGGACCCCCTGAATCGGGACAAACAACGGCTCTACACTACGGGGAATCTACTCAGGACGCTCCTAGACCCATGTGGAAGTGCACCCTCTCACCTGTGGTCTCGACCCCAGCAGCAATCGGAAAAGAGAATGAGAGCCTACGTGTACCATCTTTTATAGGGCTGTAGCGGGGTGGAGCCCGCTCAGGTGAAACAAGCCAATGATTCAGGGTCAAGAACAAAGGTGGGTTATGAGCCAATCCTCAGGTGTGCTCTTTAATGGGTGGGGCGGAGCCGGACTCTTGATTGACAGTGGTATAGCTTCCGACCTGATAGGCAATGCTATCATCCGACCATGAGGGTCAGTAGTTTTGTCACTGTCATCTGACCCCTGGCCTTTCATACTACAAGCACTAATTGTGGAGAGTTGCCAGGGCATGGTTAATTTGTTAAGTGGAAGATTGGAATTTAAAGCAGAAGAAGATGTGAGGTTTCTGGTCAATATCAAGGTTATGCAATTAATTTTGTATTGCTTTAGCAAGGACAGTGATAAACTTGAATGCCTTCCATTTGTATTCTATTGGTTTTTGTAATCCAGGGGATTCAGTGTCTGTGGGGATTGGGCAGAAAGTGAAGTTGGCATAGAAGATCTTGAAGAAGCTAAGGTAGAGCAAAACAATTAACGTTGCAGGCCAATGAGATTACATCTGAAAATATTACCAACTTGAAAAGCTAAGTCTGTTTTCCTACTCCACAGGTGCTCCCAAACCAGCCAAGTTACGGTTTCAATTGGTTTTACTTCAGACTTCGAGCAATGGCAGTATTTTGCCTTTCATTTGCTGTGGAGTGGAATTCAGCTGCAGATATGGTTTTCTTTCTTGCCATTGCTCTTTAACAAATGCAAGGGTTGAAGTAGCACTGCATATAAAATCAGTTACAGTAAATACCATACTAAAAACTTGTTATTTGTCAATAGGCTGTGAAGATGTGTCAATGAAATTATTCCCATATCATGCAGCAGATGAACTTTGTTTCAAAGCACAGAATAGTTTATACTCAAAATATGGAATGAAGCTAGAATTTGGAACAAAGAACAAAGACAACAAAGAAATAAGACACTATGTACAAGTTTCCCATTTATAGTAAAACATTGTAACTAAAACCTACTATGTATAAACATGGTATGTGGCTGATTTTATATTTGTACTTTTTTAGTCATATTTCATTAAATGACCAGAAAGCGCCAACTGTAACGGATAGTTTCTAATACTAATAAATATTGTTAAAAATAACTTGCATTCTAATTTCTAGGAGATTTTGTAATATAAACAAGAATACAAAGAATACAGAGGCCCCAATTTTAATTTCTTTTCTGCATGACTTAGCTCACTTTAAACATTTATTGTGGCAAACATTGAATTGTATGTGTCCCATCTCAAAGAAAAATTACCACTTTGATCTGATTGACAGTCAAAAGGAATGAAATTTACAACAATGATGAAAAGAGTGATAATTTAGGATCAGTGATTTCATGTGGAAGTGCTGAAGTTTAGCTGCCATACTAAACTTTTGGCAAGAAGAATTAAAGCAGAATTTAAAAGAAAATCTCTTGTACAGTGAAATTTGAATTCTGTAAAGAGAGATAATGCACATTTAAAGAGAATTAGATTGTTGCTTGTAAAAGAAGTCCACTTAAGGTTAATACAAACAAATAGGATAGTGTGATTAGATTTGGATTTCCCTCAGGGTTCTGATTGGTTATATAAATGAATTTATTCTTCCTTTAAACTTAGTTTCTTAATGGAGAACACCTAAAGAACCCTTGCATTTGGACACTGGTGTTCGCTGCAAGGTATGTGAGTTACATGACTAATCACTGGCCAGCTTAAAGCAAGAAACAAAGTAGTTTTGTTTACAAAAAATGATCCCAGTAAAGGTTAAGTAGAGTTTTATCAGGCTTCTCTGATGCTTCACAGAAGTTACGGGAGGAATATGAATTCCAGGAAACAGACTAAATAAACTTAACTAAGGCTATTGTGAAATCAGCTTGTATGTTTGTCTCTTGTTGTGTCAAAAACACGTATCCAATTAGTTAGCAGAACAAAGTCTGTGGTTATCACAAAAAAATTCCATTGCATGGGTTAACTGTAGCAAGTGGCTTGAGAACATGTTCAGAAACTGACCTTGCCTTCCACCCTACCACATTCAATGGTTCGTTCGTCTGTAATTTCCACCTCCTTCAATGCGAAGCCACCACTAGACACTCTTCAACTCCATTGCCTTTCAGCATTCCGAAGAGGCTTCTCTCTTCATGGCTCCCCAATTCACTCTTCCATTTCCACCACCACCACCTCCCCTCCTTTCCATGCATCCTTGGGAGATACAACACCAGTATTTTACTTCTTCCTTTTCCATCATCCAGAAGCCAAACATTTCTTGCAGGTAAAGCAGTCACTCACTTGTACTACTTCCAATCTAGTATGCTGCATTCAGTGCTCACAATGTAGTCTCCTGTGCCTCAGAGAAAGCAAACACAGATTGGATGACCACTTTGCAAAAAAATTGCCTTAGTTCAGATCGCAAGGCAACTCTGAGGTCTGGTGGCCTGTCCCTTTGATTCATTGCCTCACTTCCAGTCTCTCTTGTCTTTCGCTCTTTGCATTTTTCCTTGAAGCCCAAAATAAGCTTAGGTAACAGTATCTCATCTTCTGATTAGGCATATGTATTACAGCCGTCAGGACAACAATTTCAGATAACTAGCCTTTCCAGTTTGTACCATCAATCTGTAATGTTAATTCAGTTTTTCTATTCCACAGTTACTGCTTGATCTGATTATTTCCAGCATTCTCTGTTTAATTTCACATTTTTAGCATCAGTATTGTTTTATGTGTCATTGTTCCAGCAATTTTTTATATTTCCTCTGTTTTCATTCATCTTCTACTTAAACCTTCTCCAGACAGAACAGTTACAATGAACAATTGTTCAACATCCTCTCTTGGCTTCCAAATCTAACCTCCAAGGGTGATATTGCAAAGATTCGCCCTTGTGGCGTGAGGCAAGCATGTTGTTCAGCAAAAAAACCAGGGCAATGCTCCATCTGGCTGCTCCATCCCTCGTTTGCATTCAGACGTCTTTTCCCTCTATTTTAAGCTGTCACGTTTTGTTGCCCTGCTTTTCAGCCTTGGAAATGGTTACTAGATGGTGAATATGTCTTTTGAAGCTCCCCAATAGTTTTATGTTTTTTCATCTCTTATTGTGATACTGACAATTATCTGTTCCCCAGTCCTTTTTGAGAATGGCTGTTTTGAGGTAGAAGGGTCTAAGCTTTGACAAGTGCTTGAGGTCTAGGCTTTGACAAGTGAGGCTTTATCAAGGAGGTTGAGCAGTGACAAGGCATGGTAAGTCAAGGTGAGGTCTTTCTTTTCTGTTAACCCACTGCTAACTTCAGAGGTAGAAATGCACTCAGTGGAGCGGTATGCTCCTCCTGTGAAATGTGAGAGATCGGGCAGAAGTCAGATGTCCCTGACAACTACATTTGCAGGAAGTGTGTCCAGCTGCAGCCCCTCTCACACTGCATGGATTGATTGGAGCAGTGGCTGGACTTACTGAGGAGCATGCAGGAGGCAGAAGGTATCAGAGATAGATTTTCAGGAAGGTGGTCACACCACAGGTTCAGTCAGATAGATGGGTAACCACCAGGAGAGGCAGTCAGGTAGCTCCAGAGTCCCCTGTAGCTATTCCCCTCTCAAGCAAGTATACTGTTTTGGATACCGTTGGGGGAAGGGTGGCCACTCAGGGAAAGCAACAGCAGCACCCAGATCAGTGGCACCACAACTGGCTCTGTTGTACAGCAGGGAAAGTTCTAGGTGAGCGGTAGTGATAGGGGACTCGACAGTCAGGGACACAGGCAGGCACTAATGTGGCCAAGCACGAGATTCCAGGATGGTGTATTGGCTCCCTGGTTCATTGTCAAGGTTGTCTCTGAGTGGGTGCAGGATATTCTGAAAGGGGAGGGTGATCAGCAGAGATCATGGTCCATAATGGTGCTAACAATATAGGAAGGAAGAGAGATGAGGTCCTGCAAAGTCATGGTAGCTAGTGTGTTTAGGGGAGGGAACAGTGATATCCTGGAGTGTTTCAACATTATGAAGGAAGAGGTGTTGCAGGCCTTGAAACACATAACAGTGTGTAAATCTCCAGGGCCTGACCAGGTGTATCCTAGGATGTTATGGGGAGCAAGCTAAGAAATTGCTAGGGCCATGGCAGAGATTTTTGTACCTTTGTTAGCCACAGGTGAGGCATCAGAAGACTGGAGGATGGCTAATGTTGTGCGTTTATTTAAGAAGGGCAGCAGGAGTAAGCCAGGGAACTGCAGGCCAGTGAGACTTACATCAGTGGTGGGAAAGTTATTGGATGGGATTCCGAGAGACAGTATTTATTTGCATTTGGAAAAGCAAGGACTGATTAGGGATAGTCAGCATGGCTTTGTACGTGGGAAATTGTGTCTCTCGAGCTTGATTTGAGTTTTTTTAAAGAGGTGACCAGGAGGATTCACAAGGGCAGGGTGATAAGGCGTTGTCTATGTTGACTTCGGTAAGGTTTTTGACAAGGTCCCGAACGTTAGGCTGATCTGGAAGGTTAGAACACATAGGATACGGGTGAACTAGCCAATAGATTCAAAATTGGCTTGGTGGGAGAGGGTAGTGGTGGAGGGTTGTTTCTCAGGTTGGAGGCCTGTGACCTGTGGTGTGCTGCTGGGTCCACTGATGTTTGTCATCTATATTAATGACTTGGATGAGAATGTAGGCAGCATGATTAGTAAGTTTGCTTGTACACCAAAACTGGTGGACAGTAAAGAAGGTTGTCTCAGAGTATAATGGGATATAGATCAACTGGGAAAGTGGCAAAGGAATGGCAGATGGAATTTAACTCAGACGTGCAAAGTGATACATTTTGGAAAGTTAAACCAAGGCAGGACACACGCAGTGAATGGCAGAGCCCTGGGGAGTGTCGTTGAACAGAGAGACCTTGGGATACAAATACATAGTTTCCTGAAAATGGGGACACAGCGAGATAGGTGTTGAGGAAGACGTATGGCATGCTTGCCTTCATCAAGTGAGGCACTGAGTACTGGAGTTGGGACGTCATGTTACAGTTGTACAAAGTATTGGCTAGGTGCACTTGGAGTATTGTGTCCAGTTCTAGTCACTGCAGGAAAGATGTGAATAAGCTGGAGAGGGTGCAGAAAAGATTCACAAGGATGTTGCCTGAATTGGAGGGCTTGAGTTATAAGGAAAGATTGGATAGGCTGGGTCTGTTTTCCCTGGAGCAAAGGATGCTGAGCGATGACATGACAGAGGTATATAAAATTATGAGAAACATAGACAGGATAGATCGACAGTGGCTGTTTCCCATGGTGAGAGTGTCTAAAACTAGAGAGGAAGGAGTTTTAAAAGGGATCTGAGGGCCAAAGTTTTCACACAGAGTGGTTGGTATACTGTATGTGAGGAGGTGGTGGAGGCAGGAGCAGTAACAACATTTAAGAGGTATCTGGACAAGTACTTGAATGAGCATTGAATCGAGTGATATGGAATTAATGCAGGCAATTGGCATTAGTGTATATAGGCATGATGGTTGGCATAGAGGCGGTGGGTCAGTGGGCTGTTTCTATGCTGTGCAACTCAATCACTCTATGACACTTCATGCAATACTTAAATCAAACATATCGCAAAAAACACAGCCCAATTATTGCACATTCCATCGTGCTAATCTCTTACCATCTTTCCTCATCCAGCTTTATCTGGATAACTCTTTATACCCTCATCCCACATGTCTATCACATTCTCCTTAACTGCATCCAAACAAAGTGTTTTGTCTCTGCCCTGTGACAATGGGTGCCACTTTCTCACCAGTCTCTGGGGGAAAGAGTTTCACCTCAATTCTTTGGTTACTTGGTGACTGTCTTATATTAATGACCTCTAGCCTTTCACTTCTGTGAAACTGAAACTGTCTTTGTGCATCTATTCTTTTCAGACCTTTCATAATTTTCATGACTTCTCTTAGACCACCATTCCAGCTTTCTCTTTCCAGCCTTTTCACCTAGGTGTAACGTTGTAGCTCTGATATCAATTTTATAATTTTCTTTTACTATCTTCTTTAATGCCTTTACATCCTTTAAACGACGTGGCAATCAGTGGTACTCTAGGTGTGGTCTAACCAAGGTTCAAAACAAGTTTTGCCAAACTTCTCTTTTCTCGTAGCAATAAACAAGAGCATCTCATACAACAAAAACAGAAATTGCTGGAAATACTCAGTAGGTCAGGCCGTATCTGTAGGAAGAGAAACCCGAGTCTACTCAGTGTTTCTAGCGTTTTCTGTTTTTTGTTTTAAATTTCCAACATCTGCATTATTTTTGATTATCAGTCTCTCATAGTCTTATTAATTTGCATTGCCACCTTTGATAACTTGTGTATTTGTATTCCAAGATTCCTTTGTTTCTCTAGTTTTGTTTGAATCTTTTTTTCCCAATTAAATTCTTGCATCTTATGAATATGCAATATCTTAAAATTATCTATTGCTATTCATTTGCCTATTCTGCAAGTTAATTGATAGGCTGCATTCCCTCCTGAGAATTGACAGGTTCTCCATTACCCACAACCCATCATCAGTTGTCAGCTGAGGATTGGTTGATAGATGTCTTAAATCTGAGCCAGTAAATTCTAGCTTAAAGTTACCCTTTGAAGGATTCAGCTCAAATTTCTAGGCTGACACTTGGTCCAAAATGGAGGGAGTGCTGCAATCTCAAAGGTAACATTTTAAAGTTAGGATGTTAAACAGAAGTCATCTCTATTCTCTTGGATAGAGATACAAGAAGGGAAGTTAATTCCTGATTGCTTTGTCCATATGCATATCCCAGCCCATATTACAAAAATAGATTATGTGTTCATTATCACAAGGCTATTTGTGAAAGATTTCCAACAAGCCAGATTGACCCAGGTAAATTACATTTACTTTTTATACTCTTACCTACATTCCCAGTGATAGTTCGGAAAGAGGCCACTTAATCCACAATGCCTCTGTAGCGAACCAGTTAGTTGGACTCCTCTTTCTCAACAGCCATGTAATTTTTCTCCCATTTAAATTTTTATTGACTGTTCATTCACTTTTGAAAGTTGCCGTTGAATCTGCTTTCACTATTCCAGACCATAACAACCCGATGTGTAAAATAAGTTCTCCTTGTCTCCCCACTGTTTTTTTTGGGCAATTATCTTAAATCATTATCTTCTGGTTACCGAGCCTCCTGCCAGTGGAAATTGGTTCCAGGGAGCACGTTGGTGGGTGAGGAAAATAATTATCTATGCATGGAGAAAAGGGACATAATTTCAAAGACTGCAGGTGGCGCAAAGCATAGAAATGCTGTAAACAGTGAGGAAAAATGTTTTAGATTCAGGAGGGCAAAGGTAGACTGGTGAAATGTAGCAGATGCATTTTAATGCAGAGTGTTATGAAACAATGCATCTTGGAAAGAAAAAATAAGGGGAGGCAATAGAAATCAAATGGTACATCCTTAAAAGTGATGCAAAGGTACTAGGATTGGGGGTTCTAAATACATAAATGTTTGAAGTTTACAGAGTATTACGAACCAGCAACAAAAGAAACACTCTGAGTCATGTATAAGTGGTAAAAAAACTATTTTATTAATAACTATTTATGATAATAAGAAAAATAAAAGTAAAAATGTTAGAATGTTAGAAGTAAAAATGTTAGAACTTAAATATTAACCCCAAAAACTAAACTCAAAGTGTGTGTGTGGCAAATTCCCAAACTCCAAGTCCAGGAATAGTTCTCAAAGTTCAGTTCAGTAAACCGTAAGGTGAAATGTGAGCAAAGGCTTCTTCAACAACCACTGTTGACTGAAGACAAAACGTAGAGAGAAAATAGAGATATTACGAAAACCAAATGTTCCACTTTGGAACTCATACAACACCTCAGTGTCTACTCAGCAGTGACTACTCCACCGCTTTCTTCCGAAGCATCTGCCACCCTGAAAGGCACTCAAATCGTGGCCTTCCACACAAATACCTGTTTCCCTCTACAGGTTAACAACAAAGTGGACTCCACTGCTTTGTTCCGAAGTATCTGCCACCCCGAAAGGCACCCAAGATGTGGCCGTCCACACAAATACATGTTTCCTTCCACAGGTTAATGACAAAGTGGACTCCACTAAATTGCTCCAAAAATTCATACGTAGATTATAGTGACAGACACAGTTATTGTTTTTCATCCATCGATAGAGACTAGCAGGCTGGTCTCTCTCTCTCTCTCTCTCTCTCTCTCTCTCTCTCTCTCTCTCTCTCTCTCTCTCTCTCTCTCTCTCTCTCTCTCCCTCTCCCTCCCTCCCTCCCTCCCTCCCTCCCTCCCTCCCTCCCTCCCTCCCTCTCTCCCTCTCTCCCCCCCCCGACTGACTCTGACTGCTTCAAAAATGTCATTACGTCCTTTATCTTCTGTTGACATCATCACGCCCCACACACACACACACACACACACACACACACACACACACACACACACACACACACAACTACGCTCTATCTTAAAGGGACATTCACCAATAGTAACCCAGTCCATAACAAGAGTAAGTCAATAAATTAGTTAAGAAAACATACAGGATCTCTGACTTTATAGATAAAGACAGAGTCCAAACAAGGAAGTTATGGTCAACCATTAGAAACCACTGGTTAGATCTCAGCTTGAGTATTGGGTCCAATTTTTGGCATCATACTTTTAAGAAGAATGTCAAGGCATTTTGGGCTCCGGATCAGCTGAAATCTTACGGAATGTGAGAATAGATTGGGGTGGCTTTCAGTCAGCTCCTATGTTCTCATAAATCTTCATCAGATAATGACATTAATTACTCAAATTCATTTACCCCAGGGAAGTTGCTGCCATTAACATTTGAATGTTTTGATATGAATTTCACCAGTTCCAACTGTTTTGAAAAACGATTCACACTTTGATGTTGACCTACCCTGGAGCACTTTCGCAGATCTGAGCCATGTTTTCTATTTGGAGTTTCTGGAGAGTCACCAAACTAAAACAACTATCACAGTGAATGAAGCTTAAACAAAAAATGAAAGTATTGGTTTAAAATACATATTGTTTTAATTTAAGAATTTTTAATATCCTCTTTCCACCCCTTTTCTGAGATATTTTTCCTTGGTTAATGTACTTTGTTTTTTAAAATGGTGGGACATGCTAATAAATGGGGTCATAAAAATAATCCATATGTCAATTTATATTTGAATAGGAATGATGCGAGTGAAAAAAGAATTAAAATTGCCCAATACTTACTCTATTTCTAAGGCATGATAAAGACATCTGATTTCTGCACAAGCCTTTTTGTTTGCGTGAAACATGTTCTGCTGGGTGAGGAATAAGCAATTTGCTTTCAAGGTGCTTGTCTTTTGTTTATAGTACACTTTAAAACCTGCCATACTGACACCTAGTGACTGAAGTGGATAATACACAAACTTCTTTTGCAATGGAAAACTCCTGTGAATTGAAAGCACAGCTGCATTTTAATATAAAATGTTACACTCACATGGTAGTTGCAGTTTACTAATAGAAGCCCTAATAACATTTTAACTTGTATATTTTTTCATTAACAAACAGCCCTCCCTTTGTCACATTTATCTGTCTGCTTCCTTTGCAATTAAGTCAACATAGGATTCTGTAATCACTTAATTATGCATTAAGAAATAAAAGATGGGCTTCATATTCATCTTTCTTAACTCCAGATCAATTAAAATTTACTTTAAACTACTACTTGTAACAATTAATTATGTAATATCTAGCACTTGGTTGGTAGAAGTTTAAAACTTGCAAACAGTTGAAAGGAAATCAGTTCTGCAGTTCATTGATAAAATATGTTTAATGATTTGACATAGAGTTTGTATGTTTGCTAACACCAACTCTTTCATTTGTAGGATAGTAACCTAGAAATCTGCAAAAATGCAATTCAAATTGCAAATTTGTTTTGGTGTTTGCATGTCTTGCAAATAAAATCAGCTCATTTATTTTTTGTGCTACAATCTATTTGGGAGTTCGGATCATTCATGTAAAATTATTTAATTAATAATTCAACTGACAAAGATTAATCAGATAAGTGATTTGACTGTAAATTGTACCATTGTGCAGATTCTTGGCAAAATATTGACCCCGTTAAGCCTGCTGTGCCTTAAACATGTCCCTGGTGATCCTAAATCAAAAACTCATTTGTCAGAATGAACTGGAGTTTTTATATTAGATATATGAATCTAATATAAAAATATAAGATAAACAAATAACATTTTCCACTATTGAAAAAAATGTTGGAACTATTATAAGTTCAGTTCATTAATATAATTGAAATATTACATACATAAAATAATTTGCTTCCTTTATGTTAAGTATAACTCTGCAAAAATGAATCTGATATTTTAGATTGTCATATGATGGTCTTGTTTCAAGATAAGTGCTGATGCCATGTGGATCCAAACATACCATATTTCATGGCTGCTATTGTATTTGCTCAATCATTCAGAAAAAACATGAAGACCCTTTTGTGTTTTCCAGTATATCCAATTTCCATGCACATCAACACATCTGTTTTCACCGGTACTGACTGCTTTCATCAACGAACAGCTTACTCCATTTACACTAAACATACAAGATAAAAGTCTTTATAAGTGCTGAGCATTTTCTCTGAGGTGTTATATTTTAACTGGCATACACATATAAACATTTGCTGTCTCCTCACATCATTAGGCAGACTCAAAAGAAGGGAATATCAATCTAAAGAACAGAAAACTGTGAAAAACATTTTGAGTACATTTTGTCTTTTATTTTCCATCACACAGATAATAGCAATTTTTGTTTGTCATGAAAATACCAAAAACGTACGTAATGATAGGAGTGTGTAACAGTCAACGCTGTCCAAATATCAAATCAAAATAACACAATTATCAAATGGAAATATAACAAATTACACAGTTTTAGCGTACAGGTAAAGGAGAATTATTGGAAGCATTTAAGCTGGGAAAGGTGGGTTCAGTGCAGGGATAAGGGAAGAATTAAGTGGCATGCGGTTGAAGAATTTTTAAGGTGCTTTTGAAGGCAAGACCAGTTGCAAGGTAAAGATGTTTTCTGAGGCAGTGATCTCATGTCTGAAGTATACCCTCCATTCTTGGAACACAGGAGGTGAACTATGTTCAGTATTTCAGTGTAAGAATGGGCACATACAGTGATGTTTAAAAGGTGAAACATCTTGGCCATGGGCTGGAGGTGAGGTAGGATCAACAGATCAAGCAGGTGCATCCCAGAATTTAGCCTGAGAGTGCAACCGGAAAGGCTGATGTAGCCGAGAAGAGGGCCAATCCTGATGATGGTTTTTTTTTTGTTGATATTTAGCTGAACGACATTTCATTTAATCCAAAACATAATGTCAAAACCAAAACATAAAACCGCCCATGGAGAAGAAACAGAATTGTGTGACATTTGTATACAAGTGGAAGATGGCTTTATCCTTGCAGATATCGTTGCTGAGGACCTACATGTAAATGGTAAAGAAAAGGAGTCAAAGAAACACAGGAGTAATTGAGGGGATATGGTATTGTGATAGCATAGAGGAATGAGGCTACAAAATGCTGATAGACTCAATGGTGCACTGTGAAAGAGAAGAGATTGGCCAGCAGCATTGGGCAGGGATTGTAAAGTCACAATCACGAAGTCTTTACCAGAGTGTCTTCAGTATTGTTGAAGGGCATTTAAAAAAATAACAGAGGCTCCTAATCATTCAGCAAGTTTAAGGGTGTTGGAGTGAAGTCATGGGCTGCTGTTGGGGACCAATTGGAAAGACTGTGGGTGTGATGATGGTCACTTTGAATATCTCAGGTAACCTTAAAAAGGAAGATGAGAGGTTGATGATATCCAGAAGAACAGGGCCTAGTTCAGGAAGTGGGAATTCAGGAGCTAGTCAGAAGAGAGCATGAAGGCCAATGATGCCATGTGGATGGATGTGAGATAGCTGATGAGCCCTCTCATTTTGTGAGGATGATGGTTGCAGGGGAAAGAGTTGGAGTGAAGGGTTTATGGTGAATACAAAGAGATTTGAATTGTTCTTGATATCCTGGATTACCTAGACTTAGAGGGTTCAGCCCTTGAGAGGAAACAGTATGCTGCAGCTGGTGAAATTCTGGTTGATGGTGCTCCCATGCATGCATTTTTATAGTCCATGGATTTAATTCTCCAAAGATGACAGATGTCAGAGAGAGCTATGAAAGTGATGGACTGGGATTTAATGGCTATCAAGTACAATGGGATACTATATCAATGCAATAGGTTGAATCAGAAGATGCATTGGGTTTGGTCTGGGGAGGAGAAGGTGGTGCTTGTTGCATTGTTGTGATTTTACTCGCTCATTTTCCAGGTTCAGAATCTCAGACCATTCCAGTTGAACTGTTCTTCTCTATGAAGCAGCAGCATTTGTACATACTGTGCCTTCATAGTTGACAAGGCATTTCACATCCACTCCCTCTGCTTTAAGCCAGCTATAGCTGGCATAAGTGACTCCGAATTTGAATGAGAACATTGATCTGGAATAATAAGTGCAGGGAAGTGATTTGTTTATTTTTCTTTATTTTACTTTATCTGATTATTAGCGATGTTTAAAAATATTTCAAATGCCACTGACAACTGGGTACTGTTCTGGGGGGTGAGAACTTATGTAGTTGCCACCTGAGGCTTAGTAACAGCTTTTGGCTTGCTCCATTTCATGGGAGGACTCTTGAGGATTGAGTGTTAGCTCAGCCCACCTTCCATATCTGAATCAGATTGGTCTCCATGTGGTGGGTGGCAAGACCAGTTAGTTGTCAAATGAAGAATAATTGAGGAATAAAATGAAATAGAAATTAGCTAGCAGTTACACGTTTCATTAATTGATTGTGAGCTTGGGGGCAAAGTACTTGAATATTACTTTGATGGTATATTGTCTGTGCTCCAAAGTAACTTGCAGCAACCTGCTAGCACTGTGATGATGACAGTGTCCTCCTTTTCTAAGGCAATCTCTTCGTTACTATTTCTTTCAGAGTCTGAAACAGTCGACCATGCTCCTGTCTGGTGTCAGTAAAAGCAGTTGCAATGAAACTGGTATAGGAGTGTAGATTTTGGAGGAGCAACCTATTGCTGTTACAAAGCAGGCCTATACATGATCACATTTTACCAACAACTTTGTTGAACTTCATGGCGACACTTGCAGGCTGCCCCCAGAACACCGCGCAAAAGATGCATTTCACTGTGTGTTTCAATGTACATGTGACTAATAAAGAAATCTTATCTTAAATGTCTTCCATCATGTTTTATCAAACCAGGAATGAAGGTTGGCCTAATCAGTTTTGCCCATTTGCTGAAAAAGTTTTAAACACTTTTGTTGGAACCATATCTTTTTCTGCATGTTACTGGTCAAAGCAAGATTGATAAGTGCATGAAGCATATTGATTTAAAGAACCTATGCATTTTAGGAATTCTCACTCTTCTTTCCCTTTGCTCTGGGACAGGTCTCCATTGCAGCTACTATTTCATGTTCATTCTGGCAGCCTGCCCCTATAGCTTGTCAACTTGTAATACTCATTGCATTAACATACTGTATATGCATTGCAACATCAAGTTGGTCAGTTGCTTTTTTCCTCCCTGTTTGTTGTTCTTTCTAATTTATTTTGATGTTGACCCTCCCAGTCTTCTCTACGCATGGTGTCTTCACTCTGCTGATACCTTTAAACCGACTTCCACACCTCTTGTTAATCTTTCTGTGGGGACGTTGGCCCCAGCTCTGTTTAGAAGCATCCCATTTAGCTTGCACTGTTCTTCTTGCTCTAGAACTGGTCCCAGTACCTCAGGAATCTGAAGCCCTCAGCCCTGGACCATTATTGTCTTCACTCCAGCCAGGTAACTCCACTATCTTCCTATTTCTTTTCTCATCAGCATGTGACATTGAAGTAATCCAGATCTTAACATCTTTTAGATCCTGTTCCTTAACTTTTTTTGCCCAGCTTCTGAAACTCTACATGTTGAATCTCTACCTGTCATTGGTCCCAATGTGGAACATGGCTTCTGGCTGATCTCATTCCATGTGTTCATTTTACTGCACCCACTCAGTCATACTCTTGTGTCGTACATTTCTAACACTAACTTGTAAAAGTGTTCAAGGTAATGTGGATCAAGATAGATATTTAATGAAGAAAATTAGCAGTATAGAAGAAGTTTGAAATAACATAGCAAACAAAATTGACAAAGTTACTGGGCATCAATTATCCTCCAATGTTACACATTCCCATTCCAAGCAACCATCACTAATTATGACATTATTTATGCCCACTTTATGCTGCAAACTAGAATTTCTGGCAGTTGGCTGCTAGTAGAGACCACTGGCCATGAATCTGCCCACAGTGGCCATATCTGTAATCTTGGTAATTTGCTGATGTACGTGTTAAACATCTAGTGTTACTCAGCCTATACTTCTAAGTCGAGTTCATTGTCACATGCACAAGTATATGCACGCACAGATGCAATGAAAAAATTACTTGCACCAGCATCACATGCACTTAGCATCATATAAGCATCTGTTAAAGAAACTCCTTGAGCTAATTTACTAATCGATTCCTGGATGTTGGCAATATATGGCTCAGACCCTCACTTCCTTTGGGCAAACCTGTCATTGACCTTGGGTGAAAGTGGCTGGCAGAATTTTCAGCATGGCTCTGTTTCCCCTGGCCATAGTCCCAAAAAGAACGCAGTGTGGAAATACCAGGACTAAAAAGTAATCGCACCTTTTTTTAAATTAAAGCAATTTATTATAAGTCAATGAGGGATGGGTGAGATACTGAAGCATGAATAACTTATTTTGACATTTGACCCTAACTAAGATTGAACCTTAGGGAGGAGGGGGATGTTGTTCTTGATGTAATACTTGCTGTGCTCTACTGGAATACTAGTGCTACCGTTTGCACACTATTGTGCAAACAGCATGGGGATGATATGGCAGAGTTGCTATGGGGATGCTTTGGTAGGGATGAGGGGGTGGGGAATGGGGAGAACTGGGCGAAACACCACTTCAGTGTTACATTATGATGACATGCAGGAATAGAGATATTTAGTTTGTCCAAAGCTCTGTCATGCTAACACACCTTGAACCTATCTTTCCCACCACTAATTTGGAGGAGCAGAAAAAATGAACACAAAGGTCTTGAATCTTTGTTCTATAAACTCATAACACAACTGACTTAAAATGTTGTTGTGGAATCTTGTACTGTTATTATTAGCTCATCAATATAGCAAAAAAAATTTGTATTGGAAATGCTGCAATCTTTTAATGTTACAAAGTAGAACTTTCTGCTAAAAGTATTTATTGTCTCAGCCTCCTCCTAGCTCTTCCATTTAAATGTCTACAAGCCATAATTCAAATCAAATGATCCACATTAAACACCCACTTTCTTTTAAAAAAATAAAGCATTTTACAAATCATTGTAAAACTTTTACCTAGAGGAATGTGCCTAAAAGAACTAAATACCATTTATCCTGCAAAATGGTTGGTCAAGCGCATCCCTTTCTACTCATTAGTTCACTTCACCAGTAAAAGCACACAGCAATTATCTTAACAAATATTGTTAAATCAATTACCTTTATTTATAAATTATATTAAATTAAACCTACCTTTGCGGCTGAAAGATGAGGATATTTTATTCTTCTTTTGAAATATTATCAAGGGGCCTTTGACAAATAAATGCCAACATTTTGTTATGTCAACACTTTTCATCATTTATTTTCTTAGCAGCTAAAATATTTCATTCGGGAGATGATCGCATTTTAGGGGTCAAGAGTATGAAAGTATGTCTGACTCTGGAAGAAGATGTGGTGTGTTGTTTGAGAATGTTTTGTGTTTGCTTCTCCTTTCCTGTTCAGAAGAAGAGCTGTTCAGCATCAGCTTCGAGTCCAAACAAAATATACTGATAGGAGGGGACAATAAATAACCATAAACCTGGCTTCAGTAACAGTTTTTAATCTATGTATTCTAAATGTTAGTGAATCTTCTGTGGCATTGCACAGGGATTGGGGTACATAAATGAAATAGAGTTAAAGGAATTAGGCCGGGTTGTGCAGACTTAGTCAGCCCCAGTTTCAAAATTAGATATCTGTTCTTGTTTCGTAAAATTCTGTTATTCATATTATTATTTTTATTTGTAATAGAATGTAGCAGAATATTAATGTATGGGAAGGCGCTAAAGTTGTTTACCAACTACTAGGAGCTTAACTGATTCAGCCACATTAATGTCATGGTTTCTAGAGCAAGTCAAAGGCTGGATATTCTGTGGTGAATGGCTCCCTTCTTTACTTCCCAACCCCTTTTCACCATGTACAATCATGTACAACCCACAACTCTTCACCTGCCTGATGAATTCAGCTCCAAAAACACTCAAGAAGTTCAACACCACAGAAATCAAAGCAGTTGCCATGTCCAGCACCATGTATATCACACTGTACATTTCTCTCCTTCCTCCATTGATGCGTTTGGCGTCTCTAAATAATCAGTTTTAGAAGTCTTTTTCTGCCTATTTCAACAGAGACAGTAACCCAAATGACTTATTTACTGATATCACATATCAGCTTCACTAATTCCACTTGTGATTCAATAATTAAAAAGGTGTTAATTAAATTAGAAAAAAGAAATTCCTGTCATCCTTTGTGTTTTTGACACCAGTGGATATAGGAAATAGTTTTGAAGCCTGTGTGAAATCAATTCCATTGATAAATTAATGTACTGTGTACAATTGCAGTTCCAACTGTATGGCTCTTAAATTTTTCTTTATGCAGCTGCTGCCACGTTTGAAGATTTTCAGATTCGACCGCATGCATTGTTTGTCCATTCCTACAGAGCTCCTGCATTCTGTGATCACTGTGGAGAGATGCTGTGGGGATTAGTGCGACAGGGTCTCAAATGCGAAGGTAAGCTGTATTTTAAGATATATAATGCCAGACCAAACAAAAAGAATGTATCCGGTTTCATTAATCTTTTCAAAAATCTGCTTACCCAGAAAGCTGTCCAAAGCAAAGCACTGACAACCCAATAAAATTCAAAACTCAAATATACTATCTTTATTTTCATCTACATCACACTGAACCAAACTCTAATGGTGTAGTATGATACCAGTCACCTATCTTTTCCTAAGTAATCTTAGACCTTCTGCATTTTCACCCAAGGGATCAGCTTCCACCCCACCCACTCACTCCCTGCTAAGTACTGGGTGAATTTATTTCTTAACCAGAACCTGTCTGCAATTTTATTTCACATCCTTACACCAACCGTGACATTTGCAAGGTGGAGATCCACCTACGACAAGACCTTTTGTTTTGATGCAAGGGCAGAAGGGCCTCCACCAGCTTTACAATCATTTTGTGAGGCACCCAAAAATTGGTTAGGAAGAATTCCTTCTCCCACATTCCATGCACTGGGCTGGTGGAAGAGAGTTACTTGACGGAAAAATTCTGATCCCAGACTCCGGTGAAACTCTCTGATCTGAGGACTGTGTGAAAAGAGTAAGACTTGCAGACAGTGCATACCACACTTTTGAACCTCTGCTAAGCAGAGACCCAGGAAACTGTAACAGAGAGAGTATTATGTTCTTTTCCTCATCCTCTCTGTCTCATTTCTTATCATCCTTGCAGGCACAGATATTTTGTTCTTTCAGACGGCTTTTTATCTTCACTGAACAATTCTGCTGAAAGTGCCACCAACAACTAACAATTCAGTCTTGCCTTTTCACATATTAGCAGATCTTCTGTGGTAGGCAAGTTGAAAAACAGGATGAACATCATTGTCATTAAATGGCATTGAATTCTGATACATTATTCTTTGAATACTCTAAATGAGTTGCCTTGTATTTCTTCAATGTATGCTATGAATATATGTGGCAAGATGGAATGCAAGATGCCAAGTGCATGGTTATTTATTTAATATTTAGCATTAATGTCAGGAACAGCAGGAATCAGCGACGCCAAAGTTAATTTTAGGCTTTAGGCTTGTTATGGAACAAGGATCTTAGATTTTGGCAGCATTCGTTGGGATTCTGGCGCTTCTCGGAAGGGGCTGGAACAGAGGCTCTGCTCATTGATTAATCCGTGGTATCTTGATCACACTGACTTGAGTGTGCTGCAGGGTGAAAACTACTCAGGTTTGGCAGCTGGGGTATGTAACTTACTAAACGATGTCTGGCAAAAATCAAGTAAGGAATTTTTGATTGGCTCTTAAAAGTGAATCTTTATTTCTGTTTGTTTCTCAACTGATTCTCTTTTGCTTTCTCTGTCTGTATGTTTAGGGCATCAGTAAATTAGGAATCTATATTTTGCATTTATCTAAAAAATATGTACTAATAAAATGATAATTTGAGTCTTTCTGTTTTTATCAAAAGGAAAATGATTTGCTTTTCTGAAAAGATTCCAGTTATAAAGAGAAAATACGCTTTAGAGTTTTATTTTTCTCTAAGTTTAGTAAATTTTGCGTAGGAGATGTAGAATGATTCAACCATCAACTAATATAATTGGTACAATCGTTCATGTTTTTAACCTTCATATAATAAAATAACTAAATAAATTATGACTAAATAAAACTCCTGAAAATACTCTTCTAGCTTTTCTTAAAGTAATTTTAAAGAACGAGATTTTGTTATGAGTTGAGGAAGTAACTTCCAAAAAATAAGTTAGTATAAATACTGTAAACCCACTGTAGGAAATGATGCACAGGGCAAATACTCAGACTGCAGATCTACTGCTGAAATGTAAATGTTACTCTGAAATGTGCACTTTGAAAGGTGCATCTTTTAACTAAAGCATTATTTTGAATGCTTCAATGTTTAGTTATTGAGAAAAATCTGTAGATTTTTTTGATAGCTTTTAGTTTATCAGATGTGTCCTCAGAGACTATTAAGAAATGTTGCCATCAGAAAATTAAATAGGAAATGTAAACTTTAAAATCTTTAAAAGACCAAGTAAAAACAGTAGACAAAAATAGTGCCTAGAAGAAAGTTATTTATTTTCTTATAACTTTATATGGTTTGTATGCTGTATATAATGAAGTGTTGCAACGTGACTTGGACAATTGAGATCAGTTACAAAAAGCATATTCCCTTTGTCATTTGAGCTAAGACACTAACCTTCAAGACCATAAGATATAGGAGCAGAATTAGGCCATTTGGCCCATCGAGTCTGCTTCGCCATTCAATCATGGCTGATTCTTTTTTTCTCTACCCCATTTCAAATCCAAGTTGAGAATCAAAGACACGGGATGAAATAAATCCAGAATGATTACAGTCATGTCATTTCTGACTGACATTATCTGACTTTCTGACTACTTCAGGTTTTTAAAGTAAAGCTTATGGTTATTAAGCATTTAAAACAGCTGCAGAGTGGTAAGAAGCAAGTCTGTAGTAGCACAGTATTACTGAGAGTCCATGGAATAAGCTCATAGAGGGAAGCTGGATTGTAGCTTGGGAGAAATAAATGAGCCCACTTCTGAATACCACAATTTTAATGCTACCCAGCAATTGTAACAGGGAGGAATAAAAACCTCGTCCATGTAAAATGGATTCAGACTTTTATCTGATTTATAAATTGTAAGGAAAGCTGATAATTTCAGGAGCTTTCAAAGATTGTATGTGAGTTATGAACTAAATCAATGCTCTGACTTGCTCATATAAGGCAACATATTGAAGTACTAATACATTTTAGACTTAATTGTCTTAAAGTAATCTAATATTTGCATGTTCTAACGAAACTGAGACAATCAGCGTGTTATTTAAAGTCTTGTACACACTTGCAATTCCTTTACATGTTATCCTTTCTCACCATTTCATGCTTTTATCAATGTAATACCAGTATATCAGCATGTAATGTGGAACAATCCTATGTAAATATTTATAATGTTAAAAGCCTTCATCAACATTTTATCACATTATTAATGAATCATTGATTTGCTCAGTAATTTTTGGAAATTTTTCTGCCATCTCTCAATAATTGAAATGTGTAATGTACAGAAATTTTAAGTAGAATAACACTATCAACAATTACATAATTCACAATACAGTGATTACATTTATCCATTGAAATGTCATCCATGTCTTTGAACACCTTTGTTAAAAAATTTTTACACAAAGGCCTCAGCCTTTCCCAAAAGCACGGGATTAGACTTCAATTTTTGTCATGCTGTGACTATTGATTGAAATTATATTCTGCTGTTTAAGCATGAACAGTATGTACAATTTCCTGGGATAACATCTAATTAGCTCCAACAGATACAATGCCACTATTCACTCTCTACTAATAGTATGTGATGGGTTTTCAAAATTATTTTTTTGAAGTAGATGACAGGTTTTAAATGCTGTATTCAGGTTCTTTATATTAAGTGTTTCTTTAAAACTGAGAAGCTGTGTTTGTGTCACAGAGAAGAGAACAGCATTGCATGTCAGATTTGACAGACTACACTGATTATACTGCTGTTTCAGCTCCTTTGCCTTTGACCTTGAGTAATGTACAAAATTTGGAATATGAACATATCTTAACAGGGAATGAGGTAAGTCCTTAAAAGTGATTATAAACAGATTTAGGAACAATGGTTTGTTGGTAGAAAACAGAGGGTGATGGTAGAAGGTTGTTTCTCAGACTGGAGGCCTGTGACTAGTGGTGTGCCTCAGGGGTCGGTGCTGGGACCATTGTTGTTTGTCATCTATATCAACGATTTGGATAAGAACGTACAAGGCATGGTTAGTAAATCTGCGGATGACACCAAAGTAAGTGGTATAGTGGACAATGAAGAAGGTCATCAAAAATTACAGGGGGATCATGATCAGCTGAGTAAGTGGGCCAAGGAATGGCAAATGGAGTTTAATTCAGATATGCGAGGTGTTGCATTTTGGAAAGTCAAATTCAAGTAGGACTTTCACAGTGAAGGGCAGGGCCCTGGAGAGTGTTGCAGAACTGAGGGACCTTGGGGTACAAGTACATGGTTCACTGAAAGTGGACTCACAGGTAGACAGGGTGGTGAAGAAGGTTTTCGGCACGCTGGCCTTCATAAGTCAGGGCATTGAGTATAAAAGTTGGGAGGTCATGATGCAGTTGTACAGGATGCTGGTGAGGCCGCACTTGGAGTATTGTGTTCGGTTTTGGTCGCTTTGCTATAGGAAAGATGTTATTAAACTGGAAAGAATGCAGAAAAGATTTACAAGGATGCTGCCAGAACTTGAGGGAGAGGTTGGACAGGCTAAGACTTTATTCCTTAGATTGTAGGAGACTGAGGTGATCTTATAGAGGTGTATAAAATCATGAGGGGCATAGATAGGGTAAATACACTCAGTTTTTTCCAGGAGTTGGGGTATCAAGAACAAGTGGGCATAGGTTTAAGGTGAGAGGTGAAAGATTTAAGAACATGAGGGATAACGTTTTTACACAAAGGGTGGTATGCATGTGGAATGAGCTGCCAGAGGAAGTGGTTGAGGCAGGTACGATAACAACTTTTAAATGACAGTTGGACTGGTATATGGATTGGAAAGTTTTAGAAGATTATGGGCCAAATGCTGTCAAACAGGACTAGCTTGGATGGGGCATCTTGGTCGGCATGGATCTGTTGGGCTGAAGGGCCTGTTTCCGTGCTGTTTGACCTTATGACTGTAATGGTGTTACATGGGACTTTAGCACCTATTCAAAGCCATTAAACCAAATTCCAATTAAAATAAAAACAGAAAATGTTGGAAACACTCAGCAGGTATAGCGGCATCTGTGGAAAAAGAAACCAAGTTAAGGTTTCAGGTTGAAGACCCTTCATCAAAACTGGGAAAGGGGAAAAAACAAGTTTGTTTTAAGTTGCAGTGAAAGTGGGGCAAGGGATAGATAGGACAAAGGGAATATCTACAATAGGGTGAAGCCAGGGTTGGCATGGGGATAAGTAGTGGTTAAAGGGTTAATGGCAACAGTTAGGGATGATAATGCAAAGGAACGTAGAATGTTGAGAAATGCAGGGATGTTGCACATATCTGGTCAGCCGGATTGTGCTAATGGAGAAAGAAAAGCTGAACCAGTATCACAGATGAATAACTTGCAGCAGAAATGACCAGTCTGGTACAGAAAGAGAAATCAATTTACCGGAAGCTGTTGAATTCATATTGGGTTCCGAAGGCTGCAATGTACCAACCAAAAGATGAAGTGTTGTTCTTTAAGCTTGCATTGGGCCTTGTTATAATAGTGCAGGAGGTCACAGAGAGAGGGATCAGATTGGGAGTGGGATAGAGAAGTAAAGTTGTCACTTTCATTTCTGTCTCAATTTAAGGATATAAAAAGCTTTGGTTTTTTAGGTCACAATGTTTATAGAAAACTGCTGAACAGGTGCTGCTCCGTCTGGTCTCCTGTTTTCCTGTTCCTCAACCAGACTAATGTGGATCTCTAATAAGATGCCAGTGACCAATCTCTCCCTTTCTTCTGATCACTCCTGCAACTTGTCAACTTGAATGCTCATCAATATTTGTTCTGGAAGTCCACTCCCTGAAATCTTGACGACCTCTCAGAAAAACTACTGCCGTGTCTTAAAATAACTTCTTGGGTGTCCAGGAGAAAGAGAACGCTGAGATCAGCTGGGAGATAGCATTCTTCCTGGCCCTCAAGAGGTATTGTAAAAGTACTGAGTTAGTGGACCTGTAGTTTTTAGCCCCTTTAGTTGCTGTGTTTTCTGAGTCTGCAGGTTAATTTAAATATTATCTTTCCTGACCAGTCTCTTGAGAGCAGATTTCTCACCTGGTTGCGATGGATGGGGGCCTGGTTGAGGCCTGGGTGGAGTCAGGTCAGTTTTCCCCATCAGAATTTTCATCCCCCCTGTCACCTCCATCACTGCACCCCCATCCTAAGGAGTTAAAATTTCACCCACCAGCCCTCTGGCCTACTCTTTCTGTTCAACACTGGTATGAGGCTGTATTATGCCACACAGTACAATCTTCAGCAAAGATTGCATCAATGGCTAATGGCAGATAATCAATGTTACATGTACTCTCCACTCTGATCCCCAAGATATTAAATTAATATGATATGATAACCTAAGATCAAATGCCACACGAAGGTCACCAAGTAGAATGCATTGCTTAAGGTCATGGAGTTTTTTTAAAGTTTATTTTTGCAGGAATTCCTCCACAAAGCAGCTGGAAGATTCTGGTTTTGACTTTTGTATCAATCATACCAGTAATCACTGGAAGTCTGTTTACAGGAACAATTTTCGTTCTGCATCAAGCATGGGCTGGTCACAAGATGATTATTTTTCTTACGTATGTTATGTGAATTCCAGGGAGGTCAAAACATTTTGTAGGCAGGAGTGCTTTGTAAAGTAATGACTGAGGGCTGTGACCCAGTAGTGGCTGTGTTCAAACAGTGAGGATATAAAGTAACATTTACCAAATAGCAGAGTTGGTGGTTGATTTATCTAGGCTCACCGTAGCTGCTTTAAAAGAGGCAGCCAATCATGGGATGTGTCTGCCTAAAGTGCAAGAATGTGTAGTGTATGTTTAAATCTTCATGAGAGTCGACCTTTGTTTTAAATGGCATCATGTTCTGAAAGGTGAACCATTTCCTTTTGAAATTGCATTTGCACCCTGTGTATCAGTGATTGATTTGCAGCAGATTACATATGGAATGGGAAGTTTGTTAAATGTTGTCCTGTCAGGATAATGCCATTCATGATCCCATCACTGGCATCCTAAAAGTGCCTACACTCTTCTGTGAAAGCCAGCTAGCCCAGGCAGATGCCTTCAAAAAGAAACAGAAGGGACTACAGACGTTGAAATCTGGAGCAAAAAAAGAAACTGCTGTAGGAACTCAGTGGGTCAGGCAGCATGTGTGGACGGAAATGGACAGTTGACATTTCGGCAAGACCCTTCATCTGGACTGATAGATAAGAGGGGAGGTAATCATAGTAAAGAGGTGAAGGGATGGGGTGGAGCAAGAGCTGGCAAGCAATAGATGGATCCAGCTGAGGAGGGGTGATTCTTAGATGGAGGAGGGGTGTGTGGAAATAGCAACGGAGGCTGGGAGGTGAGAGGTGGGAGTAACCAAGGGCTGCAGATGTTGGAATCTGATAGGAAAGTAAGGTGCAGCATGGAACCAAATAAGGGAGCTGGGGTGGGCAGATGGGAACAGTGGGGGGAGGGGACCTAGTGGGAGGAGTGTGTGGCTGATGGGCAGATGGAGTGGGTGGAGGTGGGGAAAGAGACAGGGGGCTGGGGGGTGCAGTTGGGGTACCACCTAGGAACAACATCTCATCTTCCAACTGGGCATGTTGTGGACCTCCAGACTCGATATCGAATTCTGCAATTTTAGGTAAGAGTCATAGAGCAGTACAGCACAGATACAGGCCCTTTGGCCCAACAAGTCCATCCCAGCTAGTTCCATTTTCCTGCGTTCAGCCCATATCTCGCTAAGCCCTGTCCCTACATGTACCTATCCAAGTGCTTCTGAAATTACACTATTGTACATGCCTCAACCAGTTCCTCTGGCGGCTCATTCCATGTACTCACCAGCCTCTGCGAGGAGAAAGTTGCCTCTCAGTTCCCTTTTGAATCTTTCCCCTCTCACCCTAAATATATGCCCCCCTCCCCCCAGATTTGGACTCCCTTGTACTGGGGAAAAGACTTTTACTCTCCACCTTATAGAGTCATAGAGCAATACAGCACAGATACAGGCCCTTCAGCCCAACGAGTCCATGCCAATCACGGTACCCATCTAGTCCCAATTTCCTGCGTTCGGCCCATGTCCCTCTAAGCCCTGCCCCTACATGTACCTATCCAGTGCTTCTTGAATGATACTATTGTACCTGCCTCAACCACTTGCTCTGGCAGCTCGTTCCATATACTCATCACCCTCTGCGTGGAAAAAGTTGCCCCTCAGGTCCCTTTTAAATCTTTCCCCTCTCACCCTAAATCTATGCCCCCTGGTTTTGGACTCCCCTAACCTGGGGAAAAGACTGTTACCGTCCACTGTATCTATTGCCTCTCATAATTTTACACATTTCTGCAAGGTCACCCCCTCATTCTCCTATGTTCCAAGGAAGAAAGACCTTGCCTGGCCAACCTCTCCCTATACCTCAGGCCCTCTTGACCTGGCAACATCCTCATAAATATTTTCCTCACTCTTTCCAGTTTAACCACATCTTTCCTATAACAGGGTGACCAAAACTGTACAAAGTACTCCAAGTGCGGCCTCACCAATGACTTATACAACTGAAACATAATGTCCCAACAGTGCCCTGACTGATGAAAGCCAGCGTGCTAAACATCTTTTTCACCACCCTGTCTACCTGTGACACTGCTTTCAATGAACTATGCACTTGTACTCCTTGGTCCCTCTTCTCAAACTGATTAAGATCACCCTGTAACGATTAAGATCCCCGTGTTCCTTTACACTCCCGAGTACCCTACCTTTCATAGTATAAGTCCTACGCTGGTTTGACTTTCCAAAATGCATCACCTCACGCTTATCTGTATTGAAATCCATTTGCCACTCCTTGGCCCACTTCTCAAACTGATTAAGATCCCCCTGTAATGATACCTTCTTCACTATCAGCAACACCTCCTAATTTTGTGTTATCTGCAAACTTGCTGATCAAACCTTGTGTATTCGCATCCAAATCATTTATATAAATAATGAATAACAGGGGTCCCAACACCGACTGCTGCAGAACACCACTAGTCACCGGCCTCCATTTCTGAGAAACAACCTTTAACCACCACCCTCTGCTTCCTATCTCCGAGCCAACATTGAATCCATCCAACTAGCTCTCCGTAGATTCCATGGGACCTAACCTTCCAGACCAGCCGACCATGTGGGACCTTGTCGAAGGCCTTGCTAAGGTCTAAATAGACAACATCCAGTGCCCTACCCTCATCAACCTTTTTGGTTACCTCTTCAAAAAACTCTAAAAGGTTCGTCAAGCATGACTTTCCACACACAAAGGCTTGCTGAATCCTCCTAATCAGACTCTGTCTATCCAAATGCTGGTAGGTCCTGTCCCTCAGAATTCCCTCCAGTAGCTTCCCCACTATTGATGTCAGGCTGACCAGCCTGTAGTTCCCTGGCTTGTCCTTGCTACCCTTCTTAAACAATGGGACAACATTAGCCACCTTCTTGTCTTCGGGAACTTCACCAGTGGCACCATGCTTTTTCTTTCTTTCTCTATCAGAAATGGCCCTTTATACCAGTCATCCATCTCTGATTTTGGCTCAGTTTTTCTCTCACCACTAATATAGTCTAACATGCTGGACATATCCCACAGCCCTGCTGTTAGGAACACACAATACAGACAAAGAATCACAATGTATTTCCTCCTGCCGCATTAACTCATTTGATCTCACCCTATCAGAGATATTCCCTTTGTTCCACCCATCCCTCCCCCACCTCGGTAACTACAAACTAAGCTGCTCTCTCTTCATCTCAGTCCCAATGTCTGGTTTTGGACCTGAATGTTAACTCTGTTTCTCCTTCCAATAATGCTGCATGGCCAACTGAGTGTTTTCAGCATTTTTTGTTTTTATTTCAGATTTCCAGCATCTGTACTTTTTTGATTTTCACGTGCAGAAGGGATTTGAGGAAGACTTTTTTTCATCCAGAGAGTGCTTGAAATGTAGAGTGCATTGCCTGAGGGGGGTGGAGGCAGTGCTGGAAAATGGGCTGAAGGGCCTGTTTCTGTGCTCCATGACTCTAGTGTCACAAGTCTCACACGGTACACAGTAACAATAAGATTATGCATGGGGAACAGAACTGCACACGAAGCAGGACCTGCAATGCCTGAAAAGGAATTTCTACCCCATTATCTTCAGATTGTCCAACGTCAAGGAATTTTCTCAAAGCAATGTTGATCCAAATACAATTACTTCAGTCTTTACAGCAAGATTTACTTCTTTGAGAGTATTACATTAAATTCAAAGAATTAATTTTATAGAAAGGCTTATGAAAATTGAATGTAAATTCATAATTTGTAGTGATATTTATAGCTAGAAAGGTGAAGTTATTGCAAGATTATTTTACACCAGCTTGAAGTAACTTTATGTACCAAAAGGTGGAGTGCCATCACTTTGTTTTGAAGTGGATGTAGGGAGACTGGAACTAGTTTTCAGTAAATATATTTGTAAGTCGGTCATGACCATAATGAGTCCTGTTCTCTGTTGGAGAAATTCTCAGGCTGTATATTATAACAGAGGTTTTAGCTGGAACTTGTTACTGTCATATTTTTAATAGTTAATATAGTCATGGGTAGGGAGAGGGGCAGGGATAAGGTTAAAAAAATGAGTTTTATGAATTGCAAACGATTTATTCTATTTTGGATTTTGAGACCAGAGCAGTGATCCGAGATGGCCCATTCACCATCCCATCTTTCTTGCTTTCTGAACATGAATGCAACAAACCCGCTACAAATGTGCTTTGTACTTTAGCAAAGTAATTTGGTTGATTTTCAACAGAATATTAAATCATTGCATGTGGGGACAAAAAAAAAGACATGCTACATGTGCAATGTTGGAGAAAATTGATGGAAATTAGACGATATCCTGTCACCTCTCAACAACGTGGTAACCTCAACATTACTATATATTCTTGTCTAATAATAAGTTGAAGTACACAATAAGGTTAATAATTGTGAACCAATTCTGAATTTGGGCAAAAAAAATCTTTATATAGCAAACACCTTCAATCTGATATGTAATGAATCAGTTCCAAATCTGTAACAAGTAATTTCACATTTTTTTCACACACCTCCAAGAAATAATTGTATAACTGAAAGTTGACATCAAATACAAATAAATAGATTTGGCAAGGTAGAAATCTCAGTTCCTGCCAATGATGTCGACCTACGCTGCAGTAGCATCTTCTGCCAGTCCCCACTGACCACGGCTGCACTGGTAAATTCCTCATTGAGTCCAATGGGGCAGCGTGATCTTCCAGAGGTCCCTAAGCTCTTAGGTTGGGAAATCTGCCCTGTGGTTGTGCCAAGTTAAACTGGTTTGAGCCTGTTATTCCCATTCAAATGAATGGGTGATATTGAGAGTAAGGTGAGATGTTATGCTTTCCTTAATTGTTAGTTTGTTCGGAGGTGGGCCTTGCCAGCTGTTAAAGCCATTCTGTGAGTGCAGCCTGCTGACTGTGTTGAGATAGACCTATGTTGCACTGAGCCACACAGAGTGTAGCTCCCAGCAGAAGACAGTGCGGGGCCATGTTGGAACAAACTTGAGGCAACAGATCTATCCATATAGTTGTTCTTTTGATGTTTCTGGGGCAAAATTCTAAAATTCTCACCCAACAGCATTAGGAGCACATTAATGAGTGGAGGAGATCAAGAATGTGTTTCAGCACCACCTTCTCAAAGGTAAGAGGAATGGGCAATAAATTTGCTCTGCCAGAGATGCCCATTTCTCAAATATTGAAGGACTAGCATGTGAATATTTACTGGAGTGTGAAATCTATGAGTGACTTAATTTCTGCATTTTAATTATAAATAACGATGATTAATTTTATATTAATCAGATAACTGGGATGTCAGATTAGTTTGCAAGATTCTGTCAAAGAACTTCTGTTTTGCATAGACTCCTTCATTTTAACATAACTGCTGCAGCGCAGAGACTGAAGGTTATTATCATACATTAAATTATTTGCTGAATTACATTATTCATAAATATTTTTTGACAAATATAATATGAAAATGAGCAGCCATTTTGTTATTTTTGTGAGACACATGTATATTTAGATAATTTGTAGGAAACTGTAATCAGTAACAGAGAAAGAATATCAGTGCCAGATACTCAAGAATAAAAGTGGGAGTCCTTTTTTAAACTCCTGCAAGTTGACAGTGAAATGGGACAGTTCCCTGTACACAAAGCTCAATAACAAAGATGCTTAACAGGTTAACTAGTTTTGAATTAATGGTGTTTGTCAATTTTAGCCTCTACCTATCTTTGTAACTTCCTCCAGCCCTACTCCCTTCTGTACACCTCCAGTCTGGCCTCTCCCTAAATTTAATTGCTCCACTTACCTTCCGTCCATTCATTAACACCTGCAATGCCAAGGCAACAATTCCCAAACATGAGAGTTACAGTGTCCTCAACTTCTCCTTGTTATTTCATTTTTTCATCATTATGTCTCTTTTCTCTCTTTGCCTGCTCTCTGAATTTTTTTATTTCTCTTTCTTTATCTAATCAGTCTCCAAGTTACCCTACTAACTTCCTCTGTCACTGGGATCGGTTCCTTCTCTGTCCTTCAGGAGATTGGCTACTAAGTGCAACTTCCACGAGGGTCCAAATGTAATATCAACTTCTTTGGTGGCAGAGCTGTTATAGTGCGCCAGAAACTCGCAATGCATTTCCAGGACCATCTGAGGAATTCACTATAGGTTTCTGCGCAAAGACTTTAAGTGACTGTAGTTCAATCTACTGCACTCAGTTTTAGAAGGTTGATGAATGTATGTAAAAGCACAAGGAGAGATGTGAAGTCACTGTTATTCTGGAGGACATGTGGTAGATAAATTGCAGTTTGCCATTGCCTCAGCACTAGAATCTCAGGCTAATGTGCGTACTCTAACTTTCAAAGTTGGACTCAACTCCCTGACCTGATTCTTGTGTGGGATATTTGCCGACCTAAATTGGGACAATAGGAATTGCCTTATTTCGGAGCTGATAATTAGGAATTTCAATGACTACTGCTCATTTTCATAGAATACAAGAGCCTAGATTTTATTTCAATTGCCGATTGCATCTTTGAATTTAATTATTTGCAGGATGTGGTCTCAACTATCACAAGAGATGTGCGTTCAAAATCCCCAACAACTGCAGTGGTGTACGCAAAAGACGCCTTTCCAATGTTTCACTAACGGGATTGAGCACTTCACGGTCCACCTCCAATGATCTATCGCCGAATACACCAGATGAGATGTCACTGGTAGGTTCTCTTGAAGAAATTTACATATCATTAGAATATAAATTTAGCACACTACAAGCTTTAACTGAAAGTAGGCACAGATGTACAAGGTACTATAAGTTCTATGTAATGCTGTAATCCCATTTTTAACAGGATGCCTACCAAAGGACTCCTGATATAGAATAATCAATGTCTGTTGATTTAGTCAGCAACATAATTTTTAACATTTAGTAAATTACACACTATGATTACATACTGTTGATAATTTATATTTAACATAATGATTTGTTCAAGCATTATCCTCAGCAGCCGATTAATGTAGAAATAGCAGCCACAACAGTCTCATTATACTGGGGTGTTCTAATCACTTCATCCCTTCGGAAGGTAAAAAAATAAGAAAAACATTAAGTATTTTAGTGAAGTAAACATATGAAAATTAATAAGCACAAGTTGCACTGTTTTATGTAGTAGAGAGCAATTGATAGCTTGGTTGATGTATCTCAATAATTGCCTCAATTGCTTTTTTATTTAAGTAGCTGTTAATTTCAACAAATGTTAATATTCTCAACTAGACACTAAAACATGTTTAACACTTGTGCATCATGTTCCAAGTACATAAGTTTTTACATTTCTTCAGAGGGAACAACCTGTGTATGCCATTAAATTATTTTTACCATATATTGCTCACTGCATTAGTGTTAGGCTCCACCTTGTAATGTGTTTTCATGTTAAAATTGGGACCAATTTCCTGCATTGGCAAAGTCCAGAAGCTAGAGATGGAGCTGTGCTGTTTTAGTAGAACTCAAGTGATTGGAAATCTGTGTCAATCTAATTAAAGTTTGGCCAAATCCAAAAGTAGGTGTAAGCAACAGAGGCCCAAAGAGACTACTAAAATCACACTCCACAGAGCCTCTTTGGGTATTGATACTGAAAGTTCAGCTTACTCAGCCATCGTTCCTGCACATTGTGCACAGCAGGTTTAAGTTCCAGGTATTGAGGAGTCTCTTCGATTTTTTTGTGCATTCAACTATCAGAAAGCATGATGCAGTTCTCGATCAAAAAAAATCAAAACATGCAAAAATTCCAGTAACATATCAATGTACTGTCTTACACACAAAGTCCACAAGACAAGGGACCTCTACCAACTTAGCTCCACTGTACAACATGGCCCTTCAATAATAAAGGTTCATGAGACCCGAGAAAATGTGAATCACTTCTCGTGCATCCTATGGGAAGTGCTCCACACTTCTCATAGGACATATGAGAAGACATCAATGATGAAAGTCGCCCTCCAATGCATTGACACAGCCTTTGGTCAATTGAGGAAAAGGGTGTTTAAATATCCAGATGACTGACCTGCACAAATCTCATGGTCTACTAAGCAAGGGTGACCCCTGCCCTCTTATGTGGCTCTGAGGCCTGGAATATACACAGCATATGCATCTCATGACACTGGAAGGATACCGCTAATGCTGTCTCTGCAAAATCTGTCAGATTCACTGGAAGTACAAGTGAACCAAAGTTGTTGTTCTCTCCCAGGCCAGCATGCCCAGCATTACACTATCTGCTGGGTAAACACTTTGTTCATATGCCCAAAACCAGATTTCCGAAACAAAGAGTCTGTCGTGGATAGAGATTACTAAATGGATAGAGGAAAAGGATCAAAGGTGTACTCAAAACCTCCTTGAAAAAATGCAACACCCCTCACTGACTCTTGGGTCTCTCTTGCAAATAACTGCTCAAAGTAGAGAAGGAACATTTGGGATGGTATTGAGAACCTCAAATTTATGCATCATGATCTCACAGAGATCCTAGGTAAACGGTGGAAGGAGCAGAGCACCAGACCCGCAAATTAGAGACACAAGGGACTGCAGGTGCTGGAATCTGGAGCAAAAATCAAACACTGGAGGAACTCAGCGGGTTGAGCAGAAACTGCTGGGGGAAACGAAAGGGGTTCTGATTCATGGTCTTAAGTCTGAAATGTCGACAATCTCTCTCACCCCACAGATGATGTTCGACCCGTTGAGTTGCTCCAGTGAATTGTTTCATTTTTACACCTCACATTCTATCTGCCCATTCTGTCATCTGCCTTCTGCCCTAACTGTGATGTAGTCTGCAGTTCTTGCATTAGCTTCATCGGTCACCTCAGGATCCATTAAACTGAAGTGGAAGCAAGGTATCCTTATTCCCAAGGGAACATGTGGGATCCAGGCTGAGTTAACAAATTGGATACAAAAGTGGCTTAGTTGGTAGAAGGCAGAGGATGGTCGTGGAGGGTTGTTTTTCAGATTGGAGGCCTGTGACTGATGGTGGGTCCCCTGTTGTTCGTCATTTATATCAATGATTTGGATGAGAATGTAGTAAGTCTGCAGATGACACCAAAATTGGTGGCGTAGTGGACAGTGGCGAAGGTCGTCTAAGGTTACAACAGGATATAGATGAAATGGGAATGTGGGCAAGGGATTAGTAGCTGGAATTTAACTTGGGTCAGTGTGAAGTGATGCTTTTTGGGACAGGGTAGGACAGGCCAGGTTAAGGCAGGGCAAGACATACACAGTAAATGGCAGGGCCCTAGGGAATGTTGTTAAACAGAGAGACCTTGGGATACAGGTACATAGTTCCTTGAAGCTGGGAACTCAGGTAGACAGGGTGGTGAGGAAGATGTAATGACATGCTTGTCTTCATCAGCCGTGACACTGAGTACAAGTGTTGGGACTTCATGTTACAGTTGTACAAAATGTTGGTTAGGCCACACCAGGAATATTGTGTGCAGTTTGGTCACTGCACTATTGGAAGGACAAGGTTAAGCTAGAGAGGGTGCAGAAAAGATTCATAAGGATGTTACCTGGATTGGAAGGCCTGAGTTATCAGGAGAGATTGGATGGGCTAGGTTTATTTTTCTTGGAGCAAAGGTGATGGAGAGGTGACATGATAGAGGTAAATAAAATTATGAGAGGCATAGATTGGGTAGATAGTCAATGTCTGTTTTCCATGGTAGGATGGTCTAAAACTAGAGGGCATAGGTGTAACGTGAGTGGGAGGAGATTTAAAGGAGACCTGAGGTGTACATTTTTCCACACAGAGTAGTTGGTATCAGCAATGATCTGAGAGGAGGTGGTGGAAGCAGGAACAGTACCAACATTTAAGAGGCATCTTGACAGATACTTGAATGAGCAGAGCATGGAATGACCAGATTATGGAATTAATGTAGGTAAATGGGATTAGTATACATAGGCATGATGGTTGGTATAAACAGGGTAGGTTGAAGGGCCTGTTTCTATGCTGTACAACTCTTATCACTGTCTATGAAGAAAAAGTTAGGCAATTCAAGGTCCCTCTGTTTACTGGAATAGGCAGCTTTAACTCAGCAATAAATTTACAAAGCTATATTTTCAGATTCTCTGATGAGGTCGGTTTTAGCAGGCCAGGCACTGCATAGTCATCTGGTATCAGTTGCTCATGTGCAATGCAAAACGCACAATTTACTGTTTACTACTTGGAACTTTATTTCTTTGATCCAGGATTGCTACTTTATTTACAGATGCACAGCAGCACTTAGCAAATATAATATATTTGCAAACCCACCTTGTGCAACCTTTTATCTGCTATAGGATTTGGAGAGAAAGTACCCAATCTATTTTCAACTTTCTTATTGCAATTTATTCAGCTTTTAGGAAACACTACATAACTTGAGTTCTGCGGTATTAAATAGTGTAACATTCAATGATGAATGAGTGCTGATACTTAAACAGGTAATAATTCAGTGATATCCCTGGTTGGGAAATTGTTCTATGCTACATCCTGGAAGCTATTTTCATGAAGCATATGTTATATAAGTGTTCCTTTTACAATTTATTAAGGTGGTAAAAATTCCAGAATGATAAAAAAGGAGAAAGCAGGACTAGAGCACTGAAATTAACTCAACTAAAAATTGTTTAATTTTTTTTCCATTGAAAGCTGCAAAATATTAGAAGGGAATATTAATAACTTGCTCATATTTCTTAATATTGATAATGATCTGTATTTGGCCTGAGTGAATTAAAATGGATATTCTTGATGATTGAAGCATGATCATAATCTGTAACCATAAATTCTGATTGTCTGGTAATGCATCCACAGGCCCTTGATTTACAAATCACTTTCCAAATCTCTCCCTGTTTTACCCCCAGCTCATTCTTCCTCTCTTGCTGCAGTTACAATCCCTGACTTTGTTTTTCTCTTTGTTCTATCTCTATTGTGTGTATATGGACAGCTCTGTTATAAAACAAAAACACTGCCCTGTTATCTCCTTAGCCATTTATTTTTATCAGTTATCACAGGAAAGAAACAAAACCTTAGAACTGTTTGCATCCTTGATCAACACACGGCTCGTTTACATTTTTGTTCAAACTTTCCATCTGTTCCGGCATTCGGTGTGAAGTGAAATGCTTCACATTCCAAGACACTAATGGAGGGAAAACATTGGAAGATTCTCCCCAATAAACAGAAATGGTCAATACCAAAATATAACAGGTATCCAATTAAAACTAGCTGATATATTATAAAACCAATGTATGTGAATAAAGTACTTAAGTTAACACAATGAATGCCACCACAGTGATACTATTTTCTGAGGCATGCCAATTAAATAATATTAACTCAGTCAATGCCACATCAATATTGATGTTTATTAAATGAATGCCACACTGCTATTTTCACAAACATACTTGATAACCCATAAGTCTGCCTGCCCATCTCCTCTCACCTCAATCATATGCTTTTAGACTCCCTGCCCACAGTCCATTGAGGGAAGAGACATGACTTGTGGCAACATAACAATAAGAAAACTGCAGCCACCATTGCGAAGTTTTTTTGATGATGCTGAATTTTGCTTTTAATGGTACATACAGAATTAAATCCAAATCTGAGCTGTAGGTCTCACAATCCATCCATTTCCTCCTGCACAAGCCTCCTTCCCCCAAACCCACCTCAATCCCCCTGCTATTTAGATTCCATACTTTCTTTACCTATTTGTGCAAGAAATCTAATCCTCTTCTACCTCATCATCCATTATGCACAAATTCCACACTGTGAATGTTAATAATGTGGCCATTCACAGCCAATCAAGTACAAAGATCAGCTTGCATATAACCAGTCCACGAGCTATATTGGAATCAGTGCCTCCAAGTTATTTTTAAAATTTGAACTCATCTCTGCCCACAGATCACTCCGACATGAGCACTGCCAGCTTTGTGTCCTTTCCTATGCACTTTGGCCCTGTGAGTCTGGCTCATTATGTGTTTATACTCTCACCCATCAACAATGACATATCTTCAGATGCTGCAGGTCCACTTTCCACAACTCCCTCCCACAGCTTCTCATCTCTTACTTCAATAAAGCTTTTAGTCGGCAGTCCTAATCAATCCTTCCTTTCTTCTCTCTGTTGCCCTATTCCACATGTAAGTGGCATAGAAACTTGTATAATGTTAATGTGCAATATCAATGCAAGCTGTTATTTCTGAAGTATATATGTCAGCTGGTTAAATGTCACCACACTTCTGTTAGTTCAATGCATGGCACTAAAGTGCTAACCTCAACTGAAGTTCAGCAAAACATGAGCATGTCTTTGTGAATGTCACTGAAAGACCAGCATTAACTGAGGGGAAATCACTGAAACACAAATCTTCTCCACAGAAGCACAAACATTACCAAGTCAGTCACTGAAGTGACAAGTACTATTGAAGTACCAATCTCTCACAACTGAATGACGTTCAAATATTTTCAGAACCCTCATGAGTGTCACAAAAATTCTAATGTTAACACAATGCATTTTCACTGAAATACTCATGTTAACTATATGAACATTATTCAATAACATCAATTAAGTTGATTTAACTAAGATGTACAAGAGTAGAAACATCGGAAAAAGGAGCAGGAGTAGGCCATTTGGCTTTTCAAACTTGCTTCGCCATTCAATATGATCATAATTGATCATTCCAAATTCACTACCCTGCTCCAGTTTTCATCCCTTATCACTTGATCCTTCTAATCCTAAGAAGAATTTTGTGAATGTGTTGAGTGATTAACTGTCTTCTAATGGTACACTATTCCTTGGGAGAAGAAATTTCTTCTCATCTCAGACCTGTATGGCTTATTGCTTATCCTTGGACTGTGACCCGTGGTTCTGGACTCTCCTGCCATTGGGAACATCCTTTCTGCATCTAGTTTGTGCAGGCCTGTGAGAATTTTGTAGGTTCCTATGAAATGCTCTCTCGTTCATTTAAACTCTAATGAATGTTGGCTTAACCCAGTCTTCAATACATCAGTTCTGCCATTGCAAGAATCATCTGGTGAGTTTTTTCTACACTCCCTCCACAGTAAGAATATCCTTCCTCAGATAAGGAGACCAAAACTGCACACAATATTCAAAGGGTTACCTTATCAAGGCCCTGTACAATTGCAGCAAAACATCCCTGTTCCTGTACTTGAATCCTTTCATCATGAGGTCCAACATACCATTTGCTTTCTTAACCCCCTGCTTACTTTCATCGATGGGTACACAAGGATACCCAAGTCTTGTTGCATCTCCCCCTCTCCTAATGTATCACTGTGTAGCTAATAATCTGCTTTCCTGTTGTTACCACCGAACTGGATAGTCTCACATTTACCCATATTGTGTTGTACTGAATCTGCCAGCCATCCACCCAAATGCTCAACCTCATAGCCCACTGTCCCACGCAAGGTTACTAACTGGGAGATATTGTATTTAATTCCCTCATCTAAATAATTAATATATATTGTGAGTAGCTGGAATCCTGGTACCAATCTGTGTGGCACCCCAGTAGTCACATTCTGCCAAGGAGAAAAAAAATGTTTATTCCTACCCTTTGTTTCCTGTCTGCCAGTCAGCTCCCTATCCAATTCAGTGACTATCCCATGTGTTTTATTTTGCATACTAATCTCTTATATGGCACCTTATTGGAAGCCTTCTGAGTAAGCTGAAAGAATTTTATTGAGATATTATTTCCCTATTAAATTCCACTGGAGCACTGTTAATTGTGCAAATTTAACTGAAATACAACATTGGCTCAATGTCAGTAAAATCAACGCTAACCTTTTTAATGTGGAGTTGCCATAGAGCTGCTAATAGCCCACAGTATCATTAGCACACAGGGTGCCATAGGGATACAACCATTAGCCCACCAAAATGCTGACATTAACTGAATGAGTCTCTTTGAAATATCACCCCAATGGATGTTATTAAGATATTTTTATCTCAAAGGTGTTACAGAAATACCAACACCAGCTCATTCAGTGTTGCTGAAATACTAGCATTAGCTCCAATGGTTGTCACTGAAGTAATAATGATAACTAAATAATGATGACTGAAATATTGATGTTATTCCAATGAGTATCACTGAAACGTTAGCATTACCCCAGATATCATTTAAACACTAATATTAGTAAAGTCATTGCCACTCAACTGTAAATTTTAATTAAGTCAATTTTTATGAAATAATTAACTAATGTTAATTAATGTTAATTAACCCCATACTTGCCACATTTTAATCTCAGGTAAGCAATTATATGTATAACTTTAATGAATTGCAGCTATCTTACCTGAAGATTATTTAAAAATTGTTTGGTGCATAATGCAAGTGTTCTCATTTTGTTGATGTCACTTCAGAAGTATTTTAAATTTAGTGGAAAAAATAATATATTAACATAAATTTAAATGTAAGAAATACAAAATCTTCAATATATTCATTATATCGTAAGTTTAAATAATGCTTTCTAAAGATAATTAAACTCACCACAGTTCTTCTCAACTACATTCATTGGACCTTCCATTTCTTTATTTTTATTTTGTTTGAACAGCTATCCTTTTACACCATGTGGTCAGATATATCTTTTAACCATGAAATGTCAAGAGTTGTTGGCATCCCCTTTACTCATATAACAGGCAGATCATTTACAAGAATAAGTAGAACAATAAAGACCATGCAGTATGGATGACCACTTAATATTAAGGAGATAATGTCACAAATTACAGATGGACTGAAACCCAAATGTAAATTTGAACTTTTCATTAAATTGGTAAGTTTATATTACATTATGTCTGATGCTTTCAGCCATTTGACATTCTTCTGGGTCAGTCACTTAATTAAATTATAATGGCTAATACAGCAGATTGAATCCATAAAATTGTATCCTTCTAGAGTAGTGCTGAGGGAGCCATTTGACTGATAGCAGGTGGAATTACTTCTTATCACTGTATAATCAACATCCCAATCCAGCGGTTATATTGGTTAATAGTATCGTGGTGTGCAGTAAACAAAGTCATCCAGCAAACTATGTCAGTTAATATGATGTGATATATATCCCACTAAGAAGTATTTGTAATATGTAAGACATAGCAAATAGGGTGGTCTGAGTAAATACAAACTAGTTAGCCAAAAAAATCACAACAGTTCACAAACATGAAAGCATTCATTGGAAAAAATGAGAAATCTGTTGGAAGCAATTGTTACTGATCTCTTTATCCCAGAGTGTTCTATTTATATGCAAAAATATTAACTTATTCAATTTATGGTATATTGACCATGAAATATATTTCTGGGCATTTTTCTCCTTTTGTGTTCCTTACCATGGTGGAGATCTTGTTCTTTTTATATGACCGTACCAGAACTCCAATTGCCAAAAAAACATTCTTCTTGAAAAGTGAAACATTTTCGCAAAAAGTTTTAACACAATTTGTTTTGTTTATTAACCATTAATATATTAACCAATTTTGCAGGGAAAAATAAAATGTAAAAATAACTGCAAAAAATAGTCCTGTTATTTTTTTCCCCAAAAGAAGCTCATTCTGTTCTAACCCACTGTGCCTTGTTGAATTTTAATGAAAACCCATGTTTGTCTTTGGAAAAATATGGATAATTGTTAAATGATTTCAAACTCGAGTCAAAACTTTCAGCACAAAATTTGCATTGGCACAATGTTGTTTGGGGACCGTGGGCATTCCTGTGATTGCCAAAATAACATCCCTGACATGCACACATAAATGTGGCATTAGTCATGCTGCATTCTTTATCACTGAGTAAGTCAATGTGCATGCACTGAACACTGGACAGAAATGCCAGTGATGACATATGTCAGGGTGCAATGCTGATCTAAAGCATTTGCTGCTATTTTGGAGCTGGTCATTCCAACCATCAGCTTTTCCTAATCTTGCACAGTAGACCAGCCAGAGTGACCCTTCACAAACTTATTTAAGGGATTTATCCACTATTTATAATTTGGATGTTGGTTATTTTTGGTTGATTATTGTTCAGATTTTACAAGTGTCTTTTCAAGTTATAGCCATTTACAGGGAGTTCTTGTTGCTGATTTCTAGTTTCTTCATAAATTAGTTGCTTCCAGACATAGGTACACTAGTTGGCATTTTCCTTCCACTACGACACGACTGGGCCAGTGGAAGTTGGTCAAACTGATGATTGCAAACTGGTGGAATGAGTTACTGGTAGGCTATGTTCATCCAGGAACTATTAGGGGGCTATTCTTCACCTGAGCCAGGAGATATCCTTGTTTCCATCATGACATTCTCACTAAAATTTGCACCTACTGCAACCACAAGTGCAACTTCAGGGTAGACCATATTGCCTGTGATAAGGAAGATAGCTGTGTCAAGCAGCATTTATGTGTTTGGCTCCTTCCAGACAAGATGCGGAAACATATGCAATTTGTCCTTCACTCTCGCCTAAGTTGTTGCCATCACCACTGTCTGTTCAATAAATCAATGGTCATCTCTCATCAGTGACCAGCAGGCAGGGTGCACATCTGGATTTGCAGGGTTTGTAGGCTTCTCTTCATGCAAGACCCCATCCACTTCACACAGCTCATTTTGCATGTGTCACATGTCAATTCTAAAGGGGTTTTACCTCCCTTAATATCCAGCTAATAACCATAGGTAGAGCATTGTGCAGGCTATTTTCCAGTACACTGGTTGTAGACGTTCTGAGGCCACCCCCTATGCCGGCTGCAATAAAAGCACCATGGTAAACCAAACTGTGGCTACTGGGTGACAACAGGTATCCACCAATGAAATGGCTGATGAGCCATGTGCATGTTCACACAATGAAAGCCATCCTACCATACGAAAATTGATACAGCAAATTACTGACTTGCTGAAGTAATGTTTCCACTCTGTGGGAGCCCTATAGTATATGGTAAATTGGATGTCAAAAATCATCATGGTCTGCTGCACGCTGTACAACCATAAAAGGAGGACAGCTCTTGCCAGCAGCTTTGTAGTGCACAACCGACAGAGGATAAAGAGAAAGAAATTGAGAAGGATGAACAGGAGGAAGAAGAATTTTGATTGTATCATTCTGACCAGTCTGCAGTAAAAATCCTACATTGTTGTATTCTTCTTCCTGGCCCCGTCCTGGCTGCAGAATATCATCCCTTGCAAATTGCACATCTGTACTATCCTCCAAATAATGCACCAAATCATTCTCTGTGACAGTGTCTTTGTTGGTGAAATGGAGTGACAATGTGTCTTTATCAGTGCCTTATTGCTGTTTGTGTACTGTTTAACAACTATTCATTTCTTGGTTTACCTGAAATGAAAAAGGCAGGAAGGTTGGATTGGTGCAGGGCAGAGTGGATGGAGTGGGGGAGGAGGATAAGGGTATTTTTTACACCATCTGCAGACAGTGTGTTGATTGTGGGCGAGATGGGACATGAGGACAAATACGTAGTGCGATGATATCAAACACAGTTTTGAAGGTTTTTGCCCTGTTACCAGCCATAGAAATGGCCGTTCCCAATGATGAGCAGCACTTAACAGGTCTTAGAACATGCAGATGCATCTACCTCCTTGAATTAGCCATTGCTGCGTCATGTACTTGACAAGAGAGGGAAGTTCCAGTGAGTGCTGTGCAGTAGGTTGGATGAAATGGTTGTGTACAAGCTGGGCATGTTACTTGAAGCAATGCTCTGTGTGTGAGGGTTCGGTCGAGGACTTGAGTGTTGGGTGCAAATCCTGATTGATAGACTTAGTTGATAGGTGAGGGGCAGAAGTCTGGTCGATTGAACGGTGAGGCCAGTAGTGCAGTTGCAATTTATGGCTGTGAGAAATGCATTCTTTGATTTTTGACCACATAGCTGAGATCATTGAACTACTGGCACCGCTGCATCCTGATCCCCTGGGTTTGACTCCTGGCATTGACCTCCACAGATGTCTTTTCCTATTGCCTCCTGAGTGTGTGCATGGTGGACCTCTTGGTCCTCTGTTGATAGAATGCTCTCCTCCCTACCACCACCTTCGTCAAAGCCTCCAGCCATTAAAAATCCTTGGAACTCATTCTGTCGAATGATGTTTCCCAAGCTGAATGATGTTTACCTAGTCTCCACGGACCTGTTGCCACCACAATGCTCCTCCCTTCTGAGGTGTAGGTTAATTTTAAGCAGTGAGGGTAGGCTTAACTGGCACTCGACACTGGCCGTACTGTTGAATCACCTTGTTTCTCAACAGTGCATTTAAGCTGGAAGGATATTACTTATAAGCAAGTACATAGTTGACATATTGCTTTCTCTCCGCTGAACGGGCAACAGTTGATTACTTATCATAGGGTTTTGAGACTATTGAATTTAGTCTCCTTTGTACTTGCTATTTATATTAGAATAAAAATCCTACAGGTAAAGAAAGGAAATGTTCCACACTTTGCAATTAACTGTTGATGCGAGTATCTAAGGTCAAACACAGGCTCTCTTAATTCCCCATTAATGTTTATCTAAAGAGTTTTCCATTTTGCAGTATTCTGATAAATGTCGGTTGAAGGTCAATCTGTTAAAAATCACTTTCTGATCTGTTACAGGATTAAAAGAAACAGTGCATGCTAAAATTAATTGTGAAGAAACTGAATCACAGAATTGATGCTGGAAAGGACCAGTTTACTGACAGTGTTTCAAGGGATTTCTGTAGGACAAACTCAGAACTTATCCAAAATCTTTGTCAGAAGTATGTTTCATTCATCTTTTATTCCACTCTTCTACTTACAATGCCCTGATGAGTCTTCATCATTATACCCTTGTGTACCGAAATGACCTCTCTTATCTGTGTCATCAGGGACATTTCTGAAAAGGAACAAGTGATGATAACTTAAAACTCATGCCCGGAAAGCATATGTAATGCACTACCTGCATGACTAATCCTCAGCCACACTAAGACCCCACACTCAGCTGATCTCTGAATTTTCAGAGGCCTAGCCCCTAATAAAGCTCTTTGTAAACTGCCATCACTGTACCAGTTTGGTATCCAAAGAGACTCTTTAGCATCTTAACCTCATATAACCTTGATGTATTACCTTAAGTGACACGTGAGAAGGCAGTATGTCTAGGGTATGTTTAAAATTTAAATGGAATAAAAATTTTGATGAAAAAGATAAATGACACTAGATCTACAAACACAAGATCCAGATTGAGTCCTGATATGTGAAACATCATGATACTGGATGATACTGTTTTAGAAGGAGAAGGACTGGCTGTTTTCACAGCAGCATGTCAAGGATGAAGGTACTTCAGGTGTTTTACCAAATACAGGAGCTGCAACTTACTTGCAGTGCTGTGGATCTATTCATTATCTAATGTGGAATAAGAGCAGCAGGTGCAGTGTGACATTTTCTGCTTTTAAATCCTTTCACCTTGTAAATGAAAAAAACATGCTTCTTAGTTCCGATCTTTCAAGGCATGGATTTTGTATGTGTATGTGTTTCCACTTATACTGCAGTGATATTATTAGCCGTTTTTTGTCCTCTGAGGAATCAGAGTTAATCTGAAGTACTGCAGCAATGATCTTTTATACATAGCATAAGAGCTATTGAAACTAATACACCACTGTACCATATCAAATGATATGAGCAACTGGGATCCAAGAAACCTGTTGAAGAGGTTGTCTTCATACACTGAGCAGTATCATGATCACTGTTTTTATCTCTTATTATTGGGCATTTGCTTGGAATTGAGGATGACTTACTTCCACTCTAGTTTTGTGGGTTCTGAGGTGGCTGATGAGGCCAGGATGGGGCACGAGGTAACAGACAGAGCGGGTGGGTGGGTGGGTAATTTGTGAGGTGGTCTATTAATTCTGATGCTTACACAGCACTTCTGTGTGCTCCCAATATATAGTCTTGTGGTTCTCAATACAATTCCAAATGCTCTTCTCCACTTTAGGTGGTCATGGGCCAGAAGTTCTCAGGAGTCAGTGGGAATGTTGCATTTCTTCAAGGAGCACATGCTGAAACCTTCTCCTGTGTCCTCCTGGTAATCACGTTCTGTGATAGAGCACAGAGAAGAGTGTCTGTTTTGGAAGTCTGATGTTAGGGAATGCAAACAAAAGAGTCTGCCCAAAGGAGGTGGCTGAGTGCAATTGGGGCCTCCATGCTGGAGGTGTTGGCCTAGGAGAGGTCACTGGTGTTGGTTTACTGATCTTTCCAGTGCATTTTGTGGATTTTATGGAGAGAGCATTGCTGGAATTTTTCCAGTGCCTCGAGATGCCTGCTGTAGGCAGTCCAGGTTTTAGAACCATATAGGAGGCTGGGTATCACTGCTGCCCTGCAGCCCATGAGTTTTGTGACAGGCCTTGATCTTCAAATGACCTTTTCCTCAATCAACCACTGCTGGCATACTGAAGGTGGTGGTGACTTTCATCTTTATTATCTGCTTTTGCCAAGAGGTGACTCCTGAGATATGGAAAGTGGTCCATATTTTCCAGCATCTTGCTGCGAATCTTTATTGTCAGAGGGCGGTCTAGTACAACGGGGGCAGGTTGTAGAGGACTCTTCCTTTGTGGAGTTGAATGTAAGGCCTATCCTCTTGGATGCTGCAGTGGAAAAAATAACGTTGGCTTGGAGCTCTACTTCCGAGCATACCCCTGTTCATCCCATCTCTTTGGATAACCTTGGTTGTGGAGTGTAGGCACTCAAGGTAAAACTGCTTCCCATTAATTCTGAAGATAATCTCCATTCCCAAAGGAACTTTGATGGAGATGAGGTGGAACATTGTGACAAGAAAAATGGAGAAAAGTGTTGGGGCAATGATGAAGCCTTATCTGACATTTTTGCTATTTCAAGCTATTCTGATGATATAAATGTAGCCCACACCAAGCCTACTAGTTTGGTCGTGAATAAAATAATGTGCATGGTTTATGCAGTTTAATGAAATCTTTGAATGCATTTGTAATTTGCACTGAATGTTTAATGTTTCCTATTGAGAAACTCATGGGATTAGACATAAGAGGTTTGTGTTTACAACAAAATAAAAGCAGCTGTTTAAAAGAACACCTTTAAAAACCTGTAAAAATTTCTGTGGGATAAATAAATGCAAAATAAAATTGCACAAATATCAGCAGCTGGTGTAGACCTTTTACCTTTTAATCTCGGCATTTGGTTCATAATTATGCTAAGCAGCAGAGACACTTGATTTGGAAACTTAACTATGTATTTGACAAAAATTCTTAAAATGGTTACCTTTGAGAAAAGGTAGTGCAAATCTTTGATGTTCACTGCTAGATTCTGCCTGTTGGGTGTAAATTGCTGGCATTCTGGAAATGATGGATTTCTGTTTGCTGCTCAAATATAAATTAAGTTCTTCACTGTCATGTCCTGGAAGGAGGTTATCTTTTAAAACATTTATTGTTAGAGTGCTTACTGCACTTAATGATGGCACTCAAATATCTAAGGTAAAGCTGAATGTGTTCAAATCATACTCCATAGATATAACTTGTATATCAATTTTTAAAAAGGTTTGTTTCAGTTTATTGCAAAATAAAGTTTATTTGTTAAGAATTTAGACAGATTCTGTGAATTCAGAATTCCATATTTAAGGAATGTATAATCTAAATGTATAGCATGTTTCTAGTTTCAAATTTGGATGAATAGTATTTAAAAGAGAGGAAGTACATTTAACAGGCAATTGTAAATAGCTTCTTGAAAATACATCCTATCTCTAAACAACGACCCTTGCTGCACATCTTGCGGAAGTGACCAGGAGAAAACGATGAACATATTGTCAATGAGGAAACATTCTCCAAGTCCTTTCTCAAAATGCTTTTCTCAACATTACTTTTAATGTTCCACATATCCCAACCACCACCCCCTCCCCCCATTGTTTGCTTTACATTGAGGTGGACACCTTTGGCAGTGGCATGAGGAATAACAAAATGGTTCATTGTGCTTGTCCATAATATAAATGTGCATGGGACAATGTAGGAAATTAGATTGCATAGCCAATCTCAAATTGAATCTCTCTCTATTACAGCAGTACCATTTTTGAAAGATCTTGGTAAAATGGACGCTGAGAGCAACGTTTGATGGATTTTGTATGGGGTTGTATGAATTCACCTTCATTCACATTGGTTCAAATTCATTCAAAAGACTAATATTTTCTGATAATGAGACAGACAAACAGATATAGGAAGAACAAGAGGGGCCTATTGGAAGGTAAAACAAAACCAAACAGCAGGCAACCATTAGTCCTAAGTGAGATCCAAACTGGACAAGGATGAGCTGACAGCCAATAAGGAATAGATAAATAACTGCTAATTTTATTTAAAAAAAGATTTAGAGATGTCAATAAAGATACGATAAGAAGTTGCATAAGATTCTGGGCAATGAACTAAGGGTCAGTTGAGTCTTCAGTTTCAGATACATTATTGTGTCGTATGAGCAGTGATTTGTGTTCAAATAATAGGCCACTGTTGAACGACTGCATATGTTATGACTAAAATTTGGTGTCGGCTCTCACCTGGTAGACTTCTGCAAATGTAGATGTAATTTAGAAATATAATTTGTAATGTTCATGTATAGAACCAATTTTTGGACCTGTTATTGGATAAAAGCAAAGCAAATCTGGTCGTATCAATAAATCCAAGCTTGCACCATTCTGAAAAGTAAGAACCTGCAGGCTAATAGATCTTTTCCAGTGATTTTATTTTTATTTATTGAATTTTTGGTACAGTTTTCTCTGCAGAACCAGCTGCAGTGTCTTATGGTATAGTTGGGTTTCTGATAGAGACAAATGTGGAATTAAGTTAGTTTGTCAAACTGTTTTCAAACAAAATCTTCAAAAATAAAATTGACTGTCATGGGTAAGTGTGGTCTAGTAAGAGTACATTGTGCATTATGTGTTGTTTCTAGAAAGAATGTAAACATAGCATATATATGAAAATAGTGATGTGGTTCCATTATATTAACACCAGTGTGGTCTGATGATTCAAAGTGAATGTTCAAACAAGACATCATCATCCAACCTGAATGGAGAACATTCACCAATCATTGTTCTCTGGATTGTTTTCTGTTCTAACAGTGATTGTGGTTTTAATTAAACAGTAATAGTTCGGGTTATTAATTTTTTGTGAAGATGAACATGAGCACTGGATGGTACTTCAATATTTCCCTTAATTGTTTATATTTTTTATTCTTTATCCAACCACCTGTGAGAATGTATTTGGGGGCACATGCTATTTACATGCACAATTTTTTCTCGATCAGCTTGTATGCTGAAGTATGTAATTTAACATCAGGTGCATCAGCTTCAGTTGACATCTTGAGTAGATTTGAAAGCTATCTGCACTCCCCCTCCCCCATCATAATGCAAATAATTACTTTAATTTTTTCAGTTTGTAATTTAATATAAATAAAGCAGGATGTTTCACTGCCACAACTAGCTGTGTTGCTTTGGGACCTGCAGTGTACACTGAAGTACTTTGTTGGGAGATCACATGTGGGCTATGGGTAACTGTGTTATGCTGTTACTGATACATTAGGAAACACATTTGGATTCTGATCATAGAAAATGTGTCTATTTGAGTTTTTTGGATGGATGGGTTCTGCTTTCTGTTTCATCTGAAGGACAGTTTGGTGTATAAACATTGACATAATCACTTCTGGATTTTTATTGAGTTTCTCAGACTTGCAGAATGGTAATCATTACAGAATTGGACTGTGGTTGTGTGTTTACAAAGGCCGTGACTCCTTGCATCATACCCCCCCTCCCCCATCCCCGCAACTCTAACACTAAGTTGAAAATTTGGTAGGCCCCGGTTAAACTACCACTTTTGTAGGTAGAGTTCTGCCTTAAACTGACATGCAAAGACAAATATTTTAAGATAATTAGTCTTATTAGTTAAATCCAGTCATTCATTTGTGCATCACACCAAGCGATCTCTAGTTCACATAGGCTCCTTTTTGCTTCCTTTGCACTCCCATTAGATAAATCATCGTATTGCTCAGGGTGGTGTTCCAGCACAACCCAAAACATCTCTGCGTTGTCCACTGCAGCAGCAAGTAATTTCCAAGTTGCAATGTGGCCAGGACTGTTAGGAGGTGCAGATGTATACTTTTCAAGCTATCAATCAGGTTACACCTCACTTAGTAACTCTCTTGCAAAATATTCCCATTTATACCAGACAACTAACATGTCAATTATTTCGAAGAAAATGATGAAAGTGAATTTTAAACCATGGTGACTTCAATTCAATCTAGTTATAATGTGATTAGAAATTTCCATCCTTAGTTTGTCAATGTCTTGCAGACATGCACCAAAATATTTATATATTTCTTTCTTCTTTCTTTGTGTATTTCCTGTGTTTTACTTTGTACTGCTTGATTCAGTCTCCTCTTGACTCCATTCTTGAGGTACGTACAAATACCTTCATGTACATTTCAATGTACATGTGACTAATAAAGATATCTTAACATAACTTAATAAACATTTGCTGCATATATATAGATTCACAGGAGACAAACAATTTAGTTACCTTCATCCACATACCTTACTGCCAAATGGCATTGCAATAGATCGAGAGAATAATCAATATCAAATAACTGAATATGGTTTATCTTTTGACAAGCATCCCAAGTATTTTGTAAGTGACCAATTTTAAGTTTAGGCTCTCCTCATGTGAGAATAATACAATGTCCAGAGAATAGATACATGCAATACCTTTAATATAACAATCTATTAACTGTATAATTTTATTTAATCTTGGTTACTATTTTCATGGTCAGTTAACGCTATAAGTAATTCTGCAAGAGCTGTTGCAAAGCTATGAACCAGGAATAGGTACAACGTCAGAATATAGGCTCAAAAATAGTTTAAACTTTTGACTCCCTGGCTTCGAATGAATGTGAAGATTTTAAAACACATGACAGGTTTTGATATTTGTCTAAGGTTGCCAAATGCAAAGCTGAAGGGTCAAACAGAACCTCTTTATCAGACCTTACCAATAATGCTGCAGAGTGTATATTTGTTCTTAATATTTAAATCCCAGTCACAGAGGGAAAATCTGCTGCTGCTAATTTGAGGTATTTTTGGATTCAAAAAAATGAATTATATACATCTCATCTTTTTCCTAGTTATGTTTAATTTAATTCAAATTATTCAGCATTTAAATTAGGAGCAGGCTTTACCTTCATTATAATGTTGAAATATTGCATCTAAAAATATGGCAATGGAATTGGTTCTGGGGAAGGGACTAAAGAAATGAACGGCAGGGTAAGTAATCCCACAGCCAACAGTGGAATAAATTATGTAAATGAGTACATTTGTTATTCAGCAATCTACCCTCACACTTGTAGTATAAATACCAACATACTGTGAGTTCAATACATTAGTATTTAAGTTGCATAATAGGTGTACTTGTAGCATCTGCCGGAAACTGAGAAAACACAGAGTGCAAATGTTTTAGAATTCAAAGAAAATGTCAGATAAAACAGTATTTTAAAACCCATGCAAGTTGACTGCTGTTGAATCATTAATTGAAAATAACAATCATATTTCTGATGCAACATAATGGAAAGATTGTATATTCATTTGGTGCTTAACCTAAATGTTATCTCTAACTTTATGTTCATAGCTCCACATTGCACTTGCTTAACCCTCTCACTTTCCAAAGCACTTTAAAACTGACTCAACATATGTCTTTTCACCCTGTGTAATGTTCTCTGATAGCTAAGTGTGAACCAATTGGTGTAGAAATTTAAGCCAATCAAAGTGCAAATTGCTGTTTAACAGTGCAAGAAAAAATAGTAAAGGATAGAAATGTGTTTCTATAATATGTACCATTCATAAGTGATCAGGTAATACCTAATTCCTGTGTATATTTTGCCACGTTTTTACAAGTCTTTTCGAAATGTTACAGAAAAATAACCGTGCAAAGAAAATGACACTTTGTTGTGTGTACTTGTAGCAGAAGACACCATCTGAATCTTTCATTGGAAGAGAGAAACGCTCAAACTCACAGCCATACATTGGCCGTCCCATTAAGCTGGATAAAATTTACCTTTCCAAGGTTAAAGTGCCTCACACATTTGTAATTCATTCCTACACTCGTCCCACTGTTTGTCAGTACTGCAAGAAGCTTTTGAAAGGACTTTTTAGACAGGGAGTGCAGTGTAAAGGTGAGTACCGTAATCAGTATGCATGTACTATTGCCTTAAACAGTGAAGACTGCAGTTTCTCTGGAAGCAATATTTGGATTAAATTGTGTTCTCAGTTTAAATTTTCTCAGTAAAGTTTTGGCATATTAAATGAATTCAAATCATACAAAACTTCAATAATGATCAACAAAATCTCTGTTGCATATATTTTATCATGTTACATTGAGGATATATTTTAATATTATTTAAAAGTCTCCTGCTTGAACAAGTTTTCAACATTCTCCACTTGATTTTAAACTTTGAAATTCTGTTTTTGGAGCTCATTTACAATATAACCATTGTAGCGCCTCACCACTCTTGATCAATTTAACTTCTGGTATGATTTCAGATATAATAATGTATGTCCAAGAGGCATTTGCCTAACTTAAATTGGGTTTTCACAGAACCAGCTGCTTCAGAAAGAGGTATCAAAAAACTTGGGACCCGGCAGCTTTGTAATATGTGACCTTTGCCAGCTATGCCAGTTAGTCTTTGGGAAAAGACAGATGCTCCATATTATCTATGACCTTTTTGATTTTCTTTTCCCAAAAAGTAACCCAGTTTTAATATCTGGAAGTATACCATGGGAACTTTTACCCAGTTGGAGTGGTTAATCCAAAACTGAGCCAAGAGTTGAAAAGTGCACTAATATTACAAACCCATAGAATTCCATATACAGTGTATTTTGATGTTTTGAGAGCCTAATACAAGCTTCACTTTCTCACACCATTAAGAAGACTCTGAATTCCTTAAACCAGGCTTCACACTGCATTGACGTCACACTCTGCTTTGTGCCAAGCTCAAGTGGTGCGAGATGATTTCCCCAAATGGGTCTCATCTCTGATATTTAATGCACTGCAGTTAGATCAGAACTGTTGCCTCTTTCGAAGCAATACATACTTGAAACACCTTTTTGTTGAATGGAAAGTGGAAGCATAACTGCATCCACATTCTGTGCTCTCAGCAGCAGAGAACAAAAATTCAAACATATTCATAAATACTAAGCACTGCTGTGACAAGAATTTCCATAGTGTAAAAATGAAGGCAAATGGAACAAAAAGGAATCATGTGGTTGAGATACTGAGCCACGAAGCAAAGAATTCTAGATCATAATGTTAATTTGAAAGAAGGTTCTGGGAGATGGTGTTGATGAGCCAATTTCTTTTTACGATTATCTCTGTTGACAATCAATCATGATGACACACATTATCAACTTGCATGTTTCCCTGAGAATCAGCAGAAATACTTGGCAGCAAATTACACAGAAACTGAGCCTTAACTTGGGAAAAACAGCTTGTTCCTATCCTAACTATTGTCCAGCAGGACTTGGTGGAAATACTCAAGGGTTTCAGATTGCTCTAAGGATAACGTAATAACCTTGCTAATTTGGGGAAGGTCATGAAGGGACCACTAAACAAAATTACTGCAGTGATCTAGTCCCAGCTATCTCTAATTGCCTCATCATACATCTATTACGAGGCTTGGGATGGAAATATTTGTCGATGATTGCACAGCACTCATTTCCATTCAGGATTCCTCAGATAGTGAAGCAATCCATGTCTAGATGCGCCAAGATATGGAAAGCATCTGGGCTTGAGGCAGTGACTGTTAGGTAACATTTATTCCTCAAACATTGCAAAAACATTCAGTGGCATTGCCAGTGTCAAATCCCAAAGTCACCAGTGTGCAGAAATATACCTGAACCAGGCATAGAAATACAGTGGTTACAGGTCTGGGGCCGTGGACTGTGTGGTAGGTGCCTCAAGTCCTGACTCCTCTAAAATCTCCTGCAAAATATAAATCAGAGTACATACTTGCCTCTATGAATGCATCTGAAACAACCCTGAAGCAGGTCAGTGCCATCGAAAACCAAACAATCTACCTGACTGGTGCATCATCTACCAGCATAAATATCGAATTCCCTAACTATTGGTGTACCATGATTGGATTGAATGTCATCATCGGGACATAAGAAATGATTGAGGTTTTTACTCCAGCAACTGCTAAATCTGTGACTTCTATGACCTAAAATGAGAAGTGGTACATAAGACTGAAATCAGCTCAAAGCTTCCTTCCTAGTCACACAGCATTCGACACGTGGCAATTCATTCAACATTGCTAAGGCAGAGTTCCAAAACTTCCAATGTAACTACTTCGAGAAAATGTAGCAGTTCATGCTAAAGGGACTAATAGCAGCATCTGAAGTATAAATGGGGCAGGCAATAATATGCTACTTTTTCCAATGATACCAATGCACTGTTTCGCAGGGACTATAATACACTAAAACACTGCTTTCGGATGTTTTTATATTTAATTTACTTGCTCTATAATTATGTTTTATTAAAATGTTTTTTCATGTTGTTTCACCTTGTTCACACTGTAATTGAAGAGGCACAACTCACCTCCTGGGCCTTAAATGTCAGGGAATGCTTGGTTGGTTCCTGCCTAACTATAATTTTTTTAGCCCACCCTCCCTCTGGGGAAATGCCTCCTTCCAGTTTAGTCTCTCCTGAATCTCTGATTGCATGTTGACCAGAGCTTCATGGTTAGTTCTAAGTTTCCTGAGCATTTTCATTCTGTGTCAGGATACCATTGGAATTGCAGGCCACAGTCTATTTTAATTATCACGTTGCCTCACAAAAATCGGTTGTCAAAAGACTAATAAAATTAATTTTGGTTGAGTTGATTTGCATATCCACATCTTTGCAGGATTGTTTTTTAAGAACTGTCAATACAAAATATGCAACATTCTATTCAAATACTTTGAGCTAAATATTTTATTTATCTTCTGTATTAGATTGCAAGTTCAACTGTCATAAGCGTTGTGCCCCTAAAGTGCCAAATAATTGCCTTGGTGAAGTGGCTGTCAATGGCGGTAAGTTGGAACATCCATTTCCACATCTCAAAACATCAGTCTTCTGAGGAACTTTGACCAGAGCTTCATGGTTAGTTCTAAGTTTCCTGAGCATTTTCATTTTGCGTCAGGATACCATTGAAATTGCAGGCCACAGTCTATTTCAATTATCACGTTGCCTCACAAAAATCGGTTGTCAAGAGACTAATAAAATTAATTTTGGTTGAGTTGATTTGCATATCCACATCTTTGCAGGATCGTTTTTCTAAGAACTGTTAATACAAAATATGCAACATTCTATTCAAATAATTCAAAGATTTTGGTTGTTGGTGATCAAGAATATTTTTGCCACAATAACGTACTTGAATATTTCATTGAATATATATATATGGTGTGTGATCACGTGTGGATTCTATTCATGTTAGCACTGAAACTGTAAAATAAAAGTCAATGAGATGTTCCCTCAACATCTTACAATCACGTATGTTACATTCATGATCTGTGGATTCCCAGTCATTTTTCTCTGTAATTATAACTTGGGTTCAAGCATCCCTGATGGAATTTGTGATTGGGTTGTGTGTTTTGTTTATTTAATAGATTTGCTCAGTCCTGGTGCAGAGTCAGATGTGGTAATGGAAGAAGGAAGTGATGACAATGACAGTGAAAGAAACAGTGCAATTATCGATGATATGGAAGAGTCCATTTCGCATGACTCTGAAATGTTAATCCCTGTGAGCCACGGTGACAGTGGTGACATGCAGGACCATGAACATGATGATGCAAACCGTGCAATAAGGTTAGTCTGTACTCATAGGAGCTGATATTGAAGGGATTCCTGTTAAATAGATGCATTTAATTTGACTGTACGTTGTTAAGTGTTTCATGTTCATAGAGTAGTGCATGGCATCTGATAGAATGTTAAAGCTGCCAGTTGTGTTCCATAATGCAATGGTTCAGACAATGCTCCTGGTTCATGGAAAACATTCATGGATGAAAGAGAAGATTTTTGTCAAGATGCCTGGTTCAGAATCCCCTCTGAGCAATGACTGCTTGCACATTAGCATCTTGAAGTGCTCCAGGCCATATCACAGGAAGAGAGCACATGAGAATAACCAAAAGAATGAAGTTTTAACATAGCACATTAATGCACAGTACAGGCCTTTCGGCCCACAATGTTGTGCTGACGTTTTATCCTGGTCTAATATCTATCCAACTCTTCCCTCCCACATTACCCTCCATCATTCATGTGGCTATCTAAGAGTCTCATAAATGTCCCTAATGTATCTGGCCCCACGACCTCTGCCGGCAGTGCGTTCCACGCACCCACCGCTCTCTGTGTAAAAAAAACTTACCTCTGACATCCCTCTATACCTTCCTCCAATCACCTTAAAATTATGCCCCCTCGTCTTAGCCATTTGAGAAACTCTTTGAAACAGGGATTAAGTTAGCATGGTAAAAGTGCTTCAAGAGAGATCCAGAGGTTAGGATAAAAGTTTCTGAATGTTTTGTGTTCAGATTTGATATAGTAAAAGGGGGCATGTGCGTCGTCGGTCAGAACAGAAGAAATAACCTGAAATTGTAGATGTTACAGAGAAAAACATACATCATCAAATGATTTTTAGTAACAGTATCACAGTATGGGGGCAGAGATAAATTAGGAGGATAAGCCAGTGAACCAGAGTGGCCAGTCAGCTTAGGGTTGTTAAGTCAGGAGTGAAGGACAAAAAGTGAATTTTGAAGATTAAAAAAACTGCAGATACTGGAAATCTGAAATAAAAACAGAAAATGCTGGAAATACGCAGCACGTTAGGCTGCTTCTGTGGGAAGAGAAACAGGATTTTGAAGAAGTTTAAGCTTATGCATGGTAAAATTCTGGAAGAAACTGAGAAGGGGGGAAGGAATTTCAACACAAGGAAACACCCATTGAAGAGGCCCATACCTGCTTTGCACATACCCAAAGACTTTAATATTCTACTATCCACAAAGCCTAAGGTGAGGTGCATAGCAGACTGGTTCTTGCACTTTCTGTCAAGATTATGGAGGGCATCTATTGGTCGATAGTTTTAGGAGGGAGAGGATCACCTGAGGGTGCAGAGGAAGTGATGATGGAAGGATGAGGAGGTGATTGTGGTAGGTAAAGTGATGAGAAGAGGGTCAGGAGTGGGGAGGGACGAAGAAAAGTTCTGGGAGAAATCTGAGATTCAACAAGGACATCGGTAGGAGTGTGGGGGAGGTGTTGCAATCACTGAAAATGAAGTGATAGAAGCACCTCATCCAGAGAAAGTTTTTCCTTGCACCTCAAACAAGGGTCCACGTGGCCTGTGCCCTGCTAAAGCTGGCCTCAGCCTTCCAGGTAAGAGCTCCTTCAATGTTCAAAGCCCAAACTGTTTTCACATGTTGCATAAAAACATAGTGCTGTGTAAGAGAATTTCTAGGCCGTTGCTTCTTATATGATTATTTTAGGGAAAAATTCAGATGTACAACCTTCTTCTTTAACTAGATGCATTGTAGGCCAAGTGACACATTTTATCATGTTCACAGCTGAAGATTACACACCTTCAGCATATGCTGTGATTCGCGATATTCCTACATCCACTAAATCAAAGGGGTTTTCATTTAATGAGAACAAACATATTTCTGAATACTTTATACATTAATTTTATATCAAGGCAGATGCAAAAAACTATATTCTATAAAGGTTTAATGCATTAATAATAGTCATAATTAAAAGGATATTTATAAATTTTTGACATGTAGCAGCTGTTAAAAATCACATTAGCAGCATTAGGAGGGGGTGAAGGAATTAGCTCATATGAAATTTGTGGACAAATTGGGCAACTTTTGCAAATAAAGATAAATTGGCTGAGTCACCTTTGTTGGAGTCTATGCCGAAATTAATGTTTCAATACATTATACAAAATGGATAACATATAGAGCCTCTGTATTCATTTTGTTTTAGTTCTAAATGTCTAATGCACCTGTCTGTGTCAACTTTGAAGAACAGGAAATGTCATGTGTTATTTTGCTTCATGTGGGAGGCATAGAATTTTCTGTTTCAAAGTTTTTGTTTTAACCTATTGTTCAAGGAGATTTGTTTTTTTCTTTCTGCCTTTAAAAATTGGTATAGTGAAGTAAAGGTGTACATGATTTTAAATTTAAAAAGTCTTGAGCTGAATATTGTCGCTAAAGTACTTGATAAGTTCCCACATGCAATTAACAGTGGCTAACACATAAAGACCACCAGCCAACATCAATAATTTGAAATAGCTACATCAAAGTCAAAAACATAGTTTTTCAGAAGGATTTTCTTTATCCATTTTTACTGAGCAGAGCACTTCTGTTTTCCAGACTGATAAACAGGGCACAGCTTGACTCTACTCTCGTCAGACACAAGTGTAAAACTGCTCCTTCCTTTGCAATCTGTTCTTTCCTAGTGTAGAAGGTTGGGAGGATGTATTTATAAGCTTAACCTGGACAAGGCCTGCTAATTACTTTGGGAAGTTTGTCATTGTATTGTATCACAGAGCCCACGGCTTGCCTCATTGAACCCCTTGCTCTTTAAGAATGAGATTGGTCTTGCATTCACTTACACACAGTAACCATGGAGCACTGTTACATTGTATAATGAAAGAAAGAAAGCTTCTTAAAGCAGCAAAATGCAACATAATGTGAGATTATTTAGCAACTAAAGTTTTATGCAAACAGCCCCAAGAGTTCCTTCTCGATTTGTAACAATCCTTAAATAAAGAAAAATTAAGTTGCTTGGCCATTGGTTGGTGAACTACCTCAGCAACATCTCTATCTAATAAGCCATTATATTGGATATTTACTGCTTCCCAGGTTTGGTCAGGTTACAGGAAAGAGGCCAACCACAGATGTTTTCAATTGGCAATTCCTTGTTTATTACTTTTTTTTTGAAGAGAACCTAATTGCTTTCAGCACAGCTAAGAGACAGAGGAGCACTTAATGAATAATTGCACAAAATTAATAGTATCACACCAATTGTGACAGTGAGTTGAGAGTGCAATACAAACTCTTTGACAAAGGCAGTGGTCTTTCGGGATGCCTTCATAAAAAACTGTGGTGGTGGGGGGGGTTCCTGCCAATCCTCAAGTTGCCGGTGAACAGAAGATCCAGTTTTTTTTAATATCACAAAACAGTATACATTTCTTTCCATTACATTCCTCAGTTTAATGAGGCAGGCATTCTACAGTAGTCATTTTCATTGAACGTGTAGATACCATAAGACATTAACATTAACTTTAGAACTCCTTCCCTATTTGCAACAATCCATATAGAAGTTTGGCTTTGGGCTGGTGGAAGTGTATTACTCATACCTCAGCTTTGTTCCTTAAAATGGTCTATGACAGAGGGAGTTTTGGACATCCCAGATTTTCTAAAGTTACAGAAAGCATCCCTTTTTTTTAATTTTCAATTTCCAAGCCTTTATGCTTACTTTTTGAGAATTGATGCCTGCACTAAACAGCAACAAAGCATCACTTTAAATCATATTTAAAATAATAGTTTAAACTACATTTTAATACAATACAGGAACATTTTAGGATTTAAATGGCGTGACTTATAAAGTTTATCAAATGCTAGCTGTAACGTTGATTCTACTGTAAAAAAAACTTGAGATTTGAACCTTGTCAAGCTGTCTTTAAATGTTCTCCATACAAAACCCAGGCATATTTCCTGTGAACTGATGTACAGTAGTCATGCTTTTCTTGATTTGATTATACTAATTAACTGCTGTAAATTGAGATGAATGCCTTGAGCTTATTACGTGGCAGAAAGCAAACACCAGGGGAGCCAACGCTTTGACATATACCTTGCAAATGGGAATTATGTCAAAATTCCTAACTGATGAAATTCTTCTGGATTAAAATCTTCTAGTTAGAAATATAATGACAAAGTTGATGGCAAACACAGTTTCAATGTTTGAGCACTAACAAAATTTATGCGTAAAAATCAGGCTCTGATGGCATTGCAGAATTATTTATAGATTGAGTTTACAAGCCGCACAGTTCATTGTACAGTTTTATCTTGGAAAGCAACATGGCTTCCAGCTATCATCATTTTAGTAAATTGGGAGCTCAAGCTGCTGTTTATTTTGTTTAGACATATCTATTTTATTTGCAAGAAAAAAAGTCACAGCTTTTTATCCCCAACCATAAATTCTGTGATAACAACCTTTTTAATTCAATGTGTAGATTATTATTTTTTGCAAAGGCAACGTAGCATTTCCATAATTCTGACTCTATTGTAAATTTCCTGCAAAGGTCATCACATGATTATTTCATTCAAGTCTCAACACATATACACACCAATAAATTAGATCTTCCAACCATAACCACAGTCCCTTGCTGCCAATTTAGTGGAAGAATAGGTAGGGTACCAATATGTGTGCTTTCTATAAACATTCTATCTCTTAAGTTAAAACTGGGAAAGTTCTAAATATTTCTGTAACAGGAAATGACATTTTTACAAAAAAGTTCAATTGGAGCAATTTTCTTGATTACATCAATGAAATAAGGTTAAAAATGTATTTCTATGTGTAAAGCATGTGGAGTGATATAGTCATGCAGCAAGGAAACAAGCCCTTCAGCCCAACTCATCCATGCCGACCATGGTGCCCACCAAGCTTGTTGTCATTGTTGTCACCAATGTTGTCATTGTACCTGCCTCAACCACTTTCTTTGGCAGCTCATTCCATATACACACCACCTTCTTCGTGAAGAAGTTGCCCTTTGAGTCCCTTTTAAATCTTTGACCTCTCACCTTAAACCTGTGCCCTCTAGTTTTTGGTTCCCCTTCCCTGGGAAAAAGACTGTGTGCATTCACACTATCCATGCCCTTCATGATTTTATACACCTCTATCAGGTCACCTCATTGATTTTATACACTTCAGAAAGTAAGAAAAAATTGCTCTTCATGATCTTAATTATGATAAATCTGCAGCTTTGTTGTTTAAGTTGCAGCACACCCATATGTTGGTTCACAAGAGTGTGGCTAATTTTGCCCATTGGACTCTCAGTTCCCGAGCATTGCATAAAATCTGCAATTTTACTGTCAGTTGAATATTAAACTCACATTTCTGCATGTAGCAGTGGTTTGTCCTATTTAGAAACAGAAGATACCATGGCATGTTGCTGGTAGCAAGATGACTGGATAACTTGGGATGGCATGGTGCAATTGGTTTGGGGGAAAGGTAAGATGAAATGAAAGGTAAATGAGGAAAGGTAAGGTAATCAAAGAGGAAATGCATAAATTGAAATGAAATAATAAGGAAATAAAAGTTGTGAGAAGAAAAAGTAAAACCTGAGAAAGAAATGAGTGAAAGATATTGGAATCTGTTGGAATGATCTTTATTACATGTGAGAGGTTAATATATGTGAAGAGTGTACATAAAATGACTTATAAGAAATTTGCTGTGTCTGACATTCAGAACGTATCTGTAAGAAAGACTCCACCATTGAGAACTCACTAGGATTATATTATCCTTTACTCATTAATTGAGCTGGAAGAATAGATACAAGTAAAGAGTGGTAGAATTTCGCTGAGAAACTGAATTAAGTGGTAGCTTTTGCTTCTACCATAGCAGATCAATTGGGTCATCCCTCATTCTTTTAAGTATATAGAAACACAAAAATTATTTTTACAACATGTCCTCAGAAGAAAACAGGAAAACGCAGCAGCGCAGAAAGAAGAAAGGGGCAGAAAGGAGAAGTTAAATGGCCATAGAGTCATACAGCAGGGAAACAGGCCCTTCAGCCCAACTGATCCATGCTGACCAAGATTCCCATCAAGGCCAGTCCCATTTGGTCCATATCCCTCTAAACCTTTCCTATCCATGTACTGTACCTGTCCAAGTACCTCTTAAATGTTGTTAATGTACCTGCCTCAACCACTTTCTCTGGCAGCTCATTCCATATACTGACCACTCTCTGGGTGAAAAAGTTGCCCCTCAGGTTCCTATTATATCTCTCCCCTCTCACCTTAAACCTTTGCCTTCTAGTTCTTGATTTCCCAGCCCTGGGAAAAAGGCTGTGCACATTCACCCTATCTACGCCCCTCATAAGATCACCCCTCATTCTCTTACACTCCTGTGGAAAAAAAAGTCCCAACCTGCCCAACCTCTCTCCATAACTCAGTCCCTCAAGTCCTGGCAACATCCTCATAACTCTTCTCTGCAGTCTTTCCATTTTAATGGCATCTTTCCTATAGCAGGATGACCAAAACTGAACACAATATTCCAAATATGGCTCCACCAATGTCTTGTACAACTGCAACATAACATCCCAACTTCTATACTCGATGCCCTGACTCATGAAGGCCAGCATGCCAAAAGCCTTCTTCACCACCTTGTCTACCTGCGATGCCACTTTCAGGGAACCATGTACTTGTACTCCTAGGTCCTTCTACAACACTCCCCAGGGCCCTAACATTGACTGGGAATGTCCTGTACTGATTTGTCTTCCCAAAATGCAACACCTCGCACTTATCCAAATTAAACTCCATTTACCACTCCTCAACCCATTTACCCAGCTGGTCAAGATCCCTTTTTAAATCCAGATAACCATCTTCACTGTGAGTGACACCACCTATTTTAGTGTCATCTGCAAACTTACTATGCCTTGTACATTCTCATCCAAATCATTGATATAGATTACAAATAGTAATAGGCCCAGCCCCAACCGCCGGGGAACACCACTAGCCATGGGCCTCCAGTCCAAAAAACAACCTTCTGCCATCACCTCTGCTTGCTACATTGTGCATGCAGTGTCCTGATGCAGGGTTTCAACCCAAAAGATTGACTATTCCTTTCCCCCACAATCTTCCCTCCAGGAGAATGTTTGTTGGCCCTGTGTATAGCTTCTGTGCTGTGTGATTCTATGACTCTATGTATAAATTTACTCAATTTCAATGTTGAAGTGCTTCAGAATACACTATTTTTTTTCTTTTGAATCCACTGTAAAAATGTACAGATTATTTTTATCTCCAACTCTGGAACAACCAACACATACGGTAGCTGACCATGGGAAAGGCATTGAGTTTCACGATTAAGACCAACAATTTTTAGTGATTGTTTTTGGACCTTGTTAATGCTCATATGCAAAACTAAGTTGAACAGGGAACTGTAATCTCTTCCATTGAAAAGGTAGATCAGATGGGATAATTGGTATCCAAGATGTGAAAACGTTGTTGCCAATAGCATTGCCATTCATTATTGTAGCCTTAATTACACATGGTAGTAATTTTTGAATTGATAATCTTATGCCGTTGCTTGGTACTGGTGGATCCAAATTCCTGAGTAGCATGATTGGAGCACATTCTTTAACTTCAAGATTATGTGATGGCACACCAAGTTGTGACAGACAGTTTAAAAATTCAAGAGGAAAATGTACAGCCCCATCAATGTCTGTCACATTGTCAATAGATTTATATCGTACAGGTTGTCTGAAAAGCTTTGAACGAAGGTCTTTACTTTATGGACTGCACTGTGTCATTTTTTGGTGCTCAGATTGCTCTTTCATGCAACCATTGGTAATTCAAATAGTGTTGAGTGACATTTAGGAAAACAGCTTCCATCAGATTGTGAAGTGATGTAACAATTTGGCCCAAATTTTTCATCAGTGATTCCTGCTGAGTATTCATGTTTAATTTCCCATTTCCTAATTTGAGTAAATTCGAAGCAAACTCTCTTACAAATAGATTGCCTGTCAAAGGCACTGGCATATTGGTTTTCAACTGTAGTCGTTTAACATTTTCCCAAATATATGATGCTTTAATGCAGGCTCTAGTACCTTGTGCAATTACTGGTAGTGTTTGACAAAAATCTTCAGCTAGCACTAAAGTAACAGCTCCCATTAATTTATTATTGTGTCTAAGCTCTTGCAACATTCATTCTGATGCTTCACTGGCTGCTTTGTGAGCATTGTACATTCATCCCAGACAATAAGTTTACAATCTTTAGAATTTTTTTCATTACAGTTCCCCGACCAACGTTACATGTAGGAGGCTCCACAGTTGTCTCACTGAAAGGGAGTTTAAAAGTCTAACTTGCAGTTTTCCCCCCCACATCAAAAGTATTGAAGCAATGCCTGATGATGCCAAGGCCAGGGCAATCATGTTTTGTCTTTGAACTTTAGCCAAAAGTAAATTAGCAAGGTAAGTTTTTCCCATTCCACCAGAAGCAGCAAAAAAAATTATTCCTTGGTCATTGTAAACAGCCTCCGTAATGGTATCTAAGGCATTTCTTTGGTATCTCATGAAGCTTGGTTCTTTCTCTCGGATATATTCTTCTAACTACTTTAAATCATAGTTGGTATCCCGCAGGAACTTAGCACACAAATTTTCAATTTCTGTTGGTCATTCAGGTTGACCAAAAGTACTTGGGTCAGTTACACCCAAATAGTTAGTACCTCAAAAATAGATCTGAAGAAATTCTCATCAATTTTCAATGGGGAAGATTTAAATTAGCCCGCTTTTGGGATGTGGAGGGCCTCCTGTGGGGGGGGGGGGGTTAGAAAAACAAAGGGTTTAGTGCATATCATTATGCTAAACCTAACTTACATGAGGAATTTCAGACCTCTAGGTTGTTTCGTTACTGTGCGGGACACACCCTCCATTCTTAAGAAGCTCTGCAGTGACCCATTCTTTCTGGGCTAGACGATGATGGGTATAATTTTGAATTGAGACAAATAAATCTGATTTCAAAACAACCAACTCAAAAGAAAATCTCTGCAACTTACCTCAAAAATGGATCTGAAAAATACCTCATCAATTTTCAATGGGGAAAATTGAAATTAAGCCCCCTTTGGGCTACGGAGGATTTCATATCCTTATGCTAAACCTAACTTATATCCAAAATTACAGACCTCTAGGCTGTTTCGGTACTGAGATATGCGCAGGGCACGTGGACATTTTATTTTATTATATATCTTTGGATTAATCACACCACTGTCACAAAAGCAAGCAGACACTGGGGAAGTAACAAAGTAAAAACAATTTGACAAATTCTAAATGCAATGGGAATGAGCTACAATGAACACTTACAGAATTAAAGCACTGTAATCCAAAATGAAGGTTCTTGAAGGGGAAACTCATTGAGATATGTGCTTTAACCGAAAATGCCAACGTTTAGTCACTTTCAACAGTGCCACGTGCTAGACACAGTTAAAACTAAGAACAAGTATTTGAACTGAGTAATAGGAAGGTTTTCCTTTCTAACGAAATGTTTGGATAATCGGCCAGAAAGAGCATTAAGGGAGAAAATAGAAATATTCATAATACAGTAAACATATTGAGAGAGCTGGAGATAATAGTATGATGATCTCATTTTGTCTCATCCCAGGCTACATACACTTGCTTATATTAACCAACAAAAGCCAGCATCTGAATTTGCACCAGAAGGAGCAACACAATTTACTACTGAGCCATCAGGGAACTCTTCAGTCATGTCTCAGCTAAAATTCCTTCCATGTTTTTAAAACAGTTAAATGAAAAATACTATTATAATGTAAAAAAAATAAAGTTCAAAGTCTTGAACTTGATTTAAGAAACAGATGACATCACCTTGCTCCCAGAAAAATGCATCTCAAAGTAATGTTTTTTTTCCTTTTTAAGCCCTTCCACAAGTAATAATATTCCTTTAATGAGAGTGGTACAGTCTGTTAAACACACCAAGAGGAGGAGTAGCACTGTGCTGAAGGAGGGCTGGATGGTTCACTTCACCAGCAAGGACACTCTGGTAAGAACATTACTGATTTAGACCAGCCAGATGTTCGATATTTGGTCTGTGCACCTTTGTGAAGGACACATGTTTATGTTCCAGGATAGGTGCAAATGGATTGCAATTTTAGCGTTGCTGCAAAGTGATCCCTGCCTACTGTTGAATATGATGTTTCTGTACAAGTTTCTAGAAAGGATCCAATCTAAGAAAAGAAACATGTACTTCCACGTAGGAGGTAATCGTAAATCATTTGGGATTTCCACCATGTGGACTGCACTTCCATTAATCCCCCTGAAAATAATTTCAGCGTCAAGCACTTTTGACAGTGCCACAGGCTGTCCATGAACTTTTAATCTGACTTGGTGGGGAAGGAGATCTACACCCTGTTAAATATCAGTATAAACTGGGTCTGGCTGGAACCAGAACTGAGACTGGAAACTGTAGTCCAAAACCAATTTGGACTTACTGATGTGCTCTTAGTCTTGGGATTGTCTGATGCCCATTTAATTAACATGCAAAATACCATTGGAAAAGCAAATTTAGTGATGGCATTGCTACAAGAAGTAGCAGAATACACTCCTTATTCAGGGAATGTGAACCAAACGAAGACCAGGAATTGAGCTTGTGAATGGCCTGGTCAGAATTACTCAGCACCATGGTGAAAATATCATGGTGTGTGACTGACACTGGCTGTTGTTAATGAGGAATTGCCCTGCAAGTTCAGTGAATGTGCATTTTGTCTCAGCCACTGAGACAAAAGAGACTGAAGATGCTGAAATCTGGTGGAAAAAAAACAAACTGCTGGAAGAAATCAACGGGTCAAGCAGCATCTCTGGAATCAAAGGGATGGACAACATTTTGGGTCGAGACCCTGCATCAGGACCAGTCCCAAGGCAGGGTCTCGACCCAAAATATTGACCATTCCTTTGTCTCTGTAGATGCTGCTTAACCTGCTGACTTCTTCCAGCAGTTTATTTTTTGCACCATCTAGCCATTGAATGTCCTGTTATTTTCAAAAATAATTGTTAAATCTACACATTAATTACTCATTAAATTCAACAAAGTAAGTAAATTTTTAGCAACATGATAATTAGTGCAACACCACTCAACTTCTCTGATCCAGAAGGGAAGTGACTTGTGCTACAGTCTCTTACCTTCAGAAAGTCAGTAAAACTTTGAAAATGCCAGATTTCAACTTTTTTTCCTTCATTTTCCTTTCTGATCTTTTTCCTGTCACATTATTCAAGTCATCCTCTCCCTCTCACTTTTTTCTGATTCAGTCATGGGATATAAGCAATGCTGGTAGGGAAGCATTTATTGTCCATTCCCATAGCTCCTCCAACTGCATGGTTTGCTAGACCATGTCAAAGGCCAATTGAGGATCAGTCACATTGCTAGGTCACAAATCACACATGGGCCAGACCTTCCCTGAAGGATATTATTGAACTAAATGGTTTCTACAATTCGAGATTTATTTCGGTGACTGAATTTAAATCCCCCTGCTGCTTAAGTGGATTTGAATTTGTGTCTGCAGATCAAAAGTTCAGGCCTATGAATACTAGTTCAGTTTGGTTAACTACTCTACTTCCTACACTGGATTCAGCAGTTTATTCACCCTCCATCTCTGTAGTTCTCCCTTTTATCCCCCATTCCTTAAATCCCTTTGGTTAAATATTTTACATTTATCCTGTTGTTCACTCAAGTGTATTATGCAAAATTTAAATTACACTTGCAGGAAACTACTGGGTAAAAATATCTTAAGCTGCAAGATGAAGAAAAATCTGCACCAAACCTGGCCTTCAGTTAAATCTGACACAAAGTTCAATTCAAAAATTGGATGAGATTTGCCGTGCATTATGTGTTGAAATGCATAAATTTCTCATATTTCCAGTTGTTGATCATTACTTGTCAATTTATGCATTATATCATGGTCTTTAAAAAAGATGTTAATTCCTTTCAACACTTCCTCTTTCTACAATTTAGAGCAAATGGTTCAGTTGCAGAGTGCAAATCCTTCCATAGATGGTATAAAATGGGTTAAATGCTTTACTTCACAGAGTTTAGCCAGTTCAAACAAGTCTCTTGCCACTGACAGTGCACTCGGTATATTCACCCAAAATGCAATCACTGTTTTTAAGCAGAAACAGAGAAGCATTGTGGACTTCAAGGGAAAAAAATTCTAACGTTCAAATTTGGTGCAACTGTCAGACACAGTACACTTGCCACCTATTAACCTGCAAGAAATTGGGGTATAAACCTTTGATCAGTAGAAAGATCCAAACACAGAGAGTGAGATCAGGTGTGAGAGAAGCTTTCCTGTAGTCACTGCATCAAAATCATTAAAGTTCAGGTACAAGCAAGAAATTTGGATCTCTGCCTCTGGTGCAGTTAATAACAATGATTTGTTGTCAGATTTGAAAGAACTTCTCCTCAGCCTCCCTGGAAACAGCCACACCAGTGATGCTATTCTCCATCAGTCACCTTTTATGTTAGAGATCTTGCCACAGTCTGAGCAGTTATTTCCTTGCATATGATATCTTAAACATCCATATTTAAGTTTTGTTTCACCTATGTTGCTATGTAGGAAATAACTAGCAAATTTTTTAAAGTTTTATTATTGCTGACCTATTTCTGCTTTGGAGAGGTTGGAACTGATGAGTCTAAATATTGTTTTCAATATAAATGACATTGTGTCTATTATCATTTCCCTCTGTGTCTCTTACCTTACAAAGCTGATCAGAAAGTGCATATGAGTAATTCAGCAAATAATTACAACTGCACGTTGCACATTAAACACAAACAATCTATTTTATGCATTTGTAGTTCCAGAAGATGGTGCTTGTGAGCTACCCTATGCCTGGCATGCTATGTTCTTTATTAATGCACATACACTTTCTAAGCTGTCTCTGTTTAGATACAAAAACAATTATGTAGTATTAATTTCACTGCATGTTGCAACATCCTTTCACTGCATTGGTAAATGAGAGAAACACTTTATATGATCTCACCGTTCAGATTAAGAGAAGAATTAAAATAATTCTATCCATTGGTACTTATAAATTAGATATTTCAGTTTGTGTAACCTTAGCTAATACAATCCTGGAAATATAATTAACGTATGGAATATTGTTCACAAAATAAATTACCTTTTTCTCAAAAAGCTAATTTTAATCTGACTCTCTTGTCAACATGCTTTCTTGATACTATGATATTAGTAATCTGTGCACATAGTAACAAAAAGCTAAAGCTGGGAAATAGGATTAAAATGACGTTAAGGGCAGAGAGAAGAAGAAAAATCTTTAAAAATATGCATAAAATAGAACACCAAGTGGATATATAGGAGATTGTAAGCAAGCAAACTTTAGGAAGAGAGAGGAAAGAGAAATACAATCTGTTTTAGTTTTTTTATTATTATAATATGACTCTTCAGTGTGGTATTGTCCAATTTGCATCAGTCTCTTAGCATTATCCTGTCTCAAGAGATTTACCATAATATCGATAAAACCTTTTTGGGCACTTAGCATAAAAACCTCCGCAGTACTGTATAAACACCTCCGCCTGTGACACTGACATTTATTCAGCACAGAAGGCTTTTATTGCCTAATACCAGTACATAAACGATGCCACCATTTAAATGTGCTATTCACTGTTCTTTTAAGAATTTTCTAACATTGAAGTGTGTGTTTTATCCTATAGAGAAAAAGACACTATTGGAGACTAGACAGTAAATGTATCACCCTCTTTCAGAATGATACAGGAAGCAAATATTACAAGGTAAAGGTTTCGTTACTTGATTTTCTCAGTCAGACATTAACACTGAATAAATAATCCAAAATGATGCAAGCTAAATGTCAGTGAAAAGTTCCGGTTGAACTCTTGCTTTTATTCCCTTTTATTCCAAATGATTATTTAAAGCATTTTGGCTGGTTTAATAAGGAATATGTTTTAAAATAATTACAGATAATAAGTAAATCAAATTACCTTTTTTACATAGAATATCTACATCTGACAAGTATAATAAATTGTTTAAGTTTGTATTTTGAAACATGAATAAAATAAAACCATATGTGGGTTCCATACTGATCCATTTTGTCTACAAAAGCAAAAGGGGATGTTTGTGATTTTTTTGTAAAACAGCACTGAGCAAAACATTGAAGATCAACAGAAATAAGAATTGCAGCTTTACTGAGCTACTGTCTGAAATATTTTAAACTGTACTGCCAAAATTCTGCATACCAGAAAATAATAGTGCTCCTAAAAATTATTTGTAGTTAACAAGAAAACTACAACACATTTAAAACCTTAATTTTTGTAAACTGAGATGCTTGTCCCCAATTTACACTGTTCTTGTAGTAGTCTGTCAATCTCAGAGGGCAACATGCTGTGACTCATAATTTAAGTCACTTTGACATGTAAAGGAATTATGTCATCATGGCACATTACTGTCTATGATTGACAGGTGGCATTGTAGACCTTGTGCTAACAGACGGTAAGCACCAATTTGTTAAAGTTAAAGGTTAACCTGTTACATCTTTAAAATCAGCTTCACAATTCCTTTTTGAAAAATAGTTTAAGCTGTTGCATTATTCAATTAAAAATATTGAAGCACACAGCTTTAAGTTCCATTAAATGATGTAAACAGTAAGGTATTAATAAAAATGTTCCTTTATTTTAAAATGCATAGTAATATTGCATGTACATGTTGATTTAAATCTGTGTTTAAAAAATATATTTTGATATGTATGTTATATTCCAATATGTGCACCCGATCTCATTCAAATGACAAAATAATGGGAGATGACCAACTAACCTCGTCTCAAGGAGGGGAAAATTTGAAATGAGGTTATCCTGTGAGGTATTTCTTCTGGGGGGAAAAATCTTCAGAATTATTTACTTTTTCAGACTTTAGCAAGTGGCATTATGGATGTTACCTGGTGGCAGCAAATATAAAGTGCTAAGTTGTACTACTTAGTCACAAAAAAAAGGATGGCTTCTGGTTCTAATACTCTGGGCCAAATGACCTTACTTGAGCTGGGATGTCAAGAGGGTTGCAATACCTGGCCTCTGTATTCCAGGGCTGGTTGAAAAGACACTAGTCAGGGTTCAGCCTTCAGCTTATTCCCCAGTAAGCACTGATGGAAAACATGCATGAACATTACACTGGAAGAGGGGGATATTGCCCTGGGCTGCATTATGCCTCAGTTGAATGTCTGAACACTCACAGACTCTGAGGGTTCCCTGTGCCTGTGGAACTAGATCCCAGCATTAGTTCCTGGAAGGAGTAGAGGAAAAATGAGAAGGTAGAAAAAATCTTTATCTAATTTTTATCTTCACTAAGTCCTTGTACATGACCATGAAGCAAAGATAACAGTTTACTAAATTTACTATGCCGGCAATTAAGGGTGATTTGTTTTTATGTATGGAATAAGAAAAATATATTTTTAATTGCAGGAAATTCCACTATCTGAAATTTTATCTCTGGAACCTGGAAAGAACTTCAGCTTACTACCTGCTGGAGCCAATGCTCATTGCTTTGAAATTACCACTGCAAGTGTGGTCTATTTTGTTGGCGAAAATCTGACAAATCATTTGAGTACACAAAAAAACAACCCGACTACCCAGTTGTCGGGTGGCACTGGTTTGGATGTTGCCCAGACATGGGAGTTAGCTATCCAACATGCCTTGATGCCTGTCATTCCAAAAGGTTCATCTGCAGGATCAGGGCACAGCCTACACAGTAAGTTAAATGTCTGCAATTATCAAATAGAAAAAAGTTCTATCTGAAATGTACTCTTAATATCTATGTATTTAAACGAAATGGAAATGTTAAGTTATTCTGAGGTAGATCACATGGAATTCAGGGAGAGCGAGCTAAGTGGATACAAAATTGGCTTGATGGTAGGAAGCAGAGGGTGATGGTAGAAGGTTGTTTCTTGGACTGGAGGCCTGTGACTAGTGGTGTGCTGCAGGGATCGGTGCTGGGCTCATTGTTGTTCATCATTCATAACAAACAATTTGGATGAGAACATACAAGGCATGGTTAGTAAGTTTGCAGATGACACTAAAATGGGTGGTATCGTAGACAGTGAAGAAGGTCATCAAAAATTACAGGAGGATCTTGATCAGCTGAGTAAGTGGGCCGAGGAATGGTAAATGGCGTTCAATCCAGATGAGTGCAAGGTGTTGCATTTTGGGAAGTCAAACCAGGATCGGACTTTCACAGTGAACAGTAGGGCCCTGGGGAGTGTTGAAGAACAGAGGGACCTAGAAATGCTGGTACATAACTCCTTGAAAGTGGCATCACAGGCGGATATGGTGGTGAAGAAGGTGGCACACTGGCCTTCATCAGTCAAGGCATTGAGTATAGGAGTTGGGAAGTTATGTTGCAGTTGTACAAACCATTGGTGAGGCCACTCTTGGAGTATTGTGTACAGTTTTGGTCATCCTGTTATAGGAAAGATGCATTAAGCTGGAAAGGGTGCAAAGAATACTTACGAGAACATTGCCAGGACTTGAGGGCCTGAGTTATAGGGCGACTTTGTTCCTTGGAGTGTAGGAGAGAGAGGAGTGACCTTATAGAGGTGTATGAAATCACGACGGGCATAGATAGAGTGAATGCACACAGTAACTTTTAGGGAAAGGGAATCAAAACCTAGAGGGCATAGGTTTAACGTGAGAGGGGAAAGATTTTAAAGGGACCTGAGGGGCACCTTCTTCATGCAGAGGGTGGTCCGTATAGTAGACGAGCTGCTGGAGGAAGTGGTTGAGGCAGGTACAATAACAACATTTAAGAGAAACTTGGACAGGTACGTGGATAGGAAAGGTTTGGAGGGATTTGGGCCAAATGTGGGCAACTGGGACCAGCTTGGATGGGCATCTTGGTTGGCTTGGGAGAATTGGACCAAAGGACCTGTTTCCATGCTGTATTGCTGTATGACTCTGTGACTCTCTGTACTGATGATTTGATTGGAAATAATTCTAAGATTTGTTATGTTACCATTCCTGAGGCTGCATGAAGCATTTTCACCTGCCGTCATAGACATTTAGCTATGATATTGGGAAACTTGCATTCGTCATCATATTGTTCATTAGAAGTGTGGTCAAGGTTTTAATTGTATTTGACCAACAGCTTCAACACCTATGCCATGAGGATGAAAATGTAAATCCAGTGTCGATACAGTCTGACAGGATTTCTCCTATGATTTGGCATTTACTTATGCAATGGTGAGCTTCCTTTCCAGTTCACAGCCACCTTGTGTGTTTGACATCTGATTTGCACTGCACCTAAATCCTAAACCAAGTCACACCACTGTTAAATAAAGTTGAAATAAACGCTGAAAGAATGGGATTCTCAATCCAAACCTTCCCCTCGGGATGTAAAAAAAGACTTTTTTTTATAATGATCTTCATACCCATATTTACTCAAACGTTTAAGAAACCAATGAAGTTTTGTATCAAAATATTGCTCAAGTTCTAGTGTCAATATATGTTTGAGACCTGGAAAAATATATATTAAAAGGAACTTATATATTTGAAACTCTTGGTTAGAAGTACCTTGGATGCGACCAGCTGATCTAGGTTGGAGTTGTTTTTTTTTAATGGTAGTATTTGCAAATGGAACTGAATGGCAGAATTCTACCTCTGTCCAAGCAGTGTGAATGATGAGATGTGTGAAAATACTTACCCAATACATGTTCTCATGGTATGAAACCATTAACATAGCCAACCTGTTGGCACAATGACTGACATTAATCAAATATAATAGGTTGCGTACAACTAATTGGAACAGATCTATTTTAAAAGCTTGCTTCTCCTTTTGTTACATAAGTAGGTGGGAGAAGCTGACCTAATGTATAATAGTTGGAAATTATTGCAGATGCTGGAATCCAAACTTAAAATACTTAAGTCAGGCAGCAACTGTGGAGAGAGAAACAAAGTTAACATTGAATCTTTCTTTGTCCCTCCACAGATGCTGTGTGGCATGTTGAACATTTCCCCTGTTTTATCATTAAGTTATTGTCAGAGGCTTAAACACTAAAATCATTTCATGACAGTAAACTCAATTTTATTCTCTTTTGTCAGGAGATGCATCTATCAGTATCTCAGTGTCAAACAGCCAGATCCAGGAGAATGTGGTGAGTTGTGTTTGCAGAAGGGAAGAAATTTGACTGTTTCACAAACTGCAATAAAAACTCATAGTTGCCCATTGTGTCACTCAGATAGTTTTGTTTGTTAGCTTCAAAAGAAACCAATTCAGGAAGGACCATCAGTAGCCTCTTGCAGAATACTGAAAGTGGAAATAGACCATTGATCAAAGCCATTAAAGCATTAAATGATTATTGACACGCACCCCCCCCCCCCCCCAATCTCGTCAGCACTGAATGTTCAAAACCTGGGAGTAATTTCTTTTTAAAATTTGCAAGTTAATATCATTCAGTGCAGATGGGTTATTTCACAGGTGTGTTTCAGGAGCTAAGAAGTAAATAAACCAAATAAATCTTGCATATCCTTTCCAAAGTCTTGATATCCTCCCTAAAGTGTGGTCCCCAACATTGTGGGCAATACTCCAGCAGGGGGCAAATTAGTGTTTTGTATAGATATAGCATCCTGACTCGTCTGCTTCATACATCTCTGAGCCCAAAATCTCATGTGCTTTATAAATTGCTTTTTAAAAAATTATCCAGCTACTTCCAAAGATAGTCACATCATCACTCCAATGTTTCTCTCTCCTTGTAAACCATCTGCAATGGTATCATATATCTTGGTTGCTTTTTAACCAAAATGTATCACGTCACAATTTTCTGCATTGAATTTCTTCTGTAATTTGTCCACTTATTCCACCAGCCTGTCTTAGTCTTCTTAAAGTCTATTACTATTTTATTCACTCTTCTACTGTATGTCCTTTGTGTCATGTGCAAATCTTGAAATTCTACTCCCAGGTCCAGGTCATTAATAGTCATCAAGACAGTAGCGTGTTACTATTGAACCCTAGAGACAATCTCTGACTATGATAAATAGATATTTTTCTACAATGTAATTTGTGAAATGTTGTCCCTAAATGCTGTAAACTGTGAAAGATATGAGTAAAATATGACAGAATTATATAGGGCATGAATATTTGGCATTTAAGGATTCAATGCAGAGTCTGTGATTTAGACGTGGTTTTATTTTTGGTGAGGTTTGAAGTGGCTCCTTTTGTAAATCAAGATTGTGTTATGTGACTCTCTCCCAACAGGATATCAGCACAGTATATCAAATATTTCCAGATGAAGTATTGGGTTCAGGACAATTTGGAATAGTATATGGAGGTAATAATAATAATTGTTATAAAATGTACAAATTATCAAATTTTTACAGCAGTAAACATTCTATAGAAATCTGTTTAATATATCTTTTACATTGGGTGAAAGTTTTGTATTTGATATTTAACATTGGCCATTGATTAATGTTCTGAAATTTTATGCTCATCTTGGCCTTATTGGTGCACTCTATTCCCAGAGTCAATTTGCCATGTCTCCATTTTACTGAAAGTAACTTTTAGCTGCTTAAGCTTTTCTTGTTGAATTACGTGAGACCTAAAATAATCCTAATCCTTTTGAGTCCTCTTCAAAAAATTCATATTCCTTTGCAGGTGTATTGACTCAAGATTACAAGTATATTCCATAACTGACCTGTCCAATTTCAAAATAATGTGTTTGGTCACTCCAGATACATCCAGTACCCAATACCCTTATGGCTGGTGAGATGTTTTCAACATCCACAAGTCCCAGTTTCCAGCTTGAGCCAGTAGAATGCAAAATACCCCTTTTGCAGTGCAAAAACTACCTTTATATGCATTGGAATATAAATGGTTTAAGGATAATTCAAACTCTCCAGGTATTCAGGAAAACCAATCAAGAAACTTAATATATTCTACCAAGTAGCAGATTTAATCTGTTTTCCAAGCACAGTTTCTGCCTCATTGCATGGAAGTCAGCCTTGCGTAAATCTTGGCAGTTGTTTTGCATTTCTCCCCTTCTAACACTGTGTTGAAACTCATCATGTTATTGATGGCTATTAGATAAATATCCAGACCCTTGATTAGTTGGTCAGTGATGCAAGTACTAATGTAGATGCACTGATACCCAATTAGCTACAGAATCCTACTCCACCACATGCAGTCAGTTTAAAAACCAACTTTAAAATAGGGAGGTTTTGGTGCAACTTTACAGGGCAATGGTGAGATTGCAGATGGACTCTATACCTTTGGTGAGGTTTGAAGTAACTATCTATGGAATTCTCTATCTCAGATGGCTGTGGAGGGGCATCATTGAAGGTGGAAGTTGACGGTCATTTAAAATATAGAAGAATTAAGGAGGATGAGGAGAGAGCAGGAGAGTAGTGTTAAGGACAAGACTGGATCAGTTAAGTTGAATGGTGAAGCAGGCTTGAGTGGCCAATTGACCTATCCTGCACTTGTTTAATATGTTCTCATTGTCATCTCAGATTTTAAGAACATACGTTTAGTTGTCAAAAATCTAAGTGATATGGGGAAATGGGGGGTTAGATTTGCCACAATCTCATTCCATGATGGAACAAGCTTGAGGGTCTAATTCTATTTCTGTAATTATATACATGGGTACACAGGAACAAATATGTATATTTGTCTTAGACACTTATTCAATTTTATATTGATCAGTTACCCAGTTTATTAATATTTATGTAAAGATTGAATTCTTCATTGAAGGAACAAAAGTTTACTGTGGATTATAACTTGCCATATTTTTGACATTTAGCGATCTGCAGGCAGTCATTTTGTTAGGTGAATCATTCTTTTTTACAAAGAATTTCTGTCCAGCAAATAGTACAAAATAACTGGTAGTATTTTATAAATGACAGTTCATGATCTCTAAAAGTGGGGAGAAAACAGAACTGCAAAGTAGGTCTTTAACCTGGGCAATCACTTGCTTTGATGTACCAATTCTGTTTGTGTGAAGAGTTTGACAACTGTGCCAAATAATCCAAGAGATGTGGGAGAAAAGGCTTTACAGTTGCCTGCAACATGTAAGTGAATGATTCCTGTATCACATGATGGGCAGATGGCATTGCATAGATTTCACATATTGAAATTTTTACTGGAAGTATCAGTTATATTTAAAGTAAATTTATTTAAATACTATAATTAAACATTTATCTTCAGTGGAGCACTATACCAGTAAGCTCTTTAAGTTTCTGTTGCTGTGCTGTATGTGATTCTATCTGGCCAAATAATTGATCATTCTTGCAGATTTTGATAGTCAAAGTAATTACATATAATTTCACATTTCAGATCTTGATTGATGAAATCAGAATGCCAGGAAAATCAGATGGATGTACATATATTTTATTTCATAATACCAAGTGCACCATGTAAAATCTGCATATATCACTGGATCAGCTTAAAAGCATCCTCAGTTACAAAGTAACAGTGAATGGCTGCACACATAACATGTTACATGTAGCACATATTTCCTTTCTGAAGAGTACCATGAGCTGGTCACCAAGAAATATACTCTTACATTGGTGATAAATTCTTTACCTTATATTTTATGTCACACAAGACAATTATCCATGAACTTGCCTCACTGGAGTTCACTTTCTATCATTCTAAATTTTAAGAGTTTCACTTTTAAGAATATCCAGTCTCAGAGCATGTCCCGCAAGACCTTAGGGACAATGGTGCAGAAACTGATATTGACATTCCAATACCCACTCAGCTGAGCAATCCCTTTGCACCATGCAGTCAGTTCCTTTGTGAGACAGTGTACTTGTCCTCTTCAGCTATTGATTGTGGGTGTTTTTCTCCTTCCCATTTCCATTGAAGGAGGGGCAACAACAATCATTTTATTTCATTTAAGTAGCAATTAGCATGTTTCTTTCTGTCAGGAGTCTGACATCAATTGCATCCACTTGGGCAAAGCTCAGGGTGATTACCAAATGGTAACTGCAAAGATCTGGAGAGAACAGGAAATGCAATTCATTAGTTTAAGCATCACAAGAAAAAACTGTGCGGCTAGGACAATCCATGTCTGAAACTGGAATCTTTTTTGCTTGTTTGTTAGGTAAGCATCGCAAGACAGGTAGAGATGTAGCAATCAAAGTGATTGATAAACTACGATTCCCAACAAAGCAAGAAAGTCAGCTTCGGAATGAAGTTGCAATTTTACAGGTAAATAGGTCAGAAATTCTGACTATCAACTGAAAGCACATCAATTAGCATTGGGTAGGGAGTTAGAAGTGGTTAACATATCGTTTCACCTTTGAAATCCACAATAAAATCTATCCCTCAAGTGTTGAAAGCCCCCTCTCAACTGGTTCTAAATGACTTTGTTTAGTCTTAGTTCATTTCTAATACAAACAGGACAGTTTGATAATGTGGGTCAGGGTAGAGGAAGCATCACTCCATCTGACATTTGCTTGAAGCCACCATTGAAATTAACTGACCTATTCTTTAGTACTGAAATCATTATGGGAGAAAAAAATTGTCTATAAATTTTGAAAATATAAACTTTTTTATTTATGGGCTGTAGCTTGCTGATAAGTGCTGGCATCTCACGGCTTGTGTAGCACCGAGTTCAGGATTCCCACACAAAAGTGGAGATCCCAAATTTGCCAGCAGCTCTCCAACTGTGCTCCACTGTTGGAGTTCATGCAGTATTCAGCAGTAGGGCAAGAACTGGCTGCATTTCCCCAGGAACTTACTTTTTTTTTAAAAAAAACGAAGAAAGAATGTAAACATCAGTTTTGAATGTTTCCAAGAATCAGGGACATTGAAATTTCTGGACAGGTTTGACAGCCAAAGTTATGTCTGCAGTTCTGTGGAAGGGGCTTGTTCTAGCCAACACAATTGACAGCATAACCTTGTGCAAAATCCTGCTGCTTCACAGGCCCTGGCCATTTTGGATCAGGTAGCTTTGAGCAACCAGTCCACATAGGCAAATCTGGACAAAGGCAAATCTGGACAAAGGCAAGTCCTACTTACCTCAGGGAATAGCCCAGGCCACAAGCTCAAGCCCAAACCCATTGTCTTGTTCTTTAAATGAAAAGTCCTATGTAATTAAAGTATCACAATGCTTCACTTTCTCACAAAATGTTTAGAGATATTGTTCCTTATAAAACTTACATTATATATGGGGAAGAACATCTTTTTATAGGTACAATTTCTTTGCCCAGAATCTGCATCACCCTGGTGTAGTGAATTTGGAATGCATGTTTGAGACTCCTGAAAGAGTGTTTGTTGTCATGGAAAAGCTCCATGGAGACATGCTGGAAATGATCCTGTCAAGTGAGAAAGGACGTCTGCCAGAACATATAACAAAGTTTCTTATTACACAGGTATGTGACAGTTACGAGTGCCAGGTGATTAATAATACAATCTGCAAAACAAAAAGGTTTTAGGATCATCAGTAGGTGTACTTGAGCACATTTCTTATTAGCATTGGCCGAACCAATACCCAGCTTGCACCTGAAATGAAGCATCTCCACCAATTTAACTCAAAAGGACGTGTAATATTAGTTGAATCCCCATTGCACCCATGGTGATTTGTGTTTTCTTGCCCACGATTGTTCTGTTGAAATGAAATTATATATTTGGCGTGACTTTCGAGCCCTGAGTCAGAATCGTGAAAAGTAGTGCTTGGATTGTCAGTCAAGCACAAATGTCCTTGCAGCGTTGTCTACACATGTTCATCAAGTTGGTTCTGGTCTTCTGTTCTGAGATTCCCTGTAGCTGGTGAAAACTTCTCTCTGCACTGCTGTTGCTTATTTCACATTTAAGTGGAGTCATGGCTTTGAAGCCATTTTTTTCTATTAATCAAACATCTATAAAAGGATGCTTGTGTGTTGCTGGCTTCTGGAATCTAGTCATCTCAGTTCAAACACTGAAGTAAACCTGAAAATGCTGCACCCTCCAATAAAACTTTTGGCTTCTTGTTTGAAGATTGTTTCCTGCATATTGACAATGAATTAAAAGAGCAATTAGGGCAAAATAAATGAGGGAATTTCGGTGAATGCAGTGTGCATAGAATTTCAAATGGTTAAAGGAAGTTATGGTGAGGTAACAAACTGTGTTAAAAATTATCTTTCAATTAAACTTTTACTAGTAAAAGAATAGAGTTAGGGACAATGGGTAGCCATATTCCTCGGGGTATCATTCTGGAGGTATTAAGATGTATAGTCAATGGTTTGATACCAAAATTGCTCTGAAGAATTTTTTTTGAAGGAAACCAGCTTTAAACATTGGCTTGAAGTTGTAAAATATAAAAATTAATCCTTTTGCATTTTTTTATATATATTTTATATATATATATATAAAATGTCAGTCAGATATGCAATTGGGTTAACTTTTATGAGTTCTTACTTTGAGGAAACTGAACAAATTCTTCAGTACTGTAATCTCAGATGCTCACCTTGCTTAGAATGGTTAAAAGAAAGTACAAAACATTGCTTTGTGTTATCTCTCATGATATTGGCAGGTATTGTTTTAATGTGCATTCTTCCTTTGTTTTGAGCTCTTGGATATATTCAGTAAACAAAGTCCAGTTAGTTTCTGTATGTCAAATATAGGGTAGACAATCATTCTTGCATAATGCTCTTAGTAATTTGATTTTCTTTAAAAACAGATACTTGTTGCTTTGCGACATCTCCATTTTAAGAACATAGTTCACTGTGACCTGAAACCTGAGAATGTCCTCCTAGCATCAGCTGATCCCTTGCCACAGGTTAGAATGATTATCTGATATTAGTATGTGAACACTGTTGCTGTAGATTTTAAATATCAATACATTTATGGCCATTCCTTTACTTACAAAATTTTGCGTGTAATCATTTTAGTATTCACCCTACCTGGTTCTTTTCCAAACATAGGTCAAGCTTTGTGACTTTGGATTCGCACGTATAATTGGAGAAAAGTCTTTCAGGCGTTCTGTGGTGGGAACACCAGCATATTTGGCTCCAGAAGTCCTTCGGAACAAAGGATATAATCGATCGTTAGACATGTGGTCGGTAGGCGTTATCGTCTATGTCAGTCTTAGTGGCACCTTTCCATTCAACGAAGATGAAGATATTCATGATCAAATTCAGAATGCTGATTTCATGTATCCCCCTAATCCCTGGAAGGAGATCTCACTGGAAGGTAATTGCAATAAATGGACACAGCAAACCACAGGAATGTTAGCATCACCATTCCATTTTAACATTGCTCATTCCATTCAAAGGGAGATTTTGCCTTTGTCTGAAGGAGAGATACAGAGGCTAATGTTCTTACCTTTTGTAGTGTAGGGAAAAATGTGTTCAGTATCCTTGCCAGATACAAACACCCTGAACATCTTGACTGTTTTAATGTGGTTTAATGTAACTCCATGACACCTTCTTCATATCAAATGGAAGAGCAGGCTCGAAAGGATGAATGGCCTTTAACTGGTGCTATTTTTCTAATTTCACAGAAGGAAAAATTTTAAGTGGTTTTTTTCCAACTAATTTCCATCCTGCAATATGATAGTTGATCGACTTTACATTGAGCTTTTTACCAAAGCAATTATAAATATAGTTACAGTAAAATTACACCGCATACCACCATTTTTCCAGTGCTGTGGCTACTGATTTGCTTCCAATCTCCACCATGAATCACACATATGCACTTATAGCCCTGCGCAGCAAAGTGGGTAACACGGAAACATGTGCGTCATTTGTATCACATGTACGTGCCAGAGATATGTGGAGTAGGCAGGTGGCGATGTCAAACCTGGTGCAATGTTGATTTGTTGTCACCTCTGCCAAATTGTCCTGTATCCATCCAACTAATGGAGGTGTTAATCACACACAGACAACCTGGTGTTCAGCAAAAAGAAGCACAACCACCACCCACCATCCGCACCCACACCCGCCCCCCCCCCCCCCCCCCCCAACCTTTGCTTTGTAAAAATACAAAGGACTTGCAGATTTGTTAGTGATTGAATTGGAATTCAGTTTGTTCAAAGAAATATGTATTGATTGAAGTGAGGAGATAATTACAGAGCTTGGAATCTTCAGTTGCCTCTTTGGTTGACATGAATTGGGCCATTGCTTGCCACACTGCTGGGGCTTTGGTGACAGGAAGAAGTAGGTGGGCCACATTGCAGGGCAACCTACCAGAAGAAGAAAGAGGGAGAATGGCTGTGACTAAGATGGAAGAGTCTAAAGGGAGTAGATGTCTGTGTACATCTGACAGAGGAGCAATGCCTTTGGACACTGTGTTTTACCAAGAGGGCATAAGAGAGACCTGCTGTGTGCCCTAGCCACAGGTTTCTACCTTGATTTCTGTGTTTGGGACAGTAAAAGTCACTTAGGGTGAAACTTCTTTCACCTTTCAGCCAGTTTAGGTTGATGCTCAAGATTTAGAAACCTTTGTATGTTGGAGGTAACGGACTGTAGCCTGAAGCAACACCAAACTCATCTCCTTGTCTTTGGGATAGCAACAGGTGGCATGTGTCTAGGGGGTTCACAAACAGTAGGGAGGGGTGGCCTTGTGCTGGCTTAAGAGTCCGTCACAGAACACGGATCTGTACCAGAACCGCAGTGCATTTCATTGGCTATATCGAGGAGCCTGAGCCAGCTCACCAACACTTAGTAATTAAACAGTCCAGGCCTGCAGGGAGCAGCAACACTTGACTACATTTGGGCATGGTCTGATGGCGCAAGTAATATCCAAACAGTGCACGTGTAAGGAAATGACCATCTCCCAACCTGCCGCTGAGGGAGTACAGTGAAGGTTCACCACATTGATTCCTGGGATGGCAGGTTTGAGGACAGATTAAGCAGGCCAGGCCTGTACTGCCTGGAGCTTCATGAGGTCATCACATTGAAACATGCAAGATTCTTCTGAGGCTTGACAGGGTAGAAGCACAGATGATGTTTCCTCCGTCTAGAATCCAAGGGTCATCGGCTCAAAATAGAAGGTGAAGGATTGGATTCTAGCTGGAGTATTGTGTGCAATTCTGGTCTCTGCACTATAGGAACAATATGATTGCACTGGAGAGGGTGTGGAGGAGATTGACCGGGATGTTGCCTGAGATGGAACAGGCTGGTTTTGTTTGCCTTGGAGAGTAAGGGGTTCCTGATAGAGGTATGTTAAATTATGAGGGGCATAGGTAGAATGAATAGTGAGAATTTGTTCCTCAGAAGGGATATGTTTAAAACTCGAGTGCATAGGTTTAAAGAGAGGAGTAAGAGGGCCAGAGGGGATTGAGAAAGAGTATTTTTTTCACCCAAAGGGTGATTACAAACTGGAACACACTGCCTTAGTATTTAAGAAGTGTCTGGATGAGCACTTGAATCTCCAAGGCATGGAGCACTGCAGATTTGAGTGTTTTTAAGTGGGTTAGTATAGGTGGGTGCTTGATGGTCAGTATGAACATGTTGGGCAGAAGGGCCTGTTTCTATGCTGTATGACTCTAAATTTCTCTCGATCCTTTGGGTGATCCTAAGCTAGGAAAAGCTGGACTGGTGACTAGTAATTAAAGATGGTCTTAGCAAAACAGAGAGGGATGAATGAAGTTCAGGACATCAAGAAGTATGAATGCTTTTGGGTGGAGGGGAGAAATAGTGAAAGGCAAAAAGAAACTTTTTCATGAAATAGTTTTTTCCTGATTGGCAAAGGGGTGTGCTACAGGGGTCGGTACTGGGGCCTCAACTTTTTGCAATTTACTTAAATGAATTAGATGAAGGCACCGAAGGTTTGGTTACTAAATTTGCTGATGACACAAAGATATGTCAAGAGCAAGTTGTGAAGATGATGAAAAGAAGCTAAAAAAACGATATGGATTAGTTAAGTGAATGGGGCAAAGATCTGGCAAAGGTGAGAGATGGTAGAGCTAAGAGTTGCAGAGGGTTCTGGGTGTCCTAGTGCATGATTCATAAAAGGCTAAAATTAGGTACAGGTAATTAGGAAAACTAAATGTATTGCTTACTGCTCAAATTGAACACAAAAGTAGAGGTGCTATGCGTCATTTTTACATGGGGCATTGGTCTCCTTACTGTTATTACTGTTGGTCTCCTTTATATTAATACATTGGAACCAGTTCAGAGAAGGTTTATTAGATTAATACCAAAAATGAGCAAACAGTCTTATGAGGAAAAAGGATGGATAGACTAGGCTTTTATCTACTGGAATTTAGAAGCTAGAGGGGACTAGATTGAAATGCAAGATTATGTGGGGTGTTGATAGAGTGGACGTAGAGAAGATGTTTCCTCTTGTGGGACGATCTAGAACTAGGGGTCACTGGTTAAAACAAAAGGTTGCCTATTTAAGACAAGTAAAGTAAAATATTTTCTGACAGATGGTCATGGGTTTTAGAACTCTTTTCCTGAAAGGGCAGTAGGAGGAAAATCTTTGAATATTATTAAACCAGAGTAGATTGAAACTTGATAAAAATGCAAAGTTAAGGTTACAGTCCGATCAGCCATCATATTATTTATTGATGGAGCCAGCTTGAGGGGCTGAGTGGCCTATTCTTGCTCCTAATTTGTATGTTTGCATCATCCAATCCCCACTATCGATGTCTTGGGAAGATTCCATTGACAAGAAATGTACCTGGCCCAGCCACATTATTACTGTGCTCAATAGAGTGGACCAGAGACTGGATATTCTGTGGTGAGGTAAACTCCCCAATACTCTTCCACAACTTTAAGCCATAAGTCAGGAGTGTAAGAGAATACACTTCACTTACCTGGATGAGTGCTTAGTAACAACAAAGTTCATGAAGCTTGAATTCATCCAGGACAAAGCAGCCTTTCGCCTGGTATCATTCACCACCCCAAAGTGGAAGCAGAAATACAAATTTAACATGGTAATAGAAATGTCCAAAGTTGTCAAGAAAGGATTAGAAAAGTGATGGCTCTCCCAGTTCCATGGTGAATTGCAGGAGAATTAAACAGTACAAAAGAAATAGATAATGGTATCAATTTACCAGTTGGTGTATGTATTCTTTCTTTGTACATTCTTTGTGGAGCCAGGGTTGTGGCAGTCACAAATTGAGCTGGATTCTAGCCTACTTTTCTCTTCCTTTCTCGACCATACTTTTAACGTCAAACTATAATGTGCAAATTTGTTCAAAATAAGAAAAATAAGTTTTTTTTTTTCTTTTTCTCTTGGCCTTTCCTGAACACACACTCATTCTGTCACAAACAGTTGTTATTCGCATGCTGATTTAAATTGTGAATGTCGGCAAGCTGTTCAACCACATACGCTTTCACAACCTCCACTTCCAGAGGAGTCACTAGATATTAAACAACAACAAATTGCATTTATGTAGAGCCTTTAATGGAGCAAACATCCCAAAATGTTGCAAACAAAGTGGCAGACCGAGCCACGCAAGGAAATATGACCTTAAAGAACTAGACGGGATGAAGAGGTAGAGGAAGAGAATTCCAGAGCATTTCACCTTGTGGAACTCTCCTGATACAATGAACTTCTAAATTGCTAGGGCCAGACTTGGTTTGGAACAAAAGTTTACCAAACCATTATTCCAAATTTTCAATATAACTACTAAAATTAAAGACGCTGTGGAAAAAAATAATTTTACCTTTTTTTTGGGTCACAAATTAATTTGGATGATTGAAAAGCAGTGTAACTTTTGTGGAACTAGGGCTGGAATTCTAGCACAAGACACTCAGTTACTTTGTTGAAGAACAAATCATCAGGTTTTAAGAAATAGTTGGTAGTTACCATAAGGTAATATACTTTCAGAATAATGAAAACAAAGCTGAAAATAAGTTAAAATTCAAACCTATGGACCTTGACATTTACTTCAGAGATGCTGCTTAACTTCCTGATTAGCATTTTTTTTGTTTTCTAGTACTTCAGTGCAACTTGAGAACAAACTACTGCATTAAGTAGCAATCAAACAGTGAACAGAATTACTCATGTCTGCCAAAGCATTTGTAAAAGGCCTTTATGATTGATGTCAAATACGTATGCATTTTTTGTGATTGTTCATTCAGCCAAATTATGTTGATGGATAGCTTTTGAAATCTGTAGTCCTGGGGTAAAGTTCACAGAGCCAGCACTTGACCTGTTAGATGAGCTTTATTTTTGTTTGCATGCATTTGCTGCTTCCATTGACACACCTAGATTTAGATTCTAAATTAAGCTAATAATTTAGCACACTAAAAATTTGTGCACTTTTTATGTTCCAGCTATTGATGTCATCAACAACCTCTTGCAAGTAAAAATGAGAAAGCGTTTTAGTGTGGACAAATCTCTAAGTCATCCCTGGTTGCAGGTAAGATTCCATAATTCTTTGTAATACTCAGTTAACATTTTGTACATCTTCACTGAATCTTGGAAGATGGTTCAATATTAATTGCAGATTAATGTGTGCTGATGTAAAACAAAGATTTAAGAATCCAATAGTTCATCAACATCTTCTCTTGAAATTGAATAGTCTGTTTAATTTTCGTTAAGTCGCCTGACACCATAGCTGGGAAGGATATCTTGCAGTCTCAACTGCATTTTGTGTGGCCCTTGTGCTCTCTCATTTTAGAAACTTTAAATCAGGTAGGATAACATTAACACCCAGCAACTGTGGAATTGAGTGCAATTGCGTCAGTGTACCCAAGGTACAATGTTGGTCAGTCTCATCACGTTTCCTTTTCAAACCACTGTTTCCTAGTGATCATCCTTGCTACATTAATATTTGTACTTAAATGTTTTTGGTTACAAAATGCATCAATTATTTCAAATTTGGATTTGATATTGGATTTTTTTGGTTCAGTGGTATCATAGAATATCCATGCTGGCATTTATGCTGCACCCAAGCTGCCTCCCATCCTTCATCTAACACTATAACCACAATTCCCCATTCATTTCTGCCTCATAGAGTTGGCTTCAGATAAGTTCAAGAATATTGGAAAGTTCTTATTTAAATTTTTCCCATACATTCTATAGCATTTTACTTATTCAAAATGATACAATGTTGCCTGCAAATTGAGAGTACTACTTACATTTTTACAGTTGTGTTCTGATGGAAGGAAGGCACGACTATAGATAGCTACGTCATGTTTTATATATTGCTGGAGAAGGCAAACAGAGGTGCAGTGAGGCCTCCAAACATTTCTACCAACCAACCCTCCTGCACCTACCTGCCTGGGAGAACACAGAACAGTACAGGCCTTTCAGCCCACAATGTTATTCCAACCTATATAAACCTACCTCACGATCAATCTAACCCTTCTCTCCTACACAACCCATAACCCTCCATTTTTCTTACATCTATATGCCTGTCTAAGAGTCTTTTAAATGTCCCTATTGTATCAGCCTCTACCAGCACCCCTGGCAGTGCACTCCAGGTACCCACCACTCTTAAAAAAAAACTTACCTCTGACATCCCCCCTAAACTTTGCTCCACTCACCTGAAATGGATGTCCTCTGGTATTGGTCATTGCCGGCCTGGGAAAAAGGAGATATGATGCAGTTGCCAGTCAACAGACTGGGACACTGATTTCTATAAATTGTTTATCCTGTCCTCCCTGTCAGACGGAGAAGTAGAGGGAGAGAATTCCATAGCCGATCATCTAGTGGAACCCTTTCTTATACATTGTCCATAACTAAATTAAGAATTGGAAAGCTAATGTTCCAAATTATTATTCCAAATACTACTGTGAAATTAAAGATGTTGAGTAAAAAACATAATTTTATCTTTTTTTGGTTTTGTTTTGAAAAGCAGCACAGTTTTTGTGGAAGCTGAGATACTAGATCTGGAAGTCTGGCATGAAATGTTTAGTTACTTTGCCGAAGAATAAATCATCAGCTTAAAAGAATTATTTAGCAATTTCTATAATGTAATATACTCACAGAATGGTGAAAACAAATCTGAAAAATAAAAGTGGAGGGTGGGGAGAAATCAGAGGCATTCCAAAGAGTGGTTTAAATGCTAATCTGTTGTAACTCATCTACTGAAGAAATCAAAAAATGTAAATTTATCAAATACCCACCTGGAGATATACCCAGTAATTTTCATGATATTTTTGGAGTCCACTGGACAAATCCAGCATGTTCCCGAGTACATAAATCTCTGCAGTGGCTGGAATTTTTACCTACTGCACCATTACACATGAGGCAGACAGCAAAATGTGGATTTTGCAAAGCTACCAGGGAGCAGCAAAACTCTGTGTGATTTCCAGATGTTTACCTCTAAAAATGCATCTGTCCCTCACCTGACATTGTAATACTACCAGCACATAAAACGGCAAGCATATTAGGCTCTGTGTTACTTTGCCAACAAAACCTGGTTCAACATTTTTAAAGTGGCAGAGAGCTCACAAGTGAGAGTTTCATTGTAGTCTTGCCAATAACACTTCACAGGGATTTTTTGATCTAGGACATACAGTCATATGGTGTTAGAAGATGGAGATAAGGCTCTTTTGTATTGTGCCAGTAGAATAATTTACTTGAATGTTCAAGTCAGAAACAGGCTATACTTGGCCCAATCATACTTGCTGGCAGTTATACGCCACACTGACAGGCTTTGCAAAGGACACTCACTGCATTTAGTCATTCTGACTGAATATGGAATCTAGGCAGCACCTTCATGGCTCAAATTACAGTGTACCTCCCAGGAGGTAAAATCAAGTTCGTTCTACAGTGTGGAACTCGAGCTTGTGGACCATGCTTGAGCTCCTTGGTGATTGATGAGCAGCCTGTTGAAAGTACATAATCCTTGATCAGGTTAAGGGACTTTCTTTTACCTGCAGTGACCCTGAGTTCATTTCCAAGTTACCTGACTCCTAATAACTTGTATGGGAACTCTCTGGAATTGTATCTCTGCTTCCCCTTAAAATTCATCTACATTATTTTCCTGAACTCCTCCCTGGAGAAGTTTTAAATTCTTATCATTCCCCAAATTCCCTATTCATTTCTTACATTGATGATGTCTAGTTCTGATTTTCACCAGAAAACATCATTGCAAAGATCCCTCTGTGTCTACTTTCCATCGTTTTCCTGATATCTATCCCTTGTAGTTCAGGCATCTTCCTCGTAAATCTGTTTTTGCACATTCTCCAAAGCCTCTTCATCCTTTTTCGAACAGATGTTTGAACTACAGACAGTATCCAAGCATATTAGGTTGGCAACAGTTACTTTACACAATAGGAAGCTTAAATAGCTTTTCCAACCTGGACACCTAATGTAGAAGGGTCAAGACCCAGTTGTTCTAGAGCAGATTAAATTTGTTCAGGACTCACCCAACAGATACAAGGGCCCGGGATTTTGCGCTGAGCATTGACCAGTTGCACTGCCAGCTTGGTGCTGACCTACAAATAGAAACTTAGCCTGAAGCAATCCTCTCAGCAAGGCAGATAAAAGCCCACCCACAACACCACGTTCTGCACAATCTGTTTGAAGTACATTGTTAGCATCAATTGGTCTAATCTGGGATTGCAACTAATTTATCTTAACAGTGTAAATTGCCCACATAATGGTTGCAATTTCTTTGATATTTTTGAGAACTTACAGGGCTGCAGCATACCAGTAGAGATGGCGAAACAGCAGTCCACTAATTCTGTGCCATCAATTTTAATAGAAAGGAAAATTGAGCTGGTGCAATGCATTAGCTGCCAATGCTGTTACTCATTTTGTGTTATAACCCAAGAAAAATTTCATGCTCTCATTTCCCAATATTTACTTGGGCATTGGGAGCATAAATTCATTTTCCTTGACATTTGTATCAGATATTTATTACTCCACACACTCCCACCTGTGCACCTCCAGTCAGGCAGTAGCTGAATTATTAACTGTTTCAGGCGATAAGCCCAGAATGAATTGAGCTCTTTTTATGTAGATAAACATTGGTTATGACCCAGACCAACATGCCTAGAAGTTTGCTCTACTTCTCATATTGGTGGTCATCTGCTTTGACTTAAGCAAGATAAACTGTTTAAGGATCTTGCCAGTAAATGTTTCTCTCCATATCTTAAACCCATTTGCTTGCAGAGAGAGACAACCTATGCTAGATAATCCTTGTTAAATATAGAACCAAAGCCTTCCCAGTGAATGGGTGCAAAGATTATATCAGTTACAAACACAGGCTAATACTAGTTTCATTGCTTAGCTCATTAATATTTGACTTGACCATTATAAATTGTGTGAGTGCACATATTAATATTTAAATGTACCTTTTCGCAAAACCCATTGTAGAACAATTCCTAAAAGTGACGGTTAATAGAAGAGTCATTGCCGATTCCACAAAGATTTTGTGTGTGTGTATATATGTAAAACCTTTTACTAGAATTTGAGTGTGCAACCTATTCACTCTCTTTTACTTTGGTTTGAAGGACTACCAAACGTGGCTGAATTTACGAGAGCTTGAGTGCAAATTTGGGGAACGCTATATCACTCATGAGAGTGACGATTCCCGTTGGGAAGAGTTTGCTGGACAACATGGCTTGGAGTATCCAATGCATCTAGTCAATCATAAATCTGACTACAGCGAGAGCACCGAGAAGGAAGAGGCAGAAATGAAAGCTCTGAATGAGCGGGTCAGTATTCTCTGAAAGGATATTTGGTTTTAAGAATTTTCGCAAGCACACAGAGGGGAAAAAGGAAACAATCTATCAAGTAACTACAACGTCTGTCCCAACCACAAAAAAAGGGAAGGGGTGGAAATGCTTGGTCTCCACCAATAAATGCAAGCTTAAAAAACAATTGCCATTCTAATCCCAAAGCTAGCATTCCAGTTAGGTGTCGTAGCTGGAGACTATCAGAAATGACAAGTTCACTTATTGCATTTCAAGCAGCATTGTGTATATATATTTTTGTGTGAATGCAACTATGTTCTTGTACATCCTGTGCTAATGCAAGCACTAAATATATAAAATTTGCAAGTTATTAGTTTGTATCTTTCACATTCTGTAAGTTTCCAGTGTGCCTTTGCTGGTAAGAATTTCCATGTATTTATAATGCACCCTAGTTGGGTGAGAACTTTTGTAAATTTTGCTTTATAACATAGTTTAACCTCTTTCAGTATTTAGCTGTATGGCAACTCTTGGGAGAGTATAACATTATAGCTGTTCTGTGAACAATTTTTGGTCTGTTATAAAGAACAAAAGGATTTTTAAAAATACACATTCACTTTTTTGGAATAACCATGCCCAAAAAGTATAACTTAATCTGCAACAAACTGTAACAAGGGAACAAAACTCAAGATGTGCAGTGACAGAACACTTATGTACAGATGCAAGCTAGTCTTGTAAGCTTTAATGCCTTAGTTATGGCATTTATTACAGGATTGGTCAGGTTGAATTCACCTCTATGTCATAGCATTTTAACTAAAAATTGCTTGATACCATGTTGCTTCTGTCTAAAAAGTTTGAATAAAATTGAAGTTGATGTCAAAATATGCCTCTCAGGAAATTTCATTTCCACATGGCTTAGAATAATTTTAGCTACAACTTTAAGAATGAAAACAGAATTGAAATCTGTGATATAATCTGTACTATTCCAGGCTTTCTCTACAGCACAGCAAACTGTTGTGTCTGAACTGGGCATTTCAGCTACTTTCCATTAACCAAACTGCTATTTAGTTTGAAATGAAATTCTAATTTCGAAAATTCACCCCAATGCCACCACTAATAACCAGCCAGTGTTTGAAGAAGGATCTTCACCAACTCCTAACCTTGAAACCAGTCTGACAAGACTTAATATTAACAAGTGTGGAGACCCATTCCTTCAGCTTTTAATTAACTGTAGAAAGTAATTTTTTTTTTGTAACTTGTTCTTTCCATGTCCTCTCTCTCTTAAACTCAACTCAACATTCTTTCCTTCCGTTTATTTCAGTCTCTCCCTATAACTGAAATCCTCCAATCGAGGCAACATCTTGGTGCATCTCCTTTGCACTCTCTCCAGCACAATCACGTTCTTCCTATAGTGGGGCAACCAGAACTGCACACAGTACTCCATGTGGCCTAACCAGTGCTTTGCAATGTACCGACATTACCTCTTAACTTTTATATTCTATGTCCAGAACTACTAAGGCAAATGTTCCAAATGTGTTCTTTACCACTTTTTCAACCTGCACTGTCACTTTCAGGGAACTATGGATTTGGACCCTTTGGTCTCTCTGTTCATCAACATTCCTTAGTGCTCAACCATTTACTGGACATGTCCTCCCCCAATATGACTTCCCAAAATACATCACCTGGCACTTATCAGGATTAAATTCCATCTGCCAATGCTCCACCCAACATCCCACTAGATCTCTCTCCTGCTGTAGCCTAAGACAACCTTCCTCGCTACACACAGCAAGAACTTTCATATCTTCTGCAAACTTACTGTCATACCTCCTACAGTCACATCCAAGTCGTAAATACATATTACAAACAGCAAAGGTCCCAGCACCAATCTCTGCAGTACAGCACTGGTCACAGACTTCCCATCGGAAAAACATCCTTCCACCACTACCCTCTACCTCCTATCAGCAAAACAATCTTGAATCCAATTAGCCAGCTTGTGGTGGATCTCATGTGCCATAACCTTCCGGACTAGCCTACCATGTGGAACCTTGTCTGATGCCTTACTCAAGTCCATATAGACATCTACCACTCTGCCTTCATCAGTCTCCTTTGTTACCTCCTCAAAAAACTCAATCAAATTAGTGATTCAGGACCTCCCCCTCATAAAACCGTGCTGATTATCCCTATTCAGTCCCTGCCTTTCCAAGTGAACATAAATCCTGTTTCTTAGAATACTCTCCAGTTTCCCAACTACTGATGCAAGGCTCACTGGCCTGTAGTTACTCAGCTTATCCCTGCTGCCTTTCTTAAGCAAAGGAACCACATTAGCTATCCTCAACTTCTCTGATACCTTGCCCACGGCTAATGAAGATGCAAATATCTCCGTCAAGGCCCCAGCATTTCCCTTATTTCCAAAGGCATTCTGGGGTTGAGCTCATCTGGTCTTGGGGATTTATCCACCCCGAATACATTCCAAGACATTTAACACCTCCACCTTCTTAATACCTACATGGTCCATACAATCAATAAATATATCCTTCCCTGAACTCACTATCTTCAATGTCCTTGTCCTTGATGAATACAGACAACAAGTATTCATTTAAGAGCTGGCTCACATCCCCCATCTCCACAGAAAGATTATCCCTTAGGTCCCTAATGGGACCCAGTCTTTCCATAGCTACCTTCTTGCTCCTAAAATACATGGAATTACAGGATTCTCCTTAATCTTACCTGCCAAGGATATTTCATGACCATTTGTCGCCCTCCTGATTTCCTTCTTAAGTACTCTCCTTCACCTTCCATATTCCTCAAGGAACTCGCTTGACTGTACTTGCCTATACCCATCTCATGCTTCCTTTCTCTTCCCTGATCAAACATTCAACAACCTTGGTCATCCAAGGTTCCCTAATCTTGCTTTGTTTGCCTTTCACCCTTACAGGAATATGCTGGCCCTGAACTCTTGCTAATTCTCTTAAAATGTCAAAAAGCCTCAGACTCTCCTAAACTCGAGTCACTAATACAAACACAAATTTGTTCAAATTGGTTTTGTTCTGTGAGATTCAGAATGTTAAAGCATGGCCCTTTTTAATAAAGAGATGAACTGATACATGCACTTCAACTTCCATTTGATAACCATAGTAATTCCATCTCTCAGTGAATATATCAAATGCAGAGCTGTAAACAATTCTTGTTTGCCTTTCTTTTAAATAGAAGTCAAATACTGAACATTTATGATTACAATGTAATGCTTGGTCAGACTATTTATTCAGTGATATTAACTCAAATTCTCAATGAACACCATTCAGATATGCTTCTTATATAAAGAATTCATTTGCACTATTTACCAACTTTATGCAATTTTCCCTCCTTGTTACAAACAACCTCCTAGGATAGTAGCTTGCAATATAGTTGCATTCTTTTTACCACTGTGGAGTATGCTACTCAAGTTTTTAAATAATGTTCACTTATGCAGTTAGCAGGGTTGCTACTAAAGACATTGCTACAAGAGACGGATGAGGCATAACACTTATCATACATCCTCTCAAACCTACTTTGTCCATTTTGAAGCTGGCATTGATAGAACTAGCTTGTCTGATCCACATTTCTAACCAGCTAAGAGTTATATTGACATATTAGTCTCAATTCATCATCCAGTATTGTCCTTATTTTCAACGAAAATGTTGTCAAAAGAAATAGCCAATACATGATTTAATGAAAAGAACATAGCATGTAGGTAGTGAAAACTGCCTTAGCGTTGTCTTCTAGATGTAATGCTTGCTCCACTGCATTTTAAAGGATGTATTTATAATATAATGCTTTCAATTCCAAAATCTTCAATGATAAAAATTATAAGGATATCAGTGCTCAGCACTGTAGTGAAGGAAATCTGACAGCAGTCAGTGGAGGAGACACATGCAGTTAAAAGGGGAAATTCAGAAATTACTCCCAGAGATACCTTGCTTCTCTGCAGTAAGCACTGTTGCAGTCTCTGCAGAATGTGGAACCCATGAAATGATAAGAGTTTCAATGCTTTATGATCTACTCCCACTGTTAAAGACAATGAAAATGTTATGCCATGCTGATCAGAGTGCATCTGAGATTTGACAACATAGCAAGCTATAGTCACTGCTGATCAACCTTTCTAACCCTCATGCTACATGTGTGAAGTCAAATTCTCTCAAGTATTGAATTATTTTTTAAAATATGGATTTTTAAATAATTCAATTTCAAAACAAAATCTTTTGATATTTTAGGTTTTATTTGATTCCATGAGTATGCTGCAATCTTTTGCAAAACATCTAAATGTTAGAAGGGGTTTTACTTTCTGTTTTGTGGCCATTATTGACTTCATGGGGACAAGTGCAAGCAGTGGCATTTTCAGCAACTTGGCACGCGTAAAAAGCAAAAAGAAACAGAGATGCAAGGGAGACTTTCCCTGACAACAGATCCAGATGGATTCTCCCTCACAGAAAAATTCACTTTGTTTGAACTAAAGCTCCACATTGTCTGACAATTACTTTGTTTTTGAATTTGGTACTTTCCATCACCAAAAGTGGAATTAAACACTTTCCAATCCAATGAGTGTGATGTACTTTTCCAAATGTTGTCAATCTATCAGTATGCTAACTATTTGCAGCCAATACTCAACAAGAAAGTGGAACTGTTGTTCCCAGTTTTTTTTTTGAAAGTTACAAGTGCCCTTGGAACTCCAAAATGGTATAGACAATTTTTGGACAGGTTTGCTCCAAGCTAACACCATCTCTTAAATTTGCACAATGGCATATGTATTCATCAGCAAGAAGGAAATCCCACCAATGACACTGAAAATGGTCATTTGATGCTCTCGAGTTAATTACTTGTTGATTTCCTTTACCTGTTGCCATTATATATGATGCAGTGGGGCTTTCTAGACTTGTTTCTCATTGAAAGGTCCAGTTGAGGAGTATTTTTTGTTTGCTAATTTCAGCGTCTCCACACATATTAGTTGCTCCCAGGCAAGAATTCATGAGTAGGAATCTTCTTTGTTCAGTCTCCCATTTGCAGAGGGCATACAACGCTGGTTAAATTTCTGTAGGGGAAGGAGGAGGGGGGCAGGGAGAATAGCTCATGGCAGGAGAACAAATGTCCCCAGTGTGTTTAAGAATAAATTTTGGAATCTCAGAAAGGAGTAAATGTGTGAGACATTTGTGCTGAGTAAAGACATCCTCACTAAAAGCTGCCATCCAAGTACAGAGCAGGGCAAGGACTGCACTGCTGGTGGTTGTCGGAGTGACCATGGGAATTTGTCATTATTTGAAATGAAAGAGAGTCAAGCCCGAGCCTGCAGTGCAGGGAACGGACAAAATAGAAGGAGTATTCTTGTAACAAACATGGCTGATAAATCAGGAGGGATATTAGAATCAGGATTGAAAGGGTGTTGGGATGGGAGGATGAGATACAAGGATACTGATATAAGTTCTACACGTATGTGAAGAATAGGAGGATGACTAGAGTGAGGGTAGGACTGATCAGGGATAAAAGAGGAAACGTGCCTGGAGTCGGAAGAGGGAGGGGAGGTCCTTAATGAATACCTTGCTTCAGTATTCGTGGGGGGGGGGGGGAGGAGAGGAGAGAGAGGGGGAGAGAGAGAGAGAGAGCGCTTGACATTTGTGAGGATGGCGTACAACAGTACAACAGGCTGATACGCTAGGGCATGTCAACATGAGGAAAGAGGATGTGCTGGAACTTTTGAAAAACATTAGGATAGATAAGTCACCGGGGCCAGATGGGACATATCCAAGATTATTACAGAAAGCGGGGGAAGAGATTGCTGCGCCTTTGGTGATGATCTGTGCGTCCTCACTGGCCACAGGAGTAGTGCCAGATGATTGGAGGGTGGCAAATGTTGTTCTTTTGTTTAAGAGAGTAGGGATAACCATGGGAATTACAGACCAGTGAGTCTTACTTCACTGGTGGGCAAATTACTGGAGAAGATTCTTAGAGACAAGATTTATGGGCATTTGGAGAAGTATTGGCTGATTAGGGACAGTCAGCATGGCTTTGTGAGGGGCAGGCCGTGCTTCACGAGCCTGATTGCATTCTTTGAGGATGTGACAAAGCACATTGATGAAGGTAGAGCAGTGGATGTGGTGTACATGGATTTTAGTAAGGAGTTTGATAAGGTTCCTCATGGGAGGCTTATTCAGAAAGTCAGGAGGCATGGGATCCATGGGAACTTGGCTGTGTGGATTCAGAATTAGCTCACCCATAGAAGACAGAGGGTGGTTGTAGATGGAGTGTATTCTGCCCGGAGGTCAGTGACCAGTCGTGTTCTGCGGGGATCTGTTCTGGGACCCTTGCTCTTTGTGATTTTTATAAATGACTTGGATGAGGATGTGGAAGGGTGAGTTACTAAGTTTGCTGATGATACAAAGGTTGGTGGTGTTGTGGACAGTGTAGAAGGTTGCTGTAGGTTACAACAGGATATCGATAGACTGCAGACCTGGGCTGAGGAGTGGCAGATGGAGTTCAACCCGGATAAGTGTGAAATGATACACTTCAGGAGATCGAATTTGAAGGCAGAATACAAGGTTAATGGCAGGACCCTTAGCAGTGTGGAGGGACAGAGGGATCTTGGGGTCCACGTCCATAGACCCCTCAAGGTTGCCGAGCAGGTCAATAGGGTTGTTAAGAAGACATATGGTGTGTTGGCCTTCATTAGTCGGGGTATTGAGTTCAAGAGCCTCAAGGTGATGTTGCAGCTCTATAGAACTCTGGTTAGACCACACGATGTATTGTGTTTAGTTCTGGTGGCCTAATCATAGGAAGGATGTGGAAGCTTTAGACAGGGTGCAGAGGAGATTTATCAGGGTGCTGCCTGGATTGGAGAGCATGTCTTATGAGGACAGGTTGAGTGAGCTAAGGGCTTTTCTCTTTGGAGAGGAGGAGGATGAGAGGCAACTTGATAGAGGTGTACAAGATGATAAGAGGCATAGACCGAGTGGACAGTCAGAGACTTTTTCCCAGGGCGACAATGGCTAACATGAGGGGACATAGTTTTAAGGTGATCGGAGGAAGCTATAAGGGGGATGTCAGGGGTAAGTTTTTTTTTTGTTTTTTTTTTTTACACAGAGCATGGTGGGTGCGTGGAACGCACTGCCGGCAGAGGCTGTGGGGGCAGATATATCAGGAACATTTAAGAGACTCTTAGATAGACACATGAATGATAGAAAAATGGAGGGCTATGTGGGAGGGAAGGGTTAGATAGATCTTAGAGCAGGATAAAGGTGTCAGCACAACATTGTGGGCTGAAGGGCCTGTACTGTGCTGCAGTGTTCTATGTTCTATGATATCTTCAGAGATTTTGGCCTCAGCTGCATCATGGAATAGTGGACAACATTACAACAACATATCACCCAATATTGGACAACATCCTCCAGTATGAAGAAGTGCAGGCACGGTAGTGTAGCGGTTAGCGTAACGCTATTACAGCGCCAGCGACCTGGGCTCAATCCCAGGTGCTATCTGTAAGGAGTTTGTACATTCTCCTCCTGTCTGTGTGGGTTTCCTCCGAGTGCTCCGGTTTTCTCCCACATTCCAAAGATGTACAGGTTAGGAAGTTGTGGGCATGCTATGTTGGCGCGGGAAGTATGGCGACATTTGCGGGCTGCTCCCAGAACACTCTAAGCAAAAGATGTATTTCACTGTGTGTTTCGATGTACACGTGACTAATAAAAGATATCTTAAGTGGTAGGTGAAGAAGGGTGGAGGATGTGGATTGTAAGAACAAATCCACAGTACAGATGGTTGGATGTTTGGTAAAGGATGGGAGGATGTTGAATTGTGTAGTGTCTAATGCTGGAAGAACAGTTGGAAGGATATGGTATTTAAAGGTGCAGTCATCATGTTCACTCATACAATGATTCTGAATTCCCTGTACTGCTACATCCATACTCTCTAGTCCTTCTGTTGACATCCATGTCAAGAATTTGGCATGGTACCATTTTCAAATCAAGACTTTTAGAATCTGTTTTTATGCTAAACATGAGAATAAGCATAGTGATAGTGCCCAACACCCACAATTGCCGCTTCTCTCTCTTACCCAAGGTCCACTAACAGGACTGTTCTGGTAGACCCATTGTTTCTGCTTGCTCTTGCCCCGCTGAACTTATCTTCTCATACCTTGACTTTATCCAGTCTTTTCCCATCTGCATCCGGGACACCACACATTCCCTCCACCATTTTGACAACTTCCAATTTTCTGGTCCCCACAACCTCATCTTCACTATGGACCTCCATCCTCCATAAGGAATGTCTTAAAGTGCTCCACTTGCTTCTACAGCAAAGATCCAACCAGTTCCCCTCCGCCAACACTCTCATCTGCCTGGCAGAAGTTGTTTTTACCCTGAACAACTTATCTTTTGATTTGTTTCGCTTCCTACAAATCAGAGGTGTAGCCATGGACACTTACATGGGCCCCAGCTATGCCGGTCTGTAGCTACACCCAGCTACGTGGAACCTTCTTTCATACCACTCCACAACTCTTTCTCCATTACATAGACAACCGCATTGGTGCTTCCTGCACCAGTGCAGAACTCAATTTTACACCTTCACTACCAACTTCCACCCTGCTCTCAAATTCGCTTGGACCATTTCTGACACTTCTCTCCTTTTCCTATATCTCTCTGTCTCCATCTTGATATATAGGATAAGATATATTTATTAGTCACATGTACATTGAAACACAGTGAAATGTATCTTTTGCGTAGAGTGTTCTGGGGGCAGCCCGCCAGTGTCACCACGCTTCCGGTGCCAACATAGCATGCCCACAACTTTCTAACCCGTACGTCTTTGGAATGTGGGAGGAAACCGGAGCACCCGGAGGAAACCCACGCAGACAAGGGGAGAACGTACAAACTCCTTACAGACAGCGGCTGGAATTGAACCCAGGCCACTGGCGCTGTAATAGTGTTATGCTAACAGCTACACTACCGTGGACTATCCATGGATATTTATGATAAACCACCGACTCCCAGAGCTACCTAGACTACACCTCTTTGCACTCTCTCTTGTAAGGATGCCAACCTTTTATCCCAGTTTCTCTATCTGTGTCACATCTGGACTCAAGATGAAGCCTTCCATTCCAGGACATACAAAATGTCCTCCTTTTTCAGCAAACATGGCTTCCATTTTACTGGTGACTGATGGAGCCCTCTCTTCCATTTCCCAGACTTCTGCTCTCACGTTTGTGACCTCCTGGCCCACTCTTACCTCCCCACCCAAGCCCCCCTCCCTGACCCCTGGCATTTTCCCCTGCAACCACAGGAGGTGCAACACTTGTTCCCACCACCATCCAGGTACCTAAACAGTCCTTTCAGGTGAAGCAAAGATTCACATGAACCTCCTCCAACTTCATCCACTGCATTTAGTGCTCCCAATGTGGCCTCCTCTATATCGGCAGGACCAAGCACAGACCAGGCAACTGGTTTGCAGAGCACCTGCACTCTGTCCACAATGGCCATCCTGAGTTCCTGGTTCCACATCATTTCAACTTCCCTTCCCATTCCCACACCGACTTGTCCATCCTCGGCCTTCTCCACTGCCAGGGTGAGGTCCAAACAACGCAAAGTAGAAGAATAGCACCTCATATTCCACTTGGGTAGTCTCCCACCCAATGGTATGAACATTGAATTTCAGGTTACTCTTACCTCTCTCTCTCCCTCCAATCCATCTCCAGTCCTCCCATTTTAGTTCCCTTTGCCATACCCCCCCCCAATCAGCCATTTTTATCCCCCTCCAGCTTCCATCCACCCATTGCCCATGTACTTCACCCACCATATCCCCTTCCCCATCTGGTTCCATCCACACATCTCTCCCTTCAATGGGTTCCATTATCACCTTTGTTACTTATCAGAATCCAGCACTCGTAGCCTTTGTGTCCCCACTCATCACCCTCCAGCCTCTGGCTCCACCTTCACTCTCCACCTGGCTCCATATGCCCCTTTTTCTTTACCCCCTTGCCTACTTCCACCTATCAGCACCAGCCTCTGCCCACCATCCTTCCCCCCTCCTCAGTCCATCACCTACCAGTCCCAGTCTCTCCCCTCTCTACTCTCAGTTCTGATACAGGGTCCCAATTTGAAACGCTAACAATTCTTTGACCCCCACAGATGCTGCTCGACCCGCTGAGTTCCTCCAGCAGTTTGCTTTTTGCTGTGTATTGTTTGTTTCAGGAATGTGCAACTAAGCACTGATTTTTTTGTTTACAAAGAAAAGTGTGGTAAACATTTTTATGTTACATGGTATCATTATGAAAATTTATTCATTTTTAGCTGTAGGTACCCTGGGGTAGCATTATGGGGGGGAGGTGTGGAAAAAAAAAAGAGGACAAATTCAGAATGGCACCTTACATGGGCAGGGAATGGGATATTGTAGTAATCGGTGGGGAATGGAGGCAGTGGGGTGTGGTTCCTGCCCCATGGAATTTGTGAAGTGATGCAGAGATAATCATTATTGCCTTTCATTCTGGGTAATGCCAGGATAGCGACAGACAGTGTGGAAAGGGGTGACGTGAAGGTTTCTTTTTCTTTCCTTGATCTGCTCTAACCCTCACGTCAACTACACCTCAGAGTGGATCGACAAGTATTTAGTGCTTCTCAAATTATATGAAATTGCAGCAATTTTCCAAATAAACTGTATTTATAACATGTTTGTGGTGTGGAAACCATGGAAATATGGGACTAGATCATCACAGCAGTGCACTGCGAATCAAAATGCTGGTGGATTTTCAAGAGTAGCTCTGCGTTTACAGTTACTGTGCAGCTAAAAGTAATAACCATCATGTTTACTCTCCTCCCATATCCATCAATAGGTTTAAAAATGGTCTTAAATGTTTGGTTTTCACAGCAACTCCCAAAGATATAAATCGATAATAGCTCCAAATTCACATTAGCTCCACATTCATCTCAGTAGCAGAATCAATTCTAACATTGCTTTGTAACAGGTCTGCTGAATGATAATATCTGTAGTGTGATATATGGAAAATATCAAAATGACTACAAATGCAAGAGATGACTTGCAATATATAATTGTAACATTAATGTGTTTTGCCTGTTGATAACTCTTCACAAAGAGAACTTGCATTTAGAAGCACCTCTAACCAGTACTGTACACCAATATTATTCTATAACGGACCCTGCATTACAAAGTCAGACACGTGTCCACAGTACTGTATCCAGTGTTAAAGTGACAAGTCCATGGCCACGACCCCTGCACCCCAATATTCTAAGAATCAGGTGTGCCCAGCACAACCATACCACAGTGTTATACATACCTGCATTATTGTACCCCAGTGTTACACAGACCCGCGTCCAGCGCTATTGTAACCCCAGTGTTACACAGACCCACGTCCAGCACTACTGTACCCGTGTTACACAGACCTGCACCCAGCACTACTGTAGCCAGCACTACTGTACCTGTGTTACACAGACCCGCGTCCAGCGCTACTGTACCCGTGTTACAGAGACCCGTGTCCAGCACTACTGTACCCATGTTACAGAGACCCGTATCCAGCGCTACTGTACCCGTGTTACAGAGACCCGCGTCCAGCGCTATTGTAACCCCAGTGTTACACAGACCCGTGCCCAGCGCTATTGTACCTGTGTTACACAGACCTGCATCCAGCGCTACTTTACCCCAGTGTTACACAGACCTGTGCCCAGTGCTACTGTACCCCAGTGTTACACAGACCTGTGCCCAGCACTACTGTACCCCAGTGTTACACTGAACTGTGCCCAGCACTATCATACCCCAGTGATACACTGAACTGTGCCCAGCACCACTGTATCCTGGTGTTACATAAGCTTCACGCAGTGTGACTGTACCCCAGTGTCAGTGACAAAACCATGCCCACCAATTCTGTACCCCTGAATTTAGAGCTAGATATGAGCTGTATGTGGACTAGGGCTCAGAAAATAAGTCTGGATCCAATGTAGTCCCTGGACATCTTATCCCTGGATCCGTAGAACCAGGTTAAGTGAGAACCCTGGTCTAGACTGGGCACAGGGTGGGATCCAAGATGGAGAAGAGCCCCCTGTCAGTCTGCAGCCACAGCCTCCACAACACTTCTACAAATTCCGACACGCTTCTGCCTGATCACATCACAACTGCCCATTTTATGGATTTGGGGCCTCCTTTTGCCTTTGTTGGTTTATAGGGAAACCAGCAATGTCAAACAGGGCAATTGATTTCCCTTTGAGATACTGGAATTCCTGAATCACGCAGGACTGTTGGCAACTCTAAAGACAGGACAGTGGCCAGACAGGAGAGGAGTGTGGCTACTGGGACGGGAAGCACAAGACATACCCAACCGGTGGGCCATGTGTTTCACATCACTGTGCTCGATGGTTGGAATATCAAAAGGTGCAAATTGAAGCAATTTGGGAGCATGCCTTTTTGTCCCCCTAGATGCTGACGTAGAAAGAAGTAGAATTAGGAGCCTGTTCCCAAGATATCCACTATCACAGAAATCAGCCTTCAGCCAATTTGATACACCCAACATGATATCAAGAAAAGGCTGAGAGTGCTGAATACATAAAGGCAATGGGATCAGACAACATCCCAAATCTAAAACTGAAGGCTTGTTCTGCGAACCAGCTGCGCCTCTTGCCAAGCTGCTCCTCTTGCCAAGCTGCTCCAGTACAGGCCATTAACCCAGAAATTTGGTATGTCATCCAGCCTTGGTCTGAACATGGCCTGGCTCACAGTGCCAGAGACCCAGATTCAATCCTGACCTCAGGAGCTGAGTGTGGAATTAGCACATTCCTCCTGTCACCACGCATGTTTCGTCTGGGTATTCCTGTTCCACCCAGAAACCCGTGGGCTGGCAGATTAATTGGCCAGTGGGTTAGTGCAAATGGGTGGTTGATAGTCCGCATGGACTTGGTGGGCTAAAGGGCACGTTTCCATGCTTTACTTCTCACAGATTCTATATTGCCCATCCTTCCCCCTCCCCCCCACCGTGTGTAGGTAAGTCGGAGAGTCTGGGGGAGGGGGGGGGGGATGCGGGGAGTTGATGGAAATGTGGGACAACTAAAACAAATGGGATAAGTGTAAATGGTGGTTGATGGTTGGCGTGGATTCAGTGGGCCGAATGACCCATTTCCAAACTCTACAACTCCGTGAGTAAGGATAGACGTTAAATCACTGAGGATCCGGTCACAGGCTACAAAGGTGGATTAATAGTAAAGACAACTTGTAAATTAATACTCATTTATCTAGAGTTTCTGTATTTGGTAAAATGGGTGATTTCTTCTTATAAATTTTTTTAATATTTTATTTACAGCGTGGTAACAGGCCCTTCTGGCCCAACGAGTCCACGCCGCCCATTTTAATCCCAAATTAAACCCAAATTAACCTACCCGTACGTCTTTGCAATGTGGGAGGAAACTGGAGCAGCCGGAGGAAACCCACGCCGACACGGGAGAACGTACAAACTCCTTACAGACAGCAACGGGAATCGAACCCCGATCGCTGGCACTGTAATAGCGTCGCGCTAACCGCTACGCTACCGTGCCGCCCAGGCACCCGTGTCAACAGGCATTACACCTAAACTGTTTTAAGCTATTTATTAAAATGTAACTTTCATTGTAAAAATGGATGTTACATTTTAATAGTTTAAAATAATCCTTAATAAATTTAAGAGCAGTAATCTGGAGCAGTTGGGTTTAAGCAGGTGAAAATATATTTCATTACAAATAAAAAGCATTTTTAAATCACATTACCAGAGGCTAATCCAATCTGAAAATGACTTTTGAAAATACATAAAACCAACACTTGGTTAGATTGAGGTACGATAGTCAGCTTCATTGCTATTGTTTTTAAAACAATGAAAACCATTTTAATATCCCAATGCTCAAAAGAACCAGAAGATTGGCAGAACCTCTTCAGGGCCTGTGATAGTTGAAACACCCAGAGGTGAGTAATTCACTCTGGGACTGTGACCGGTTTTGTGATCGACACTGCTTCCAACACTAACGCAAAAGGTGATGAAGATTTAAGATGCATCAAATATAAGCTACACCTTATACTTGCAACATTTTGCAGTGATGCCTGTATTGGGAGAACCACATTAAAAAGTCCACCTGAGTGAAAGCTCCTAGTCTCGATGTGCTGACGTTTGGATTAGTTACAATAGGCTGGGTCACATCATCCACTGGCTCCATAGAACCACTGCCTAGTGCCGGTGGGCATCTGACCTCCCTTTCTGCTCCAGAACTCATCTAATAGATGAGTCTAAAGGGTGAATAACAGAGAACCCATTGATTTGAATGGAATCACTGACCTTTAATAACGTGTTGTTTTTAAACTTGATTTGAATTAGTGTTTTCAATGAATTTTGATTAGTTGAATCGGATAAAGTAGATTTTTAAAAATAAATTTTAAGCAATTTGAATGCATTTCCACTGATTCATATCATGAGTATATTACGACCAAAGACATTTAGATTGTGGAAGAGGCTTTCTGACAGCAGGGCAGTCAGTGGCCATCCAGGGTGGGCCTCTGTCTGCCCTGCCCAAGGCGTAGTCATCACCCACAGGTCACTCCACCTTGCAGAATGGCCACAACAGTGAGGCCTCCAGGTCACTGGAAGCAACAAGCAAGCACAACTGCAAAGATCCTATGGAGGCTTCTGAATGACATGGACTAGGTCCTGCATGGTGCAACCACTGTAAGTATGCACTGCATCCCACCCATTCAAAGCAGATGGGTTTGCACTTTGCTCGGCTGTGAATAAACCCATGGCAGATATTCCAGAGAACAACAGTGTCAAACAACAAAGTCACAGACCTCACACTCAATGTCAGCAAGACCAGGGGATTGATCGTAGACTTCAGGAAAGGGAAGCTGGGAGGACACATGCCAGTCCTCATTGAGGGGTCAGTGGTGGAAAGGGTGAGCAGCTTCAACATCTTGGAGAATATGTCCTGGGCCCAACACATTGATGCAATCACAAAAAAGGCACGCTAGCAGCTCTACTTCGTTCGGAGTTTGAGGAGATTTGGTATGTCACCAAAGACTCTTGCAAATTTCTATAGATCTATGGTGGAGACCATTCTGACTGGTTGCCGCACAGCCTGGAATGGAGGCTCCAATGCACAGGATCGAAAGAGGCTGCAGTGGGTTGTAGACTCAGCCAGCTCCATCACGGGCACAACTCTCCCCACCATTGAGGACATCTTCAAGAGGTGGTGCCTCAAGAAAGCGGCATCCATCACAAAGGACCCTCACCATCCAGGACGCACCCTCTTCTCATTACTATCATCGGGGAGGTGGTACGGGAGCCTTAAGACCTATTTAGAAACGGTTTCTTCCCCTCCACCATCAGATTTCTGAATGGTCCATGAACCCATGAACACTACCTCAGTTTTCCCTTTTTTTTTGCACAATTTACTTATTTTGTAATTTATAGTAATTTTTATGTCTTTGCACTGTACTGCTGCCTCAAAACAACAAATTTCACGTCAGTGATAATAAACCTGATTCTGAAAACTGCAGCCAATTTTTCATGTTTTATATTTTCTATTCATACTAGTCATACAGTGATTAATTGTTTCTATCTTTGAAATTGTTACTGTGATAGCGGACTTGCGGAGATAAATTTTTTTTATCTCATTTCACATATCAAGCACCATAATACAAATCCTTCATAAATCTCAAATAAGATTTTAAGTGGATATATAACTCAGCCCCAAATAATTCAGACATGTGATTTGATGTTTCACCAATGATTGATTAATAAGCCCTACAAGTATCAGGGCACATTGGAATACATTTTGTCAAACAATACTTGAACTATTGGGATCACATGTACATTCAACATTTAAACATTAGAGAGCTGTCTGTAAAGTACGTTACGTAGACTAAAGTATCATTGCAATTAATAGTTCTGTGCAATTGATACAAATGCTTCATCAACTCATTATCTGAATATTTAAATCAGGAGATATTATTGTACCCAAGGAGTGTAGCACGTTGCAAAAATTAAATCCAATCTAAATTAATATTACCTAATTAATTAAATAGTACAGGAATGGCCGAGCAGGCATTGTGATACAGCTGCAATACATGGGCACTGGTGGATCCCATTGTGGTTAACTGTGACTACATCTACAGCAAGCATTGGCTTCTCAAGGAACTTCAGCTAAGGGTCGACGAGCTGGAGTCGAAGCTTCAGACGTCAGGGAGGGGTAAGTTACCTGGACATGGTGTTCCCGGAGACAGTCACACCCCTTAGATTAACTATTTTGAATTTGGTTAATAATCAGGGACAAGATATTGCAGCTGCAGAAGGTGCAGGTAGAGGGAACTAGAGAATTGTTTCGTAGGAGCCTCAGCCCTTACCTTTGTCCAACAGGTATGAGGTTCTTGCACCATATGGATGAGGGTGGGACTTCAGGGCATATGTGCAAACTGTCATTGTGGGGGGGGGGGGGGGGTGGGCAGGGGAGAAAAAAATGGAACAGCATAAGGAGGAGAACAGACATTGTAATCTGCAGCAAAGACAGTTGCCTGGTGCCAGGGTTAAGGACATTTCTTCTGGGTTGAAAAACTTGGGAGGATCCACTTGTCATGGTCCACGTGAGCTCGAACGACATACGTAGGACTAGGAAGGAGGTGCTACTGAAGGAATATGAGCAGCTTGGAGTAAAATTGAAAAGCAGAACAACAAGGGGATTATTATCTGAGACACATGCAAATTGGCAGAGAGTAAATGAGATTAGAGAGGTAAATGCATGGCTCAAAGACTGGTGATTGAAATGGATTCTGGCACTGGCACTGGCACTGGGGGAGGAGGGAGATCTTCTATTGGGATAGACTTCATCTGAACCATGTGGAGGGTTCTAGTGATGGGAAGTGTGAGAACTTGAAAATAAATGAGAGAGTAGTGATTCAGGATAGTGAGAGGGAGAATGAAAATCAAAGCATGGCAAGAAGGGGCAGTAAGTACAAACAAAACTTATATGACAGAGAGTAAACCTAGAGTAAGTAAGAACAGTAAAAAGTCAAAGCTGAAGGCTCTTTCTCTGAATGTAATTGGTATTTGTAACAAGATAGATGAGTTTGACAGCACAAATTGTAACACGAGTATGACCTAGTAGTGACAGCAGAGAGATGTTTGCAATGGTGACTAGGACTGGGAACTCAATATTCCAGGTTATTAAAGATATCAAAAGAATAGGCAAAAAAAGTAAAAGAGGTGGGGTGGCATTGTAAACTGAGGAAGGTATCAACACAATGGTGAGTAGTGATTTAGATGTAGTGGATCGTGAATTGAATGTGTTTGGGTGAAAATATTGAATAGCAGAAGAAAGGACACATGGGTGGGAATAGCCCAAAGGCCCTCGATAGGAAGCAACATAAATGGGGAAATATTAAAAGGCATGTAAGAAAGTAACTGCTATTATCATGGGTGATTTTAATCTGCATGTTGGTTAGACTAATCAAACTGGTAAAGAATTTGTGAAGTGGATCAGGGATTATTGCTTAAACCATACATTTCAGAAGCTACCCAGGAGAAGGCTAACTTAGATTTAGTCATGTGTAATGAAATAGGGTTCATAAAAGAAGTTGCGGTAAGGTTACAGAGTAGGAAATCACAACATGGTAGAATTGTGGATACAGTTTGAGGCTAATACCCAGGGTCCATAACCAATGTCCTCAACTTAAATAAGAACAATTACAATGGTGTGAAGGTAGAGTTGTCTTGAGTGGACTGGGTAAATAGGCTGAATAGGTCAGTGGATGATTAGTGGCAGATATTTAAACAGCAAGTTCATAATGTTCAGCTGAAATGTATCCCAATTAGAAAGAGGGATTCCAGGAGAAAGATGAACCTTCCATGATCAACAAAGGAGACAGAGGAAAACACTAAATCAAGGACTAGAGCACACAAAGTGCAAGGGCTAACTGGTTAGACAGAGGACTGGGGATTTTACACGAAACAGCAGCAAGAGACTAAAAAATTAATAAGGAGGAAGAAAATAGATTGAGAGAAAACCAGTAAGTAATATCAGAACAAAGTTCCATGAATATATAAAAAGGAAGAGGATAACCAGGGTAAGTGTGGGTCCCTTGGAAGGCAAGACTAGAGAATTCATAACAGGAAACGGCAGACAAGTTAGATCAATAATTTGCATCAGTTTTTTTGGTGGAGGACACTGCAATTATTCCAATGATATTTGATGGACTAGTTCCAAATAGTATGGAAGGACTTGGAACAATCACTATCACAGTGGACGAGGTATTGCAAAATGGCTTGCACCCAAGGTTCTTAAAGGAAGCAGTTGCAGAAACAGTGGAGACATTGGTTGAAGTTCCTCAAAACTCACCAAGATCTGGGAAAGTACCAATGGACGAGAAAACCACAAATGTGATTCCATTGTTTGAGAAGGGAGGAAGACATAGAACTGGAAAACTATATATCTGTTAGTTCAACATCTGCTGTAGCAAGATGCTGGGGTCTTTAATCAAGGAAGAAATGGCTAGTTATTTAGAGAAATTTATTTAATCAAATCAAGTCAACGTGGCTTTATGAAAGGGAAATCACTTCGACAAATTTGCAAAAGTTCTTCGAGGATGTAACAAGCAGAGTGGATTGAGGAGAACCTGTTGATGTAGTGTGTCTGGATTTCCAGAAGACATTTGACAAGGTGCCATGTAGAAGGCTGGTGCACAAGGTAATGGTATTTGGGGAAGTGTGTTAGCATAGATTTAAGATTGGTTTTCACAGAGAAGACAGTTGGAATAAATGGTCCTTTTCAGGCTGGAAGGATGTAACTAATGGAGCTCTCCAAGAATCAGTTCTTCGTCCTCAATTACTTCTGATTTATTCCAACAATCTGGAGGAGGGGGCAGAATGCAAGGTATTGATCATTTGCCAATGACTCAAAAATAGGTGAGAGGGCATGCTGCAATCACAATACAAGTACTATGTGACTGGAAATATGCAAGTTGAGTGGGCCAAAACATGATAAATGAGAGTTTAAAGTGCGAAAGTGTGAGGTCACGCACTTTTGTAAGAGAAATCCAAAGGCAGATTATTACCTAAATGGAGAAAGATTGCAGATGAGTGAAGTACGGATCGAAGTGTTCTTAAGTATGAATCACAAAAAGCTAGCAGGCAGTTGCAGCAAGTAGTTAGGAAGGCAAATGGCATTTTGGCCTTTATGGCAAGGGGCTAAAGTTTAGAAATAGGGAAGTATTGTTACAATTGTTCAGGGTGTTGGTGAGGCTACACTTGGATTAATGGGCACGGTCCTTTATCTTCTATTGACGTAAGCACGCCCCACACACACACTCTCTATCTTAAAGGGACTTTCACTGAGTCCGTAACAGTCTCCTTGTTTAGGAAAAGATATACTACCATTGCAGGCAGTCCAAAAGAGAGTCTTGAGCCAAATCCCCTGGATGAGTGTTTTTCTATCATGGGCAGTTATAGAAATTAGATCTATATTCTTTGGAGTTCAGAAGAATGAGGGGTGATCTTATTGAAACACATAAGATCTTGTGGGGGCATGCCAGGGTCTTGTTTCTACACAACAAGATGATGTGGTTACAAGATTAGGAAGTGGTTATTTAAATTGAACTGGATTGGAACTCTCACAGAGAGTGGTGAATCTCCCCAATTCTCTGACCTGGAGGGTTGTGGAGACCAGATCATTGGGGGTTCGTAAAGTGGAAAGATCAAACAATTGAGGGCGATGGGAACTGGCACAGAAGAGATGAGACCTGGGGCAGTTTAGCCATGGTCACACTGAGGGGTCTATTGGCCTACTCCTCCTTCTATTTTCTTACGTTCTTATGTTAAAAGTTTTTAACAGATCAAAAATAGTACTTTTCTTTTTAAAAAAAGTTAATCAGTTAACTTATTTTTAAAAGCTACAAGTTTTTTTTACTTACTTATTTCAATTCTAATTGTTCTAAATGTATCTGAATATCAGAGACATTCAAAGGCTTAAAAATCAGTTACAGATTTTACAGGAGGCAAATGCTGGCTCTAGCTTTGCCGGCTGTTTGAAATTGTTATGGTCCCATCACCATCAAGACACACCGTTGGATTCTGGGATGAGATGGCCAGCAAGACTGGCCCTCCCATTCAGACAAGGTAAGTGGGGCCATGGGGAGATGCTGAGCAGTGACTTCTGGGCCAAAATTTTACCTCCACTTACTAAATGGACTGTACTTCATTAAGCTCAATTAGCTACAGCAGCACAGAAAACAATCAATCATTCCATTTTTCTCAATGACTCCAATATTTTAAATTATTTACACATTAGTTGTGTGATCTCTTGTTGCTATGAAATGGTGCTGAGCTATAATACATGTTGCATCTTTTCTTAAAATGACTATCCCCCTTTAAGATCAGCACAGATTTGCAAGCAGCCTGAGGACTGTTACCCCAAACTGCTGCTGAAGAGGACCACATTTCTTAGCGTGCATAGCAGAGCAGTTACTTTCTCCTTTTGCTGCTTTTTTCCCCCTGCTGATAGCACTTTCAAAGTAATTGTCTACGAAGCTGCGAAAAAAAAACTCTGGAGCCTTGATAACATTACTTGTGTGACTAACCTGACACAGCAATGGAGATTTGGATAATATCCTTGTAATCTAAGGTCAAAGTTAAACTCAGGGAATTGCATTTAGGTCAGCATTTGTACCTTTAAATACTTTGTCAGCTCAGACCACAAAGGAATTTGCACAGTTGCTTTTTCTCCCCCTCTCTCCTAAAAAATTTGGAAGTTGAAAGTCTGTTTTGTTTTTTTAAACTTTTGAGTGTCAACAGAAAATATGATCAATCTTGATTAAAAATAAACAGCCCAAAGCCAGAACAAATGTGGGTGTTTCAGCATTACAAGATCACTTTAATGTTTACTGTTAGCCTGAAGAAAAACAAACAGCAATATTATTATATACACACACTTTTATTTTATTTTCTACTGATTTCATTCAAATATTCCTGCTGGCAGTGCAGTTGGGTGTGATTTCAGTGTAACTGTGTGCATGTGTGTGTTATATGCGACAGCCAGGAAAGGAAGCGGAAGAGATTCTCTCCAACATTTACTGCACCTCACTGAGTTCTCAGGCAAAATTAATGAAAATAAACATATGTTTTATTTTCTCCTCCCCTTATGCAACACCATCTGACTGCCAGAAATGTGTTTGAAATCCAAACCAAAGGTTTTATTTCAGGAGGGTTGAAATAAATGTTGACTGATTTTAAAACAAAAAGTACCTGAATTCAAGTATTAAAACTCTCCCTCCCCATCCCACCATCCCCCCCTAATTCACACCCACTTCCCCAACACTCCCCAGCTCTAACTCTGAATTCTTTTGCTATATGCAGATTCAGTTGGCATTAAGGAGTCAGTAGGGACAATATGGTTCACCACAAGAGATCTTGGATGCATTTATAGGACAATTACACTTGGTGAGAGAGGCAATGTGGGCATAACTATCACACTGCCAGTTTTCTTCCTTCTGAAGAAAATATCTTAGCCGAGACAACTCAAGTCAAAATAACAAAAACTATGCTAGAAATTATTCTCAGAAAGGTTAGTTATGCAAATTGATTCTCTCAGGAAATCGTGGAGTGAGACAGGATTGTTTTTAAATATGTAGAAAAGATGGGAAATATACTTCTGCATCAAACATCATCAGCTTAGGTCTCAGATATTGTATGAAAAATACACACTACCATTCTGGAGCATTAATAAAATTTAACTCTAATCTTGGATGAGCTATTACTTTTCTCATTTCTATCAGTCTTTTATATCTAAATATCTTTTTGAGTTTTAAAATATCTCAAGGTGGTTCACTGAAACTCAATTAGACAAAAGCGCCAGTTATGAAGGCATGCAAAGACGTCAACTGATATTAAACAAGTGGTTTTACATTGTGCTTTCCCATGTCTGGGCATTTCTTTGGACTCTCACAGCCATCTGAAAGTGGACAAAAATATCTAGGCATTGAGTGTGCACAGGCCTTGGAACCATACAGACATCACAGCCAGGCTCATACTACCCACACATGCATAAACATTTCCATCACAGGTTACAAATGGGCAATGGATAACATTCCATTTCTATCCCATGTGCAATGGGACCAACTACTGTTCACTCGCCTGAGACCAAACAACAAGGATTAACAGGGCACCTTCCTTGCTGGAAAAGCTCATCTGTTCCCACACAAACATGTTAAATGGTAAGAGTATGATAATCCTTTTATAAATGTCACATTCATTTTAATCTAGCTAATTGTAACTATGAACAATAATTGAAACTGCACAATCTTACCCTTATTGGGTACATAAGCCAATAATTGATAATAATCAGGTAGGGATGGCAAGGAAAAGTAGTTCACTCAGTTACTCATCAGTTACTGAGGAACATTGTCGGTGTTTGCAATACTGTTTTGACTACCTCACACTGCCAAGTCATTAATAATACCATTTACATCTACGCTAACGCGTGGTTGCACAGGAAGAGGGCAGCAGTGCTGGGGAGAAGGTGGTGTCGTGCACTGCAGAGCAAAATAAAGGTTTTATTTTGTTGGAGGGGAAGAAGTATTCTTTGTTAATGCACAGGTGGTGATGTATTTGCTGATTTTGTGGGACAGAAACACAAGGAACTGGATCACCGAATTCTTCCGGCAACCAAGCCAAGGGAAGTATAGGCCAATCCTACTGCTGTTTCAGTGGACATATGAGGATCCAGCAGCAGTGTATTCTGTATGACTCGGTGCTGAACCACTGAACCATACAGTTCCCCAATTCCCCGATCTAATGGGCTGATGGATTGTACCACTGTCTGCTGGCTGGTCTTCAGAGACCCAAGGTTCAAACGTTTATCAGTTTGTTCCCCTTCACCTCTTGGACTCGAGTTTCCATCCAACCTACACTGGTAAGTGACAGTCCCTCCTTTTTGCTGTTTACACAAAAGCTTTCCAAAATGATCTGGGTCAAATTACTTCGGAATCAAGCAGGCATAAATCGACAAAATATAATTTCATAATTTTACCTATACTTTGGTAGGGAAAATGGAAAATACACAGAGCAATATAGTTCTCTATTTTTCTAATATAGAAGCAAGGCATACCTTTACACTGAGTGCTGAAATCTTTATTTTTCATTCAACCATTGAACATCTGACCTCAAATTGCTTCATCGCAGTACAGGAGACTGATGTGGGGAAAGTGTTCGATTTCCAAACACAAATCTTCCTCACTTTAATGAGCCAAAAACATACAAAAACATTTGCTTCTCAACATAACATAGAGAGCTGATGATGGGATTTGCACAGTAGATAGCTCGATTGATCTGAGTGCAAATTTTGTGGAAGGTTTTGCTTCAAAACCAAATAAAAATTGACTGCTTCAGCAAGCTGGTAAGCCACTGTAATTGTTAAAAGGTGACTTTTGAAGTACAGTGCAGATACATTACTGGAGAACCTAGCAGACAAGTTACCACTTAATACTGCTGAATGCAAATTCAGCTTTCAATATATCATAAACACCAGGCTTTTTGCTTACTCTGATCAGAACTCTGGTGCTATATGCATCATTGCAGAAACAAATCAGGCCATTTGAACAATTGAGCCAGCATTATCGCAAGTGAAATGGATAGCATCATTTTAAAAGGTCACATGACAATGAAATCTAGTTTTCCACTAGAATGTATTGTTACATACACAATCCTTCTGTACTTTTACAGCACCTCTGTTCAACTATAAGCTTTAAAATATTCTCTTCAAAGAAGACTCACAATTAGGCACTCAGTACTGAAAGAAAAAATAAAGACATCACATGTGACTCAGTTACCAACTACCAGAAAACATGAGCAATACTTGAGTTAATACATATTGAACTCTGAACCTATTTGCCTCTTTTCTAACTATATGCCAGTCTAGGCACTAGAAGTACACAAAAAGCTTTGAATTGTGCCACTAAATATTTAAAGTCATAAAGTAATACAGCATGGAAACAGGTCCTTCAGCCCAACTAAGAAAGACACTGATCAGAAGGTTATTACATTTTATTTTGAGAATGTTGTAGTTTGTGCACCAACTAAAATAAATTCATCCAACCTAATTTTCAATAATACAAATGATGTGAAAGGCCATACTTTACTGAACAACTGCCAGAAACATCTGGCAAAACAAGTATCTTCTGCCACCTTGTGGCAATTTTATTAACTACATATTTTGGCAGATTTCCAGTGTATGAAATTGTCTTTTTAATTGCAGAATGGAGTTAAACAAGATAATTCAATATGAAATCTATTTGTGATCCAGGTTGATAGACAATCTGAGAGACACAAGAGACTGCAGATGCTGGGATATGGACCAAAAAAAATAAGCTGCTTGAGAACCCCAGCAGGTTAGGCAGCATCTGTCAATGTTTTGGGTTGAGACCCTGCCTCGGGACTGAGTATGTAAAGGGAAGATAAGCAGTATAAAGAGGAGAGAGGGAGGAGCGAGGCAGGAGCTGGGTGGAGATAGCCCCTCTCTCCCCCACCTGGCTCCATCTGCCCACCAACCCATCCTCACCTGGATCCACCCATCTCCTGCCTCACCCCTCCCTGTCATCTCTTTATACTGGCTGCTTCCCCTTTACATACATAGTCCTGATGTACAATCACTCCTCTGCCTCCACAGCTGCTGCCTGACCTGCCGAGTTCCTCCAGCAGCTCAGTATTTTTTTTGCGATGGACAATCTAAGTTTGACTATGTATATAAATTAAAGCACATTCAGAAAGCTGGTTACCATCCATCATTGTATTCCGAACAGAGGAACTCTGAAAACATCCAGTTTCAAGCTCACAACATCAGTATCAACAAGGATTACAGCAACAGTTTTATTTTAGTGTTGCATCAAGATTATCTATTTTAAACACACTGAGGAACAATAATAAACCTGGTATTTTAGAGCACATAGCTGAAGATGTCCTGAATATGAATGGACTTTGGTCCAGATCAGAATTTTTAAAAAAGAAGCATTTTTAATTATTTAATAACAGTATTTTCGGTAAATTTCTCAATACACTGATTGCTTCAATGAGTAGCAATGATGAGAAATCAGCGAGGCAATGTTATCATTGCCAGTTTACTTGTGTCAAATGGATAAGAAATGAAGGTAATTATTCTGTGTGGAGCACAAAGCACTGCTGGGGCTAATTATGTACAAACAGCAAATCCTCACCACTCATCAATAAAGGCAGAATCACAACAAGAACTAACAGCCTGAGTTCAGTGAGTGCAGGATCTTTGCTTCTTATAAATGAGTGGACAATGATCATACCATAATGCAGAAAGTGCAAACTCACAAATGAAAGCAAAATAAAGAGACAGACAGATCTTGATGCCATGAAGAAGCACACTGGAATATGTCACTAGTGTAAATAATGTTAGTCAGTAGGCAGGTTGGGAGGCTTGGAAACTGGTTTCCTAAAGCCATCTCAGGAAATAAGGTTTAGTGATGCATGAACCTAAATCCACAGAGTTGATGGCATTTTTAGCCGAAAGCTTCCAGATCCACGGCAAAGGGGCAGCCTAAAGAACCAGCTCAACAGAGGAGAGATCATTTGCAGTGTATTCTTTGGAGTGCCAGGGAGCAATTGCAGGTTATGACATGAGCATTGCTTGCAGTGGAATACATTTATAAACTAAGACAAAGAGGTCAGATAAGTGATATACAATAATTACAAAGTGCCCAGAAATTCAATCATATCACACATTTCTCATGCACCTTGCCACTGATATTTTTCCCCCAAGCTTTAAATCAATCACATTTTCTGATGTTGAACCTTGGCCTCCCATGTGTTGGATGCAACTATTTGTGAAGGCCTCCAAGTGTGCTCAGATTATGTGGTACAAGGCATATTTGACCACAGGCCAGAATAGTGCATGATCTGTGTTCAAGTTTTACTGAGCAGGAATATTCACTGCATGAATGAAGAAGAGACAATCTACTCCAACAGGGGGACACTTTCCTCAGAGAATGCCTGAATCCTGTAACCAAAAAAAGGTAATTTGATTATCCCATGGACCACAAGACATTAACAACTCTCAGGTAAGGCAGTGAAGTAGTGCAATTAACTCAATATACTTGTGCAAGGAGAAGAAAATTAGCCAGAGCTCCTGCTCCCTACCTCTATTCTTCTCAGGTGAGCACATGATGATATAAGCTGAGCATAGACAGAACTCAGTGGTAATGGTAATGGCACTTCCCACCTTATAGAACATTAGCCAATGACAATGCAGGGAGAAGGCCACTGGGTGAGGCAACACAAATCACCTGTTCTTCATCAAATTGTGCCAGAACTGAGAGAAGGACACTAACGTGAACAATAAAAAATATTTCCAAATTAGTTTTAATCATCCAGATAACTAATTGATCACCTTGCAAAATCCTGCACAATTTCATGGGAAGGCTTATGCAGAATAAGTATCCCTGGTCAAATACAATCTCCAGGTATTCCACTGAGGCAATGCACACCATTAATGTTCTTGAGGGGTCTATGCTAACAACAACTACTTGCATTTATGACACTTTTAATAGGTCAGAACAAACAGCAGCATGATTCACTTACTATTCCTGGCTCACAAAGTCAGTGGGGTTGTCAGTGATTTGCTGCAGCACATTAACAATGCCAAACACATAACAAGAGTCCCAAAGACACTCAACAAAGCAAGTACTGAAAAGCAAGATGTAAATATCACTGAATACACAATAAATATTTCTGTGAAATCACTTAAATCTTGTTTCTGCAGTCCTGTATGAATTCACATTTAAGTAGCCACACTTACCTAACTTGTCAGGATGAGCACAAACAATATGCTGACCAAAGATTCTTGATTGATTTGTGTGTTGTTCCATACCTCAATGTTTTAATCCTATAATATTTAGTTCCCTTCATCTTGAACACCTTGCATCACCAATAATGCTGAGTAAAGAAAAGGTCACGTTAAATTTGGTCCCCACTGGTTCATGGGCCTGAACAAAGGTTGGGGAAGTCAGGACATGTTGTAGTTAGATGAGACTACAGCAGGGGGGAGTGTGGTTACCATCTTACACCAACTTCAAGCCAAGACGTGTCTCAGTCCTGCAAAGAAGTGCATTACCCTTTTGTTAAATGATATCAATGCCTGCTAAAAGCGATTCCATCAGTGGCTGAAGAAATACATGTTTCTACAGTATATCTCTTCAGCACAATCCCTTCCACATAATGTGAAGATTGAACCATACCAGTACAAGGGATCCCTGGGTTACAAATGACCTGACTTACAGAAATCTGACTTTAAACAAATTCTCCCAGATATTTTTAAAGCATTTTCCAAGCTAGTGGTAATACTAATAAAATGTTACGTGGTATTCTTTAATGACTGGATATAGTATACATTCCATTAGTTTAATTATGGGTAGTGTTAGAGTGATTATTCAAGGAAATGAAAGAGTTGTAGAAAGTTTATGTAGAGTGAGAAACAAAGGACTGCAGATGCTGGAATCTAGATGATAAACACAATGACGTTGGAGGAACTCAGCAGGCCAGGCAGCATCCATGGAGTCCTGAAGAAGGGTCCTGATCCAAAATGTTGACCACCTGCTTTTCTCGACAGATGCCGCCTGACCTGCTGAGTTTCTCCAGCATCATCGTGTTTTTCATCGTGTATGTAGAGTGATATGGTATGGGTTTCTATAGAAAACTGGTGTTTCTTACATTATGGTGAAATCAGCTTATGGGCAGTTCTCAGGATGCAAACCTTAAGTAACCTGGGGACTGCTGTAATTACATCCTGCTACCAGGAAGAGTCTAATGCATAAAAATGATCTGATTAATTAATTTCACTGTGCTTGGCCATTCTGTCACAGGTCAACATGGACATTCAGATACTTCAACATATTAAGCATATGTTGTTCCATATTTAAAGGCTGTAATTCAACATCGACAACATGGTTCACAATAGATATTTTTCAATCATTTTCCACCCCTCACCCAATCATGACAACATCTTGCTGCACTGTCAACTGAAGAAAAGTCCCCACATTTCTGAATTGGCCAACACAGTGAGGATAGTGGAAGTTAATATTGCGATCATTCCGACTGAATCAAGAACAAATATTGGGTGTTCTGAAAATTTGAAATAGAAAGAGAAAATGTTGGAAGTAGCAGTTCAGATGAGGTTGAAAAACAAAGTTAATGTTTCAAGTCAATTACCCTTCATCAGGAAGGGACCATGTTGGAGGTACAGTAGCCTAGATCTTCTATCGCAAGATGCAATAATTCAGTGATGGCAGCAAAGATTCAATTCTTGAAGTGTTGACAGGCCCACACAAAAGGCTACCATACTTTGCCATCACGCTCTTCCACCATGTCTCCTCCTTCTCCTGCAGGTCTGATCAATATTTCCTCTGACCCTTTTGTCCCCACTCTCCATTCTTCATATTTAAAGGTTCATCCTCTGCTCGAGCATTGCCACCATAGATACAGATTCCACAGCCTCCCTTTCAGCATCCCAAAGGACCCATTCCCTCGGCGATACCACCCCCAGCTGTACCATTCACACCTCGCTCATACCCAACACCACTTCCCTGGGGAGACAGGGTGAGCATTCTGTGGAGCACTTCATCAGTCAACAGCATAACACCAGTGTTCTGGTTTGATCAGTCTCTTTCCTTTACTGTCCAAGCTCCAATGAACTTCAACTAAAGCTCGAGGGACAGCATGTTAACTCCTCGAGATGAAGCATGTTATGGATTTCCAGCCTGTGAGCTCATCAGTTTCAGATAATCATTCTCCTGCCTCCGTCACTCCTCTTCTAACCTCACCTTTCCTTCGCTTACTGGTCCTGTTACCACTCACATTTGAGTTTTGCTACCATTGCTCTGTCCAAAGAAGGGAATCCTCGGTTGAGCTAAAAGGAGGTCACGTGAGAGGCACTGGTGTAGAAGGTGGTATCGTGAGCAGCTGCAAGGGAAACGGAAACTGGGAATATAGAATGGAGTTCCCACAGGAAATGGGATTGGACATAATATGTTGAGTGTAGCCGTGGGAGTCTACGGCTGATAGTGGAAATTGATGAAGGAGACAAAGTCCATCATTACATAAAGCTGAATGCTGCATGATAGCCCAGCCAAGGTGACAAATGATCACTGCCTGGGGCACCCACTACAAACTCACATTGTGAAAAGGAATTGTCTGAAAGCAGTTTGGAGAAGTTGCACAACAGCAACCAGCACATCTTAAGTCAAGTTTTTAAATCACTACAGTGAGTCTTTAAAATATTTGTATTTGATTAATCCATGACTCAGGTGAAATAGGCGTTTTACAGCCTCAGTTCACACAACTTCTCATAACGTATTTGAGTAACAGTTAATCTGAATTTAACTCATCCAAACATTTCACGTGATGTGATTGCATTCACTGTTCTTTGGCCCAAGTATTCCCTGTTCCATATATTCCTTCCCATTGTTCCATGGTGGAAGAAAGACATGAGGTGGATGATCTCTAAGGATGGAAGTGATTGGTGTTTACCTGTCATGGATCAGGAGGCAGTGTTGATATAGTTGTTGTGGTTACACTAGTATTTGGCAAATTTAAGTCGTGTGCTTGGGTGCAATGCATCTGGCATCTTCACACATGAGGTTTTGCCATCATTTTGCTGCTACTGTGTGTTTCCTCAGCAAGACCAGGTTTATTCACAAGCAAAAATTTGGGTTTCAGAGTGGTTGAGGAGCCAGGGATATCTCATAGCAACAGGGTGAATCTAGACAAGAAAGACGTGTGATCTAGAGCCAAGCAGCCCAGCAACTTTAGTCATGCCATTTATTATTTATGGTGTCAGTCTTGTTCACTCTAGCCTCTGAGCCTGAAGGTTCTGAATTCATATCTCAGTCCAGAGACTTAGCACAAAATCTCAACTGACACTGTTGGAGGTGTTGTCTTTTGCAGGCTACAGTCTCTGAAGCCTCCTCCTCACAGGAATTCAGTAAATCTCCCATCATATTCAGATGTTAATATATCCAGGTTATGAATATATAGACCTGGAATATATGTAGTTATGTGGAATATAATATCAATATGCTTCATCCAATTGCCCTATCCACAAGCCAACATATGCAGGTAGCTCACCACTCGACCATGTGGTATAGACAGTGTGCTTACAACTGGGTGTCTGTCTCACACTGGGCAGGGTGCAAACATCCTAGCACAAAATCATTATCATTATGTGCAAATTGAATGCCACATTTCCTACATTATAACTGTGACCACATTTCGAAAGTAACTCACTGGCTATAAAGTGCTTTTGGGACATTCTTAAAGGTCATGAGTGGCACTATTTAAATGCAGGTCTTTTTTTTTAATCCCACTTTTCACCCACGACGAAGAGAGCCCTGCAAAATGATGTGCATGCTGCCATTTGTGGAAAACATACAAACAGTTTGTGAGTGTTGTGCATCACCCCCTGTGATGTAGCAACAAGCTTACAGTGAAGTGCTGTTAAGATGGAGTGTAAAACAACATCTGCAAAAGGAAGCGGCACAGGGGTAGCACTTATCCTGGCAACCTTCCTGTGACAAGTATATCTCTCTTTGACCTACACCCAACCCAATGTTACTTTTACCCTCTCTGCTTCATCCATCCCTGAGCCATAATAATGGCCTTTACTAGAGGGTGGCACACTGAAATAACCAGCTTCCCTTGCAGTATTTCCAGCTAGAAAATCATTTTATTAAATTGAGCTGTTAGGGCTGCTTGTCTTCCCCGAGTCATTTCTTCTGTTGTTCAGTGACAGAAAAGGTTTGAGAGTGAGCACCATTACTTTAAAATCTGCTGCTTGGAATTCTCCTCCCCTTGATCCTTAAGCACTTGCTTTATGTGCCGTGAGCTTTGCGCTAACATTTCAATAAGCCAGCTATCAGGAAAGGGAGAACCATGGTCGTCAACTGCTTAGACGGTTTCCACCCTAACTCCATCTCCATGGAAAGGCTGAGATCTGACGTTGGATAAGAACTTCTGCTGAGGTCACTTCTGCAGAGAGGGTGGGCATTTCTGGATGCCAGGAAGCATACGTTGCTCCTGAAAGACACACAGCGCAAGAGGTTGTGAGGGTAGCAAGTTGTCACACTTTGTGTTTCTTTCCCAACCACTCTGGCATCGCACACACTTTCCATATTTCTTTAAAGATTCCTGGAGTCATAGAGTAATTCGGCATGGAAACAGGTCCTTTAGCTCTACCTAAGCTAATCCCATTTGCCTGCATTTAGCCCATATCTCTCGAAACCTCTCCTTTCCATGTACCTGTCCAAATGTCTTTTTAAATATTGTTACTGTACCCGCCTCTACCACTTCCTCTGGCAGCTTGTTCCATATACCCACCACCCTCTGTGTGAGAAACCTGGCCCCAGATCCCTTTCAAATCTTTCCCCTCTCACCTTAAAACTATGCCCTCTAGTTTTAGACTCCTCTGCCCTTGGAAAAAAAACCTAAGATTATCTGTGCCCCTCTTAATTTTATAAACCTCTATTAGGTCACACCTCAGCCTCCTTTGCTCCATGGAAAACAGTCCCAACCTATCCAATCACTCCTCCTAACTCAGGCCTTCCAGTCCAGGCAACATCCTTGTGAATCTCTACTCCACCCTCTCCAGCTTAATCACATCCCTCCTATAGTATGGCGACAGAACTGCACACAACACTCCAAGTGCGGTATAACCATCATTTTGTATAACTGTACCATGATGTCCCAACTCTTGTACTCAGTGCCACAGCCAATGAAGGCAAGCACGCCATGCCATCCCAAGCCATGCCATCTTTTCTACCTGTGTTGCCACTTTCAGAGAACTATATACTTGTATACAAAGGTTTAACCTACATAAGTTTATGGTGAGAGGGGAGAAATTTAATAGGACCTGAGGGGCAACTTTTCCACCCAGAGGTTGGTCTGTATATGGAATGAGCTGCCAGAGGAAGTGGTTGAGGCAGGTACATTAACAAGACTTAAGTGATACTTCAACGGGTACATGGATAGGAAAGGTTTAGAGGGATGTGGGCCAAATGCAGGCAAGTGGGACCAGCTTAGATGGGCATTTTGGTCAGCATGGACCAGTTGGGCTGAAGGGCCTGTTTCTGTGCTCTAGGTCTGTCTGTACAACAGCACTCCCCAGGGCCCCGCCATTCACTCTGTATGTCCTGGCCTGGTTTAACTTCCCAAAGTTCTTCACTTTGCACTTGACCAAGTTAAATTTCATCTGCCATTCTTTTGCCCACTTTCCTGTTGATCTTTCCTTTCCTGTTCCTCTTGGAGTATTGTGTCCTGTTGTAACCCTGGGAAACCTCTTTCTGCCTTTCTGATTTCCCTCTTAAGGGATCTCCTAAATCTCTTACACTCCTCAAGGGATTCACTTGATCCCAGCTACCCATACCTGGTAATATGCCTCCTTCTTCTTCCTGACCAGAGTCTCAATATCCCTCATCAATCAAAGTTCCCTTCTCCTGCCAGCCTTGTCCTTCACTCTAATAGGATCATGTTGGCCCTGAACTCTTCCTAGCTCACTTCTAAAAGCCTCCCTTTTGCCAGATGTCCCTTTACCTGATAGCAGCCTCTCCCAATCAACCTTTGCAAGTTCCTGTCTAACACTATCAAAATTAGCCTTGCCCCAATTTAGGACTCTAACTTGAGGACCAGTCCCAACTTCTTCCACAACTATTTCAAAACTAATAGAATTATGGTGACTGGTCCCAAGGTGCTCCCCCGCTTCAGCAACTTCAAAATAATTTCTAGGTATCCTGTAAACACTGTGCTGAAATAAGGCACAAACACCAGTCATTAAAACTGTGAAGGAAAGTTTATAAAAGTAGTGCAAATCTGTAAATAAATTTAATGTCTCTTTCAACTTATCAATCTCTCAATTAATATTTTCTGAAGTGCCAGGGAGCTGTTGCAACATAAAGCAAAAAATCATCTGTGTATTTGACCAACACTGCCATACATTGGAGCTCAGAACCTTTCAAAGGTGCAAGACTCTTGAACGGACTTCCTGTACAATTAAGATGAACTCTTGATCTTCCAATCTACCTCATCATGGCCCTTGCATCTTATTTGTCTACCTGCACTGCACTTTCTCTGTAACCTGTAACACTACATTCTGCAATCTTCATTATCAGTGTAAAACATTCAGTTAGAGTACTGGTGGGAACAAGCCATCATATAGCAATGATGCCAACAGATCTGTCACTGTATAGCTGTAGATTGCAATGCTGGCCAACATAGGCCTGTCATTGTGTTGCACTCATGCCCACTTCCTGTGGGATGTGTCTGTCACTACAGAACACTGGAGTGGAATACTGGTGGATATAGGCCTATCACTCTATACCACTGAGTCACAGTACTAGTGGGCACATATTCATCACTGTATAGCATTGAGGAACAGTAGTAGTAGACATTGTCACTGTATAACATGTGGATCTAGTAGTGGTAGATACACAATCTATCACTGTGGTACACTTGGTTACATTACAATTATGCAGACGTCTGTTGCTGTATAACACTGGGGTACAGTACTGATTAGCACAGGCCTATCACTGTAAAACACTAGGGTGCAGTACTGGTGGGTACATGTCTGTCATTGTATAACAGCTGTATGCAGTACAGCGTGCACTACTGTGCTCACATTGTATGACACTAGGGACTGTATCAATTGGTGCAAATCTGTCACTGCAATTTCAAACTCCATTAATGAGCTCGTGCAGGCACAATGGGCTGTAGGATTATTGTCTTGGCCTCCCTTCCTGATTTTACTCTTGTTAGAGCAGATATATGTGTGTGAACTTGAGGGTCAAAGTCAAAGTCAAGCTTACTGTCATATGCACAAGTACATGTATGCACAGGGGCAATGAAAAACTTGCAGCAGCATCACAGGCACATAGCATCACATAAGCAGCATTCACAAGAAAAACATAAATGATAGTCAATTCTTACAAGAAGGAACACAATTAGAACAAAAAAAAAGTCCATTTTAGTACAAAGTGATCAAAGTGGTCATAATATTGTTAAACTATAGTGATTAGGGTTTTGCCGGTTGTTTCAAGAACCAAATGATTGAAGGGAAGTAGCTGTTCTTGAACCTGGTGGTGTGGGACTTCAGGCTTCTGTACCTCCTGCCCTATGGTACTTGAGGAAAGGTGGCATGGCCTATATGGTGGGGATCTTTAACGATAGATGTTGCCTTCTTGAGGCAGCGCCTTCCGTATATACCACCGGTGGTGGGGAGGCCCGTGATGTATTGGGCAAAGTCCACTACTCTCTGCAGCTTCTAATATTCCTGTGCCTTCAAATTGCCATACTAGACCATGATGCAACCAGTCAAAATACTTTCAACAGTGCATCTGTACAAATTTGTTGGAGTGTTTGGTGACAAGCCAAACCTCCTAAAAAAGTAAAGATGCTGGCGTCCTTTCCTTATGATTGCATCTATGTGCTGGGCCCAGGACAGGTCATCTGATATGTTAACGCCCAAGAATTTAAAGCTACTGACTCTCTCCACCGCCGATCCCCCAATGCAGGCTGGCGCATGTTTGCCTTCCTTCCCCTTCCTGAAGTCAACAATCAGCTCTTTAGTTTTGTTGACACTGAGCACAAGGTTATCGTGCACCACCACTCAACCAGGTGTCCTATCTCAGTCCAGTAAGCCTCCTGAATAATGGTCTCCCAAATAATGCTGATGCTGGGAAGTATAGTAGTTATTGATGGTGGACAGCGAGGAAATGTGTTCCGCTCCATGATTTAGGGGATTGAGAACAATATGTAAAACAGTGGCTTTTAAAAGGAAACATACAGCAACTGTATACTTTTTTGAACAGCTTGGAGTGTTGCCTTCCTACTTTACCTCTGAGTGCTGAGTTTACATCTGCTTCTGGGCTCTGCTGGGTCTTAGTGACTGTTGACTTTTGACTGGACCACTCAAATAAAACCTGTTCACCTCACCAAGCAGTGGGAGGCTCAAGTGCTTTTAGAAGGAAGATGGGAAATGTTGAAAAGCAAAATGCTACAAATGCTAGAAACCCAAATTACAGCAGAGAATGCCACAAATGCTCAGACAGTAACTGTGGAGAGACAGAGAGTTAAAATTTCATCAGTTCCGATACAAGATCATTGACCTGAACCGCTGTTACCCCCTCCACAGATGCTGTCTGACCTGCTGAGCATTTCCAGCATTTCTGTTTTCTGGGAATGTTGAACTTGTTGTTAAAGTGGAATCTGCAACCAAGGTGTGGTGAGTGGAACGGGGAGGTGGCAGTGAGGAGAGCAGCAAGGGGACAGTGAATGGGCAGCAAAAGAGCAATAAGGGGGCGAGTGAGAGGCCCAGCGAGTGGAGCAGCCAGTTTGCCAGCGAGGGTGTGGTGAATGGAGCAGAGAGTCGAGCCACCGGAGGCAGCAAGGGGCAATGAGTAGAGCAGGCCAAGGGAATAGCATAGGGGTGGCAAGTGGTTGACGGGGAAGCGGGGCTGTTCGGACATAGCGGGTGGAACTGCAAGGGGTGGCGAGTGGGATGATGCAAGTGTGACAAGGGTCTGTGAAGATAAAACAGCCACCAGTAAACCCAACAGGAAGTTCAGGAGAGCCACTTTTCCTGGAGGTTGGTAAGAATGTGGAACTGGATGCTACAAGGAGCCGCTGAGGCATTTGTGTATGCTAGAAGATGTAAAGTGAGCAGGAGTAAGATATGTTGATGGGGTGAGATAAAAAAAAGAGTGGGATGAAGCCTGTGTTGAGCATCAAAACCAATATAAATTTGTGGGGTACAATAGCTGGTTTATATCCTCTAAATACTTTATAATTCTTTGTAATACTGCCTGAAAGACCAGCAATCTCAGTTTAAGTAGTTTAAAATCAGTGAGTTCAGACAATAAACCACACATCTATTTCACATGTGTAGGGTATGCACAAGATCTAGAACTTTCCCCCAGCCATGGATTTCAGCATTCCATCAATGTTCTATAATTTATATGTGCAAATTATGGATCTAGCCTGCCTGTGGTCATAAGAAGGACAGAATGCAGGATGTTAAAATGACTCCAATTATCTCCTGCCCTCTAAACCTGCACTTGATTCGGACTCGTATGAAATGCCAGAAAAGATTAAGAATTTTTTCCAAGCTGCTGGCAGCTGTTTGTCACCAGTTGATTTTCACAGTGCATATAACAGGCTGAGCTATATGAAAAATCCAGAAGTGTGCTGGGTCTTAAATTCATGAATGGCTAACAACATAGGTTAATAGCAAAAAAATATAAACCTAAAATGAGCTTCTGAGATTAGCACACCTTAAGTAAGTTTTTGTTTGATATTTTACGTGTTATCTTAACAGGGTCTCTGAGGATGTAAATTTTTATTAAAATATGGTTTTTACACAAGAGCGGCACAGTAGTGTAGCAGTTAGCGTGATGCTATTACAGTACCAGCGACTGGGGTTCAATTCCCATCGCTGTCTGTAAGGAGTTTGTACGTTCTTCCCATGTCTGCGTAGGTTTCCCCCAGGTGCTCCGGTTTCCTCCCACATTCCAAAAGACGTAGGGGTAGATTAACATGGGTTTAAATGGGTGGCATGGACTCGTTGGGCCAGAAGGGCCTGTTACTGTGCTGTAACATGAAGTTTTAAGTGCTTGTTAAGAATAATTTTGTATTACGAAACACTTGATCAAACTGTGCAGTGTGCTGGCCAAACTGCACTTCAAATAAAGAGTACAGTTCTGGTCACTGAAAAACAAGAAATATATGCAGGCACGGCAAACAAAATGAGGGAGTCTCAAGTACTGAAGGGTGTTCAGTGAAAGGCACAAAACTTGTGCTCAATTACAAAAATATGAGTTATGAGAAATTTGGGCTTTTGAACCTGGAAAGGAGGCACCTTGGAGGTAATCTCATGCAGGGATCCAAAATAATACATTAAATTTACACAGAACATAACATTGTTAGAACAGTCAAAAAGAACTTAAATTCACATTAGTAAAGAAAATCTGGGGGCAGCTATTGGCAAACTGTCAAACATCTTTATTTTTTGTTATGCTACTTGGGTTCTCTGAGTTTATCCGATCCAAGTTACTCAAAATGTTCAAGTATTCCCAGCCACATACTTTGACTCACATCTCCAAAACCTGTACCCCAATCCTTCAATATACATGTCACCATACGAGGATTGGATGAACCTGCATTTTACTTATTTGCCTCTCCCAAAAATTTCCAAACGGTCATTGAGGCATTTTTCATTGCATCATGAGCAGTGATCACAACTATTCATTTCTCCTCTCTCAATGAGTATTCATCCAATGCATCCATCAGAGCTAACCCGCCATCCTTCTCATCCCACCAACTCTTGGAATTTATTCGTAAATCAATAATTCCTTAAGCTTTTCATGTAACCCTCTAGAACGTCCATTCATGTGTGAAGAAGACCATAATTTTAATGTGGATAATTCCATTGGCAATGATGTTCTGATGTGATCTTGGCTCAAGAGTGACTACTTTTCCCTGATTGACATCTTCTTGTCTGGCTATGCTTGCCACAATCTTGTCATCCAAACCACCATAATGAAATTTCAACTTGGTCTCTCACAACAGTCTTTCACCGTGATCTGTTCCTTTGAGGGTCTCATCTCATTCAACCCTTCTTTCTTCTTATTCCTTTTGTTGTCACCACAGTCAAGGCCATCCAATTCTTTAATCCTTATCACTTCATCCCCCTTCCAACCTCATTTCATTCTACAACTCAGCCAGAGAAGCTGTCTGCGCATCACAAACTATAGCACTCTCAAATTCCTAACTGTTGTCTTTGGCTCTCCATTTACTGTAGTTGACAATCAGCTCAAGCACTTTCCCTTCCACATGTCTTTGATACCTTTGGTCTTAGTAAAACCTTTACTTACATCCATGTAGTCATTCTGTGACATTGGACATTTGTCTCCCTGCCTCATTCTATCTGCTGCTAAAAAACCCATACTGTGCCCGAGTGCATTTTGCTTTTACCTCTAGACTTGCTTATCTTAATGCCCAGCTGATCATTCTTTTACCTTCCATCTGTTTAAAACGAACAACATGCCGACCATTGCTAGCCGGATCCTAACCTGCCACAACTCTAGCCATGCTGGATGACCTATATTGTTCTTCAATGGCTTTGATCAGTTTAGATCTTCTTGTTGAACTCTACATCCCTGGCCTGCCCTTCAAACCCCATCATACTTTGTGCCTTTTCCATACCTGCAACTCACCAAGATGTTCCTCCAGCATTTCTTCACCCAACTACTGGCAGCAGTGCCTTCAGCTGACCAGATTCTAAACTCAGGAACTCAAATCTCTGTGTCTTTCCACTTCTCCTTCCTCCTCCAAACTTAACTTTATGACTGAGTTTTCAGTCATCCCACTGAATATCTCAAAACCCAAAAGTAAAGTATTGCCATGCTGGGAATCTGCAATAAAAACAGAAAATGCTGGAAATCCTCAGAATGTCAAACAGCATCCATGGAAAAAGAAATAAGATTAATTTGGTTCAGCTGGATGGTATTTTTTGTACAGTTATACTTCCACGAAGCAACCTGGCATGTTTTTTATCAACATAAATTCACGTTGTTACTGTTAGGCCATCAAGGGAGCATTTCATACTAAAAGTTTGGTAAAATGTAACTTTAAATAACTAAATTAAAATTGTTCAAAATTTACAAGTATAATGTGATTTTCAAATGTATTGAATTTCACTGAAAAATTCAAACATTGTTTTCTTTGCCTCTGATTTAAGTCTATCCTCTGAAGAAAACTGTCTCAAATGTCAAAATTATAGAAACATAGGAATATGAATTGTTGAGGAAGGTAAACACACTCATTTTATAATGAACCATAATGCTAACCTGCAATTGGAAATGTATTTACATCAGAAAAATCACTATTGTTTTCCTCAGCAATGATTTTCATATTGTTAACTTTTCATTATTGTGCCAGTATTGTTGTCAGCCAGATTGGATGTTTAGTAATTATCACAGGTTGTTGTGTAACTGAAATCTGGACACATACAGTGATGTATGAGATGGCAGCTTATTGCACGATGCAACCAATCCAATCCCCATACACAGTGACATGGCACTGTGTATGAAACCCATGGAAACTTGTTAGAGAACAGTGGAAATCAGTTAATTTGCCATAAACTTGTCCAATTAAAGTTGTCACAGTTGGCTTAAATTTTGTAATTTGGAACCCTGACAAAAACATTACAGATAGATGCAGCATTAAAACACTTATGCAATACATAACAAATTAGCATGCAAGACAGATATATCCTGCTTGTAGTTTAAGGGCACTCAGATCATTTAAACATTCCATCTCATGAGATCACAGATGACAGACGGTGTCTTTGGGAATTTGAAATCATTATGTCCGAAAACCAATTATTTCTGCATTAACTAAATAAATCAGCAAGCTTAGTTAAAAGACATCATCATCTGATGTTATACATGCAGGCAAACTAAGCTGCTGTTTTGATTTCTGCTAGTTTTAATGAGACATAATTAGATGCTATTTTACTGCAGTTCTCATTTGTGCGAGCCAAAATATAGATCATTTAATGAATGTGGAAGTGTTTTGCCGTGGCTATCAGTTTTGCTTTACAGTACCTATTGTAGATGCATATTAATTGCATGCTAAAAATGTATTTACTTCATTTTGTATGCTTAGCAAGGCTGACAGATTACATGCTCAACACTAACAATTCACAGTATCCACAGTCATACCAAATACAGGAATAGTGCCAAGCATTGTAGGCTTAGATGTGCCATGGATCAGCATCATTGCCTTAGTATTTGCTTCGACAGAATATTTCAACCACCATCTACCTCCACTTAGAGCGAGGAAGGCTATCCAGGAATTGAAATAAATATTTCTGTGCTTGCTAGGCAGTACCACAGCACTGACAACATACAAGTAATTGCACCTACATCCAACTCTGTTGCTGATAATTATGAAGTTCAATGTTGTTCATTAAAAATGCAACCAATGCTCCTTGTTAGTGCCTTTGCTAAACTAACAGCTGTGTTCTTAGAGCTCTCTCACTTTACCGTACATTTCAAATGTTGATTCACAGGAAATGCAAGTTTAGAGGAAGATTTTTTTTCTGAGATTTACTAAAAAGGCAGAACAGATTACATATGATTCAACAAAATTGATGGACAAGTAATATTTTAATTCTATTCTCCCAGTAACTTAGAAACATAATTTAAATCTTGGTAATAGCCAGTGATTTCATGTAACATGTGAACAAAAGGAATTGCGCCTGAACAATTTTCGGCAGTTACATTTTGTCAGGTTAATTTCTTTGTCTCTTCCTACGTTATCTTCTCACTGAATGTATTTTACAATAAGGCTGGCACTCTTGGAAAATTGGTACAAATGTACATTTACACTTTGGAAATCATTTGGAAACAAAGGCAAAAATCATTAGTTCACTGACATAATGAAGCTAATGAACTTGCCTGTCAGAATAATTGTCTCTCTCATTATGAGGCAGATGAGAGATTTTCTTTTGCAAGGAAATGCATATTCTCTGTAGGCTTACTTTCAGTTCCTCTTTAATTGATAAATACTTCATTTAGTGGCATCCACAAAGAGACAATGTTGCACATTAAAACATGTACAAGTAATGACTCTCACACAAAGTGCTAAACAGATCAACTGTCTGTTTTCCTTAGCTTTTGAATAATGAAATCAGACATTTTGACATGATCTTTGGTTCAAATGAAGGAGGTGAAGACGGCAAGTTCTTCATAATAAAAAGTCAAAGGATGTTGCAAAGTTCACTTTAATTCATTAAAAAAGTGCAAAACACACTTATGCACAATGATCATTAACTATAATGTGTAAGGAGAATAAAATGTCAGAGATACTGTGCCATCCTGCAGGGAGAGTGAGAAGAAACGACAATACTGGCAACAGCATAAGCTGTTACTATAGCACCCACATTGGCTCAATATAATCACAAATGGTGACAGAAATGTCAATTCACCATATGTATGATGAAGATGATTTTCGAGCACATTTCAAAGCTGCAAGTTTCTTACAAAAGCCTTTCTTTAAAACTATCTTAATGAAAAGTGATACGTCTGATTTTAATCTTTTCACTGAACTAGAACATACAGAGCTGCCAATTGCCCTTCGGTGTGTAGGGGTAACATTACTTATATTAAAAGCCAGTCTCTGTCACTGCTAGGATGGAAGTGAATGTTAAAGTAGCCCACTGGTAAACACTCAGAGTGCAATTTGTCATCATAGAAAAAGAAAGAAACTGAATTTAACAAACAAAGACAAAGCTAGCTAGTGAAACTTCTTTAAGCAGCTTATGATAACTGAAAAGGAAGTGCTTCCAGCTGATGGGAATGTCATCGCGTCAGAGTAAGGAGACCATGCAACCCGAAACAGCACATTTAAGTTTCTGTTGGTAATGTAGCTGCAGGGATTGGCTTTTGTTTGGGAAGCTGAGAACCAACATGGGAAAGGAAAAGGGGTCATAGGGCAGTAATTAAACAAAATGTTAATTAAGGTTTCTCATACCTGCTAAATGCCTCAGGTTTAAATGAACACCTGTAGTGGCTGACACATTATCTATTCATTTAAGACCTGCAGCTAAGAAGCAGGAGCACTGCCAGTGCAGGGAGAAAGATGATAGTTAAGCCAATATAACAATTCCTCGAATTTATCTCTTCAACTCATCTAATGCTGCTTACCGAATATGAATATTAAAATATCTTTATATGATGGATTATGTTTTATGCTTGTGATTGCATCAAGATATCACTATAGATTTAAATCTTACCAGGGAAAGTTAAAAATTAAATTTGGAGTTCTTCAAAATGTTGTGTTTACATTCAAGATCTAAAAAATAAATCCATGGGCAGTTATGTTTTTCTTGAATAATATCACAACCACAACACATTCATCCTGTCACAAACATGATATTGTATTGCCATTAAACATTAAATCACCATTATACAGATGTAACAGTGGCAAATATTAAATCATTTTGAGGCTGATAGTGGAGCAATTTCAAGCTGCAGAATTGAACAATGACTAGGAAGTCTACCAACGTTGTTTAAAAGCCAGCGCCACATTTCTTAGTCCAAAATGGATGTGGTAATTACCACAGCAGTGATTTAAAGCCATTATTTACAGCATCTGCATTTTGGAAGGAACTTTGGACCATTTCCACCCCCTGGTGAACATTTATACAGTTTTGAATCATGGTTCAGTCGCAGACTTACTATTTTTCAGTAGGACACTGTCTGACAATTGAACAATCTACAGTGCTCATAATCTACATTGATCTACTCAAATGTGTGAGCCAACCTCACCTGAACAAAAGCAAATGTCGTTTTAAAATAACCAGCTAGATTTTTTTAAACAAATAGCCTCCCCAATTGCAATAATCTCAACTAAAACAAATAATTTAACATAGAGCATCATAGAGTGAGTGGAATGGGCAGTACATAATCTCACTTGAGAAGAAGACCTTTCTAACTCACTTGAGACTAATACTGTCTTCCTCACTCCAGGGATTTTGACCTTATTATTGTCGGGTCAATTTATTGAGCACCAAGTGAATAGTGGATTAAATTCAAATCTTAGCAAGAAAATCACATCATGTCAATAGTCACAAAGATGTTTGGAGCTTCTAAACCTCATTAAGGAGAAAAGTTTAGTAAATACAGTAATTAGCATATCAGAGGTTATTGCTCATGTGCACAGGCAATGGCTGTCCTGGGTTGTTGTTTGGGAAGGAGCACCTGTCAAAACAAGTGCTGAATTTCACACCTCCCAATTCTAAGCCTCAGGTAGGAAACTCAGTGTACTGCATCGACAAAGAGGGAGAGGTGCAATATGAAACGAGTATACCAAGAGCAAAGTAAATGAGATCCCCCTGGGTACCAATAGCCCTTTGTTTAACATGATTAAATCCTCTTTGTTTCATTACGTAGACCAATGCAAAAACAAACAGAGACACCAAGATAAAGACTGGCAATACTTATCTGTTTCTCTTCCTTATCACACTCGCAATCTTCTGGCCCACAAACTGAAAGGAAACTACTTTGCTAAAATGAAATTGATGAGGTGACTGAGCAGGTGTACAAGGAAGCTGTTGGTTAAAAAAGGTGTGAACCACTCATGTCAAAAAAGTGATCAAATGATAAGGAAATGAGCTCTCTTGGTTGTCCAATTTCTTTCTCCAGGGCAACATACTACATTAAGCTTTTGTAGGCAGCTTCTTAAATTCACAATGGCCAACTAACTCCAACCACTGAGATGACCTAAACTTAAATCATATATCTAATCATCTTGTGTACAAAATTTAGTTGAAAAGGAAAACTTGTTTTAACCTTTAATCAGTTTTACTTCAACATCTTGAAGAATGTAGAATTAAACATGCAGTGTTTTGGGTTAATCCTGCTGTCACATTACAGTAATGAATTCCTTCTAAATTAGGATCACAGCAGATCCCACTGGATTAATGTTTGAACAAGGTGCTGAGAACCTGTGTTAGCAAATTTACCAAAAATGTTTTTGCCCAGAGCTAGACAAAGAGTTAACCCTGGCAAAGGATTAGAAACTTGTTTTCTTTTAAACAGTCTGCAAGTTATCCCTCTCATTTGTTTATCAATACACAAATCTTAATTGCTGTCCTTGGCATTTATTTATTTTTAAATAGACTTAGAGTTACATCATCAGGATTAACAATGCAGATCCACTTTGAGGACTTTAGTAAGGTTTCTACACCCAAAGTAAAATGCTATTCAGACACTGGATCTCCTCATTAGAACATTTCAGATAGATTTAGTTCATTGCAAAGGCCAATTTTCAAATTTTGTTGCCTGTACTTTCAACCAGAAGAGATCACACTCTAATAAACGTACCTCGACCTTGGCATCTTCTGTAATTTCATCCCACTTTGTGATGGAAATCAAAACTAAAATAATACAATTACCATGGATCTTTGAAAATCCCAGAAACATAATCTTGAAATTTTGTGTAGTTCACGTGAGCTTTTCAATTTTCTCTAAGGTTCCTAATACAATAGTATCAAACTGCTGATTAATAGTGAATTGAAGATCAACAATTGGTACATTAATCATAGCTTGCTGCTTGGTTCTTTATATTAACTGTGTATATCATCTATTGGCCTTGTGGAAGCTACTTGAAGAATTGAAATTTACACAAAATGTCTAAAAGCCATACTGTTTATAAACAGTTGTGATTCTGGACACAAGTAATGTTGCAACATGAGATTTTCAGTCATTTCATCGGCATCCTTTCTGTTTAAAAAAATACAAACTCTATTATGTCAACACTGACCTTTTATATATTCAAATGGTTGTTGGTTTCTTGAGATAATAAAGAATACTACGGACATTATTACATTATTGAAACCAAGATGTACTTGTGGGGTTGTGAAACAGTTTATTTTGTTTCAGGTTTAATTAAAATACTTTGAAGATTAATCACTAACATATTAACTTCTAATGAAGTGTGATCTTCATGAACCAAGAACAGGAATATTTCATTGGCTTGTGGACTCCAATGAATGTGCCATAACAGAGTGTAATGGAGAGGTATGAAAAGCCTGGCATCTTCATAAAAAGTCACAGGTACTATTGGAAATTAATAACAACCATTGGATGTGTATTCATCATCGTGGATCTTTTATAATTTTTAAGTCTTGTATGGTTTTAACAAGCAGACTAAAATTATATTTGCCTTAACATGCCCGGATTTTGCTGTCAGGAGTGAAGTATGTGAACTTGAGAAATTTGTCCACAAAGATTAAGAGTGATCTGTGGTGCAAATTTCCCTACTTCCATCATAAACTGAAATCAAATGCTGGGTCTATCGAGTAGTCTGAAGCGACTATGATGGCATTACTCAGCACCCAATCTACTTGATGAAGTTGCAGTGACTGCAAACCAGATGGCAAATAGTTGTAATTTTTATTTTTTTAAATAAGTTTTATAGAAAGCATATTAAAGACATAGATTAAGATGGAATCTGAAACATCATAAATAAAACAAAATCCATCTTTTTAAAGTTAATTTTCAGAGTCAGAGAGGTTATTCTACAGCAAGCGCAATTTAGTTATAATTGCCATTTAAAATTTTGTTGCCTCATTCAACAAGGCAAAAGATTTCCAGTGCCTTTTCCAGGTCAAATATTGCATGAGAAGTTATGTGCATCATGGTTCACTTCCTATGGTGATAGCCTCAGTGAAAGTTGCAACAGCTCACCCTGTGCATGGTATGGACTGCAACTTTTGAATTTCTACTCAACTAGGCACATACAAATTTCAGTCAGATTTCCTCTTTTATAATGGTAAATGCTGATAGCTTCATCCTTTCTCCCATCATAAATTTCAGACCAATATTTCAGTGTTTATCATTGTGCATTCTGGATAAAGGAGTAAAAATACCAATGCAGAAACCTTTCAAAAGCCTTACAGATAGACTTTTTAGTGTCCCATTATAATAATTACCATGTCAAAATGAAGAATATGTCATTCATTGGGACTGAATTTTGTTTGAATAATTGTAGAGAACAGTGTCAACACAAATCACATTTCCATTGTTTTAATGTCACAAGGAAGCCATGACATCATAACATGGCTTAATATCCATTTACCATCCTGAAAAAATACATTATGTATCATTATTTCATTGAACAGGTATGAACAGAAGATTTCATTGAAGCGTGCATTACAAGATTGTTATTTTCTTCCCTGAGGCTGATAACTGTGAGATATAGTCACCACACTGATAGTAATAAAAGCCATAATGCACAAGAGCTCTATGATGTCAACCCAATTCTGCAGTGCAAAGTTGACACTGTATTATCCCATTGTGTTTATCTCCACACCTACAGCATTAGATTTTATCAAGCCGCACTTGTTCAATAGACTTTGCACAGCTTTCGTTTTGGGCAGAAACCTTGATTTCTATTATATATGGAAGCATATATAATTTACTTTCTCTCATCACATACCCGCATGACTTAACATGGAATATGTATCATTAGTGATGTGGCTAAGTGAAATATTTGAGTTCCATTATGCAAACCCCAAGGTACCAGTTAGATTGCCATTTATTTCATAGGTGCATGTCTGTAATAGAATGATGTTTAACTGGAACCTACAGCTTCACATTTTCAAATATTAGTCAAGTCTTTTTTACCTGAACATTTGAGGGCATAGTGATTAAGCCATTGGATTGGCATCCAAAATTTCAGAGCATTATTCCAGAGACATGAATTGAAATCCCACATAGCAGTCAGGGTATTTATAATCAAACAAGAAAGACTATGGAGGATGATATGAAAGCTGCCCTCCATCTATTTGGTCAAAATGTTAATACTGAATGCAGCTCTGAGTGATCAAAGCTTTTTTTAAATCACTCTGGGTATTTGGGTATCGCTGAAGACATTTGTTGAACGTTCCAAGTGTCCTTGAGAAGATGGTGATGGTCTTCTATCACATTAGGTCTTTCATATCACTACAAAGAGGAATTATAAGTTTTTGATAACAGTGTGGAGCTGTATAGGGCAAAGATAGTAACATTTATGACAATCCTATGTTCACATTTACTTCCATTTTTTGCTAAACTGAATTCAAATTCTCATCCTACCATGGCAGGAAGTGAAATCGCATTCTTTGGATTATTAATCCAGCCCATCATATTACTCAATGAGTAACAGAGGTCGATATCACTTTCTCTTAGACTCTACTTGTTATCAACTTAAAGGAATTATTGAAATTTACCAACACTTTCTGAATACAGAGGGCAAGAAAAAAAGCATTGAGCAGCTAAAGCCAACTGAATTAATTTCAAAACTTTTGGCTTAAAATAGTGATATTTCTGTCTGGCTCTGGTATAACAATACATGTTATGAGCTAACTCGGGCATATCCAGAATTTTGTTTGCAGCAGAAAAAAAATCTGAAATATTTGATCAACTGCTTCATGTAGGTTTGGGCAATTAGGAAGTGGCTTCCACTGATGATAAAGCTCTGGGCTTAGCTTCTCTTTCCAAAATGAGGTTTGATTCATGCATTCTAACTTCAAGGTTATAGTCAAAAAGTCATGGTTATTGCTGGTAATGTTATCAACAACGCATGTTACAGACTTAAATCAAATTCCTCTTTCCATTATAATTAAGATGTTAATCTACAGTAAACTGGCTAATAGTTCTATTACGAAATGTGGAGAGAGGCATCTAATATACGTGTTTAGATAATAAGATTGCCAACAAAGATTTCTAACTTTTAGAATATACAATTGCTTACAGTCTGGTAGCAGATTGATGCTGTGGATTGCCTTTTGATGTCCATTAGATATGAGAATCTGAGCTCCACATGATGACAAGTGGAGGAGGTGTGTCTCTCAACCTAAATTTACAGCAGGGCAGGAACGATGGAGTCTAAATACTCAAAAGCTCATTATAGCTGAAGTATTGCAATACGTGTGGCACTGAGTGAAACTAGAAAAGTAATTTTAAAGTATAAATGTAAATTCTAGCCAAACACACACAGGTTTATAATCTAGCTTTTATTCTATTTAATCACAGTACTCTAAATATTCAATAATATTTGTTCCTAATACATGCACCTATATTAAGAGGAACAAACTTCAGAATACCACTGCTTCTTGCCATTTTTAATAATGCATGGAGTTTTAATGAGACACCATTATTGGGCAAAGGTGTTTGGCAAGCCTTTCCTATGCATCACCTTTTAAAAAAAGCTGTGATAAATGGTGCAAGATACACTTTCATTTATCATGTGTGGTATATCTGAAAACAAAAAATGATACAATTAAACTTCTCTGGTAATCACAACTTTAAATCAGTCGGGTTTTATCAAGGCAGTAATGGGAATGAAATTCAAGGTCTTAATTCAAAAGCATGATGAAGGAGCAAAGTGTTTGTCTAGAGAACAGGGAAGTTCCTGTTATTGGAACCGACACCTGCAGAGGTATCACTTCTGTTCCCCCTCAGGGCATTCCACACCTGCAAACAGTGGGCTCTTCACAACAAACATTTTACATTTGTGATACACACCTATCGTCCCCAAAGTATACAAAAATGACATTCCAACCATCTCTTTATCGTTAAATAACAAACATCAAGCCAATAGGAGCAGTGACCCTTCCCTTGTGATTTTAATGTGTTGTGAAACCTTTAAGTGCTTGTCAGTTTGTGTGCATTCCAATGAAAATTGAATACACATAATTGACCTATCATCACAATTACAAAACACACTGCAATTAATCTATTGAACAGGATGAAAAAATAAAATTGCAGCAACTATGAACACCCTTATATTTCATATAAAAATGCAGTTATGGTTTTCTTTTATATCCTCTCATACATGGCAGCAAACTGATTGTAGTCAAAGAAATTCCTTTATGCTGTGATCGATTTTTACTTTCTCTATTTATGACTATTTTTTTAAGCAAAAAAAACACTGGATTCAAAGGCAGAAAATATTATGTCCATACAAGAGAGTCTTTTCACAACTAAAGATTTTGTATTTAGTTGGACCAGTATATTTTTCACCAGTAATCACACTGTACAAAGCAGTTTCTGTGTAAAGATGTTAAGTGGGACCAGAAATGAAGTCACAGCTTTGGAAATGTACCATCTTAGCCCAGTAATTGACTATAAGTAGGCAGCCAAAATCTATAAAAAATCCAAAAGATAATAATCTACCCTATTCCAAATCATTTTCAATCTATTTATCTGGGAGATTACTCTTCCATCTCTCTGAAATAAGCACAAAAACCAGAAGAGGAATAGTACACTATTGAATAACACTCTTCAAATACTGTGCAATCATCATTTGACTTTTGTTAACAGAATTCCTTTGTCTTATGTACAGTGAATGATCTTTGTTTTCTGTGCTATTTTAATATCTGCAGGGAAGTGATTCAGGTTCAGAAAAAAAGAGACGGCTAGTATAGATTATATGCATAGAGTGTACACTGAACACATTGTTACAGCTGTTATTAACAACTTAAATCAAATAATCTTCTGCATTGCAGAAATAGGTGAACCATTTATGGATAATGAGTACCTTAAAAAAATAGAATGGCAGTAATGGAGAGCAGAGAAAACTTTGAGCATTTGCACTTTCCGGTGTAGTCACCAGGGGGCAGGCACTGACCAACTCAGCGACACCACAGAGAAAGGATCAATGATCATCAGTCAACAGTCATACGCCTAGCATTTCAAAGTAGCCATTTGAGAGCTAACCAATCTCCATCATGAAATTAACATGGAGAAATATGTTGGGGATTTTAATTATTCTAATTGGGAAACAATCTGTAACCACAAGAACTGCTAAATATTGGTCATCATAGTACAGCACAAGTCTTTGATTCCTAAGTGGGCTGAATTGAGCTGGGCTTGGCCAGCTGTTCAGAAGGGAACTGCTGGTGTTCAACTGCTCCCAGGTGGGTGTGAACCCACAGCAAGTCTGGGTTCCGCTGACTGACCAGCCCCATCACACCTGCCACTCCGCCCCATTGCTGGGGTCAACATGCAATCCAATGGCAGAACCCAGTCATGCTGGGCTTCCCCAACATTATGCTGGACAATCCTCCTCTCCCCTCCAATGCCAGCCAGGTCTGGGGTAGTAGCAGCAACCCATTTACTTGAATGGGGATTACTTGCTGTGTAGATTAGATAGGAAAAGGGAGGCAAGTTTGAGTTCAGTTATTCATTTTTATTTGTTTTACATTACTATAATATCTTAATGATTTCTGAATGTTTAATTGATTACATTGCATGAAAATAATAATTTTAAAATAAATATTTACAGCAATCTCAATAGTTTTTAAATGTATTGATCAAAAGCATTTAAAAACTCTTACAAAACCTCCCAGGCTTTGATAGTAGGGGACCGTCAGTCCAGTCTGTCAAAGGCTGTCAGGACGTTTGAGGGATGGGGCCTCAGAACTACATCACATTAGGCTTAAGCCCCACTGAAGCCTTGCTCTGCCTCACTGGATGCCTCCCAGGTGTAAAGGGAGGGGTATGGGGAAATCAAATGTGACCCAGTCAATGGCTCGTGGTGGGATCCACAGATCTGAGAAAGGGTCCAAATACACCTTGTTTCAGCTCAATTCTGTAATAGGAAACACTAACTTGAACACCTGAAAATGACTTTTTTTAAAAATTGATTAAACCCTCCATTGTATTAACCTACTAAATCACTGCAGGCAACACATTGCCAAGAATAACAATACAAAGAAACTATGAAACTCTTCATTCTTACAATGCTCACAGCTTTCAAAAATGCACCATTTGTTAATATGAAAATCTAAATTCTGCAATGACAAATACCATAATGTAAAAGAGAACGCAATTTTTTCTTGTTTTGTAATATTTCAAATTAATCAATTCTATGATGGATTGCTGCACTTTTGATTTTGGTTCCAAAATTAGTTTTATACAATGTCGATGATGTATATAAAAATAATTGATATAGGATTAAAATTAAAGAGCACTCTAACAAATGTTTTCTTTGGATGTCAGGGAATATATTTCTTACTGTGTTGCTTATAAAAGTTTAGCTAAATCAGTAATTCATGGAATAAATAGATGAGGCTGAATGAACTCAATATAGAATAAAAGATGAGTTGCATTCAATAAATGTAAATCAACTGAAATACCTCACGATCAAAGTCACTTTATTCAATAAGTGTTCTCATCCTTAAGATAATGAATATTTGAAATGTCAAACATCCAATATCAAATTAGAATTATTTATTAATTTACATTAATATAAAATTTGAAGAAGGATAAACTTAAATTGAAATCAGAATACACACTAAAAGTGATGCTAGACTAAAATGGCCATCTCAATATATTCCAAACGGAATCACTCGAAGCTTTCCCTTTATTGTGATTGTAAGTTTTGACTCTTCCAGTGAAGAGTGATGAATTGTGGGTATTTTCACTGGTAAAGTCAAACCTTTCTATCACAGTTGAAGAGAAGCAGCAGGGGTTCTTCTACTTTATCGCATTCGTATATTTTCATACTGACAAGTATGCCCATTAATACTATCATGAGCAAAAAGTGCATTGTCAAGAACTCTAAAGCACGGCACTTCTGGTTGTCACCATGCTGATTTTGAAGGGTGTAATGACTTGCTTGGATAGCATTATAAACTTTTGTTTTATATGAAGCCAATCAGTCTTCGAATATAGAAATAGTTGAGGAGACTTTTATAGCATTCTCATTTGACTCCTGAAGAAGAATACCATATATTTAAACAAACTGCTCAGTAACGTAGTTGGAACTTTGACACCATTTCAAATGGCATCTTTTATTGTAATTCAAAGTGAATCTTTAGAAATAAGGCATTAAAAAAAACCCTGGTTACCATGTAATGTCTTCCAATCACATCCACTATGTTTCAGGTACTTATGCACTATGCTTTCATTAGAATAACCAGACTACACCTAAACTCTTTCATGTTTAGAAGAATGAGAGGTGATCTCATCGAAGCCTCCAAACTTCTGACGGGGCTTGATAGGGTGTTTGTCCTTGCTGGGATGTCTATAACTAGGACTCACAGCATCAAAATGAGTGGCCAGCCCTTCAGCGTAGAGAAATTTCTTCACCCAAAAGAATGAACCTTTGGAATTCTCTGCCCACGAGAGCTGTGACATGTATCTGTGACCAAGATCTACAGATGTTTAAATATTAAGGCAATGAATGGAAATGAGATTAGTACAGGAATATATCAGCAGTGATCTGACTGAATGGTGGAGCAGGTGTGAGGGGCCGAATGACCAACTACTGTTCCTATTTCTAAGGTTCTTGTGTTCTTGTCAACGTAGAAAATGTTAACAGCCCCCTAATAATCTTACATTTGGAGAGTGGATGGATTAAGTTTCTAAACAATTGAGGCTTAAATTTTGTTCCACAGCTGGTTGACCTCTTTCAGCTGGTGACTGAATACTACCCTTAAACAATTATAGAGGTCAGAAATATTTAATCTAAATTATTTAGTCTCCGGGTGTTTTCTCAGACATCATTGATAGCCAGAGGAGTTCCAGCTGTTGGTTGTACCTGGAATTGAACTCTTTCGAGTTGTTTTTTTGCCATGGTGATGGAATTCAGTCGGATTTGTAGTTACCAATTCCTGCCACTTTACTTGACCGTGACATGATACATTTGCTGTTGACATCGTTACAATTCAAGCAATCTCTAAGGAACCCAATATGCTGAAAATGATGACCATGTCAACAGTTTCACTTAAAGTTTCTTTTTAGTTAAAGTGTTTTAAAAACTAACAGTCAGCTTGAAAGTGCAGAGTCCCAAAACAAACTTCAAAATGCAGTTGCTACTCATCTCCCACAGGGAGCTGCTCAACTCTGCCAAATGGACTAGCAAAATATTATGATAACCTTTTCCATCCTAATTTGTACTGCAGGCTGCGTGTGTGCTAGGATCAACATTAATTACTGTATAACGTTTCAGGCGTGTAGTTCATGGAAATGTCAGAGAGTTAGCTAAAGGGGATCTAGGATCTCAAGTCATCAGGAGGTACTTGGGCCTGGAAGCTCTTTTACATATGGTGATTGGAAGAATTTCTGGGACAATGGGATAAGGAAAATTATCTGGGTTTTAGAACACAGGATTTAAATTAATTATTCGTTGTATTGTGGACACATATATTTAGATGAACATAATTCAACTCTGCCTTTAATTGTTACAGACCTTCAGCAAAGAACAATTGCTTTTATTGATATCTTATTCTACAACAAAGAATCATCAGTACAAAATAATCCTGCTAAACCTGGCAATTCCAGTTGTGGCCTTGGAATTCAGAAATCAATTTTGACTGCATAGGTCGTTATAGAGCCCTGCCGGGAAAGAGAAGAAATAAAACCTTTGTTGAGAGGGGAACAAAAATCCATGCCTGGCACCACGGAGCAGGTGGAGGGGCTTGCCACAGGAAGTGGACATTGAGGCAAATTACCAGTCAGGTAAGGACGAGCCTTTGGAAATGTGCAACGTAGGGTGAAGAAGGCCAGTGGTCCTGTTGTCACAGGTGAGAGAAGCACATCTAAAACAGGCACTGTACTAGCTGCAGAATCATGATGCTGCACAGTCTGCAGCTCCTTAAGTGGGCAGCAGGGGTCACCTTAACACAGTCCTCCTCCAACGCACTACCTCCTGCTCACTGGCCGCAGATAATAGTCAGGCAACTAACTGTCATTCATAGTTCAATTCTTTTCATTTTTAACAGCAGCTTGAAGAGCCAAAGCAAAGCTATTGTCCATATTTTGTGTAGTTTCTGTCCTGACCAACAGTGATCTTCAAAATAATTCTTTCTCAAACTTAACTTTGGCTCATGTTCCCCTTTTGTGTGCTTGTCTCATGGGCATTTAATGCTTCATATTTCTGTTTAGACTGGAGCGTATATATTTCATAGTCTCACAGCATTTTTATTTAATAACTGATATTGGGAGTGATAATCTAAAAAGTATCTAAATCAGGTTCCAATCTAATATTCTATTAAGATGGAAAAACTAATCTCTTATTGCAGGTGGCAAATAAATCACACTTATTATGAATGGTATGAACAACAACGGATTCAGAAAATTATGACTGCAAGAAATTGCAACAAAAAATGTGGGCATTTAATGAGAAATATTAGCAGTAATGGCATGTAAATTTGAGTGGCTTGGTGCACTTTAATCTTCTTTATTCATTTTCATGACACCAATGTTATCTAGGTACAATGTGCTCAACATCACCTAGGAAACCACAATCATAAAAGACCCTATTAGGCATATAAACTCCTAAGGAAATAAATTGCTGTCTCTCTTTAATAAATTGCTTTAAAGGTAAACCACTCCTCAATAAAATACTACTGAATTAAGTTATTATGAGGCCATTTGTTTTTTTATTAGAAATAAGAGATCTTAAGCAGCAGCCTGCTTATCACATTCAATTCTACAAGTTATATCGGCTTATAAAAATTAGGCAGGTTTTGGCATGCGAGGGTTGATGCAAGTTTTAAATAACACGAGAAGCAAAAGATTGTGTAACACCACATCAGAATGCAGAGGTCTGCTCAAAGAAGAGGAAGTGTTCTTCTATTGAGCAAAACATTTTGAGTTCTTGGATTTACATATTCCAAATTCGGCAGTCAATACAAAGATTTAAAAAAAGCCTAAATCTCTCGAAGCTGCTTTTCTTTTGGCTTGCAACATCTTATATCAGGCTGTAGTCAAACATTACACCTTTTTCATATTTAAATTTCTGGTTGGCTAACTTTTATCAAAAACATCCAGTGAGTGCACATTGTTTTCTTTTGATAACAAAATTGTGTTGGAGACAAAATGTGTTTGAAAGTAGCTTACAGTTAAAGACTGGTTTAATAACAGGTGAACACTGAAAAATATGCAAACAAAAATGCAGACATGAATGACTTCATTTAAGGCATAATTGCTTCTCATCAACTCAAGAAATCATGCAGAAACACTCTGTATTTCACCCAGCCAGCAAGAGACTGCAGAAATCACTCAGGCATAGAGTCTAAATGTAAAGTCCACTCCTGGGTCTCTGCCAGACAACTGCTCTACACACAGACCCAAGGCTAAAGACAATGGCTCTCAGAATCAGAATGCATCATAACAGATAATCATATACCAGCTAAGACAATACGTTTTTTGGGTCTGCCAATGCATAGACTTAATTGCAGGCTTTGGAGATATGCCTAGGAGGAATGCAGCACACCCATCCGTGAGTCTTTTATTGTAGTGTGGTCTGGTGTAATTTTGTGGACAGTGGTTTTCGTATCTGATGAGTCCCATATGCTGTTTATTGCTGTGCATTGTTGGCTTGAAGTCAAGCAGGTAGAGTTATGCAAGCAGGAACTTTTTGAAGTTTAGCTAATTGGCCTTTTTGATTTCATCCCCCATCGAAGTGCTGAGACGTTATTGTGTCCTTATTTATCTAATCAGGAACGGGAAAGAAGACTTTATTTATTCCTAAACAGTGTGGGAAAAGGTAACACAAACTCATGAGCCATCATTAACAAAATATTGAATTAGAAAAAGGGCAGCAGCTTTATTTCATCGAGAAACCCACCCCGTGGGTCTGCAGCACAAAACCAAAGTACTGTGGTTGCTGGAAATCAAAATCTGAAAATGATGTAAGCACTCAGTAGGTCAGGTAGCATCTGTGGAGAGAAAAACAGAGTTCATGCTTTGGGCTGATGACCTTTCATCAACAAGTCTGATTAATAAGCCATATCAGATGTGGAGGTTCTATTGCAATATTAAATGCTACTCATTTGTTACTTCAAGAACTGTTGTTCCGGCAGATCCACTTAAAACTATGTACCAAACAATTTATACATTGTTTGATGCCTTTGACCAGCTGAGAAGAAACTGGTTTACTCAGACACCTTGAGATGCCTGCAACTACCATTGTCTAAGTTATGAAACACTGGTTTTATGATTAACTCTTAACAACCATGAACGTCAAAATAGGACACAAAATGTTGAAAGTTTTGGAGAGTAACAGTGAAGGAAGTGTATAATATTAAATATTAAAGGTGATGGCACCTTAAACTTTTATTTTCAAGTAGTACTAAATTCAATTGTATTTTTAAATCCACATTTGCATTTAACTTTTGTTCCAAAATTTTCAATGCACCCCAACAGTTGTGGCTCATTTAGCATCAATAAGCAGAAGCTGTATCAACCTATTTGTATTACAGGTAAGCAACTCACGTACTTCCTACGTATACTGAAAATATCCTACACTTAATTAACAAAAGCACACATGAGCTTGTAAATACAAGCATATGTTTGAAAAAGAAAAGTTGTTTGCCTGGAAATTTGGAGTGCTATGCTAAAGCTGTGTTTGGTTTCCCTGCAAAGAAAATGTGAAATTGGCCAAGAAGATATCTGAAACAGCATTAGGGTGGTTTACAACCAGATACATGTGCAACATGAGACTTGCACAGTTCCTGATGGGACCACACTCATTAAACACAGAATGCAACACATTGCTGCTCACCAATCTGAGAAGGCCAGCAGCCTTCAGAGGTACATTCCCTGTGGCAACCAGACACCAATACCATTATTGTTCCAAGGAGGAGAGGGAGGCTACAGGAGGGAGGAAATGAGGTCTCAGATTTAATGAAAGAGACTTGGGCATTCTCATCATTGAGAGAAATGGCAGGAAGCAGTCCTGTTTTCTGGGGGGTTGTGGGGACAAGAGGCCCACTGGGAACACCACAGGAGGAGCTTGGCAGGAGGTGGCTCTTATTGTCTCCTCCGGCTGTGAGGATGTCCACACCTTCAAGCAATGCAGAAATAAATCTCCAGTCCTTAGCAAGGTACATCTTGGTGAACTGCAAACCACTGAAATCTCTTCTAGTGAGCCACTTCAGTAAATAGATCATGGATTCATTCATTGATGAGGGCATGTTGTCTTGCACAGGATTACTGTATGCATTGCCTGAGCTGTCTCAGCTGATTACTGATGAACCATGCTGATGTTAAGGGCTGAAGTGTGGAGAGGGTCACTTTGTCTGGATTGGGGACTATGATTTTGCAGGCTTCTTATGTAAAGTATTCATCAGCAAGTCCATGATTGCTTGTGCAGTCAGTGCCCCCACTCTCTGCTCTTCCAGGTCATCTCTCTGAATGCCTTTGTTTTCTGCCTGCTCTATCCTGCACCTTCTGGCCCCCAGGTCTCTTTGCTGCTCCTCTTCTGGCACCAGCAGCTTCTTCAGAGTTCCATCTTCTGGACTGACCAATAGCATTTTCCACTATAGTTCTTGTACCTGTGTGCTCTTGTTGTACCAGCACTCAGCAACTAAGGCAAGACAGTGAACTAGTGGCTGGACCTCTTGAACTTACTGGGCAGTACTGGTTGTGGAAAATATCCAGCAGTTTGGTCTCCCTGAGCATGAATCCATCATATGTTGTTCCAGGATTCAAGGGATTTACCGCCAGAAAAGCCTCTGATGATCCACAAGCTCCAATATGTTTAGAGTGAAGGAACCCTTCTGTTGAGAGTCAGATCTGGATTATTACTGGAATCTCTTCTGGGAACATGAGCCCTCTGGTAATATCTATGGAAAAGACATGGGAATCAATGTTACAAAGTCCAGGCACAAGAACACAGCTGAGGGTCTTCCCTCAGAATGTCACATACCTCAGTGATGATAGCCTTGGAAAATCTAAGTGCACACATGCAATGTTCAGAGAGGTCAAGACAGGATCTGATATCTCTGAAGACTCTGTAGGAGTAGGGTCTTCACTGATGGGCATGCTTTTGCCTCCTGCCCAGAGGTCCACAACTCCACCCTGAATTGGCAGCAGTGGCCATTATGCAGCCTCCAGCACTGGAGTGCTGCCTGTGGTATCACCACTGAGAAATCCGTTGAAGGAGTGTATCGGCAGTTAATTGCTGGAAAAATTATGTTGTAGCACAGTCTATAGACTTGAGGGTGTGTCAACAATCTAGGGACAGTCCTAAAGCTGCCCAGTCAGGCCTCCCAATATCAGCAGTGTGTTTGTTTAAATATTGAAACAAGCAATACATTCGCATGATGTACTAATAGTTTTACTGAGACTGTTGCATAACCATTATAGGTGCCACCTTTGAACTCTAATTTATGTTGGCATAGATGCAAAAAGTGATACCATTAGGTGCATGCCTGACAGATAAAATGGCAGATGAGCTAATGCGAATAGTGCTCAAAATGCCTGCTCCATTTTCTTGATGATCACTGTTTCATTGGCAATGGTCACTAGGGTGATCTTCCTGTGGGCCAGCCCAACTCATGCATAATTTGCACAGGGGTGTTATGCAATCTAGTTTCTAGACATTTAGTACTCATCCTTTACTATCTCTTGTCTAATTTAAAATCAACATTCATGCCTACATCGGTTGAACGTAAACTAAATTGAATCCTGCTACGCAGTTTTTGATATGTTTAAGATTAACTGACCACCAGAACCATTTGTTTGGAGGTTTCTGGTTATTAGAGCATTTTTGGTTAAATCACTTCTGTGAAAAAATGTAAAAAAATAACTTGCAGCCAGTACTTAAACACCCATTGATTAGTTTCAAAAAGATTCTTTAATCTGTTGGTAATTTCTTTCCATTCACATTCTGCCATCTTCCAAAGTGATTTTCTTTGGCAGGGGCTCACATGACAACACACAACTTCAGTCAGGTAAGTGATAGTACTGTTGGAATCTCACAGATTGCAAATTCATTGGTGAAAAAACTGGCATGAATTGTACATATTGAATGATTCAATGCCAAAGATGAATAGTGAACAAAAACTTTAAAAAAAACTGCAAGTGCTGAAAACCTGAAAATAAAAACATTAAAAAAATGGAAACACCAAGCAGGTCAGGCCACATCTATGGATAGAGAAACAAAGTTATGTTTCAGGGGGAAAAAAAAACTCATCAGAACTGCTTACAGGGAAAAGGAGGGGTTCCAAATGGACTGAAACAAAGAATATTTTGTGTCACCTACAAAGACAGGCATAGGGTGGACCCATTTTATGTCCATAACTCTACCTTTGATTCAAAGAAAATGAGGGAAGTTCAGCCAGGCAAATGAGTGTATTGTTGGTGAGAAATTGGTTGGACCTCTGTTTAAGAAAGATGCAGAGGACTTTCAGACCATCCTGGTGTGGGACAAAGTGTAGAGGGATGATGGATCTGAGGCAGGAGGTAGAAGAAGGCAAAGTGGGTCACGGTCCAGAGAGAAGTACGAGGATGTGTCACAGAGCTGATGTTTGGCCTCTGAGATAGAGGTCAGTATGCTAGACAGTACTTTCCTTGTCGGCAGGTTTGATGATGATGATATCACGGTTGGTTCTTAGTGAACAGACTGCTGCAAGTTCAGAAGGGGTCAAATTAGAGTGCATAAGTGCAATGGAATAATTAAGGTGGTTGAGATGAAGAGCAATAAACAGATGCAAAGAGAATAAGAGGCCAAGGGAGGAATCAAGGTAGATTGGCAATTCTGGAGATGGGAGGAGGGGTCCACAGTTTGGAACAAAGACTCCTAGCCAAAGGATTGAGCACAAAGGCGGATGCAGTGGAAGAAGAATTCGATGACACGTCAGGATTGGAATTCATTAAGATGGGGAGGTAGGGTGATGAGGCCTCTGCTGAGGACTGATAGTTTTGGATCAGAGGGCCAAGATTGGAAAGGATGGTGAAAACATGGCAGGGGTAAAACAGGATTAAGAGATGCAGTCAGCTGAAAGAAGTGGAGAAAGCTTAGATGGGGTTTGAAGTTCAAATCTATTGAAGAGTACAATCTTTGACACTTGAAAAGGAAGAAGTCTTCTGTTGCCGCACCTAATGCAGCAAAGAATAAAATGAAACCATAGACCAAAAGAGCTTTGCGAAAGAGTGAGCCCATGTAGTTTCAGACAGAGGTCAAGAGCATGGCATTTAACATGGTTGTCAGGATGCAACAAGAAGGATGGGAGGTATGATGGTATGAGAGACACTGAATGGTACGAATATACCTGTGATCCAGGGTGAATGGTGGATACAGGCAGACCTCCAGCAGCAGGAACAAAGCAGGTACCACAGTGACTATTGGGATGCACATTGTCTACTTATTTGACACCCTGGCAAACTTTATTACAGGTTAAAGTTTTATAACCGAATTCAGTCCTTCATTGTAAAGACAGAATTTAACAACAATTACACGGACACAAATCAGATTTTTTTAAAAAAATGAACAGAGTATGAAAGATCTAAATCAGCATGATTTCGAAAAACAGAACATTAGTTAGCTAATGCCACTTCTCAAAAAAGATTCTTGGAAGCAAAGGGTTGACGAGATCTTTACTAAAATCAGATCAAAGCCTATGTACTGCCATTTGAAATGATATATAACAATATCAAAGTAAAAAGCAGATGTGTTTAAATATTTTGTTAATTTTTTGGAAGCAGACTTACTGAGGAGATCACGTTTCCGATGCAGGAAAGTAAACCTGTCTTTATTATGTTAATCAGTTAAATAAGATGATCTTTGCTTCTTTCTGGGAATTTTTTCTCTTACCATGGTTAAAAAGATATGCAAAATGAATGCAGAAATTATCAAGGCTTCTGTTTGTTCCCACCGTCAAGAACGTACTGAATATCAGACTGGAGATATAACAATGTTAATGTTCCAACGTTCCATTACTGGCAGTGTAATATTTTCAAAGGGAAAAACTTTGTCAAAGGTTCAACTTCACAAGTGCTAAAAAAAAATTATGATTTTGGTAGATGCAGGTCATATTTTACAATTCATTAAAGATATTTACATTTCCCATCAAGGCGAGCATTTGTAGTTTTTAAGTTAAGTTTAAAACTTTATTGTCATTGACCCAAATGCTATAAGAACACACAGAGGAACGAAACGTCGTTTCCCCCAGACTCACACAACAGAGGACATACATACAGCAGGGGACATACAATAAACGCAAACAAAAAAATTTGCAAGTACGAATAGTGCAAAAAACGGTATATACAGAATACAAAATTAGTGCAGGGTTAGTGCAAAACTGAGTTGGACGAAGAAAATACAGAATTCAGTGTGTTGCACTAAATGTATAAACATGTTCAGTAGCAGCCAAGGTTAACCTTCATGCTTGACTGTTAAATAAAATTTGATATTTGATTGGTATATTTCTAATATTATGTGTATTTATCAATGAATATCTCCCAACAGTGAATTGAAAATTTACTTCAATTTTAGCCTTCAATTGTTTCTAAAACCTTTCCAAACATTTTTGCCTGCACTACGTTATTCTAAGTCTTTGAGTTTGAATTCTGTGAGGAATTTCTTAACTTCAGTCCTTTCACTAATTCTCTGCCAACTAATGTTCTGTTTTTCGAAATCATGCTGATTTAGATCTTTCATACTCTGTTCATTTTTTTAAAACTCTGCCTTATTATACTACTATCATAGCATGCAGCCTTTGTGGCCTACAAGGCTTACAATCTTTCACGCTTCTCTTTATGGTCACAACACCAGTTAAATCTCCTCAGTGCTAAAAACACCAAACTTTTCCCGTCATTCCTCACACATCAGACCTCTAATGCTCCATAAATGGTCTCAATATATTCCTATCATTTTAACTCAAAAAAAAGAAAAAGATGTTATTGTTCCTATTAAGAGCTGGCATTAAAACAGTGGAGTGATGGAGAAAGAGTGTAAAGTAAGCTGAAATTGAAAAAGGCAGCATTTGAGACAATAGGGAATATGAGACATTTACAAGGAAAGAACAGAATATTGCAAGTTGCACTGATAGACAGTGCTCCAAATGGCACAAACACGTTCACATTGGTGTCTAGGGCATTTGTTATCATCAGCACCTAGGCCATCATTTACGTTGCTATGATACAACATGTCTACATATGAAAAGACACTGCTGTACTTTAAATGTATGAATTTTGCATTACAGGTGATTGTGCATTCAGGGTTAGAATATCACTAACGGGACAACTGGTTTTTAATACAATGCTGACAATCAGAACAATATCCGTTATTGCTATCACCTGCATGAATGCAATTAATTTTATTATTTGACATTAAGTTCAAATATTTGTACTCAGCAATTAATTGTTCATGCCAATTTTTTAAAATAAAACTCCAAAAATTAAGAATTGTTTTTTTTTCCAATCTGCAATCCGTAGCACTAACAAAATAAAAATGAAGTTTGCCATGAAATATCATAAAAAAGATAATGATTGTTAATTTGGCTATAATTCCAAAAATGAGTACTTTAATATACTTTTGCAATTTCTATAAATTTACATCCCTTCTGCATCTACAACTAATATGGATATCTGTGCATCAAACAACTGAGAAAAATTAGTTCAATTCATTGTCAACTCAAAGCAAAAGCAATCTACAGTCTGCTTCCGATGTAAAAATGGTTGCAAAGAATCTCTATTATTTTCTTTTTTGATAAAAAGCACTATTATACATGGCTTTGAGAACAACTGCAACAATGTATATGTGAATAAGATACGAATGCAACATGCACGCATGAAGACCAGTATTGGATGGAATGTGTGGACTGTACTCCTCCTTACTTTGTCTCAATGCGCATTATCAAACCTTTGCCCAGTAAATTTATATTGTGATTAGATGGATAAATTGCACTTCAGAAAGATTACAAATTTAATTCCTGCAGCTAAATTGGATAGCCTGTGAGAATGAACATGATGTGTAATTAAACCTCGCTGGTTGATTCTGATGAGTGTACCATAGCAAACTCTGTGTTACCCATGCTGTTATCAACTCAGCAGTGGGCATAATTTTGTGGATAGCTAGCACAAGATAAAACTGGTCTGGACCATTTGAAGTAAACCCGTACACAGAAGGTATATGTTACTGCTGCAGGTGCTGGCAAGCAATCTATGACCGAGCCCAACTTGAAAGAGAGAGAGGATGCCCCATTATTTTCAAACATTGAACTGGTGGAGGACCAGAGCATGAGAGATGCTTTGCTTTCACGGTGCCTGGCACACCTGGGCAGTAGAAACAGGTTGCCATAAACCATGGCATTTTTGTCATGGCAAAATATGATGATGATGATGATGAAGAAGAGTATGTCAATAATGATGAAAAATGTTGGTTTTTGGTTCTGCACAGTTAAAATACAACACCTTTCTTGTGAATGGTCCTCAGAAATGGCTTGGATTTTAAATCTGGTCCTCCCTGAAAAAGATGTTGTATACACCTTGATTATTCACTCATGTAAAAGCCATAAAGAAAAACGATATATAGGTGGGTACCTCCTTGTCTCCTCATTCTCTTGCTCCTGCTTACCACTCAGCTAGTGCTATAAACTGAGCCCTAAATGACATGCGTGCAGAGTAGCAGAGCTACTAGAGCCACATGGGTTTCCTCCAGGTGCTCCAGTTTCCTCCCACATCCCAAAGGTGACTGGATTTGTAGGTTAATTGGCCACTGTAAATTGCTCCAAGTGTGAAGCTGAGTGGTAGAATCTATGGGAAGTTGATGAGAATGTGGGGAAAATTCAAAAAATGGGATTAATGTAGGATTAGTGCAAATGGATGGTTGATGATTGGTGTGGACAGTGGGCTGAATGGCCTTTCTCTGTGCTGTATCTCTCAATGACTATGATTTTTGAAGTTGAGTGTCAGACAATAGACTACCATCATGCTCTGGCGAGTACAGCAGGGCTCTCCCAGTGACATACAGGGAGCAGAATCTGGTTTGCTCTATCACTGTGTGGTCATGTGGATTTTGTTGTATACATGTTGCCTATGTGTGCATGGGTTATCCACCAGATTCAGGAGACACAAGGGCAAATGATGGACTTTGAGGCCAAAAGCCATCATTGGGTTTGTCATAGAAGCTCAAATATCAATAGATAGCAAACTAATATAAAGTAACAGCATCATAATTGCTGCCTAGTTACAGGAAATTGACTAGCATGCCACATTGTGTACAGTCAAACATCAGCTGGATACCGAGGTAGATTTTATGTAGTGCCTTCGAAGCAAAGTACATGAATCAATGGCACGTGCGCATTTAGGCAATTTGTGATCCTGGCAAAATTAAAGCTCACCTGCAGCTGTCTTGCAGGGAGAATTCAACCCGCTTGGAATTGAGCATCTGTGATCTCTCCGAAGCAATCGTGCACAACAAACTGGGATAAGCTGCAGATATTTCACATAGAACCATGGAAAATTTACAACACAGAAGGAGATCAGTCAACCCATCATGTCTGTGCTGGTCAAAAAGAAGAGCACCCCAGCCTAATCTTACCTTCCAGCATTTTGCCCAGAGCCGTGCAGGTGACAGCTCTTCAAGTACACAGCCAAGTACTTCTTATGTGTGATGAGGGTTTCCACTTCCATTGTCCAACTGCTTCAGATCTTAAGACCACTTACACTATTTGGGCTCCATTGTAATTGTTCACCTCAATTAAATCTTCTCTCTCCCATCCCAACCCCATCTCCCAGTCTCCTCTCTTTCAAGGAAAACAACCTTAGACTAGCCAAAATTAAAGCAGAAAATGCTGGAAATTGTCAGAAGGGCAAATTGATGAAAGGTCATCGACCCAAAACATTAATTTGTTTCTCTCTTCACAGGCGAGCTGCTGAGTATTTCCAGCATTTTCTTCTTTAGTTCCATTTTCCAGAATCCTCAGTTTTTTTTTCCTTTTTGATCCAGCCTGTCTGCTTTTACCTCAGTTAAAATTTCCAGATCCTGCTCCAACCCAGAGGGAGGCCAAGACATAGAAGTTCATGAACTTCACAATCTCACAGCTGCTAATAAAGCACATGGGTCTGCAACCGCATGAAGCATATGTCAGTGAAGACATTATTGTTGAAATAAAGGTGTTTCAGGCTTTGTTTCTCACAAGGGATCAAGTAGGAGAAATGCCTCCAAAAACTCTTGGTGGAGGTAGCTTCCTGCTGAAAGTCTTTCTCACTCTTCACCCTGGTCAAGCAGCTTGTGTTGCTCTGTGTACCCTCTTCTCTTCATCATCATGCTGTCCTCCCAGAGTAGTAGCGAGTAAAACACTCACTTCTGGGACCTCTGCTTATTGCAGAAGCTTTGAAGCCAAACAAACCAATCAGCTCCTGAAGCACCACTCCTGGTAAACTTTGCAAACTCCTGAGAATTCTAGAAACACCAAAGTGTAACTGAATCAAAAAGTGTTCAGTGGAATACAATCAGAACTAAACTGCAATAGATCATCCTTTTAAGTTGCACAAGAGTCCTTCCTTTTGCTGAACACTTGCTCCTCTGTGTATGAACACATGCCAACAGCTGCATTGCTGATCTCGAGTAGTGACATTGAAACAACATGACATTCAAATTGCTGCCATGATCTACCTACTTGGTACATTTCAGGTGGGAGGTAACATTGCCTTTATTAGTATTCTTCACAATATGCTGGCCAAGAAGTTTAGGAATACAAATGTGCACATGCATATCGGATGCCATATTGGACTCTGCATGACATGTGTGGTGCTCAAAATCCAGACGCAATACAACTTTGCAGCCCATGCTACTTAAGAATTCAGTAATGTTAGTAACTATTTTAGTCATCATGCGTAGTTTAATTACAAAAACAGCAGACACATAATTCAAAGTTTGTGAAGATTTTACAATCATTCGATACTAATTAAAAACAATTAGGTTGCATAATGGAACTTTGCACCACAGTCATGAGGACAGTGGGAAATAATATTTAAACCTTAATAGAATTAAATGAAACCCACAGGTCTATTACAGGACTGTGATTTGACAGACTCTCTGCAGGGAATCTTACATTAACAGGCACACTGGTAATTAAATCATTTGTTACTTTATAATGTTCTAATGTTTCACATGTACTCTGTCAGCACTCTCTGCCAAGATCAAAGCTAATCAAACGTAATCAATTTTCAGCATTTTGAAATCTGTGAATGATTATACATTCATCAGATCATTTAGTGGAGTGCAGAAAAAGTGAAATGCATTTCATCTTCCAACATGTTGAAGAATTATCGCTACAGATTTCAATAGTTATAATTAATTTCACTGTCTCGCTGTGAATTTTGAGCACTTCTCTTGTAAGTTATCAACAATGATTTAATGTAAGTATTTACAAAGCAAACACTACAGTGAACTACATAAATGAAAGCAGATGTGCAACAACAGTTATCAGAGTTCTCATTTACTTTATAATTGTTTTTTTAATTTACCTGCAGTTAATTGGTTGCAGTTAAATATAAAGCTTTCCCACTGAATTACAACTGTAGCTTTGATCAGGAGTGGAATGTGAGAAATAACATTTTGAAACATGATTTTAACATTTTTATATTTGTTCAGACACAAAGAGTGGTGAAATGAAATAATCTTCATAAGAATCCTATTTGATATGTAACAAGATCGTTTCATTTAAGATACTCAAGAATACATCCTGCTTAATATTGTTCATGATGCTAAACAGATATTTTTTTGCTTTAAAAAGTTAAATTTAATTTCAAAACTTCATAGCAATTTTATCCATTACAGGGAAACAAGTGTGAAGCTTCCCCATTAAAGGTGCTAAATCTTCAAGTGGATAATTGGATATACATTTGAAAAAAAAACAATTTGCAGGCCCTGTGGAATGTATAAAGAGCTGGGGCTAATTGGATAGTTCTTCCCAAAATCTGACACAGATGGACTGAATGGGCTCCATATGATAAAAGGCTGATTCAAGGAAATAAAGACTAATGGAATACTGTTTTACATGGGGGGGGGGGGGTCAAGAAAGCAAAATTTGAGATGTTGTTCTGAATCTATCTTTCATAGGTTTGTACATTCCTTGAATCTTTCCATTCCAGATCACAGGATGATGAGCCAATAAACAGAGTACAGGGTAGAACATTGCCTGGTCTGAGCTAATAATAAATGGAGGCATCTTTGTTCAAATAGACCAGCATATTGTATAATTTGGAAAATTTATTCCTTATAATAAAATTATAGGAGTGTGGATAGAAATTGGAGTAAGAAAGAGGCCAGGAAGGAAGGGAGATTAAGATTAAATGTAAAAATATTTAGGGAAGAGAGAAAGAGAGAAACCAAGAAAGTTATGAAGCTGTGGAATACACTGAACAAGTTAATGCTGAAACCCTCATCCATGCCTTTGCCATGGAACACACTCTTGACTAGACTCTCTTATTCTATACTCCCCACCACAGAAGCCCTCATTACACTAATTAGATCCAATGTGCAATCAACGCCATTTGAACGTGCAACACCAAACTCCTGAAATAGGCTCTAATCCATGCTCTGTCACTGCAAGAGATTTCTAGGTGTTTGGGAGAACAGCATCAAGAATGTTTTCAAAATGTATTTGAAAAAGTACAACATCCCCACCAATCCCTGGCCCATGACTACTCAAAGTGGAGAAGGCGCACTTGGAGTGGTATTGCCTCTGTGTTAGGATCACACAGAAGTCCAGCGCGAACTGCAGATGCAGTGCACCACCTCCCAAACATGCCCGCTCGGTCAAACACCTTCTGCCCCATCTGTGGAAGAGTCTGCAGGCCCTACATTGCCATCATCAGCCATAGAACTGAAGTGGAAAGAAATCATCCTCAATCTCAAGCCATTGCCTGAGAAGATGTTAACTCAGGCACATCCAAAACCTTGCCACCTTTGACCGCACTCTCACCAAGTCACATTCACCTGTCACTCCTAAGCTTGCTGACCTAGTTTGGCTTCTAGTTAAGTAATGGTTCAGTTTTAAATTTCTCGTTCTGGTTTCTAAATTCTTCTCTAGTCTCATCACTCTCTAACTCTGTAATATCTTCCTGCTCTGTAGCTGTCCAAGATGAGAACATAACAATTTAAAAAATGAAAGGAAGAATAAGTCATTCAGCCTCTCATGCCTTCTTTGCCTATCAATGATCTTTTGCCTGAGCAACACTTCCATGAACCAGCTCTATACCCCTTGATTTTCTTAATATCCACAAATCTATTGATCTCTCAGGCCGTCCCAGATGATGAACGGGTTCTGTTTTTACAGACATCCTTAAGTTGATTCTGTCCACAAATCGAAGACATAAAATTCACTCGACACGGTACCCACACCGTCACATTATTTTAAGGAATGGCACTGAAAACACACAAGACTGATAAAGAATAATTACTAAAAGTGGAGAGAGAGAGGAAACTTGTTCTGTTGGTTGTTGAATGAACAGATGTACTTCATACTTTTGAATTTAATAATATTATGGGAGCTTGTTCGTAAGTAGTGGTGTCCATAAATTAGGCATTCATAGCCTGGGCACGGCCTGTATTCAGCAATTGAGCCTCCACTGCCCTCTTTGGCAGAGCTTTCTGAAGATTACTAACTATGGAGTGAAGAGGTTTCTTCTCATTTCAGTCTTGAATGGTGGACTCTTTGTTTGGATTCCATAACCTTTGGTTCTAGACACCCCACCAAGGAGAAACATTATCCCTGCATCTACCTTATCAAGCCCCTTAAGAATTGTATGTTTTGAATAAGTTCACTTCCTATTCTTCTAACCTGTAAAAATCATAGTCTTAGTGTGCTCAAATTGTCCTTGAAGGAAAATTCTCCCATCCCAGGAATCAGTCAGGTGAACCTACAATACACTTCCTCTCATTGAAAATGTATTCTTCCTTACATATGAGAGCAGACCTGAAAAAATATTCTAGGAGTAGTCTCATTGCCCTATATAATTGCAGTAAAACATCTTTGTTCTTGTTCTCGAATCCTCTTGCAGTAATGGCCAGCGTACCACTTCCCTATCTAATTGCTTGCTGTATCCGCACATTAATTTTCAGTGATTTGTGTGCAAGGACACTGCTGTTCTTCTGAAGTTGAATTGAATTGGTTTATTATTGTCACTTGTACCGAGGGACAGTGAAAAACTTGTCTTGCATACCGATCGTACAGATCAATTCATTACACAGTGCATTGAGGTAGTACTAGGTAAAACAATACAGAATGCAGAATAAAGTGTCACAGCTACAGAGAAAGTGCAGTGCAGGTAGACAATAAGGTGCAAGATCATAATGAGGTAGATTGTGAGATCAAGAGTCTATCTTATCGTACTAGGGAACCATTCAATAGTCTTATAACAGCGGGATAGAAGCTGTCCTTGAGTCTGGTGGTACGTGCTTTCAGGCTTTCGTATTTTCTGCCTGATGGGAGAGGGGAGAAGAGGGAATGCCCCGGATGGGTGGGGTCTTTGATTATGCTGGCTGCTTTACCCATGCAGCGAGAAGTATAGACAGAGTCCATGGCGGGGAGGCTGGTTTCTGTGATGTGCTGAGCTGTGTCCATAACTCTTTAGAGTTTCTTGAGGGCCCAGGCAGAGCAGTTGCCATACCAACCTGTGATGCATCCAGATAGGATGAAGTTCAAATACACTAAGGAGTACACTAGAACTCCCCCTTACCTATTCCAAACCTCAATCAATTAACATATTTGTCATACATGATTTCCCTTTCATTAATCCGTGTTGACTCTGCCCAATCCTATTATTATTTTCCATATGATAGATTATGGCATTTGCCTACTACTGACATCAGGCTAACGGGTCATAGAGTCATACAGAATGGAAACAAGCCATTCAGCCCACCTTATCCACGCTGACCAGTGGGCACCCACCTGTATTAGTCCTACCATCTATTCCGTCCATCTTCCTTCCAGGAAGGCCTGTAGCCTTCAATGCCTCAGTGATTCAAACACTTGTCTAGACACCTCTTAAATGCTGTTAGCGATTCTCCTTCCACCATTCATTCTAGCAATGCATTCCAGTTACTCACCACTCTCTGGGTGAAAAAGATCCCCCTCAGATCCCCTCTAAATCTCTCACCAATTACTTGAAATTATGTCCTCAATTTATTGTCTTTGTGGTTCTCCAGTTTCTCTCTCCTTCTTCCTTTAAATGCTGGGGTTATAATTACCACCTTCCAATCTGTGCAAACAGATCTCGTATCATTGACATTTTGGAAGAAGATAACCAGCACATCCAATATCTCTAAAGCCGTCTCTTTCAAAACACTGGGTTACAGGTCATCAGGTGCTGGTGATTTATTGGCCTTCCCTTCCATTAACATCTCCAGTAGTATTGTTTAACTAATGCTAATTTCTTGCAGCTCATTCTTTCTAAACCAGCCGATTTCCTAGAACTTCTTTGTATTCTTCCATGAAAGTCAATATGAGATCCACATTAATTTTTGATAATCTTTTCATTTTGCATATATATGGAAGATTGTACAGTCTGTTTTCATGTTTCTCATTAGTTTACACTTGGTATTGGTTTATTATTGTCACTCATACCGAGGTACAGTGAAAAACTTGTCTTACAAACCGATTGTACAGGTCAATTCATTACACAGTGCAGTTACATTGAGTCAGTACAGAGTGCATTGATGTAGTACAGGTAAAAACAATAACAGTACGGAGTAAAGTGTCACAGCTACAGAGAAAGTGCAGTGCAATAAGGTGCAAGGTCACAACAAGGTAGATCATGAGGTCATAGTTCATCTCGTTGTATAAGGGAACTGGTCAATAGTCTTATCACAGTGGGGTAGAAGCTGTCCTTCAGTCTGGTGGTACGTGCCCTCAGGCTCCTGTATTCAGTTTTCTCTTCCCTTATCAAAGTCTTGGACCTCCTTTGCTAAATTTGGCCTTTCTTAGCCAAGGTATGTGCACTTCTCAAACTCTAACCCCTTGAATGTCCCCAGGTTTATCACTCTTCAGCTGCCATGGCACTAAGTTTTGGATTTGCCTCCCTAAGTTCCTGACTTAGGTTTCCACCTTGAAGATGCCTCTTAAGACCTAACTTTTTGAGCAAGCTTTTGATCATCTATCCTCATACAAGTCCTCCACAAGTTACAACAGGATTCTGCTCCTGACAACTGTTTGTAACCCGAACAATTTGCATGTTGGAAACGCAGCTGCCTTGCAATATATTTAAATAAAAACATAGGCCAACCAAGAGCAACATATAGTTAAAGCGGGGGTTTTAGCTCAACCATTCAGATATCGTCGTGAGCCAAGTTCCCGCACAGAAGATGATGCCTGCAGCCCCACGGAAGCCGGAAAATCCATCCCGCTGGTCTCCCAAACTCTTGCTCGTATGTACGGGCTGTACATAAGTTGTGCGTTCATAACCTGGGGAGGACTTGCATCTTCTTGAAAGGCTTGGCAATATACTTTTGTGTTAGAACCTTTTTTCTGTATTAAAGGTGCTATATAAATGGAAGTTGTTGTAGCTATTGTTATTATGGTCATTGATGCCATAGATAGAAAATTATGAAAATGGCAGGACCTACCGCACCTCTATCAAGTACATACCAAATGGGATCATTTAAACTGATTGCATGTTCTCCAGGGGAATTACATTACCTGGAGGAAGTTGTGGGGGAAGAAAGGAAGAAGCCTTTCTTTCTTTCTCCAAAACTTCCTCCAGGTGAGCACCCAGCTACGACTATATGAGAAAGGTAGAGTCATTCTATGCAATCTGCAGTTACTGATAGTGACATTTTTATTTTGATTTGTCAGAGAAACCAGGCTGCATTTCACAATGAGATGTTGACAATAACCTTGCTGTTGACCCTTCCGAGGTAACCAGAGAATTCTCAAACAACATATATCAATGTATAGAAGTTAATTAGGTAAGTGAATGATGTAATGAGGAAGAAGAGATCTGAGAATAAGTCAGACACATATTATTGCAATTATGGACCACGTACATGGCAAATGACCACTGGGTTGAATGGCCCATATTTTTTCATTCATCTTTGCTCTAAAGTAAAAGCATTGGAGACAACATGATCCATGTACCTCTACAGTGCTCTAAAATTAGCATTACACAAGGAATGACGCCACATTGTGTGACCATAATGTAGAAGTTATATTGAACTTGCAAGAATGACTCACACAGGAAGCACCCGGTCAAATTTCACAATTGGGACAACTTGACACAAAAATGGTTGCAAATGCAATTGATTCTGGTTAAATAAACATTCGATCATACAATTTCTTGCTGTATATTATCAGTTCATGTCCTCAGACACTAACATTTTCTCAATTCTTTGAAGTGTTCCATACAATTTGTTCAATTTGTAAGCATTAAAGAACAATTAAATATCCTGTATAAAAGCTGTTTCAGTTTTAATACAGAAACCATGTTAAATGATGCAGAGATAAATTCAGATTGCAAGGCACATGACATGAAGCCTGTGTAGACAGTGGACTTTAATCATACAGGTACAATTCCGAGACCCGTGCACCCATCAAGAGCAGTGAGGTAAATTAGTCCTTTGCACACCAGAAATCACTGCTGGTAACAGTTTAATTAGGCTTAACAGCTCTCTGTGATATTCACCTCTCCATCAAGTTACTGGCAATAATCCACTCACTGACACAGGCTAACCACACCACCACCCCCCTCACCCCTCCCCCTCCACTGTCCCCCTCATCCCTCCCCCTCCGCTGTCCCCCTCACCCCTCCCTCTCCGCCGTCCCCCTCACCCCTCCCCCCCTCCGCTGTCCCCCTCACCCCTCACCCCTCCCCCCTCAGCTGTCCCCCTCCCCCCTCCCCCCTCCGCCGTCCCCCGCACCCCTCCCCCTCCTCTGTCACCCTCACCCCTCCCCCTCCACCGTCCCCCGCACCTCTCCCCCTCCACTGTCCCCCTCACCCCTCCCCCCCCACTGCCCCCTCACCCCTCCCCCTCCGCTGTCCCCCCATCCCTCCCCCTCCACTGTCCCCCTCACCCCTCCCCCTCCACCGTCCCCCTCACCCCTCCCCCCTCCGCTGTCCCCCTCACCCCTCCCCCTCCACTGTCCCCCTCACTACCCCTCCGCTGTCCCCCCACCCCTCCCCCTCCACTGTCCCCCTCACCCCTCCCCCCCACTGCCCCCTCACCCCTCCCCCTCCTCTGTCACCCTCACCCCTCCCCCTCCACCGTCCCCCGCACCTCTCCCCCTCCACTGTCCCCCTCACCCCTCCCCCCCCCACTGCCCCCTCACCCCTCCCCCTCCACCGTCCCCCGCACCTCTCCCCCTCCACTGTCCCCCTCACCCCTCCCCCCCACTGCCCCCTCACCCCTCCCCCTCCGCTGTCCCCCCATCCCTCCCCCTCCACTGTCCCCCTCACCTCTCCCCCTCCACCGTCCCCCTCACCCCTCCCCCCTCCGCTGTCCCCCTCACCCCTCCCCCTCCACTGTCCCCCTCACTACCCCTCCGCTGTCCCCCCACCCCTCCCCCTCCACTGTCCCCCTCACCCCTCCCCCCCCACTGCCCCCTCACCCCTCCCCCTCCTCTGTCACCCTCACCCCTCCCCCTCCACCGTCCCCCGCACCTCTCCCCCTCCACTGTCCCCCTCACCCCTCCCCCCCCACTGCCCCCTCACCCCTCCCCCTCCGCTGTCCCCCCATCCCTCCCCCTCCACTGTCCCCCTCACCTCTCCCCCTCCACCGTCCCCCTCACCCCTCCCCCCCTCCGCTGTCCCCCTCACCCCTCCCCTTCCACTGTCCCCCTCACTACCCCTCCGCTGTCCCCCCACCCCTCCCCCTCCACTGTCCCCCCTCACCTCTCCCCCTCCACCGTCCCCCTCACCCCTCCCCCTCCGCTGTCCCCCTCACCCCTCCCCCCTCCACTGCCCCCTCACCCCTCCCCCCCTCCGCTGTCCCCCTCACCCCTCCCCCTCTGCTGTCCCCCTCACCCCTCCCCCTCTGCTGTCCCCCTCACCCCTCCCCCCCTCCGCTGTCCCCCTCACCCCTCCCCCTCCACTGTCCCCCTCACCCCTCCCCCTCTGCCGTCCCCCTCACCCCTCCCCCTCTGCCGTCCCCCGCACCCCTCCCCCTCCGCTGTCCCCCTCACTCCCACTCTGCCATCCCCCTCACCCCTCCTCCATTGTCACACCATGGTTCCACCTCCTATCCTCATACCTCTGCTACCAACTTCCCGGCCACTCCTCCCCAACATCCCCCAGTCATTCATCACTAATCATGTCACTCCTCAATCACCATGCCTGTAACTTCTTCATCACTATTCCCCTCTGTCCTCAACCAACATCACTGCCACTCCTTCGTCACCAACCTTGCCATTTCTCCACACCCTTTACAGCACGCCACCATCACCAATATTCAACCTGCTATGGTACCACCATCAACACTCCTCCCCTACCATCCCCACCATTCTTCTACCATCATCTCACCACTGATCTGCCACTCTCACTCTGCCATCAAGATCCCAGCCACTCTGCCACCACCATCCCTGCCCTTCCTCCACCGCCCTCACAAACACTAAAACGCCATATGCTTTTCCCATGGTTTTTTTAAGGAATGGTACACGTGTTTGCAGTTGAAATGGAACAGCTGGAATAATACATCAGATGGCTCTGCATTACAGACTATAGAACCTGAAAACAGGAATAAGCTTGATTTCTTTAAATTCAGATCTGAGATAACTAATACAGTGTGCTCACTTCATGGAACATGTTTACCAAGCAACATCCAAAAAACAAGTATCTTTTTGACTTAAATTCAGATGTTGCCTAACCATTTTGTGCTTTCAATACTCTTGTTTTCTTTATATTTAAAGTATTTGCAGATTTTGCAAGCTTTAATGATTAAGAACACTAAAAATCCATGTTTACTTTCTTACAATTGAGTATTTGCATCTAATTCCATGTACTATCATTTTCCTTTTACCAAGCAAAGTGCTTTACAATATGCAATTAATCCTGATAGGATTGTTTTTCCACAAACCATCAGCATATTTAGAATTTCACAGGAACATGTCACATTTTAATGACATCCACATTATCAAAACAGCTCATGTGAGAAAGGGAACAACACACTGACTTTCCATCAAAAATCCTGCATCATTTCCTATAAATAACAGAGCAGCACTGTTTAATACTGCACTTCTCTGATTTGTCATAACTTCCCACTACTGGACATATGCTTCAATATTGGCAGAAATCTCTTTTCATTATGTAAACATGACATATCAATTTCCTCAATCAATGCCAACAGAAATAAAGTCTCATTACACCATTTTTAAAATTAAGTTGAAGGATGAGAAAAGGCCGCTGAGCTTGTTTGCATGTCTTGCTGCAACATCCAAAATGTTCTGAATTATTGCGTGGGACCTCCTCATGAGGCAAACATTCCTCACATTTAACCTACTGAATTACATGTCCTTGGGACATGAGAGGAAACTGGAGCACTCAGGGGAAATCCATGCAGACACAGGGAGAATGTGCAGACTGAATACACACAGCACCAGAGGTCAGGATTGAACCCAAGCTGCTGAGATGCAACTCAGCTGCTCTGTTAGCTGCACCACTGTTACACCCACGAGGACAGGATCTCTCTCATGTATGCACGTTTGCCTTTTCTGTATCATTTAACAGAAGGATATCATCCCCAAAATGTTTCCTTTTCAAGTTGATTGAGCTTAAGATCAGTTGTGTTATTCTTCTTATTCCCTCACCAGTAAATGTGGATGACTTTGACATTTAAAACTAGAACTGAATTTATTATTCAGTTCAATAATCCAAATATGGTCTTATCAGCTTACTGAAAAATTCAACATGACCTCTGAAAGCCTGAGTGTTACACATACTGTCCCATTTTGCAGCATTCTAAGAACTTTTATTTAATTGCTCTAACATGTTGTCTAGATGTTTCCCCCAACAGAAATTCATCGTATTGCTACACACATAGGCTGCAATATTTGAAGCATGGGACATGGGGAAGAGTGTGTAAGAAATCATCCCAAGTTTATGTCTTGGGACTTAGCCTCTAAACCCATTGCTAACTTGTCCAGTTTTCCATAATGTCACAGCACATGGTGATACCGAAGAAATGGTACACATGTTTATGGTTGAAATGGTACGGCTGGAATAATACATCAAATGGCTCTGTATTATAGACTATAGAACCTGGAAACAGGCACAAGCTTGAAAGAGAAAAGGTGCATATATAACTTTAGATTTAACCAGTTGATGCAGGGAGTGACACACCTATGCAATAGTCTACTCAAGGAGACAAAAAGAGGCATATAGTCTTTGAGAAGTGACCAGATATGTAGAGGGAGGGAACCACTACTAGCCACATGCAGGGCAGTCTTTGTCTTCTCTTACACTTTCTTACCATCCCAAACATAGTTAACCCATAATACATGTTTACCACAGCCTTTTAACTTTTGCTGTTAAGCAGCTTATTGGTGAATGTAGTAGTAATTTACTCATAACACCTGGAGGGTTGACAAGCCAACTCCAAACAATGGATGGATATAGCTGTAAACAAATCTTACAAGAATTAACTTTTTTCAGTTCAAGAATGCTTTGTGAAGCAAGTACTACAACTGCTATTACATGGGCAATCATAAACTGACACCAACAGCACATTGGCAGTGCTTCAGATGGAGCACTGGATATTGTAGCATGCACACAGTGTGGCTGCATTAAATAGTCTGTAGAGTTTGCACAATACAAATACCAACACTAGGAGCCAAAGGGCCAAGCTCAGAGGAGGGCAGATGAACAGAATAGTTTAAGTTCAACTACCTGATATTGTTGGATTCCATCCATTAATGCCTTTCTTTTTTAAAAAAAATCACACTTTTTTTCTGCACTAAAATACACACTTACATTCCCCAAAATAGGAGAAGTTGATGCAAACGGGACAATATGATTTAAACAATGTTGATGGCACTGCAAGCCAGCATATACAATGACCAGCAAATAGCTCATCCAGACAAGTCTGCTGCAACTACCAATCGGCAGTGATTTCTTTCCCAGCTCAAGTTGCCCACTAAGGCCTGGATTCTTCCAAGTGGACTTGTTGCCACACTCACCAATCTCTGAAAGGTGCCTTCTCCGGACATGGAAGGTGGATGTCCCTGAGCAGAAGCAGGGCCACTAAAGACATGACAGGGTGATGTAGCTGGGTCATTTTTAAAAGATTTAAATATATAAAAAGAAACTTTTTTTAAAAAAATGAACAATTGTTTAAAAGTATTGAAGAATAAACTAAAACATCTTTAAATAGTTAAAATATTGAACACATTTTTAAATCAACGTCAGCTACCTTATTCTTCCCTTTCTTCCCCCAGTGCAGTGACGGCCCGAGGGTCCGGTGCCAGTCGACCCGGGGCTGGTTGCCCAGTGCAGGGGGGTGGGGGGGAAAGCCAGCTGCCTTCCTGCTCGACCCATGGACTCGGCAAACCTGTCCAACACCCGACCACGGTCGCAGCTTGGCCAATAAATTCGGGAGTTCCGCTTTCCTGCGGGGGTCCCAAAATTCGTTGACCCTTCCACTGAAAACTGCCAGATCCACGCAAAACCAGCCTGGCCTAGTTTGGGTTTCATTCCCCACAGCAGGTGTGACGATGTTTTCCTGCAGCTGACCACATGGACCGCTCTCACCCTCCGGGGCAGTTTGCTTCTCCCCTGACCAACAACCGGTTCCCAATGCTGCAGATGGTTGGAAGTCTCACCTGAACCGGTACTCATTGGCCACTCTTCCGTTTTATTTGATGTTTTACCACCCAAATCGTGCTTTGACCCCTCAACGCTCTCTACAGGGGTCTCCCCAGGCATTACTAGGCCGCAAGTTCTGCCCCTTCTCAAGAGACTGAATGTTTCTGTTGCATGAACCTTTCCCCAACTACCTTTGCTGCTCCACTTTCAGCTTCCACTTCCGGAACATCCTATCCTGAGTGAATGTGGACTACCCTTTCACATGGTTCTTTCAATGTCATATTTGTGTTCACTGCCAACAAATGATTAAGATAGCACCTCATCCAATATTTCACCACTCTGTACCTGCTCCCCACCACCACCACTGCCCACTGCCCCCCAGCTCACCCCACCACCACCTTGCTAACATACAGTTGATGGCTCAGGACAGTCCACATCTGTGGGGCAGAATGGTTAAAACATCATCGGCCATTGACTCCATATTGGCTCTACTTAACAGCAATCCTGCTAGCCTCACACCTGCCCCCTCCCTATCGCCCTGCAAATTCTTTGCTTTCAGACACTTATCCAGCTTGCTTTTGAATGCTGCAATTGAATCTGTCTCCAATATTATTCATGACAGTGCTTTCCAGTCACAAACCACTCACTGCATAGACATTTTTCCCAATTGCTTTTTTGGTTCTTTTGCCAATAATCTTCAGTCTACATGCTCTGGTGTCTCATCCGCCACCAGTGGGAACAGTTTATGTCTAGTAAGTCCATGCACTTCATGCATTTCCATGCACTTTGCAATTTTGGATACCTCTTTTAGATCTCCTTACAACCTCCTATGTTGAAAGAATAATCTTAGATCCCCCAGCATAGTCACACAACTAAAGACCCTCACCTCTGGAATTATTTGCTAAACTTGTTATAAACTGTCTCCAAATACTTCATATCTTTCCCAAAGCATAGTGCCTAAAACTGGTCATAATACCTTAGAAATGGACGTGTGTTATAAAGGTTCATCATGACTTCCTCGCTCTTATACTCTATGCCTCTACTTAAAAAGCTTAAGTTTTATTTTAACCATTTTCCCAACCTGTCTGGCCACGTTAAACAAACTAGATGCAAATTCCTCTTCATCCCGTTGTTCTTGTATCCCCTTTAAAACGGTGCCCTCTAGCTTATATTGCCTCTTCTCATTTTTCTTGCCAAATGTAATTTCTCAGCATTAAAGATCAAGATTCATTATACACAGTAGATTTCTTTGGAATAAATACAAGCAACTCTCAAATACTATTGATGAAATAACCTTGCAGTGCAGACAAAACAGTCTAGTTTGCATTTGGTTGATGTTAACAATACATTAAAATGCATGCATCCCAGCTTGGATGCCAAGACTTAGTATGGAAATAAATTTAAGAAGGATTTTTCACTTTTGCTAATAATGAAATCCCATCATGGATAATTGTGTACAAAGCCCCTTGTATTCCATCAAAAAAATGTACCCTTTGCAAAACTAATGCTTTATTTGAACCATCTTATTACTAACAGAATAATTGTAGTCTAAGTTTTGCTCAAAGGGAAAGGAAGCAAAATATGTGATTTCTTTTGAAAGAAAATACGATTTTCCTATTCTATCGAGACTAGACAGTTTTTACAAAAAAGTCATAAATAAGTCAATAGGTTTTAATGAGAAGGTAGTGCTCCTTCCTTTAGTAAGGGTATCAGACCAAAATCATCAACATTTTTTTGAATATCACACCAACTGTGGGTCGCCACCAACCCATTCACAACAAGTGATGCCTGTATTTGTCCAACATTGGTTTTAGAAGTGACATATCAATGACCTAATGTAAACTGCAGAGCAGGAAGTTTCTGCTTAAGGTTGCCATTTGGGCTTAATCTTCCTATTCTTTGTGAAACAGCTGGAGGAGACTTGGTACCCAAAAGGGGGATGTGGACTCAGCTGGAAATCTCAGGATCAATTAGCCGTGGGATAGCCATTCAATGTCCACTCAGTAAGCTGAAAGGACAAGAATATATTAAAGAAGTGTGTGCGGTACAAAGAAGATTAAGTAATAAGAACTCAATTTCATGGAATTATTGTACAATTAGACCCAAAGAAAACACAGGAGTGGAAGCATTGGGATTAAATACATGAATTGCATCTAATATGCCTGATTTTATTTTAAGTGGAAGTGTTTGACAATGTGAAAGAGAGCAAAATAAGTGGAATCTGTGCATTATAAATTGATAGATACACATGATGAGATGTATTTTCAGCTTCTATCCTTCATTTTTCACAGTTGATTAAGTTCCTTTTCTGGGTACATACATTTGGTGCTCTGCACTCAAATTACAATGTGTGTGGTAGAAGTTTATCTGCTCTCCCTGGATATTAGACTTCCACTATTCTTATCTTGATCATCGCACAAATCTGGCTTGAAGCCCATGTAAAAACGTTTGTACTTGAGAGTGGCCTTTCAAGTACAAAGTTGAAAAATCTGCCAAGGTTTCTGGTTACATTTAAACTCCTATTTGACCACTGGGGTAATTTAGTTCTGATGAATGCAGCATCAACAGGTTCAAGAGCCTTATAGAATTAAGAGGCTATCACTTCCCTGAGAAAAAAGAATGGACTTGCATTTGCTTTCAGTGTTAACCTTAAAAGCCAGACTCTACTTATTGACAAAATCCGCTCTAAAGCATAAGGTGTTAAAAAGCCCCATATTGAAGGTAGGCAATATCACTTGACAGATTATAATCAAAGAATTGCATCTACTAGTTTACATTAAAAAGAGATAACAGAAAACACAAAGATTTTTCAAGATGTTCATCCACTTACATATATATTCCAGCATGTTGTCTGAATTTAATTCGCTGAAGAGCAGACTTCAGCCTAATTACGTGCATTATAGCTGCAGAAGTGGTGACCACAGCTTTAGGAGTCTTTGTAAAGACCACAGAAATAAACTGAATAGTATAAAAGCTTGATGGCATCTGTGGATAGGAAACTTATTAAAAACCCCAACCCTCTTTTTATATCCAACCACATTTTCCCTGTGGGTTTTCAATGTCTTGCAGAATAAAGACAGCAGGGCTCATTACCCGTAGTGGGGGTGTTCAGAGCTCTGATGGTGCTGGAATGTCTCTGTTAGTCAGGTAAAAACCTATCCACCTCAGAACAATGGCTGACCACTTCAGAGGGTGTTTGGAAATGTTAGGCTTTTGAATGTAACTGCAGGTGTTGTTTCCCAAAGACTCCAAAGGCAGCCCACAAACGAAGAATATAAAAAGCACTCTGGAATGTGTGCAAGGCTTGAGAGAAAGTCTAATGATGGAAACACAATTTATTTCTGCTAATTGTACTTCCCTACCATGATTAATACAATGTTAAGGATGAGGAAAATCTGTGTTTAAGAACAAATTCAATTTCTTTCAGGCTCCTACTGTGATGATGTTTCTCAGTCAGCAATTTGGTTCCTCAATTAGGAATGCACTTAAATGTGTTGAGAATTTATGTCCATTTATAAGAAAGAAAACTGTTATTCTATTCCCATGTCTTTCTCCTTCAGTAGGATTTAGCATGGCCATGCCAGATGAAAGCCACAGTGTTTGCTCATTTTAGTTCAATAGGATGAATACTGGTTAAACTGTTAGCTTTAAGAGGATGGAGCAAGTGAGGCTTTTGTTTCACTTTCTACAATAGATTGTTCTTTCTTGTCTATTGCTTTGCAGAAATATTGAAGTGAATATTGTGAGCAGCAATTCAATAAAGCTAGCAACATGCTTTACAATATTACATTGATTACTACACAGAGAGAAAACGGGTGCTAACTTTGATTAATTATGAGGGCACCTTGACACTCTTTTGCAAAATGTTGGACATTGCAGTCGTTGTCTCAGTTTGGAAGGATGTTGTTTCCATTGCTTTGATCTCTCTGGAAGGAACTTTCAACTGCTCTTTTCAGGTTCAGGCTCTGCACACATCCAAGGGAAAGTATAAATTCTTCTTGCAATGCTTAAAAAATTGGTGGCTCTCGTATTACTCCCAACACTGCAGAGATTTCAGTGTTACATTTTCCAAAATATATTACTGCTGCAGTGCCCCAAAACCTTTGCTTCATCTGTTAGAATAATCATACACAGTTACCAGTCTGGTTTTACCTATGTGCCGGGAACAAACCCAACACAGAAATTCTGACCAGCAGTTCCAAACTAAAATGGATGTGCTGCTGTAAGGTAAGTGCTTTCATTTTGAATTACATAGGTAGTTTGGTCTTTAGCAAGCTTCAAATTAATTTCAGGTACTTGCCTGTGTCAGTCATGGTTGGAAGAAGAGAGTGGAAAAGGAGAGAGAAATGAGGAAGGAAACCAAATCTGGAAAGAAAACTCTGGGAAGGAGGAGTGGCACACATGACCCTGAGCTTGAGAGATGGTTAAGTGGATGTGTGGCTGCATGACGTGGGTGAGGGGATGGATGTTCAATTTGGAACCATCCCAAAAGACAGCAGTAAATGGTAAAAAGGCCAAGTACCGTGTACACTTGGTGATATAGCTGGGAACAGGTGGAGAAGAAAATAGTAGGCTTCAACGAATCTCGGAAGGAAACACCTTTCAACAATAACATATATATTGTGCATGAATCAGTGCCTATTTCCTGGAGAACTGGCAATTCACATTGGCAATGATTTTTCATTCATTTATCAGGATGTGGGCTTTGCTGGCAAGGTCAGCATTTATTGCCCATCCCCAGCTGCCGTTGAGAGAGTGCTGGTGAGCTGGTGTTTTGAAGATTGAAGTCCTTCTGGTGAAAGTACCCCCACTGTTCTGTTCAGTATGGAGTTCCAGCATTTAGATTCTGTGATGCCTGTGCAGAAGTGATATATTTCCAAGTCAGGATGGTGTGTGACTTGGAAATGCATGCCAGGCCCCCACAGAGTCTTCCAGATCACACCTTTGTTTCTTCATTTTCAAGACAAATTTTCATCTGGCAATCAAGATGCAAGTTAAAGGACTAAACTCCAGCCATTTTCATCCGCAATCCATTGACTCTGCTGGAATCCCTGAACCATCCCACGCAAGTAAGGGTAGACTGGTATCACCCACCATGTGTGCAGAGGTACCGCTGTTGAATCCCTAGATTCCAGCTCCCAAGGGCCAGATCCTCACCAGTGGAGATTGTCATACCTTATAGTGGGAAAAAAAACCTCCTGACTGGCCATGAAGAACAACGCAAGGATAATAAAATAAATGGAAAAATATCTGGTGGAATGAATGCAACAGAAGAAACACCAAACAAAAAAACACTAGTATTTCAGGGAGGTCACTTTATCTTCAGGTAGATGTGCATCTGCTAAGAGTCAAATTACTGTTTTTTTTGTATAGATACAGTGATGAGTTCATGCCAGTGATACAGATCACTGGGAATTGATGGTCTGTCCCTTGGTTTACCTTGATTTTCATGGTGGATCAAGCCTCAGCCTCTGGAAAAGCACCAACATCCCATCTCCCAGCACTTGACAGGTGGAACATTGGTGGCAGCACTGTGTAACATACTTTTATCTCTGAAGTTACTGTTTCTCCCCTGATCACATAACCACACCCCACTCCTATAAAGGGAGTTAAGTAGTTGGAAATTTCTGCACTATACTGTATTAATATAGACATTAGATGAGACATTTCTGTTGGAGTGAAGAGCACTAAGTGACCCCATCACTTGCAGGAAATAAGGGATGCAAATTGCAATGTTGTAAAGTTCATCATTTGATCAAAACATATGCTGAATTGGTTCCAAACTGGTATCTGATGTCTGGGTGCATAATAACGGAACATGTCGTTCCAGGCACCACATTAGTCAGGTCACTAGCACATGCACAGCCAATGACTGCCAGAAGGATGCAGAATGGGCAACTTGTGTCAGTCTGGTTGTGTCTATGATAATGGAGGCTGAGATTCAGACTCTGCATTGTTGTTGTGCCACACGTGTCTTCATGGAGATGTCACTTCTTTAATCCTATTCCAAGATTTGCACAAAAACCACTGCAGGATTGGTGCTGAACTCCCCCATGCTTGGCAATGAACTTGGCATTGCACACAGCCTTTCTCACAGAATGTAAATTGTGGCTTCTCCAGTAGACTGTCTTGGTAAAGTCCTCATCTAAGTGCTCTGTAGCAGATCTCCAGTGTGACCTCCTCCAGTGGGGTGCTTGTACCTTCCTGTCCGTCTGCCTTGGCTACATATACTCATGTACAGATTCTGCCTGTAACCTAACCTTCCAAATGATGCACAGTATTGGGTGGCTGTGAATGAAAGAATGCCCTCATTGCTGCTACTTCCTTGTTCTATGACCACTGCCTGGTCAGGTTTCAGTTCTTGGCTATCTGATAGGAGAAAATCCCAGCTGTCCCCTGTGATTCAGTGGGTATTTCAGAAGGTTATACGTTCAAGTCCTGCATTAGAGATTTCAGCACAAATATTGGGGCTCGCATTCTGGTGCAGCACTGAAGAAGAACTACACCATCAGAGATATTGCCTTTTGGATGAGACAAAAAAAACCAAGGCCTCAAAGAGGGCAGTGTGTGCAAGCTGTGAGATGTGGGCATTAGTGCTTACTGTCCGAAGATTAGGTGAACCTGTGATGTTAGCAGTAAGTCCCAGGTGCTGGAGATTATTGGTAGATGACTGACAAGGCTGTGACGCATTGACTGTGCCTGAGGCTGGTGGTGCGGACTGTAAAGAATGACACTTGAAGATGCGTTTATTGACCTTGACAGGTATGTGAGATCAATGAACATACCACAGGTTCTTGAGGCTTGATTCCTGGCATTGGCTTCCAAAGATTTCTGCTTCCACTGCCTTTAAGGAGTTTATCCAGGAAGACCACTGATCACTTGGGGATAGATCATGGTCTGGAAATTCCTTGGTGTCCATTTCCTTGGCATTAGAACAGCTCTGAGTACTTCCATAAGAGTGTTTTAAAAAGATCATTATATTTCACAGTCTAGTTTAAAAAACAGCATTGCTAGGCATCCTTATGTCTCTTTCTTCTTCAATGGCTCCTTCAGGTTGAGGATAACTTGCTTGCACTTGAGGCCAATGGATTCTGAGGTGACTGATGAGGCCAATGTGGAGCCAATGAACAGTGAGGTTAGTGCTCTCTGCATGCAGCAGTTCATGTAAATGAACAGTGAGCACAGAGTTGGCATGGTGCCTGCAATGTGAGCACCAGTCATGAGTGATCCACTCCACACAATCCCTGAAGCCGTTTCAAGACCATTGAATTTAGCTTCCATACACCTTTCCTAAAAATAACAAGAACTGTCTTTAAAGGCAAACCCTTTTGTGAAGACATTGATTCAAGAATACTTATGTAATGTTTCCTGTTAAATTCAGACAATTAACATTAAGCTCAGTAAGGACAGAATTACCTAATTTACATATGCTTCATCTGGAATGAGCCACAACCATAGATCCAATGCACCTTATTAGTATATACATCTAACTAACAAAACTGTTTCACTCATAATACTTTTGGACTTGCCATTACATATGCTAGTCCCTCTAGATGAGAAAATGGGGGACATGTTTCATGTGTGCAAAAAAGGGGATTTAATATCATCAACATTTGCATTATAGCAAGAATATATGGAACATACACACAATATACTGCCTGATACTGGAAGTGATACAGGTTTTAACATGGTAAAAGAATGGCCTGTGATCCTTTGATTCCCAGACAAAATGCAACATGATCATATTTCAGAACTTAATCACATTTTGACGTGCTCATAACATCAGAAACAATTTGTAAATACTTTTGGCACAAACGTATTTCTAGAAGCAGATAACTGTACCATGATGTAGAATGAAGATATAAATTAGAGAAAATGTTTTGTCAACAAAAAAAAGATGTGCACCTCTGATGGACTTTCTGAAGCATCTGAAGTATTTGACCCAGTCAAATCTTGTGCAGACGAAGAAACTAAGCAACAAATTTCTATCAATCAGATAAATGCTAAACAGCAACATTGAATATGCCTGAATACCAAGAAATATAATGATACATACCTTTATATCAATCCATGTGCAGCAAAAACAGCACTTTGGTGTGAATGACATGATAGTCTAGATGAGATTATCACAGAATCACATGAATCATATGTTTTCTGAAAGCTAATCCAGAATGGGTATTAACAGTTCCACATTGATGAAGAAAGCATTCCATTAAAAGGTTTGTAGTATACATTGCTCTGAAGTGATACAAAGGATTAATTTTTCAATATATCTTCAGCAGCAAAAATATTTTGACAGCTAAGCTGTTGAGGGAATTCAAGCATCTTGAATTTAAGCGGATATTCAAATACATGCAGCCAACCAAGCAGAAAATGGCGTTCAACCTTCTCAGTGTTCTTCACAGGGTACAAGAAGATAACCTCTGGTCACATCCAGAACATTAAAGAGCAACATAAATATTTCAGTTTTGTCTTCACAAAAGGGGAGATGTAACTCGATGCAATGCCAGGTCCACAGTCTTCTAGGTTAGGTTGTTCACTGTTCTTATTTTATTTCTAATTCTCAGAGACATTGTGAGATAGAAATGAATTTGTGAAGCAACAGAATGTTCAAGGTATCTGGAGCAAAAAGAGAGGAAACTAGCATGAGCAACAGAATCAAAGTGCTTTCTTTGATGTGATGGCAGTTTTGAAAGAAATAGTTTATTGCATGTGAGGGAGGAGGGGATTCCATTGACAGTCTCAGTCGGTAAAAGAAGTTGGGTAGTAAGCAGTTTGTTATTGAGATTGAGAGCAGAAATAAGAATGGATATGGAGGGTGAGGAGAGAGAAAATGGAGGGAGGTAGGGAATAAAGGGATCAGGTGTGGGAGCCATTTAAGCAGAAAATCTCCAGTTGGTGAAAAACGTGTAAGTTCCATGTACTTCTTATTGGAAAAGTAGGGGGTCAGGAAGTACCTTAACCATCCTGGGTAGGAACATTTAGTGAAGCATAAACCTGGGGTTTTATTTCTCCTCCTTAGGAAGTAGCATGAGGACCCCTCATCAGAAACCACCCACCTGGCAGTTTCCAGGCACCTCCTGCCTCATCTGTGGCTGACTCTATAGGTTCTGCACTAGTCTTATCAGGTATAGAGTCATACAGTTATACAGCACAGAAATGCAACCTTCAGCCCACAGCGTCCATGCTGACCTTTTCACCCGTCTGCACTAATCCCATTTGCCTGCATTGGGACCACGTTCTTCTATAGCTTGCCTATTTAAGTGTCTGTGTACATGCCTCTTAAACGTAGTGATTGTATCTGATTCCACCACCTCCTCTGGCAGCAAATTCCAGATATCAAACACTTCCTGTGTAAAAAAAACTTACCCCTCAAGTCCTCTTTAAAACTCCTTTCTCTCACCTTAAGCCAATGCCTTCCTGTTTTTGATACCCCTGGCATGGGAAAATGATTCTGGTTTATCTACCCCTTCTCTGCCTCTCATAATCTTATGTACTCCTATCAGGCCACCCCTCAGCCTTCTTCGCTGCAGGGAAAACAAGCCCAGTCTATCCAATCTCTCCCCATAACTAGTGTCTTCCAATCCAGACAGCATCCTGGTGAAACTCCTCTGCCCTCTCACCGCACAACAACATCCTGCTTACAGTGTGGTGACTAGAAATGCACACAACACTTCATGTGCGGCCTAAGCAGTAATAAGTTGCAATATAACATCCCAACTCTGATATTCTATGCCTCGACCTATGAAGGCAAGCATGCCATATGCCTTCTTCTCCACCCTTTCAGGGAACTATAAACTATGTCTCTCTGTTCATCAACATTCTTTAGTGCCCTCCCCATATTTGACTTCCGAAAATGCATTACCTCATTTGTCAGGATTAAATTCCATCTGCCAACACTCTTCCCAACTTTCCACCTGATCAACTTACAACTTTCCAGTTACCTGAGAACTGACAGAACCGGAGTGGAAGAAAGCCATCTTCGATCTCAAGAGTTTGCCTGAGAAGAAGATGACCTGTGTTCTCCTGTTGCATAAGAGAAGGCCACCTCCCGTTCTCCCATTCTAGTTTGTATGTCTGAACGAACACATTGTTTAAATCTCTGTGCCTCTCCTTTGGAAGGTCTGGACATTTGATTAAAAAAACTGATATATTATCAGTCTACTTTGAAGGAAGGAAAATCGTATTGTTTTCATCCAGAACTAGGGTAATGAAGCCTTTTTCAGTGTGAATACAAGTGACGTGTGAATCGTATCCCTTGTGGCAACCAAGGACTTCTTGTGCCAATAAAAACTAACACAGTGCTGTCAAAGTACTAAAACACAGGGAAAAAAGGCTAATAAGGGAAATCCTTGTCCAGCTGTTTCTAGCCTGGCCGAGGTGACCATTCACAAGTCCAGGCACCAGGTCATCAAGGAATCTACCCTTCCTTACTGTCTTCCCTCTTCTGAGCCGATGTTTGTGACCATTATTCCTGGATAGGGAGCAAGCGGTATCTATTTTTGCATTTGAGATCAGCCTTGACCTATGGGCACCACAGAGACTGGAGTGTGACCTGGATGCTGAGGACAATGTATTCAGATTTCATTTGTTTTATGAAAGAAAATTATTTTGAAAAAAAGGGGGGAAATAATGATTTTAAACAGTTGCAGAAAGTATAATGCACTCCCAAGCCTTTTGTAAGTCAGGTTTGACACTCCACTGATTTATATTCCAATGTAAAACCAAAATGATGGGAGATTAAACCCTTTGGGAGGTCTTAGTCTGATTCACTTCTAAATCAAGTTAAATCTTGCCCTTGGGTTTATGCTTCAAGTTTAGTATTGATGAGCAGTAAAGGTTTTGCAGGTGTAGAGTACAGTTCTCACTGGGTTAACTGCATTCCACCTGATGCACTCAAGAGGATTTAAATTACCCAGATCAGTAGAAATCAGAAATAATCACAGCTGCGCAAAGACCAAACCTGGGCCATTAAATAGTAACATTATCACAGAAGGCAATCAGAAAATGGCACATCAAACCAAAAGCTCCTGGAAACAATTGCTTTACCAATCAGGAGGCAAGGATAAGACTGCAGGAATAAATGGCCCAGAGCGCAGCCCGCTTCACTATGTGAGAGACCTAAGAGCTAGTTCAATGCAGTCTTCAGAAGAGAAGTCCAGTTGAATAGGATAAGTCTCCTCTTCCTAGCTGACTGTAAGAGTTTTATTTATATGGTGTCAGCTGTGGCACAGTGGGCTGCGTCCTTGTCTCTGAGTCAAAAAGGCTGTGAATTCAAGTTCTACTTCAGACATTTGAGCCCAAAAATCTCGGCTGACTCTTCACTCGAGTACTGAGGCAGCACAACACTGCTGGAGGGGACTTTAAACTGAGGCCCTGTTTGTCTTCTCAGTTCATTGTGAAAGATCCTGTGACACTATTTTGACAAAGAAGAGGGGAGTTATCTTTGGAGTGCTGGCCCTTATGCAGCCCTCAACCAATACCTAAAGACAGAATACCTGGTTATTATCACAGTGATGCAGTTTACTGTATACAAATTAGGTGCTATGCTTATGTGCAAGCTACGTATCCACTGACTCATAGCACTTTTTGAGATAACTCAAGGTAGTAAAGGCACTGGATAATACAAGTCTTTTGTCTTCTGTGTGTATGGTCTCAATCCAATTCCTAGTGAGGGCCAGGACACTAATTGCCAACCTCATTCAGAAAATGAGAGAGCACATTTGAGGTCTGATGTTAATTATTAATGATGGCAGAAAATGGGAGGTTGTGAAACAGCCAACCGATTATACGCTCCCTCCAATTTTGGTTATTCGCCAAAAATTGAACTCAGTATTTTGCTGTGGGAAATGGGATAAAATGTGACAGTGGTCCATTAGGAGGTGCCCTTGTGTGTGTTTGTAGCCAAGACTTAACATCAGGGCCTTGCAAGGGGAAACTGATCCAGCTGTACTATACCTGGGTGCAATGGGATTTGGCATTAGGTGCCTGAAATAGAAATTTAATTCCCCAGCACTGTAATCCTTCATCGTCAGGAGCAAAAAAATTTAAAGGAATATAGAAATATAAAATTAAGAAAGAAGAAGGAAATCCAGTGCTTTCTCCATAGTACAATGAGGCAATACCTGGTAGCTTGATGATGAAGTTTCTCTCCTGCTCAATCATTGTGTCTCTTCAGTTCTCTTCAGATGAGTTCGACCATCTGGACTGAAACACAGTCTCTACAACTTATGACACAGACATTTAATCAGAAACATGCCAGCACAAAGAATCAGGTTAGAGAGAACCAGATACCATATTGACACCTAATATCTAACCTTAAAAAACAATTTTATGCATTTATATTGTAATTTCTTACTTGTTTTTGTACTTTTTAGCATTTATTTATGATAATTTAGCTTTTAGTTTAATTACTTGCAAAAAACTGGACACAATTTACTTTCTGGTTCCCTGTCAGTAAGACTTCTTTAATGTGATTGGCTGCTCAGCCAGTGTGATGACATACACTGCAAGATATCAGCATCTTCTTGAAATGATTCCTGACACCAACAGCAGTCATGAATAATGATTGAAACATATCCTAAACCATGTTCATTTGGATATTTTGTGCTGCCAATGGCAGCAATTTACAAGAAGTCATTGGCTCTTGGATAGAGCTTGCCCTGAACACAGCAGATGTCAAACTTTTTTAAATTTCAGGCTTGTTGGTTCACATGTGACCTTGCCAGTGGTTTTAAAAAGGACCAACAGTATAAACATAGAGCTGGGAGGAAGAGGAGTTCTGCTCCAGGCTCCACTTCAAAATCAAGCCAAGTCACTCCTGAGGTTACTGAAGCTTTTGGGGGAATTTAGATGCTGCAATGACCCTCCTCTACTCTGCCCTCTGCTTGACTAGCATTGTTGGCCCAGACTTCAGCTTACCCTATCTGAGGTGATTTTTCAGGCAAAGTATCTCAGTGGTGGCCCAGCTCCTCTCCAGATGTGGATGGCTGGTAGAGAGCTCATCTGCCGTGTTTGGTGTTGAGTGTTCAGCCAGGCTAGCTCAGTTGGTGGGCAGTGGTGTGGTCCCTGATGCCCTGTCCATGGATGGGTTTGTACTGGTTCACAAGATGCCAGATATGAGACTGAGGGAAACCTGACCTGACCGCAAACAGATTAAAACTGCAGATGTTGCCTTCGTTCAGTTGACGGATATGAATATCGCCGGCAAGGCCCACATTTATTTCCCATTCTTAAGTAATCCTCAGAAGATGTTGCTGCTACATATACAGTAGTGTAGTGGTTAGCGTAACACTATTACAGCGCCAGCGACCCGGGTTCAATTCTGGCCGCTGTCTGTAAGGAGTTTGTATGTTCTCCCCATGTCTGCGTGGGTTCCCTCCAGGTGCTCTGGTTTCGTCCCACATTCCAAATACATACAGGTTAGGAAGTTGTGGGCATGCTATGTTGGCGTCGGAAGCATGGCGACGCTTGCAGGCTGCCCCCAGAACACTCTACGCAAAAGGTGCATTTCACTGTGTGCTTCAATGTACATGTGACTAATAAAGATATCTTATCTTCTATTTGTCACAGTTCCTGGAGAAGGTACTCCTCAATGTGGTTCTGGATATCGGAAGGATAGGGTGGTTCCTATATTTCAACTCAGCTATGGTGAAAGATCAGTGATGTTGTTCCAAGTCAAGATAGTGCATGAATTGGAGGCGAACTTGCAAGTAGTGGTACTCTCATTGTGACTGCTGCCTTGTCCTTTTAAGTGGTAGAGGTCATTGGTTTGAAAGGCTACGGCAGAAGCCTCAGTGAGATGCTGGGGTACATTTTGTAGTTGACAGCACTGGAACCACGAAGTGCTGATAGTGGAGGCAGTGAATGTTTAGGCTGGAGAATTTGGTAGATAGATGCCAGTCAAGAATCCATTTGTTCCCTCAGTATTCCCTCACATTCATATCTTGTACCTTCTAAATGATGGATAGCCCAGAATGAGTCAGGAGGTGAGTCACAAGTGCCAGATACCCAGCCTCTGACCTGCTCTTGCTGCCACAGTATTTAGGTGGCTGTTTCTGGTCCCTGGTGACTCATACAATGTTGTTAATATGGAGCTGGAAAAGGCAATAGCAACAAATGCAAAGGGGATGTGGTTTGTTAGACACAGTCATTTCTTGGCACTTACATGATACAAAATTTACTTACCTCTTATCAGCACATTGCTGAATGTTGTTCAGGTCTCACTGGCTTGCTGCCAACCAGCACTCACATTCTTCCCCCAACTCCCCACCCTGTGCTCCAGTTCCTCACCACACCCAATTCCTGCTTACCTTGAGGCATCAGCTAATCAGCTCAAATCCAACTGATGATTTCATTGGACTCATGCATTTGACATATGCAGCATCCTCTGTACCAGGCCACGCCTAGTTTCAGCAAAATCCAACTTCTAGTCGATTATCTCTTTACACTGAGGGCCACCAATATTGTCATTCTCATACTTGTGGATAATACATGGAAAGCCACTTCAAGCTTTTAAATGCTGGGCTTTGGGATGGCATTCTTTTCTCTGCTGGAAGGGAACAATTGGACGCTTCTAAGGGAACAAATGGATGCTTGTCTTATCTCCTTATTCTGCTCCTACCTTCATAACACAGATATCAGAAAATGATGACAGGAATAATAATATTTTCTCTCATCATGGTCAGTAGTATGACTTAAGCAGAAGTTTGGGGCAGCACAGCGTCCCAGCTAGAGAGCTGTTGGCCCACAGCTCCAATGACCCAGGTTCAGTCCTGATCTCTGGTGTTATCTGCGTGGAGTTCGCTCGTCCTCCGATGGGTTTCCTCTGGGTGCTCTGTTTCACCCCAGATTTGTGGGTTGATTGGTTAATTGATCACTATAATTTGCCCCCGGTGAGTGGGGGAATGGTCGAAGCTGGGGGGAGTTTATGGGAATGTGGGGAGAATCAAACGGGATTAATACAGGAATACTTGATGGTCAGCACAAACTTGGTGGGTTGAAGGGCCTGATTCTTTGCTATATATACTAAAAACTATAAAAATAAAGTGTAACTGGGAAGTAAAGTGCTATGTATTTAGTTAGATATGCTACCTAACCATTTTAAAGTAAGAGTTTACTACTAAGGTCAACTCATATCACAAAATGAGATACAGTTGTAAAATCTTCTAAATTGATTTTAGCACCCAGCTTCGCTATTTCCTTTGGTACTACAATATTGAATAAAATTACTGATTTTTGGAAAATAACACCAAACAATGTAATGCAGAAATTAACAACTATTTAGAAAAGAAGTTATATAAATGCAAATATAAGCTTTTTCATTAGCTTATTTTATCAGACTTAGGTGTTACGTGAAGTATTTGGGCCTGAAAATCACTGTTGTAATGGCAGCATATGGGCACTTTACAAGTGCCTCTGTCTCCTATTTACACCAAAGTATTAATCTGTTTAGGATATATGTTAACACCTTTTTAAATAGTGGACAGAAGAGTGGTAAAGAAGCATGCAAAGTACTCATACATTAATATCTATAATTGACATTTCTAGGTTGTAATATGTAAACCTAAACAGAAAAATTAAATCTGAGAAATTAAGAACTGAATACAGTTCACTGGTGATGATGTCACAAAAGTTAAACTCATGTTAATTCCTCTGCAATGAATCTTAGTAGTCAATTGTCATTGTATACATTAAGAAACTAACTTAAGTTAGTTGCAATACATTGCAGTCTACATTATTAAGACGTAGCCCTCACCCATAATTAAACTCTGCCCACACACAGATAGAAGCTGAAGAACTACACCTGTGACAAATCATGTTACTTACACCACCAATGTAACTTTGATGGAATTAACATTTTAGTCTAGGGGTCGAGTTCAGTCACATATAGCTTGATTTGTCATATTCAAGGCCCTTACTCCCTTCTCCATTACTCCCAGGATTCCTGGCAATCACATAACCACACACTTTGGGCATCAAAAAAGTCAAATGCCAATAACTTGCATGCATAAACTGCAATTTATTAATATTGACTACCACTAAATATTATCAAATATCCTTTAAAAGCACAAACACCTCCGATTAATAGTGTTTTATCACCATAACCTACTCTATATGGCCTAATTATAGGGCAGTTGTGTGAAACGGTTGAATTTCTGAACAGAATGTGTGGGGTGTATGTTGAGAGATTCTAGCATAGTGCTTTGAACTTCACCACTTTGTTTTAAAATGCCACTTTCCACTAAATACCCATCTGTGCTTAAGTGGAAAAATGTAGCTTATTATGATGCAGTTGGTACAAATGTGTGTCTTATTGGGAAATCATTCACTTTAACTTGTGATTTGCATCATATCTCAATTCAAGAAAAAACAAAAAACATCACAGTAAGATCTAGAGAAAATGCAAAGTGAAGCTTTACAATTTTCAGGACAGATATTAAAATCTATGAATAATGAGTCCACCAGTACAAATTGATACCAATCGAGGAACTTTTATTCCATTGGTCATATTACTGAATTTGCAAAGAATTCTACAGTCACCAAAACCCCATGCAAAATGTTTTTCCATCCATCTATACTGAAGGAGTTAGATTAATATTTTAGGTAACAGAGAAAGAACAACTATCAACTGTTACCTTGCATTTTGTCAAATGGATGCCTACTGAATTATCAATGAAGATGTTTACACTCATAAAAATCCTTCAAGGTACTGTATGTGAACATGAATATAAATTCTTCAGTATTCAATTTTCCACAAATGGAAAACAATCTTGGTAACAGTAGTATGTAGGACTTATAATTGTAGTAGTCTTCTTTATAGAATAGTTTTCAAGAAACATAATCCTATTTGTCTGTTTCAATAAGTGCTTTAAGTTGTGTGTGATAGTGTTGTTCAATAAGCAAATAACCTGTGGAAGCACTTAATTCTTGTGGGGCATAATTTATTATCAAAAAGGTAAAAATATATCTAAAAAGCTGTCACAAAGAAACCTAATGGACAAGTGATATTTATTGTTTGCTGAAACCAAGCGTGTTAATTTTTTTTTAAATATTCAAAACCAAGATAGGAAATATTTCATTCATATTTGCAACCTATATTCTTGGGGCATAATCAACCTCAGAGGAAATATAAATGCAATTCTATTGGGAATAGTCAGCAGTTAGAAAAAAATCACAGCTAAATATGATGCAGAAAATGTACTTTAATTATTCTTTCAAAGAAGTGCTGTTGTATTCTTACCTGCTATTTAATTTATTCAGAAGTTTTAGCTATTAAAATAGAAAATAATCTTTGCTTCAATAGCCAAATGGTTCACTTGATTCAATGGAAATCAATGTGGCTTTACATACACTTAAACAACTGCACTCATATTTTGTCATCTGTATTATCATAATATATTCCAATGTTGCAGTATTTCTGTTAGGATAACCACTGACGTAGTCATGACCTCCACTGTAAACCCTCCACTGCTGAGGCTTCCTAATTAAAAATCATAGTGAGTTCTGATTAAAATGGGATCCAAGTCCACTGATGTATAGCTGAGGCAAGGTGAAGAATATGCTCATTTCTAGTGACATGCACTGTGCAGATCATGAATCATTACAGCAGGTGGTTTGCTGTGGCAAGTGACTTCTATTCACTCAGATTTCAGAAGCCAATAATTTAATTTCCTCCAAAGAATTTTATTTAAAGTAAAATTGTGATACATGGGTTGCAAAGAGTAATTACATTATCAGTGTGGGAATTTATAGTGGGATATTGTAACATGCCAAATCTAGATAATGATGTAGAATCTGCCTTGATTCAATCTTCGTAAAATAAATATTTGTTTCACTATTGTTGAATATCAGCACAATCACTGCTGCTTGTATACAGCTACTACATGCTTTGAGTTCGTATTAAACAGAATTCTGTGAGGAAAACAGTTGTTCAGCTCTAAGGGTGCCAGTGATATTCACAACAGCAATCAAACTGCAGAAAGTCCTTGCCACAAATTCAAATCGCCACACAAAAGATTGCAGACTTTAATTTTCATTTCATTGCAATTTTGCCTTTCCGACTCTTATCTTGCTTCGTGGCAGATGGCAAAACTGCAGTAAAAGGCATTACATGTGTAATTATGAATTATTATTAACTGAAGCTGTGATTATCAACCTTATATGCTCGATGTTTGTCTGAAAGAACAGACACTCCTTTCCTGTCTGAATAAAATTTGCTTTATACCAGTGACAGACTGGATTTCCCAACACAAGCCTGTTTGTTTCAAAATAGGAACAGCTGTGCAACAGACTGTCTGAACACAGTCCTAATACAACATGTAGTACTATCACTGACACAATGGAAGGAGCATGCCAGCTGGCTCGGAGTCTCAGTGTATTCCTTGATGATTTACCTGCAATATATCTACCTTCCCCGCCACGCGCAAAACACACGCATCTGCCTCGTACCTGTTAATTTTTTTCTTATGTCCAATTAAATAATTAGCATTGACTGCCTATTGTGTGCAGTGGCCTGATGAAAAAAAGGTCAAATATTTAGAGAACAAAACAGCAGGTTTTAATATTGTTCTGTGTTTAAAGAGTAAAGTAATTTTCTTCCCATAAGGCAACTACCTTTTTCTCCCCTATTCAATTTAGCTCACCACCTTAATCTTTTCCTAGAGTGACCAAGATGGTCCTCATATTGTTAGGAATTGCAACCAGAACTCAAATTGGCATTTTCTCAAGGGACTATTCTGGTAGATCTCTGTATTAAAGGTAAAAGCTTCACGACCAGAAGATGCCTCTAAAAGCCATGCTTGACAGTCATAGCCCATATGTTACAGGCAAATTATATAGTTAGCCACCACACTAAATGGTCTCTTCTATTTATAGCAGTAGGAGATGGTATTCAGCCTACATACCATTAGAAATCTAATGTATTTATCCACCCTAAAAATAAGACACATTAATGCAGCACAATTATCGTTTGAGAATATAATAATCAAGATCAATCTTCATCATGAGTTTTACTGTACAGACGCCAATGTACTGTCCATAAAATGGCCTGGGAGCTTGGTTATAGTATAAGTCACTAAACAGCAATAGAGAGTTTATCAGTTTTGCCCAAAATAAAATTGCAAATAATTTGTAAATGCAGGACCAAGAAGATCTGAGCAGTCTGCAATAAAGTTGTACGTGTATAAGTACCAAACTGGTACACATGAACAGCTCCCTGAATGAAGAAAAACATTTTAGTTCAGAAGGAACTTGTCACAAATTCTGAAAGCTTTTAAAAATCAACTGAATTCTGCAAGATTCCGAGTTCAATGAGCTCTTCAGCAAAGCTCCATCTCTTCATGTAGTAAAGAATTAAGGGATTTTGCTCTCTGATTGTGGGCCTGCAAGCATCTTCGATATTGTCCTCAATGAAAGCCCTATAATTTCAACCTCTACCATATTGAATCTTTGGTACCAGAAAAAAATAACGTGTTTTGCACATTCATCTTAGTTATATTAAAGTAATTAGAGATATCCTGGTGAGTGAAATGATAAGAGTTGTCTCTTTGTGACAAAAACAGCAGTTAGCACTGGCAGGCTGCCTGATGTACCTGATTGACAGATGTATGCCACATTAGAAGAAAACGATAACTAAGTCAGTGGCCTGAAAAAATAACTTCCTCTTGACAGTGCCCTGTCCCTTGACCTTTAACCTGACTCCTGTTACCTTCACTAACACAGGCCAATTGTCACAGGTGCAAGATAAAAGAGGCATAAAGGGGGGAAACAGACCTAGTATTAGTGGCTTTAGATTCATTG